>NC_140582.1:536946973-537611785 GCF_964204655.1 Triturus cristatus | reverse complement strand
AAGTAATTCATAGCCCTGTCACCATGGAATATTCCTACCCCCTCGCATTCAGTGTAGACACTTAGACGCTTGTACACGCACGCACAGTCAGTATAGAATAGATTCTGTCCGAGAGTCCTTCTTTTTGTGGATAACATAGTTCTTTAAACATAGGATGTTAGATATGATTTGGGATTAGGTTGACTTGACCCCCCAGACTTTTTGTCTCCACATGTAGAGCTAAATGTCAAGTCCCCGTCACCCCCTAGTTACACGTCAATTACACGTCATACTGCTGCGCGCGCACCTATGCCAAGTATTATCTTATAGATCCACCTATACATGACATCATAACCAATCATGTTCCTTTTTACTCATTATTACACCCATTTTTCGGTTACGCAGTCCAAACGTCAATGTCCTTATCAATTGTTACGCCTACTGTATTCATTTCATTGTAATGTATGATCTATAAAAGCAATTTCCTGTCAATAAAGTATGTACTTCACTTCCTGAACCCCCGTGGTGACGGAACCTGAAGGCCGCGACTCGAGTCGGCCATTTTGGAATAAAGCCCATTCAGAAACCTCTTATACCACGGATTCTGCCTCTTATTATTCTGAGCTATTTTATTTAAGATTCCGTATGAAATTCAGTCCAGGTAAAAGAATATTTACCACAGCGTCCCAGACCGAGTCCGGGCCTGCATCCAGGCGGAGGTATCAAAGATGTTATCTCTGGGGGTGATCGAGCCCACAGACAGTCCCTGGGCCAGCCCAGTGGTACTAGTCCCGAAAGCAGCTGCCCCTGTTGTTGCCCCCGAACTACGGTTCTGCGTGGACTACCGGGGGCTCAATGCGGTCACCCGAGCAGACGCTCACCCTCTCCCCCGCGCAGATGAGCTCATTGACCGCCTTGGGTCTGCTCAGTTTCTCAGCACCTTCGATTTGACCTGCGGATACTGGCAGATTGCACTCACGGAGGGCGCCAAGGAGCGGTCCGCCTTCTCCACCCCGGATGGGCACCGAGTGATGCCATTCGCGTTGAAAAATGTCCCGGCTACCTTTCAGAGACTGGTGAATAGGGTCCTGGCCGGGCTGGAAGAATTCAGCGCCGCCTATCTGGACGATATTGCGGTATTCAGTTCCGAATGGGGTGAGCACGTCCAGCACCTACGGAGGGTCTTGAGGGCCCTACGCCAAGCCGGCCTCACAGTGAAAGCCAGCAAATGCCAGATTGGGCAAGGATCGGTGGTCTACCTGGGGCACCAGGTCGGCAGCGGGCAGGTCGCCCCCCTCCAACCTAAGATTGACGCCATCCTGGCCTGGGAACCATCAACCACCCAAACCGAAGTCCGAGCCTTCCTGGGCCTCACTGGTTACTACCGGAGGTTCATCCAAGGTTACGGCAGCCTCGTAGGACCCCTCACGGAGCTCACATCCAAAAGACAACCTAAAAAGGTGCAGTGGACCCCTGCCTGCCAGAAGGCGTTCGACGCACTGAAACTCACCATGTGTACAGCCCCTGTGCTCCAAGCCCCCGATTACTCCAAAGAGTTTGTGGTACAAACGGATGCTTCCGAGCATGGCATTGGAGCCGTCCTATCCCAGCTCAATGAGAAGGGCTTAGATCAGCCCGTGGCCTTCATTAGCCGAAGGTTACTGCCCCGAGAGCAACCATGGAGCACCATAGAACGCGAGGCGTTCGCCGTAGTCTGGGCTCTAAAGAAACTGCGACCCTACCTCTTCGGAACCCACTTCCGAGTCCAGACAGATCATCGACCCTTACGGTGGCTCATGCAGATGAGGGGAGAGAACCCCAAATTGCTACGATGATCCATCTCCCTCCAGGGGATGGACTTCACAGTAGAGCATCGCCCTGGCAACGACCACGCCAACGATGACGGCCTCTCCAGATTCTTCCGCCACAGCGAAGAGAACCCCCAAGAAGATGGGTAGTTCTCTCCGGCCTTCAGCTGGGGGGGACGCATGTTGGACCCGGCCTCGTGGCGTGGCCCATTCAGACCCGTAGTGACACCAGGCTACCACCTACACCCCACACGACACTGACTAGCGTAGCCTACCCGACCCAGAACCCGGGGTTACCCCCGTCCCCCTCCTCCATCTTCCCGACACCGGGCATCCTTCCCCTTCCATCGGCCTCGCGGCCTCCAGTACCCGGCCCAGCACCCCAGATGGCTGCCTCGACCCCAGCGCAACCCCGGCCTAGTCGCGCCATGCCGGCTGGGGGGAGAGAGAGCTCCTGGTGAGCAGAAGAGGGAGGAGTGGTTTCATTCACACCTGGCCTCCTCCCAAGAGATGGTTTTGATCGGCCCTCCGGCCACCCTGAGGGCTGGCTCCACGCCTGCTGCATGTCTGGGATCCCTCCCGACCCCGCTTTGAAAGGATCAAAGGGCCGCGTGGCAGGAACCCCCAACAAACGACCCCCAGGCGCTAAGACCCCTGCCCATGAGGACTCCGGACATCAAAGAGGAGTTGACCTATAACAAGGGGCGCCCTGGGACCCTCGGCAGTTGAATCCTGGAACGAACGAGCCCTGCTGACGTGGTCGCGGCTGAAGAACATTCTCCCAACATCCGACGGAACTCTTGGAACCTCGGTGAGCCCTGCAGACAGCGTCGTGGCTCCACCTGGCAGAGACGCACTTCTGCCTAACAACATCCAAGCCCTGCTGACGTGGTCGCGGCTCACCTTGCACCCTAGAGAACTCTGAGCCCTGCTGAGTGACTCGCGGCTCCTGGAAGATTGTCCGACCTCCGACACCCGGACCCGAGTCCTGCAGATTGGGCACCCTCAAGAGACATTCCGGTCCGGCTGGACCCCAAAGATCGTCTCGTATCCCCCGCCTCGAGGATTGAGAGCCGTACGCCAGATACGCTCCCGCATTGACCCGATCCTAAGACTGTCCCGCTACCCCTACCCCCAACCGAGACTTTGTGAGCTCTTGCTCTACTTGTACATACGCCTGCGGATCATAAAGATTCTGAAATTGCTAGATAAAGCATACGTATTCCAGAATCTGCGGTGTGGTGTCTCTGTGTTGCCTGGTGCTGAATCAGTGTGTACGATCCTAGGTACGAGACCCAGTCCTGAAGGGGTCTCCGACCAGTGCTCGTCTAATTCTCCCGGAAGGGTGGGTGCAGGGTGGTCAGGTACATATTCTGTCCATCCCTGGGGCTAGCCCTTCTAACATTGTGTGTGTGTGGTTGTGTGTGTGTGGTTGTGTGTGTGTTTGTGTGGTTGTGTGTGTGGTTGTGTGTGTGGTTGTGGTTGTGTGTGGATGTGTGTGGTTGTGGTTGTGTGTGGGTGCGGTTGTGGGTGCAGGTGTGGTTGTGGGTGTGTTTGTGGATGTGTGTGGTTGTGTGTGTGAGTGTGTGGCTGGTTGTGTGTGTGGTTGTGTGTGTGTGTATGGTTGTGTGTGTGTGTGGTTGTGTGTGTGTGGTTGTGTGGTTGTGTGTGTGGTTGTGGTTGTGTGTGGATGTGTGTGTGGTTGTGGTTGTGTGTGGGTGCGGTTGTGGGTGCAGGTGTGGTTGTGGGTGTGTTTGTGGATGTGTGTGGTTGTGTGTGTGGTTGTGTGTGTGGTTGTGTGTGTGTGGTTGTGTGTGTGGTTGTGTGTTTGGTTGTGTGTGGGGTTGTATGTGTGGTTGTGGTTGTATGTGTGTGGTTGGGTGTGTAGTTGTGTGTGTGTGATTGTGTGGTTGTGGGTGTGGTTGTGTGGTTGGGTGTGGTTGTTGAGTGGTTGTTGGTGTGGTTGTGTGTGTGGTTGTGTGTGTGGTTGTGTGTGTTTGTGTGTGTGTTTGTATGTGTGTTTGTGGTTGTGTGTGGTTGTGTGTGGTTGTGTGTGTGGTTGTTTGTGGTTGTGTGTGTGGTTGTGTGTGTGGTTGTGTGTATGGTTGTATGTGGTTATGTTTGGTTGTGTGTGTGTGATTGTGTGTGTGGTTGTGGTTATGTGTTTGTGGTTGTGTGTGTGTGGTTATGTGTGTTGTGTGTGTGGTTGGGTGTGTGGTTGTGTATGTGGTTGTGGTTGTGTATGTGGTTGTGTGTATGTGGTTGTGGGTTGTGTGTGTGTGGTTGTGTGTGAGTGTGTTTGTGGTTGTGATTGTGGTTGTGTGTGTGTTTGTGTGTGTGGTTGTGGTTGTGTGTGTGTGTGGTTGTGTGTATGGTTGTGTGTGTGGTTGTATGTGTGGTTGTATGTGTGGTTGTGTGTGTGGTTGTGTGTGGTTGTGTGGGTGTGTGTGGTTGTGGTTGTATGAGTGGTTGTGTGAGTGGTTGTGGTTGCGTGTGGTTGTGTGTGTGTGTGGTGTGTGTGTGTGTGGTTGTGTGTGTGTGGTTGTGTGTGTGGTGGTATGTGTGTGGTTGTGTGTGAGGTTGTGTGTGGTTGTGTGTGTGTGATTGTGCATGTGTAGTTGTGTGTGGTTGTGGTTGTATATGTGTGTGGTTGTGTGTATGGTTGTGGTTGTGTGTGTGTTGGAAGGCGTTCCCCGGGGAGGCTACGGAATGCGTTCCCGACCACCCGGAGGCCCACCTTTCCCAGAGTTAGGCCGAGCAAGAGCGGGGAGGCCCTTCCTGGAAGGGTCTCGTACCTAGGATCGCACACGCTGCGCTTACTCTCTCTTCGGATAGAGGGACACCACTCAGTAATTCGTTGTAAGACCATATGCTTTTATCGGTAGTTGTCAGGGATCTTTATGATCCGGCAGGCAGGTGCAGAATTAATGCCACAAGCGGCAGCGATCTCGTGATGAGGGAAAAGGGGTAGCGGGACAGTCTTTGAATCAGTGTCTCTGCGAGGTATCCGGCGCACAGCTCTCAATCCTCGAGCTGAGGGGATGTTGCTTCTCTCGGCAATCTCTGCCGTTTCTCTTGGACGAGCGGGCCGCGAGTCACTCAGCAGGCACCGGAGTTTCATAGTTCGGGGAGCCGCGACGGCGTCAGCAGGGCTCAGATGGTTCAGAGTTCGGGGAGCCGCGACAGCGTCAGCAGGGCTCAGATGGTTCAGAGTTCGGGGAGCCGCGACAGCGTCAGCAGGGCTCAGATGGTTCGGAGTTCGGGGAGCCGCGACAGCATCAGCAGGGCTCAGATGGTTCGGAGTTCGGGGAGCCGCGACAGCGTCAGCAGGGCTCAGATGGTTCAGAGTTCGGGGAGCCGCGACAGCGTCAGCAGGGCTCAGATGGTTCAGAGTTCGGGTAGCGTTCTTCGGTTCGGGGAGCGATCGAGCCGCGACCAGGTCAGCAGGCTCTCGTCAGTCCAGGTCTTCTCTGCTCTCGTCCCTTCAGCACCCCTTGTTATACTCCCCCTCCTCTTTGAAGTCCGGAGTCCTCGCGGAGAGGGGTCTGGTCCTGGGGGGCGGTGTGTCGGGTTTTCCTGTCGCTCGGCCCTTTGATCTGTTCAGGTGGGTCCGGGAGGGACTCTAGACACCCAGCGGCCGAGGCGCCTGCTCCCCGGGGGCCTGGTGGTTGGTCGAAACCTCCCTCGGGGGGGAGACCAGAGGTGTGACAGGATCGGCGCCTCTCGGTCTGGTTTGGGGGGGGTTTCGCTCTCCCTCGGCCGGGCATGCGTGTTGGGGATCTGGTCGGCCCTCGGGATGTTGGCCCACGGGAGCCGGAAGGCTGTATCAACGAGGTTCGGCGTGGTTGCAGGGTAACTTGCTGGTCGGGAGGGCCCACGCCACGAGGCCGGTCTCACACGTGCCCCCCCCAGCTGAAAGGCGGGGAGAACTACCCATCCACTTGGGGGTTCTCCTCGCTGAAGCGGAAGAATCGGGACAGGCCGTCCGCGTTGGCGTGGTCCGTCCCGGGGCGATGTTCCAAAGTAAAATCCATCCCCTGGAGGGAGATGGACCAGCGTAGCAGCTTGGGGTTTTCCCCTCGCATCTGCATCAACCACCGCAAGGGGCGGTGATCCGTTTGTACTCGGAAGTGTGTTCTGAACAGGTAGGGCCGTAGCTTTTTGAGGGCCCAGAATACTGCGAAGGTCTCTCTCAATGGTGCTCCACCGCTTTTCTCGGGGCAGCAACCTTCGGCTGATGAAGGCTATGGGCCGATCTATGCCCTTGTCGTCGAACTGGGAGAGGACTGCCCCGATGCCGTGTTCCGAGGCGTCCGTCTGGACCACAAACTCCTGGGCGTAGTCGGGTGCTTTGAGCACCGGAGCCGCGCACATAGCGGCCTTTAGGGTGTCGAACGCCTTCTGGCAGGAGGGAGTCCAGTGTGTTTTCTTGGGGTGTTTTTTGGAGGTTAGTTCTGTGAGGGGGCCTGCGATGCTGCCATAGTTCTTAATAAACCTCCGGTAGTAACCGGTGAGGCCCAGGAAGTCTGGACTTCCGTCTGGGTCGTGGGGGATCCCAGGACAAGATGGCGTCGATCTTCAGCTGGAGGGGGGCAACCTGCCCACTTCCCACCTGGTGCCCCAGATAGGTTACGGAGCCGTGCCCAATTTGACATTTGCTGGCTTTGATGGTGAGGCCGGCCCGGCGCAGAGCCAGCAGGACTTGTCGGAGATGCTGGAGGTGCTCGGTCCATTGGGAGCTGAATACCGCTATATCATCGAGGTATGCTGCGCTGAACCCCTCTAGTCCGGACAGGACCCTGTTCACCAGCCGCTGGAAGGTGGCCGGGGCATTCTTCATTCCAAACGGCATCACCCTAAAGCGGTAGTGCCCATCCGGGGTGGAGAAGGCGGAGCGCTCCCTGGCTCCCTCGGTGAGGGCAATCTGCCAGTATCCACTAGTCAGGTCGAAGGTGCTGAGGTAGCGAGCGGCCCCGAGGCGGTCAATGAGCTCGTCGGCACGGGGGATAGGGTGAGCGTCCGCTCGGGTGACCGCATTGAGTCCTCGGTAGTCCACGCAAAACCTCAGCTCGGGGGCGACACCCGGGGTAGCCGCTTTCGGAACCAGGACTACCGGGCTGGCCCAGGGGCTGTCGGAGGGTTCAATCACCCCGAGGTCCAGCATCTTCGCCACCTCGGTCTGGATGCATTTTTGGACCCGATCAGGGACCCGGTAGGCCCGGTGTCTCACTGGCGGGCTGTCGCCGGTGTTCACGTCGTGGACACACCAGTTGGTGACCCCAGGGGTTAGGGAGAAGAGGTCCGCGAACTGCCTTAGTAGCTGGCGGCAGTCGTCGGACTGTTGGGCTGTGAGGGTGGTTGATAGTCTCACCCCCTCCACGGAACCATCGATCTCTTTCGCCCCCAGGGGGTCTGGAAGGGGCTCGGTGTCTTCTTCGGCCCCATCGTCGGTGGCCAGGAGTAAACTCAATTCTGTCCGTACAAAGTGGGGTTTGAGGCGGTTCACGTGGAGAACCCGGAGGGGGTTCCTCGGGGACTGCACATCGACGAGATAGGTGACTTGGCTCTTCCGCTCGACCACCTTGAAGGGTCCAGTCCATTTATCTTGGAGGGCGCAGGGTTTCACCGGGGCCATGACCCAGACTTGTTGGCCCGGCTCAAACTCGACCAGCGTAGCATTCTGGTCATACCAGCGCTTCATCTCTTCCTGGCTAGCCTCGAGGTTCGCTTCTGCGAGTTCTCGGAATTTTCGGGTCTGGTTGCAGAGCGCCAAGATGTATCGGAACACATCCGGAGGGGTCCCCCGGGGAGTTGTTTCCCAACCCTCCTTGACCAGGCTCAGGGGTCCCCGGACGGGGTGTCCATATAGTAGTTCGAATGGGCTGAATCCCAGGGATTTTTGTGGAACCTCCCGGTAGGCGAACAGGAGGCATGGGAGGAGGACGTCCCACCTCCGGCGTAGGGGTTCCTCGAGGCCCATGATCATTCCTTTCAGTGTTTTGTTAAAGCGCTCGACTAGGCCGTTTCCTTGGGGGTGGTACGGGGTGGTGAACTTGTACGATACTCCGCACTGCTGCCAGAGGGACCTCATATATCGGGAGATAAAGTTCGTACCCCGGTCACTCACGACTTCGCGGGGGAACCCCACGCGGGAGAAGATCCCCATCAAGGCCCGGCCTACCACGGGGGCCGTCACGGTGCGGAGAGGGATGGCTTTGGGGTAACGGGTGGCATGATCCACCAGGACGAGGATGAACCGGTGGCCCTGGGCGGTCTTGGAGTCCAGTGGTCCCACGATGTCGATTCCTACCCGCTCAAAAGGGGTACTGACGACTGGGAAGGGTTGTAGCGGAGCCTTGCGCTTGCCCCCACTCTTTCCGCTGGCCTGGCACGTGGGGCAGGACTTGCAGTGGGCCTCCACATTTGCTCGCATCTTGGGCCAATAGAAGTGGGTGACGAGTCGTTGGTAGGTCTTATCTTGGCCTAAGTGTCCGGCCAGGGGTAAATCATGGGCCAGGCCCAGGAGGAGACTTCGGAAGCGCAGGGGTACCACTAGTACTCGGGCCGATCCCAACTCGGCCGACTTCTGTTCGCTGTACAGGAGGCCGTTTTCCCAGTATACCCAGTGGGTGCCGGTCCGGTCGCCTGCTGCTTGGGCCTCGGCCTGTTGTCGGGGTCCAATGAGGGACGGGCAGGTGGATTGTTCTTGGCAGAATTCTTCACAGGAGGTGCCCCCTTCGCAGTGCCACTGGGCCAGTTCTGGCAAGTCCCCGAGTTCGGTCAGGGATTCAGGGTCGGAAGGCACGGACCCTTCGTCGGGAGCGGTCGTTTCGTCCAGAAGAGGGTCGTTGGCCCCTGGTGGCGTATTCTGGACCTCGGGGATGGTGGCGGAGCTTAGCGGCAGGGCTTCTCCCCCCTCAGAGGAAGGCACTCTGAGAGTCATCGAGCGCGTGGTGGCGCATACCCATTCGGGTAGGCCCATCATCTCGAGATGGGCTCTTCGTTCCACTTGTCCCCACGGGGAGTTCTCAAGGTCGTTGCCCAGGAGACAGTCCACGGGCTGGGAGGTTCGGACCGCCACCTTTAACTTGCCGGTGACTCCCCCCCATTCGAAGGGGACTAGGGCCATCCGGCAGAGGCTCTCGGAATTGTCTGATGATATGACGGGACAAAAGGCGCCGGGCAGGATCTGATCTTCGGAGACCAGGTGACAATGAACCGCCGTGACACTCGCCCCCGTGTCCCGGAGGCCCTCGACGCGGTGACCGTTGACCGTTACCTGCTGTCGGTACTTCTTCGTGTTGGCGGGCAGGGACGTTCCGGGGACCATCTCCCGGTCCCCTAGGGAGACCAAGGCCATGGCGGCTGGTTCCCATTCTTCGGAGTCTTCCATCTCTTCCCCCAGGGCTACGGAGGCCATTTGTCGAGCCGGCGGGGTTGTTGTGGCGGTTCGCTGGTACATGGGACATTGAGGGTCGCTGGCATAGTGTCTGGTCTGTTGGCAGCGGAAACAGGTGATCCTCACTCGGGGCCCCGGCCTCCCTGGTGGCCCGGTGCTGGCCGGAGGTGGAGCTGGAAAGGGCGGAGGTTGTCCTCTGGGGGGGCTGAGCGGGGATCCCCCCGGGAGTTCCCTTGGCCGGCCTTGATTCCCTCCGCCCCTCTGGCGGGGGGGTCCCTGACTGTGGCGACTGTAGTCTCCCACGGGGCCCCGGGAGGCCCGGGTGTTTACCCAGCGGTCAGCCTCGACGGCCAGTTTCCGAGGGTCTGTGAGTTTGCTGTCCAGGAGGTGCTGGCGCAGCTCTATAAAGCAATTAGCGGACAAGTGTTCCCATGCGATTAGGTCGAACAGCTCCTCAAAGGTGGAGACCTTGCTGCCCTTGATCCATCCGTCCAAGGCCCGGCTGTAAAAGTTCACGTACTCCACACAGGTGGTACCGGGTATCTTCTTGCAGTCTCTAAGCCGTTGCCGGTACATTTCAGGGGTGAGCCCATATCTGGCTACTAGGGCCTCTTTCATGTGACTGTAGGAGTTCATCACCGCGGAGGGCAGGTCCAGCAGGGTATCTCTCCCCTCGCTCAGGAACCGGCCCCACAGCCCAGCCCCCCAGTCTTTCTGCGGGACTCGGTGGGAGGTCATGGCGACTTCGTAGGCTTTGAACCATTGCTGGATGTCGTCGTTCTTATAGTATTCCTTCACCACATCCTTGGGGATGTGGACCTTTGGTTCCACGGTGGAGGAGAGGTTTTGGGTTTCCGAGGGTCTGGCCTCCGCATTCTTAGCCTTGAGCTCGATCTCTTTCAGGCCATGTTCGTGCTCCAGTTGGAGTTTTCTTTCTTCGTGTTCTCTTTGTTGTTTCTTTTCCTCGTGTTCTCTTTGTTGTTTCTTTTCCTCGAGTTCTCCTTGTAGGCGTAACTGTTCTACTGCCAGCTTCTTTTCGGCCTGTTTTAGCTCTCCTTCGATCTTTAATTTTGCTAGTTCCAGTTCGTGGTTGCGACCTCTCTCTCGGTCCGCTAGTTCCTCTGGGGATAGGCCCCCCTCGGTGGCGCCGTTCCTTCCCGGGGTGCTTCGTGGTTCGTTGGGAGGCTCTCCTTCTGTTTGTGTCCAGGGAGTTCCTGCCTCGACCCAGGTTTTTAATGCCCCCTGGAAGTCCTCTTTCGTGCTTAGTCCGGTGGTAGCGATTCCAAAGTCTTTGCAAAATTGTTTCAGTTCTCGGTGCGTATAAGATTCTAACTGGTCCTTTTGGAATGTCGTGCTCGGGTTGGTGCCTGCGGCACCTAGGGAAGTTTCTCCTTCCATTTCTTCTTGGTAGGGCGTAAGCCGTCTACTGCACGATCTCTAGGTGTTGGCTCGGATCCCGTCGCCTGCCACCAAATGTTGGAAGGCGTTCCCCGGGGAGGCTACGGAATGCGTTCCCGACCACCCGGAGGCCCACCTTTCCCAGAGTTAGGCCGAGCAAGAGCGGGGAGGCCCTTCCTGGAAGGGTCTCGTACCTAGGATCGCACACGCTGCGCTTACTCTCTCTTCGGATAGAGGGACACCACACAGTAATTCGTTGTAAGACCATATGCTTTTATCGGTAGTTGTCAGGCATCTTTATGATCCGGCAGGCAGGTGCAGAATTAATGCCACAAGCGGCAGCGATCTCGTGATGAGGGAAAAGGGGTAGCGGGACAGTATTTGAATCAGTGTCTCTGCGAGGTATCCGGCGCACAGCTCTCAATCCTCGAGCTGAGGGGATGTTGCTTCTCTCGGCAATCTCTGCCGTTTCTCTTGGACGAGCGGGCCGCGAGTCACTCAGCAGGCACCGGAGGTTCGTAGTTCGGGGAGCCGCGACGGCGTCAGCAGGGCTCAGATGGTTCAGAGTTCGGGGAGCCGCGACAGCGTCAGCAGGGCTCAGATGGTTCAGAGTTCGGGGAGCCGCGACAGCGTCAGCAGGGCTCAGATGGTTCTGAGTTCGGGGAGCCGCGACAGCGTCAGCAGGGCTCAGATGGTTCGGAGTTCGGGGAGCCGCGACAGCGTCAGCAGGGCTCAGATGGTTCAGAGTTCGGGGAGCCGCGACAGCGTCAGCAGGGCTCAGATGGTTCAGAGTTCGGGTAGCGTTCTTCGGTTCGGGGAGCGATCGAGCCGCGACCAGGTCAGCAGGCTCTCGTCAGTCCAGGTCTTCTCTGCTCTCGTCCCTTCAGCACCCCTTGTTATACTCCCCCTCCTCTTTGAAGTCCGGAGTCCTCGCGGAGAGGGGTCTGGTCCTGGGGGGCGGTGTGTCGGGTTTTCCTGTCGCTCGGCCCTGTGATCTGTTCAGGTGGGTCCGGGAGGGACTCTAGACACCCAGCGGCTGAGGCGCCTGCTCCCCGGGGGCCTGGTGGTCGGTCGAAACCTCCCTCGGGGGGGAGACCAGAGGTGTGACAGGATCGGCGCCTCTCGGTCTGGTTTGGGGGGGGTTTCGCTCTCCCTCGGCCGGGCATGCGTGTTGGGGATCTGGTCGGCCCTCGGGATGTTGGCCCACGGGAGCCGGAAGGCTGTATCAACGAGGTTCGGCGTGGTTGCAGGGTAACTTGCTGGTCGGGAGGGCCCACGCCACGAGGCCGGTCTCACAGTGTGGTTGTGTGTGTAGTTGTGTGTGTTGTGTGTGTGGTTGGGTATGTTGTTGTGTGTGTGGTTGTGGTTGTGTATGAGTGTGGCTGTGGTTGTGTGGTTGTGTGTGTGTGTGTGGTTGTGATTGTGGTTGTGTGTGTGTGGTTGTGTGTGTGGTTGTGGTTGTATATGTGTGTGGTTGTGTGTGTGGTTGTGTGTGTGGTTGAATGTGTGGTTGTGTGTGTGGTTGTGTGGGTGTGTGTGGTTGTGGGTGTGGGTGTGGTTGTATGAGTGGTTGTATGAGTGGTTGTATGAATGGTTTTGGTTGTGTGTGTGTTTGTCACCCCCTCCAACCTAAGATTGATGCCATCCTGGCCTGGGAACCACCAACCACCCAAACCGAAGTCCGAGCCTTCCTGGGCCTCACTGGTTTCTACCGGAGGTTCATCCAAGGTTACGGCAGCCTCGTAGGACCCCTCACGGAGCTCACGTCCAAAAGACAACCTAAAAAGGTGCAGTGGACCCCTGCCTGCCAGAAGGCGTTCGACGCCCTGAAACTCGCCATGTGTACAGCCCCTGTCCTCCAAGCCCCCGATTACTCCAAAGAGTTTGTGGTACAAACGGATGCTTCCGAGCATGGCATTGGAGCCGTCCTATCCCAGCTCAATGAGAAGGGCTTAGATCAGCCCGTGGCCTTCATTAGCCGAAGGTTACTGCCCCGAGAGCAACGATGGAGCACCATTTAACGCGAGGCGTTCGCCGTAGTCTGGGCTCTAAAGAAACTGCGACCCTACCTCTTCGGAACCCACTTCCGAGTCCAGACAGATCATCGACCCTTACGGTGGCTCATGCAGATGAGGGGAGAGAACCCCAAATTGCTACGATGGTCCATCTCCCTCCAGGGGATGGACTTCACAGTAGAGCATCGCCCTGGCAACGACCACGCCAACGCTGATGGCCTCTCCAGATTCTTCCGCCTCAGCGAAGAGAACCCCCAAGAAGATGGGTAGTTCTCTCCGGCCTTCAGCTGGGGGGGACGCATGTTGGACCCGGCCTCGTGGCGTGGCCCATTCAGACCCGTAGTGCCACCAGGCTACCCCCTACACCCCACACGACACTGACTAGCGTAGCCTACCCGACCCAGAACCCGGGGTTACCCCCGTCCCCCTCCTCCATCTTCCCGACAGCGGGCATCCTTCCCCTTCCATCGGCCTCGCGGCCTCCAGTAACCGGCCCAGCACCCCAGATGGCCGCCTCGACCCCAGCGCAACCCCAGCCTAGTCGCGCCATGCCGGCTGGGGGGAGAGAGAGCTCCTGGTGAGCAGAAGAGGGAGGAGTGGTTTCATTCACACCTGGCCTTCTCCCAAGAGATGGTTTTGATCGGCCCTCCGGTCACCCTGAGGGCTGGCTCCACGCCTGATGCGTGTCTGGGATCCCTCCCGACCCCGCTTTGAAAGGATCAAAGGGCCGCGTGGCAGGAACCCCCAACAAACGACCCCCAGGCGCTAAGACCCCTGCCCGTGAGGACTCCGGACATCAAAGAGGAGTCGACCTATAACAAGGGGCGCCCTGGGACCCTCGGCAGTTGAATCCTGGAACGAACGAGCCCTGCTGACGTGGTCGCGGCTGAAGAACATTCTCCCAACATCCGACGGAACTCTTGGAACCTCGGTGAGCCCTGCAGACAGCGTCGCGGCTCCACCTGGCAGAGACGGACTTCTGCCTAACAACATCCGAGGCCTGCTGACATGGTCGCAGGTCACCTTGCACCATAGAGAACTCTGAGCCCTGCTGAGTGACTCGCGGCTCCTGGAAGATTGTCCGACCTCCGACACCCGGACACGAGATTGGGCACACTCAAGAGACATTCCAGTCCGGCTGGACCCCAAAGATCGTCTCGTATCCCCCGGCTCGAGGATTGAGAGCCGTACGCCGGATACGCTCCCGCATTGACCCGATCCTAAGACTGTCCCGCTACCCCTACCCCCAACCGAGACTTTGTGAGCTCTTGCTCTACTTGTACATACGCCTGCGGATCATAAAGATCCTGATATTGCTAGATAAAGCATACGTATTCCAGAATCTACGGTGTGGTGTCTCTGTGTTGCCTGGTGCTGAATCAGCGTGTACGATCCTAGGTACGAGACCCAGTCCTGAAGGGGTCTCCGACCAGTGCTCGTCTAATTCTCTCGGAAGAGTGGGCGCAGGGTGGTCAGGTACATATTCTGTCCATCCCTGGGGCTAGCCCTTCTAACATTGTGTGTGTGTGGTTGTGTGTGTGTAGTTGTGTGTGTGGTTGTGTGTGGTTGTGTGTGTGTGGTTGTGTGTGTGGTTGTGGTTGTGTGTGGATGTGTGTGTGGTTGTGGTTGTGTGTGGGTGCGGTTGTGGGTACAGGTGTGGTTGTGGGTGTGTTTGTGGATGTGTGTGGTTGTGTGTGTGATTGTGTGTGTGGTTGTGTGTGTGCTTGTGTGTGTGTGTGTGGTTGTGTGTGTGTGGTTGTGTGTGGTTATATGTGTGGATGTGGTTGTGTGTGTGGTTGTGTGTGTGGTTGTGTGTGTGTGGTTGTGTGTGTGGTTGTGTGTTTGGTTGTGTGTGGGGTTGTATGTGTGGTTGTGGTTGTATGCGTGTCGTTGGGTGTGTAGTTGTGTGTGTGTGGTTGTGTGGTTGTGGGTGTGCTTGTGTGGTTGGGTGTGGTTGTTGAGTGGTTGTGGGTGTGGTTGTGTGTGTGGTTGTGTGTGTGGTTGTGTGTGTGTGTGTGTGTGTTTGTGGTTGTGTGTGTGGTTGTGTGTGTGGTTGTGTGTGTGGTTGTGTGTATGGTTGTATGTGGTTGTATTTGGTTGTGCGTGTGTGGTTGTGTGTGTGGTTATGGTTATGTGTTTGTGGTTGTGTGTGTGGTTATGTGTGTTGTGTGTGTGGTTGGGTGTGTGGTTGTGTGTGTGTGGTTGTGGTTGTGTGTGTGGTTGTGTGTATGTGGTTGTGGTTGTGTGTGTGTGGTTGTGTGTGAGTGTGTTTGTGGTTGTGATTGTGGTTGTGTGTGTGTTTGTGTGTGTGGTTGTGGTTGTGTGTGTGTGTGTGGTTGTGTGTATGGTTGTGTGTGTGGTTGTATGTGTGGTTGTATGTGTGGTTGTGTGTGTGGTTGTATGTGTGGTTGTGTGTGGTTGTGTGGGTGTGTGTGGTTGTGGTTGTGGTTGTATGAGTGGTTGTGTGAGTGGTTGTGGTTGTGTGTGGTTGTGTGTGTGTGTGGTATGTGTGTGTGTGGTTGTGTGTGTGTGGTTGTGTGTGTGGTGGTATGTGTGTGGTTGTGTGTGTGGTTGTGTGTGGTTGTGTGTGTGTGGTTGTGTGTGTGTAGTTGTGTGTGTGGTGGTATGTGTGTGGTTGTGTGTGTGTGTGGTTATGTGTGTTGTGTGTGTGGTTGGGTGTGTGGTTGTGTGTGTGTGGTTGTGGTTGTGTGTGTGGTTGTGTGTATGTGGTTGTGGTTGTGTGTGTGTGGTTGTGTGTGAGTGTGTTTGTGGTTGTGATTGTGGTTGTGTGTGTGTTTGTGTATGTGGTTGTGGTTGTGTGTGTCTGTGGTTGTGTGTATGGTTGTGTGTGGTTGTATGTGTGGTTGTATGTGTGGTTGTGTGTGTGGTTGTGTGTGTGGTTGTGTGTGGTTGTGTGGGTGTGTGTTGTTGTGGGTGTGGTTGTATGAGTGGTTGTGTGAGTGGTTGTGGTTGTGTGTGGTTGTGTGTGCGTGGTTTGTGTGTGTGGTTGTGTGTGTGTGGTTGTGTGTGTGGTGGGATGTGTGTGATTGTGTGTGTGGTTGTGTGTGGTTGTGTGTGTGTGGTTGTGTGTGTGTGGTTGTGTGTGTGGTGGTATGTGTGTGGTTGTGGTTGTATATGTGTGTGGTTGTGTGTATGGTTGTGGTTGTGTGTGGTTGTGTGTGTAGTTGTGTGTGGTTGTGTGTGTTGTGTGTGTGGTTGGGTATGTGGTTGTGTGTGTGGTTGTGGTTGTGTATGAGTGTGGTTGTGGTTGTGTGGTTGTGTGTGTGTGTGTGGTTGTGATTGTGGTTGTGTGTGTGTGGTTGTGTGTGTGGTTGTGGTTGTATGTGTGTGTGGTTGTGTGTGTGGTTGTATGTGTGGTTGTGTGTGTGGTTGTGTGGGTGTTGGTGGTTGTGGGTGTGGGTGTGGTTGTATTAGTGGTTGTATGAATGGTTTTGGTTGTGTGTGTTTGTGTGTGTGGTTGTAGTTGTGGTTGTGTGTGGTTGTGTGTGTGTGTGGTGTGTGTTTGTGTGACTGTGTGTGTGGTTGTGTGTGTGGTTGTGTGTGTGTGGTTGTGTGTGGTTGTGTGTGTAGTTGTGTGTGGTTGTGTGTGGTTGTGTGTGTCATTGTGGGTGTGGTTGTATGAGTGGTTGCGTGAGTTGTTGTGGTTGTGTGTGTGGTTGTGTGTGTGGTTGTAGTTGTGGTTGTGTGTGGTTGTGTGTGTGTGTGGTGTGTGTGTGTGTGTGTGGTTGTGTGGTTGTGTGGTTGTGTGTGTAGTTGTGTGTGTGGTTGTGTGTGGTTGTGTGTGTGAGGTTGTGTGTATAGTTGTGTGTGGTTGTGGTTGTATATGTGTGTGGTTGTGTGTGTGGTTATGTATATGGTTGTGGTTGTGTGTGTGGTTGTGTGTGTAGTAGTGTGTGGTTGTGTGTGTTGTGTGTGTGGTTGGGTATGTGGTTATGTGTGTGGTTGTGGTTATGTGTGTGGTTGTGTATGAGTGTGGTTGTGGTTGTGTGTGTGGGTGTGTGTGTGTGTGTGTGGTTGTGATTGTGGTTGTGTGTGTGTGGTTGTGTGTGGTTGTGGTTGTGTGTGTGTGGTTGTGTGTGTGGTTGTGTGTGTGGTTGTATGTGTGGTTGTGTGTGTGGTTGTATGTATGGTTATATGTGTGGTTGGGTGTGTCGTTGTGGTTGTGTATGTGATTGTGTGTGGTTGTGTGGGTGTGTGTGATTGTGGGTGTGGTTGTATGAGTGGTTGTGTGAGTGGTTGTGGTTGTGTGTGTGGTTGTGTGTGTGGTTGTAGTTGTGGTTGTGTGTGGTTGTGTGTGTGTGGTGTGTGTGGTTGTGTGTGTGATTGTGTGTGTGGTTGTGTATGTGGTTGTATGTGTGTGGTTGTGTGTGTGGTTGTGTGTGTAGTTGTGTGTGTGGTTGTGTGTTTGTGATTGTGTGTGTGTAGCTGTGTGTGGTTGTGGTTGTATATGTGTGTGGCTGTGTCTGTGGTTGTGTGTATGGTTGTGGTTGTGTGTGGTTGTGTGTGTAGTTGTGTGTGGTTGTGTGTGTTGTGTGTGTGGTTGGGTGTGTGGTTGTGTGTGTGGTTGTGTGTGGTTGTGTGTTTGTGGTTGTGTGTGTAGTTGTGTGTGTGGTTGTGAGTGTGGTTGTGGTTGTATGTGTGTGTGGTTGTGTGTGTGGTTGTGTGTATGGTTGTGGTTGTGTGTGTGGTTGTGGTTGTGTGTGTGGTTGTGTGTGTAGTTGTGTGTGGTTGTGTGTGTGTGGTTGTGTGTGTGGTTGTGTGTGTGTGGTTGTGGTTGTGTGTGGTTGTGTGTGTGTGGTTCTGTGTTGTGTGTGGTTGTGTGTGTGTGGTTGTATGTGTGCGGTTGTGTGTGTGTGGTTGTGTGTATGGTTGTTGTTGTGTGTGGTTGTATGTGTGGTAGTGTGTGTGCTTGTGTGTGTGGTTGTGTGTATGGTTGTGGTTGTGTGTGTGGATGTGTGTGTGGTTGTGGTTGTGTGTGGGTGCACTTGTAGGTGCAGGTGTGGTTGTGGGTGTGTGTGTGGATGGGTGGTTGTGTGTGGTTGTGTGTGTGTTTGTGTGTCTGGTTGTGTGTTTGTGGTTGTGTGTGTGTATGGGTGTGTGTGTGTGGTTGTGTGTGTGTGGTTGTATGTGTATGGCTGTGTGTTTATGTGGTTTTGTGTGTGATTGTGTGTGTGTGGTTGTGTGTGTGTGTTTGTTTGTGTGTGTGTGGTTGTGTGTGTGTGTGGTTCTGTGTGTGATTGTGTGTGTGGTTGTGTGTGTGTGGTTGTGTATGTCATTGTGTGTGTGGTTGTGTGTGTGGTTGTGTGTGTGGTTGTGTGTGTGTGTGGTTGTGGTTGTGTGTGTGGTTAGGTGTGTGGTTGTGTGTGTGTGTGGTTGTGGTTGTGTGGTTGTGGGTGTGCTTGTGTCTTTGGGTGTGGTTGTGGCTGTGTGTGGGGGGTTGTGGGTGTGGTTGTGGGTATGTGGTTGTGTGTGGTTGTGTGTAGGTGGTTGTGTGTGTGTGGTTGTGTGTGTGTGGTTGTGTGTGTGTTTGTGTGTGTGGTTGTGTGTGTGGTTGTGTGTGGTTGTGTGTGGTTGTGTGTGGTTGTGTGTGTGGTTGTGTGTGTGGGTGTGTGTGTGGTTGTGTGTGGTTGTGTGTGGTTGTGTGTGTGGTTGTGGTTATGTGTATGGTTGTGTGTGTGGTTGTGTGTGTGTGTTAGAAAGGGGTAGACGGACCGGGAGGGTCGGCCGGGGTCAGGAGGAGAGGTCTCCGGGGAGAGCCGTCTCCAGCGATCGTACAGACAAGTAACTTCCCCCCCACAGACAAATACCACACACGGATAAGGTTCAGGGTTCTTTATAAGCACTTCTTAGGGTACGGTTGACTGGTACAAGGAGGTCTGGACTCAGGGGTCCCCTCGATTCAAGTCTCTCAAAGCAGGGTAAGGGGTAGCGGGACAGTCTGTCTACCAGTCAGGTAGTTTGGATGAGATGATGATTAGCTCACAATCCTCGAGCTTGGTTGGTACGGGCCGCGGCAGCGCCAGCAGGTCCCGGAAAGATGGTCGATGTACGGTCCGCGGCAGCGCCAGCAGGTCCCGGTGAGGATGGTCGTTACAACGGGCCGCGGCAGCGCCAGCAGGTCCCGGCGAGGATGGTCGTTACAACGGGCCGCGGCAGCGCCAGCAGGTCCCGACGAGGGTGGTCGTTACAACGGGCCGCGGCAGCGCCAGCAGGTCCCGACGAGGATGGATGTTGTAGAAGGCCGCGGCAGCGCCAGCAGGCAGGATGATGGTTCACAAGAGCGGGCTACGGCAGCGCCAGTAGTCCGTCAAGGCTGAGTTCTCTCGGTGTCTCTCGACTCCAGGATACAACTCCCTTCCTGCTCCGGAGTTGCCCCAGTTATAGGGCAGGCGCCCTTTGATGTCCGGACCCTCGCACTTGGAGGTCGGAGGGCCCGGGATGAAGGTGTCCAGACACCCAGCAGGGGGTGGAGCCAGCGCCTGGGGGAGCTGGAGGCGATCGGCACCTGGCGGGGGAAGAGCTCTTGACACTTCGTCCTCCCATTGACCTGCCAAGTGGTCCGCTCACCTCCCGGGTGGACGGTGGTGCCGGGATGTCGGGGCCGGCCAGGCCCGGGGTTAGGGTCGGGGCGAGGCCACGCGGCCTCGTGGTGCAGGGCCCAAGATGGCGGCTTGAACCGGCCGGGGGAGCCGGTGGGGCTGGGCCCCGTGAGGAGTAGAGGTCCGAGGGCAGAAGATCCGTCGTGAGACGGGGTACAGGTGCTTTTCGTGGGTTATGCCTGGTGGGCCGGAGCTCGGGCCCTGTCGTGCGGGGAGGGAGCAAGCCCTTCGTGTGGCCTGTCCAACATGCGTCCCCCCCAGCTGAAGGCGGGGAGAGTCACCCATCTCCTTGGGGACTCTCTTCGTCGAGGCGGAAAAAGCGGGACAGGCCATCCGCGTTGGCGTGGTCTTGGCCTGGTCGGTGCTCCACAGTGAAGTCCATTCCCTGCAGGGAAATGGACCAGCGCAAGAGTTTTGGGTTCTCCCCCCGCATCTGCATCAGCCACTGCAGGGGTCGATGGTCGGTTTGTACCCGGAAATGGGTACCGAAGAGATAGGGCCGGAGCTTTTTGAGGGCCCACACCACTGCGAAGGCCTCCCTCTCGATGGTGCTCCAGCGCTGTTCTCGGGCCAGGAGACGTCGACAGATGAAGGCCACCGGCTGGTCATGACCGTCGGGGTTTAATTGAGAAAGGACGGCTCCGATGCCGTGGTCGGAGGCGTCGGTCTGTACCACGAATTCCTGACTGTAATCGGGGGCCTGGAGCACAGGGGCGGTGCACAGGGCGGCCTTCAGCTTCTCGAAGGCCGCTTGACAATCGGGGGTCCAATTAATCCGCTTCGGTTGGTTCTTGGACGTGAGACCCGTGAGGGGCCCCACGATGCTGCCGTAGTCCTTCACGAACCGCCGGTAGTAGCCGGTGAGCCCCAAGAAGGCTCGGACCTCGGTCTGGGTGACGGGGGGCTGCCAGGACTGGATGGCAGCAATCTTAAGTTGTAGCGGGGCCACCAGCCCGCTTCCCACTTGGTGCCCAAGGTAGGTCACAGACCCTTGGCCAATTTGGCACTTGCCGGCCTTAATTGTGAGGCCGGCCCGCTGGAGGGCCTGTAGGACCTCTTGGAGGTGACGGAGGTGGTCGGGCCAGTGGCGGCTGTATACAGCGATATCGTCCAGGTAGGCAGCGCTGAACTCTTCGAGCCCCGCCAAGACCTGGTTCACGAGGCGTTGAAACGTGGCGGGGGCATTCTTCATGCCGAAGGGCATGACCTTGAATTGGTAGTGGCCATCGGGGGTAGAGAAGGCTGACCGTTCCTGAGCCCTGGGTGTGAGGCCGATCTGCCAGTAGCCCGCTGTTAGGTCGAAGATACTGAGGTAGCGGGCGGCCCCCAGCCGGTCGATCAGCTCGTCTGCTCGGGGGATCGGGTGAGCGTCGGTCCGGGTGACAGCGTTCAAGCCCCGGTAGTCGACGCAGAATCTCAGTTCAGGTGCGGTGCCGGGGGCAGCGGCTTTGGGGACCAATACAACCGGACTGGCCCAGGGACTGTCCGAGGGCTCGATGACCCCGATTGTAAGCATCTTGGCCACCTCCTCCTGTATGCAGGCCCGTACCCGATCCGGTACGCGGTAGGCCCGGTGTCGGACAGGGGGACTGTCCCCGGTGTCCACGTCGTGCAAACACCAAGGGGTGACCCCGGGGGTGAGGGAGAACAGGGTAGCAAACTGCAGCAGGAGGTTCCGGCAGCCCTGGCGTTGCTCCGAAGTGAGGGCGTCAGAGAGCCGGACCCCGTCCACGGAGCCGTCATTCTCCTGAGTCTTCAGAAGATCCGGGAGGGGTTCGGAGTCCTTCTCTGCCCCACTGTCCGTAGCCATCAGGAGGCTGAGTTCTGAGCGCACAAAGTGTGGTTTGAGTCGGTTGGTGTGGAGGACCCGAAGGGGGTTCCGGGAGGTCCCCAGGTCGATGAGGTAAGTGACGGGGCTTTTGCGCTCGACCACTTTGAAGGGCCCCGTCCACTTATCTTGCAAGGCACATGGTTCGGTGGGGGACATCACCCATACTTGTTGTCCAGGCTCGAACTCAACGGAGGAGGCGTTGTGATCATACCACTTCTTCATGTCCTCCTGGCTGGCCTCGAGGTTCGCCTTGGCCATCTTTCTGAAGCACCGGGTCTGGTTGCGTAGGGCCAGGATGTATCTGAAGACGTCTGGAGGGGTCTTTAGGGGGGCCATCTCCCAACCTTCTTTTACTAGGCTGAGGGGCCCTCGCACAGGGTGCCCGTACAGGAGTTCGAAAGGGCTAAAACCGAGGGACTTCTGGGGAACTTCTCGGTAAGCGAAGAGGAGGCACGGGAGTAGTACATCCCACTGGCGACGGAGGGGCTCTTCCAATCCCCCAATCATCCCCTTGAGGGTGCGGTTGAAACGCTCCACTAGTCCATTCCCTTGGGGGTGATAGGGGGTCGTGAATCTGTAGGTGACCCCGCATTGTTGCCAGAGGGACTTCATGTATTTGGATATAAAGTTCGTGCCTCGGTCGCTGACGACTTCTCGGGGGAAGCCTACCCGGGAGAAGATCCCCATTAGGGCCCGGCCAACCACCGGAGCTGTCACGGTCCGTAGGGGCACCGCCTCGGGGTAGCGGGTGGCATGGTCCACCAGTACTAAGATGAACCTGTGTCCTTGTGCCGTGCGGGGGTCCAGAGGCCCCACGATGTCTATCCCCACCCTGTCGAACGGGGTGGTGACCACAGGGAAGGGTTGCAGAGGGGCTTTCAGCTTCCGACCACTCTTCCCGCTGGCTTGGCATGTGGGGCAAGATCGGCAGTGGTTCAGGACGTCGTTCCTCATTTTCGGCCAGAAAAAGTGGGTCACTAGGCGGCTGTACGTTTTATCCTGGCCCAGGTGTCCAGCCAGGGGGACATCGTGGGCCAGGTTGAGCAGAAAGTCTCTGAAGCGGAGAGGTACCACCAGTACTCGACCGGCCCCCAGCTCGGCGATTCTTTGCTCGCTGTAGAGCAGGTCGTTATCCCAGTAGACCCAGTGAGTTCCGGTGGAGTCCCCTGTGTTCTGGGCGCTGGCTTGTTGGCGGAGTCCCTCGAGGGAGGGACAGGTCTTTTGTTCCTGGCGGAACTGTTCTTGGGTGGGCCCCCCTTCCTGACGCCACTGAGCCAGGTCAGGAAGGTCCTGGGGTTGCGCGTCCCCTTCGGTCGTCGAGTCTGGGAGGCTGGCCTCGTCGTTGTCTTCTACTGGGGCGACTGGGGGCGGGGGTGCTGGCCATTCTGGTTCTTCTGATCGAGGGACGGCACGGGCGGCCATGGACCGGGTGGTTATGCAGGCCCAGTCTGGGAGGCCCAGCATCCCCAGGTGCTCTCTTCTCTCAACGGTGGCCCACGGGGAACTCTCGAGGTCATTCCCCAGGAGGCAGTCCACGGGGGCATCGTCCCGGACCGTCACCTTCAACAGGCCGGAGACCCCTCCCCATTCGAATGGGACGCAGGCCATTTGACACATACTTTCAGAGTTGTCTGCCGAGCGGACGGGGCAGAGAATGTTCGGCAGGATCTGCTCGGGCTTCACCAGGTGACAGCGGACGGCTGTCACACTGGCGCCTGTGTCACGCAATGCCTCGGCTTGTTGTCCATTAATGGTCACCCACTGACCGTATTTCCTGGTGTTAGCGGGTAGGGGAGCTCGCGGGACCATGTCTCTTCCCCCTAAGCACGCCAGGACCATGGCGGCCGGTTCCCACTCTTGCTGGGCCGGCTCATACTCCTCCGGTTCTTCCAATGATCGCTCTTCCCCCAGGGCGGCGGCAGCTACCTGGCGGGGCTTGGGTGTTTGGTTCTGCGGGCAGCTCGGGTCATTGGCGTAGTGGCCGACTCGCTGGCATCGGTGGCACGTGACGTTGGCTCGGACCCCAGGACGCCACGGGGAGTTGCCCCGACCGGCCGGGGCCGGGGTGCTGGCCACGGGTGTTGCGGGCAAGGCGTCTCTCCCTCGCCCCTGGCCCCCTCCTCCTCCCCGAGGACGGTGCTGGCCTTGGTTGTTTCTGTTCTGTTCGTGTGGCCCCCTCCGGCCCACTCGGGTGCTTTCCCATCGGTCAGCTTCGGCGGCGAGCTGCCGGGGGTCAGTCAGCTTACTGTCGAGGAGGTGCTGCCTGAGCTCGACGAAACAGTTGTTTGACAGGTGCTCCCATACCATCAGGTTAAAGAGTTGTTCGTAGGTGGTGACCTGGCTCCCCTTTATCCAACCCTCGAAGGCACGGCTGAAATAGTTCACGTATTCTACCCAAGTTGTACCTGGGATCCGGGTGCAATCTCTGAACCTCTGGCGGTACATCTCGGGTGTGAGGCCGTAGCGGGTGAGGAGGGCAGCCTTCATGTGGTCGTAGGACGACATTTGGTGATCTGGGAGCTGTAGTAGGGCATCGCGACCCTCGTTGATAAACCTCCCCCAAAGTCCGGCTCCCCAATCACTCCGGTCGATCCGGTGGGAGGTCATGGCGATCTCGTAGGCTTTAAACCACTGTTGTATGTCGTCTTCTCGGACATACTCGCGGACAACATCCTTGGGGATGTGGACTTTTTTCTCGATTGGCCCCGGGGTGTGTGGTCGCTCAGGCACCCCCAGTTCTTTATTCTGTTTCCGAAGTTCTATTTCCGCCAGTTTGCGCTCGTGCTCGAGCGTTATTTTTTTCTCCTCAAGCTCTCTCTGTCTCTGCTTCTCTTCTCGTTCATCTCGGAGCCGCATGTGCTCGAGGTTGAGTTTCTGTTCAGCTAACTTGAGTTCCCCATCCATCTTGAGTCGTGCCATTTCCAACTCGTGCAATCTGGTTCTTTCTTTTTCTCGGATCTCCTCCTGCGGGAGGCCCGTTCCCCGCTCCTCGGGAGCCGTGGCGTTCTCCTCTGGTGTGATGCTGCTTTGGTCGGAGGGTCCGGCGACCCCAGTTTCTGTCCACGACTCCAGGGCGTGTTTTAGATCCTCTTTGGTACTCAGGCCGGTGGTAGCAATGCCAAGTTCTATGCAGAATTGTCTCAGTTCGCGGTGGTTGTATTCTTCTATTTTATCCATTTGGAATTTCTCGGTGGAGTTGCTATTTTTGGCTGACATCGTGTTTTTGTCGTGGGGTGAGCTACTCTCTGTACGATTACGCGTTGATTCGGATCGCGCCGCTGGCCACCAATGTTAGAAAGGGGTAGACGGACCGGGAGGGTCGGCCGGGGTCAGGAGGAGAGGTCTCCGGGGAGAGCCGTCTCCAGCGATCGTACAGACAAGTAACTTCCCCCCCACAGACAAATACCACACACGGATAAGGTTCAGGGTTCTTTATAAGCACTTCTTAGGGTACGGTTGACTGGTACAAGGAGGTCTGGACTCAGGGGTCCCCTCGATTCAAGTCTCTCAAAGCAGGGTAAGGGGTAGCGGGACAGTCTGTCTACCAGTCAGGTAGTTTGGATGAGATGATGATTAGCTCACAATCCTCGAGCTTGGTTGGTACGGGCCGCGGCAGCGCCAGCAGGTCCCGGAAAGATGGTTGATGTACGGTCCGCGGCAGCGCCAGCAGGTCCCGGTGAGGATGGTCGTTACAACGGGCCGCGGCAGCGCCAGCAGGTCCTGGCGAGGATGGTCGTTACAACGGGCCGCGGCAGCGCCAGCAGGTCCCGACGAGGGTGGTCGTTACAACGGGCCGCGGCAGCGCCAGCAGGTCCCGACGAGGATGGATGTTGTAGAAGGCCGCGGCAGCGCCAGCAGGCAGGATGATGGTTCACAAGAGCGGGCTACGGCAGCGCCAGTAGTCCGTCAAGGCTGAGTTCTCTCGGTGTCTCTCGACTCCAGGATACAACTCCCTTCCTGCTCCGGAGTTGCCCCAGTTATAGGGCAGGCGCCCTTTGATGTCCGGACCCTCGCACTTGGAGGTCGGAGGGCCCGGGATGAAGGTGTCCAGACACCCAGCAGGGGGTGGAGCCAGCGCCTGGGGGAGCTGGAGGCGATCGGCACCTGGCGGGGGAAGAGCTCTTGACACTTCGTCCTCCCATTGACCTGCCAAGTGGTCCGCTCACCTCCCGGGAGGACGGTGGTGCCGGGATGTCGGGGCCGGCCAGGCCCGGGGTTAGGGTCGGGGCGAGGCCACGCGGCCTCGTGGTGCAGGGCCCAAGATGGCGGCTTGAACCGGCCGGGGGAGCCGGTGGGGCTGGGCCCCGTGAGGAGTAGAGGTCCGAGGGCAGAAGATCCGTCGTGAGACGGGGTACAGGTGCTTTTCGTGGGTTATGCCTGGTGGGCCGGAGCTCGGGCCCTGTCGTGCGGGGAGGGAGCAAGCCCTTCGTGTGGCCTGTCCAACAGTGTGGTTTTGGTTGTGTGTGTGTGTGTGGTTGTGTGTGTGGTTGTGTATGTTGTGTGTGTGGTTGTGTGTGTGGTTGTGTGTGGTTGTGATTGTGTGTGTGTGTGTGTGGTTGTGGGTATGGTTGTGGTTGTGTGTTTGTGGCTGTGGGTGTGATTTTAGGTGTGGTTGTGTGTGTGTGGTTGTTTGTGTGGTTGTGGTTGTGTGTGTGGTTGTGTGTGTTTGTGTGTGTGGTTGGGTGTGGTTGTATGTGGTTATGTGTGGTTGTGTGTGGTTGTGTCAGTGGTTGTGGTTGTGTGTGTGGTTGTGTGGTTTTGTGGTTGTGTGTGTGTGGTTGTGTGTGTGTGTGTGTGTGGTTGTGTGTGTGGTTGTGTGTGGGGTTGTGTGTGTGGTTGTGTGTGTGTGGTTGTGTGTGTAGTTGTGTGTGGTTGTGTGGTTGTTGTGTGTGTGTGGTTGTGGGTATGGTTGTGTGTATGGTTGTGTGTGGGGTTGTGTGTGTGGTTGTGTGTAGTTGTGTGTGTTGTTGTGTGTGTGGTTGTTGTGTGTGTGGTTGCAGGTATGGTTGTGTGTGTGTGTGGTTGTATGTGTGGTTGTGGTTGTGTGTGTGATTGTGGTTGTGTGGTTATGTGGTTGTGTGTGGTTGTGCTTGTGGTTGTGTGTGTGGTTGTGGTTGTGTGTATGGTTATGTGTGTGGTTGTGGTTGTGTGTGGTTGTGTATGTGTGTGGTTGTGTGTGTGTGGTTGTGGTTGTGTGTGTGGTTGGGTGTGGTTGTGGTTGTGTGTGTATGTGGTTGTAGGTTTGGTTGTGGTTGTGTGTGTGTGGTTGTAGGTGTGGTTGTGTGTGTGTGGTTGTTTGTGTGGTTGTGTGTGTGGTTGTGTGTGTGGTTGTTGTGTGTGTGGTTGTGTGTGTGGTTGGGTGTGGTTGTGTGTATGTCTGGTTGTGTATGTGGGTGTGGTTGTATGGTTGTACATGTGCTTGTGTGTGTGGTTGTGGTTGTGTGTGTGGTTGTATGTGTGGTTTTGGTTGTGTGCATGTGTGTGTGGTTGTGTGTGTGGTTGTGTGTGGGGTTGTGTGTGGGATTGTGTGTGTGGTTGTGTGCGGTTGCGTGTGTGTGGTTGTGTGTGTGTGGTTGTGTGTGTGGTTGTGTGGTTGTGTTTGTGTGGTTGTGGGTGTGGTTGTATGTGTGGTTGTGTGTGGGATTGTGTGTATGGTTGTGTGTGGTTTTGTGTGTGTGTGGTTGTGTGTGTGTGGTTGTTGTGTGTGTGTGGTTGTGGGTGTATGTGTGTGTGTGTGGTTATGTGTGTGTGTGTGGTTGTATATGTGGTTGTGTGTGTGGTTGTAGTTGTGGTTGTGTGTGTGGTTGTGTGTGTGACAGTAATACTAAAAGCATCTCAAAATAAAGGAACACAAACATTGAATTTGTGGAAAGAGAAAGCACGTTGTAAGTCAAACGGGCACAGCAAAGCATTAACACAACAACAAAACAAACAAGATCACTTAGCGAAGACTGAGTGCTGATAATGGATACACACAGCCCATCATTTTAAGAGTTCGATTGCAGCCAATGTGCACTCAAACCTGCCCCCTCCTTGTGAGTTGCACCCCATATTTCATGAGTTGTAACTGCTGCACCCACCATAGCGCTTTGAGATCTAAAGCGCTACATAGGTCTAATCAATTAAACCAGTCGCCAACATGTTGTGCTTTTAAAGAGAATGTGCCAAACGTTTCCAGCTTCCTCATTATGTCCTCATGAAAGCGCCAACGAAAGGGCTCCATGAATGGTGCAACGGACATGAAGCAGCCGCTGCGATCAGAAATAAACACTGTGAACGTTGTCCAGTTTCACAGTAACATTTCCTTAATGTTCTTTAAGTAACAAAACAGTAATACTAAAAGCATCTCAAAATAAAGGAACACAAACATCGAGTTGGTGGAAAGAGAAAGCACATTGTAAGTCAAACGGGCGCAGCAAAGCATTAACACAACAACATGTTCTTTGATGTTTGATGTTCTTTGAACGAGAACATCAAAGGTGCGCCGCGAAAGTGATCGCGGGCGAAAGTGAAAGTGATCACGGCGCTTAATGAGGTTTGCCAGCCTCTTCTCCTAAGCGCACGCCCGCGCACATGCACTGTAGCTCTAGACTGGCCATGGTAGCATTTTTTGAGCCCTCACTAAAAGTCTCGCCAGACCAGCGCATGTGCTGGGTCAGGCGAGACCTAAAAATGTCTGTGATTGTGTTTTGCTGCTAGAAGATTTGATGATCTAAAGAAAAAGAAACAGGTTAGTGCTCAAGTGTTACAGTTGAATAAACCTAGTAAATAATTTATGTAAAATAAGTCTATTTATTTATTTTAAATATAGACATATAGAAATAATGCTGCTGTATTAATAACTTAATTTTTTATAAAAAATGTACTCAATTTAAATATAATAAATTGAAGTAAAATAAATGTTCTGAAGTTTTAAAAAAAAAGGCAGGTAAATTAAATATGTTTTTAAAATTATGTATTACTAATTAGTAAAAGTGATGTGTAGCATTATTTAAAATGAATTAATTATATTTTAATAAAAAATGTTACATTCGCTTGAATTCAAAAAAGTTAATTACAATATGTTAAAATAATAGAAATGTGTTTTATTTTCAGATATTTCTTTAAATATAATTTATATCAATTTATATTTGTATCAATTTTAAATATTTTAATTTAAGTAAAAAGTGTAACCTTGTACATTGTTTATGAATGTGCATTAAATAAAACAGTCATGTTAGCTGAATGAACATTCCAAGTTATTTTTGAACTCTACAGAATATGTTTCCAATGCAGAAAGGTTGTTCCTCTAACATAATTTAACATCCCCACATATTATCAAATCATTTTCACAGGTTTCAAAGAGTTTAAAGTTTCTCGGAAATTAACATTCATAGGTGTGAGTCAGTTAATACCCTCAGTGACATCATTTTCCTGAAAGCACAGGAGATGTCATCATATGTTGGTAGCCATGATAACCTTTGGTATCTCATATGATTTAGATTACAAAAAATTGAATGGGAGGTAAGACAAGGGTGGGTTTTAATCTATGAGAAATATTTCCTTCTCCCTTGGAAACACATAAAGCAATTTTTAGGGACCTGTTCAATGGATGAGTGAGGTGCATCACTTTCATTTAGCTGTGCTCTTTATAAGCAACCCACAAAAACCTGATGAATATAAAAGACCAGCCGTTCAGACTGCACAAAGTTAACTTAAATAAAAATACAGGGCACTGGCAGGGTGGAGCTTCCATAGGAATTTAAAGTTTCTTAAATCGGTTTTAGAATCTCTACAAATCTCGTTTGAATCCAATATTGTAAGTACTTTTAGTTGTGGTGGTGTGTCTGCTTTTTAGAAAAAAAAGTTATAATTCTTATATGGGTACAATAAAGGTGAAGTTGCTTTGTTGGCCCTGATATCCATAGCTGACGGTTGTTTTCATTGCATGCCACCAGGGTATGCATGTGTTGCATGCATTTGGGAATGCTAATGTCAGTTCGTCACTGCATCTTTATTTCGGCAAAATGACATGAAAACATGTAACACATAACATGAATAAAATTCAATATAAAAAACAGTAATGATCAATACAACACATACAAAAATTGCATTAAATAATGTCTCTAAAATTTAGAAAAAGGTTCATTCTCATTTAGAATAAGGCCTCTATTGAAATTTAGAAGCTCATATCGATTTCTAATTGAGATCGCACTCCTAATAACATTTAGCACTGCATGGCACATGTCTCTCATAATTCATTTTTGCAAAAATTCCATTCCTGGCTGGTATTGCCTGATCTCAACCTGGCACAAAAAAAAATCAAAAAGGTACTTCTTGGGCCTACATAAAGTAGGGAAAGTAAGATAAAGTGGCGTGTGCTTTGTTTGGTGGCGTTATCACACTAACATGGGGGTAATTTCCGCTGCCAGGCGCATTGTAACGTAAACGCAACTTTGAAGTAAGTTAAATTGAATCTGAAATATGTTAAGAGGAGCCGGCGATTTGCATTCTCAATCTATCCCAGATATGGTTCCGTTAATTTGACTGTGGAAATTTGCAAGTAATGTTCAACTGTTTTCATACATATCCAGTGTGCCTCGTAACCTTTCCTCCACACAATGGTTGGCATACTTGGATTTCACAATCATTTTAGCATTCAGTGGGAGATGGGAGATGGGGAGGAGGTTTGAACATTTCTATTAAGCCCAATTTATGAAGACCTGTTTTTACATACATCAACCACTGTATCTTATTCACATTATCTAGGGCTAAACAGTCTGACATGCAAGCGCTGACTAAAGCTGCCTCTGAGTTTTGCGAACACTTAGGTGCCGATTCCGATCCTGGAGAAACCGGGTACGAACCGTCGGTCGGAGCGTTTTCTCCGTCCGACTCGTACCCGGGAAATAAACATTACAAAAATGCAAGTACGATTCCCACGGAAACACCATTTCAGTACGAATCGTAAAAAACACCGACCGACGAAAAAATACATACCAATGTGATCCGAGACAGCGCCGACGTGACATCGGGACGCATTCAGGCTGTGGTTCACGAACCAGGAAGTACGATCCGCACCGACGTCACCCCGCACGGATAAAATTCTCCGCCTGCCAAAAACTGCCGGGAAATCAGGACGACGCGCACAAGGAGCACCTGTACGCGACGGACAGCCATGGACCCGAACCGACGTGTCATCCCAGCAGTCATAGCAGTCCACCTGCTCTACAGGAACCGACGCAGACGTCGCAGAAGGTCAGAACAACACCCAGGGGCAAAGGGGGGGGCAGGGGCAGGACACAGAACCCCCACCCAAGTCACAAATTACACATGCCCTGGACATACCTGACCTGCAGGACCTGGTCAACTCGAGGGGGTGGGGGCGTGTCCAGCAACGCAAGCGTCCACCACAACGGAAGTGGATGTTGACGCGAACCGGCAACACAACAATACCGGTACGTACCGTACCCACGCCTTAAGAGCGTGGGTACGGGTCGTACCACGCCCACCCGACGTCACCCAAACAATGGCGGTACGGCCTGTACCCACGTTCTAAAGGCCTGGGTACGGGCCGTACCAGCATTGTTGGGGTGATGTAGGGGTACGAGTGGTACGACCCGTACCCACGCTCTGAAGGGCTGGGTACGGTGCGTACCCCTACGGCACCCCATTGGGGGTCTGCACCGTACCCAGGCCTTCAGAGCGTTGGTACGGGTTGTACCATGCGTACCCCTACATCACCCCAACAATGCTGGTACGGCCCGTACCCAGGCCTTAAGAACGTGGGTATGGGCTGTACCGCCATTGTTGGGGTGACGTAGGGGTGGGTGTGGTATGAGCCGTACCCACGCTCTTAAGGCGTGGGTACGGTACGTACCCAGGCCTGCAAATCGTGGGTACGGGAATGTACGGAGCGTACCCCCACCCGTGTATGAATGGAGCGTACCCCCACCCGTGTATGAATGGAGCGTAGCCACACCCCACCAGTGTATGTACGGAGCGTACCCACACCCGTGTATGAATGGAGCATACCCCCACCCGTGTATGAATGGAGCATACCCCCACCCATGTATGAATGGAGCGTACCCACACCCCACCAGTGTATGTACGGAGCGTACCCCACCCGTGTATGAATGGAGCTTACCCCCACCTGTGTATGTCCCGACCGTACATGCCCAGACACAGGAGGGGTGGGTGCAGAGTCCTTCCAGCAGTGCCCACCCATAGGAGGGGTGGGTGCCTATCACTTCCAGCAGTGCCCAGACATAGGAGGGGTGTGTGCAGAGTCCTCCCAGCAGTGCCCAGACATAGGAGGGGTGGGTGCCTATCACTCCCAGCAGTGCCCAGACATAGGAGGGGTGTGTGCAGAGTCCTCCCAGCAGTGCCCAGACACAGGAGGGGTGGGTGCAGAGTCCTCCCAGCAGTGCCCAGACATAGGAGGGGTGGGTGCCTATCACTCCCAGCAGTGCCCAGACACAGGAGGGGTGTGTGCAGAGTCCTCCCAGCAGTGCCCAGACATAGGAGGGCTAGGTGCCTATCACTCCCAGCAGTGCCCAGACATAGGAGGGGTGGGTGCCTATCACTCCCAGCAGTGCCCAGACATAGGAGGGGTGTGTGCAGAGTCCTCCCAGCAGTGCCCAGACACAGGAGGGGTGTGTGCAGAGTCCTCCCAGCAGTGCCCAGACATAGGAGGGGTGTGTGCAGAGTCCTCCCAGCAGTGCCCAGACACAGGAGGGGTGGGTGCAGAGTCCTCCCAGCAGTGCCCAGACATAGGAGGGGTGGGTGCCTATCTCTCCCAGCAGTGCCCAGACACAGGAGGGGTGTGTGCAGAGTCCTCCCAGCAGTGCCCAGACACAGGAGGGGTGGGTGCAGAGTCCTCCCAGCAGTGCCCAGACACAGGAGGGGTGGGTGCAGAGTCCTCCCAGCAGTGCCCAGACATAGGAGGGGTGGGTGCCTATCACTCCCAGCAGTGCCCAGACACAGGAGGGGTGTGTGCATAGTCCTCCCAGCAGTACCCAGACACAGGAGGGGTGTGTGCAGAGTCCTCCCAGCAGTGCCCAGACACAGGAGGGGTGTGTGCAGAGTCCTCCCAGCAGTGCCCAGACACAGGAGGGGTGTGTGCAGAGTCCTCCCAGCAGTGGGGGTGGGTGCCTATCACTCCCAGCAGTGCCCAGACACAGGAGGGGTGGGTGCAGAGTCCTCCCAGCAGTGCCCAGACACAGGAGGGGTGGGTGCCAAGTCCTCCCAGCAGTGCCCAGACACAGGAGGGATGGGTGCCTATCACTCCCAGCAGTGCCCAGACATAGGAGGGGTGGGTGCCTATCACTCCCAGCAGTGCCCAGACATAGGAGGGGTGTGTGCAGAGTCATCCCAGCAGTGGCCAGACACAGGAGGGGTGGGTGCAGAGTCCTCCCAGCAGTGCCCAGACACAGGAGGGGTGGGTGAAGAGTCCTCCCAGCAGTGCCCAGACACAGGAGGGGTGGGTGCAGAGTCCTCCCAGCAGTGCCCAGACATATGAGGGCTGGGTGCCTATCACTCCCAGCAGTGCCCAGACATAGGAGGGGTGTGTGCAGAGTCCTCCCAGCAGTGCCCAGACATAGGAGGGGTGGGTGCCTATCACTCCCAGCAGTGCCCAGACATAGGAGGGGTGTGTGCAGAGTCCTCCCAGCAGTGCCCAGACACAGGAGGGGTGTGTGCAGAGTCCTCCCAGCAGTGCCCAGACATAGGAGGGGTGTGTGCAGAGTCCTCCCAGCAGTGCCCAGACAGAGGAGGGGTGGGTGCAGAGTCCTCCCAGCAGTGCCCAGACATAGGAGGGGTGGGTGCCTATCACTCCCAGCAGTGCCCAGACACAGGAGGGGTGTGTGCAGAGTCCTCCCAGCAGTGCCCAGACACAGGAGGGGTTGGTGCAGAGTCCTCCCAGCAGTGCCCAGACACAGGAGGGATGTGTGCAGAGTCCTCCCAGCAGTGCCCAGACACAGGAGGGGTGGGTGCAGAGTCCTCCCAGCAGTGCCCAGACACAGGAGGGGTGTGTGCAGAGTCCTCCCAGCAGTGCCCATGGAAAGAAAAGGGTGCAGTACCCACAGATACAATGCCCACAATTGTCAGTCAGGTGCTCAAAGACCCTGCAGAACACGTAACATGTGTGCGAGGCTGGGAGTACACACATGCATAGTGTGTAAAAGGGAACATGTCCACATGAAGTAACTTCAATATACTCCACACACAAGTACAGTGACCACCAAGGATGCCACAAATGATGCAGGTGGAGACATTGCCCAGCATGCATGGCCAAAGTAGAACGGATCCGTCACACACCAAGGATATGTAGACACAGCTCAGCACAACATTTAGGAAACACCCTGCAGGGAAGATGTCAGGGTCCACAGAGGAAAGAACACACCTTGGGACAATGTCACCATGCAGGAAGAGCATACATGAACAAAGTTATTTCGCAAATACCTTGTGATGGCACACAGATACCAGGGTCCATCCCATGAGGAGCACACCACTACATTTGCCAGACACCTAACACATTATCCCCACCCCAAACATGGAGCAGCACCACCAACAGTGTTGGAAAGGCGTTCGCCGGAAGGGGGTTCGATACACGTCTTGCCCACCCCTTTGACCCACCTCTCCCAAGTAAGCCGAACCAGGCGCGCACACCCTGAACTGCACTGTGAACAGAGGGACACCACACGTATTCTTTGTAGGACGATAAGTTCTTTTATCGATGATTTCAAGGGATCTTTATGACCCAAAAGGCAAATAGTACAGCAGTGGCACAACGTACCACAAGTGAGTCGTGGGGAATGGGGGTAGCGGGACAGTCTTTCAAGATAGTGTCTCTGCGAAATACCCTGCGGAAGCTCACAATCCTCGAGCCGGAGGGTGTCGTGTCTCTGGGCGATCTCTTCCCGAGTCGTCCTCAAGGGGAGCGCCGCGAGTCTCTCAGCAGGCACAGGTGGTCAGAGTTCAGGAGCCGTGATTCCGTCAGCAGGGCTCAGATGGTTTAATAGCTGGGGGCCGCGAGTCACTCAGCAGGCCTAGGTGGTTCAGTGTTCGGGAGCCGCGACCTCGTCCGCCGGGCTCAGATGGTTCAATAGCAAGAGGCCGCGAGTCACTCAGCAGGCCCAGGTGACTTCAGCGTTCAGGAGCCGCGACAACGTCAGCAGGCTCAGATGGTTCCAGGTCTTCTCTGTCCTTGTTTCTCCGGCACCCCTTGTTATACTCCGCTGGTTCTTTGAAGTCCGGAGTGCTCGCAGAGGGGGGACTGGGGTGACGGAGGGGGTTCGGCGGGATTTCCTGCCGCTCACTTCTTTGGTCTTTTCAGGTGGGTCTGGGAGGGACCCCAGACGCTCGGTAGGGGAGGCGCCTGCTCCCCAGGGGCCTGGTGGCCGATTGAGTCCTCCCGGGGAAGGCGACCCGAGGTGTGACTGGGCTGGCGCCTCTGGGTCTGTGTTGAGGGCTCCCGCTTCCTTGGTTGGACATGCGTGGTAGGGTGGTGAGTTGGTCAGGCCTCTGGCCGGCCCGCGGATCGGGGGTGGCTGGGGCGGCCGGAGTCGGGGATGTCGTGTCTTGAGGGTGGTTGCAGGTTGGCTGGATGATGGAGAGGGCCACGCCGTGAGGCCGGTCTCACAAACAGCAATACCAGAAAAGCAGTAGTGTGCAAAAGAAAAACAAAATGCTTTATTCAGCAGTCAAAATAAATTGTTATAAACGTCCACGATTTACAAGGCCCATGGGCCAGGCCATCAGCAAAGTCCTGGGGGGGTACACATCGGGACGTGTGTCCCCTAACTTGCCTGCACAGTTCACATGTCCATTTCATCCACAGAAGGGGGGGCATCATGTGGGGGGGAAGGACCAGGCACCGCAGGGACTGGAGGGGCAAGGGTAGGTGTTGTGGGTGCAGGGACGGAGGACTCCACCACAGGGGGTGGGGCAGCGCCAAAGGTGGAGGTCAGAATGGCGCTGCACACGGTTGCAAGTTCCCCCAGCGTCTCCCCTGCACCTGAAGGAACCACAGGCCCCAAGGAGGGGGGGTCAGAGGGATGGGTCGCAGTGCTACTGGGGGAGGGTGTGGACAGGGGGGGACTCAACCACCCTGACTGGGGACTCCTTTGACCGCTTGTGGGATGGTGTCACTTTGGGGCTCAGGGACAGAGCGGCCATGAAGGAATCTTTGGTGGAATCCTGGCCAGGAGAGCTGAGGGGAGTGGATTTGGAGGTAGTGGGTTGTGATGAATGTGGACTCCCACTGTGGCTGCGTGTCTTCCGTTTGCCCCCCGACCCAGTGGGTGTGCCTACTTCACCCTGTGTGTGCGTGACAGGAGGTGTGCGCTTGGCCTTCCCTGGTGGTGTGGTGCCTATGTCTGGTGGGGTGCGTGCATGGGTACGTCTGGGTGTGCTTTGGACAGGCATGGGAGTGGGAAGTGTGGATGGTGCAGAGGTGGGGGGGGCGTAGCGCTGCAGGAGACCCACTGCTGCAGTCAGTGTTGAGTCAATGGACCTCAGTGTTAGACCCGGCCCTCGTAACATAGCTAGACCTGACCCCTGCACCTCACACCAGCCCCCAGACCCACGGCCTAGCCGATTCTTCCCACCCGAACTCACACGCACCCAACCCGGACTTCCCGTCCGTGGCCTTCCTCCTTTCGGCCACACCGGGCCCGCGTGCCCACTTCATGCAACAAGATGGCCGCCCAGCTCCAGCGCGACCCTGGCCTAGAGGCGCCACTCCGGCTGGAGAACATCGCGCTCCCCCTGGGATGAGAGAGGGAGGAGCAGTTTCTATCACACCTCTGCGCTTCTCTGGGAAGGTGGGTTTCGATCGACCTGCCGGCCTCCCCGAGGGCTGGCTCCACGCCTGCTGGGTGTCTGGGACTCCTCCCGACCCGGCCCTGGAAGGATCAAAGGACAATGGCAGGAAACCCCAACAAGCGACCCCCCAGGTGACAAGACCCTTGCCTGCACAGACTCCGGACATCAAAGAGGAGTCGCCCTATAACAAGGGGTGCTCTGGGACTGTCTGGCAGATTCGCCTTGGAAACCCCTGAGCCCTGCTGAGTGACTCGCGGCTCCCTGAAGATCGTAAGACCTCCGAACTTGTGCTTGAGCCCTGCTGAGTGACTCGCGGCTCCCTGAAGATCGTAAGACCTCCGAACTTGCACTCGAGCCTGCTGAGTGACTCGCAGCTCCCACAGACTCTCTTGGTCCCGCTGGACCCTACGACGACAAGCGTATCCCCCAGCTCGAGGATTGTGGGCTGTGCGCCGGGTACGCTCCTGCATTTGATTCCTATTTCCAAAGACTGTCCCGCTACCTCCTAACCCCCTCCAAGACCTTGTGAGCCCGCGCTCTGCTTGTATATATTTTGCCTTGCGGATCATAAAGATCCTACCACGCCGATCTGATAATGATTTGCTCTTAAGAACTCCTCGTGTGGTGTCTCTCTGTCGTGTGGTGCCGAGTGTACGATCCTAGATACGAGGTTCCTCCCCTGAGGAGTCTCCCGCCAGTGCCGGGCTACGATACCTCGAGGGTGGGTCTCAGGGCAGTCAGGGCCCCCTCCGGGCCCCTCTGAGGTCGCCTTCTAACATTGGTGGCAGCGGTGGGATTCGGGCTCATCATCTAGAGATCGTACCGTGAACGGCTGACGCACTACCGACAAAGATGGCAGAAGGAAACGCCGTGGTTCTCACAGAAAACGACACCAGTGCCGTGTTCCAGGTGGAACGGCTGGAAGAGTACACTCACAAAGAACTAAAACAATTCTGTAAGGAACTCAAAATCGCTACCACTGGTCTCAACACCAAAGAAGATATGCAAAAGGCACTGAAAGCTTGGGTGGATTCTGGGGCCCCCCGCCCAGAAGGAGCAGGGGAGCCCCACGACGAAGCTGGACCCTCCCAAGGAGAACGCAATAGCAACCAGGTGCGAGGCTTCGTACCAGACGGGGGCCTATCCCCGGAGGAACTCACAGACAGAGAAAAAAGTCGCCATCACGAGCTCGAATTAGCTAAACTCAAAATTGAGGGCGAGTTGAAATTAGCCGAGAAAAAGCTAGCAGTAGAACAGTTGCGAGTACCAGGAGAACTAGAGGAGAAGAAACTCCAACGAGAACACGAGGGAAGGAGACTTCAACTGGAACATGAACGCAGCTTGAAGGAAATAGAACTGAAAGCAAGAAGCGAAGAAGCGCGGCCCCCGGGGAACCGGGAGGCGGCCGCCCCGGCGGAGCAGAAGGTCCACATCCCCAAGGAGGTGGTCAAAGAATATTACAAAAATGATGACATTCAGCAGTGGTTCCGGGCCTACGAGGTCGCCATGACCTCCCATCGGGTCCCGCAGAAGGATTGAGGGGCTGGGTTGTGGGGACGATTCCTGAGCGAAGGGAGAGACACCCTGCTCGACCTACCCACCTCCATGCAGACCTCCTATGACCACATGAAAGCGGCCCTCCTCACAAGGTACGGCCTCACCCCGGAGATGTACCGCCAGCGGTTCCGGGACTGCAGGAAGATCCTGGGTACCACCTGGGTGGAATATGTGAATTTTTTCAGCCGCGCCTTCGATGGGTGGATCAAGGGCAGCAAGGTAACCACCCCGGACAGAACTAACAGACCTTATGTTGTGGAAACACCTGGCTGCGAACTGCTTTGTGGAACTACGCCAGCATCTGCTCGACAGCAAGCTCACGGACCCAAGAAAGCTGGCTGTCGAGGCGGATCGCTGGACCAACACCCGGGTCTCCCGGGGCCCTGTAGGAGAATACCCCCGAGCCAGTCAGGGACCACCCCGCCAGAGAGGGGGGGAAACCAGGGAGGGCAGAGAGAGTCCCAGGCTAGTCCCCCGAAGTCCCAGCCTCCACCTTTCCCGGCACCCCCACCAGCTGTATCCGGCCCCCCCTGAGACGGGGGCACCGGGTAACCATCACTTGTTTCCGTTGCCAGAAGCCCGGGCATTACGCCAACGACCCTGAATGCCCCATGGCCCCACGCACCACCCAGGCAGCACCCCCCGCTAGACAGATAGCCAATGTAGCTCTGGGGGAGGAGGTTGAGGAGGCCGAGGAGTGGGAACCCGCCGCTATGGCCCTAGTATCCTTAGGAGATAGAGAGATGGTCCCTGGGAGCCTCCTGCCCCCTAACACAAAGAAATACGGGCAGCTCGTAACGATCAATGGCCACCAAGTAGAAGCCCTCCGTGACACCGGGGCCAGCATCACCGGTGTCCTCAGCCATTTAGTCCACGAAGACCAGGTCCTCCCCAACGTGTTTTGCCCTGTCATTTCAGCCGACAACACAGAAAGCCTATGTAAGGTAGCCCTGGTGCCCTTTGAGTGGGGAGGGGTGGTCGGTAAACTGAAGGTCGCGGTAAGAACCTCCCAGCCCATCGACTGTCTCCTGGGGAACGACCTAGAAAGTTCCCCCTGGAGACAAGTCGAGCGCAAGACCCACCTAGGGATGATGGGCCTCCCTGAGTGGGTGTGCGCCAACACTCGATCCATGGCGGCTCGACTGACCCCCCTGAGGGAAGTCGACGACGCCCCGACCCCTGAAGATAGGATGGTCCCGGCCGAGGGTCCCCACATTCCCCCACCAGAAGAGTCGATCGCCAGTGACGAACCCCCGCCTTCCGACTCCCCCCAAGTCACCGAGTTAGGCGATCTGCCCGAATTAGCCCAGTGGCACCACGAAGGGGGCCCCTCTCGAGAGGAGTTCTGCCGAGAGCAGGCTACCTGTCCTTCCCTGGTCGGGCCCCGGCAACAGGCAGAGGCCCAGGCTGCCGGCAACCAGACGGGGACGCACCGGGTGTATTGGGAGAATGACCTTTTGTACAGCGAACAGAAGTCGGTGGAGCTAGGGTCTGGCCGGGTGCTGGTGGTACCCCTACGCTTCCGAAACCTCCTCCGGGGTTTGGCCCACGACGTCCCCCTCGCAGGCCACTTGGGCCAGGACAAAACGTACAGTCGCCTCGTGACTCACTTCTACTGGCCCAGAATGAAAGCAGATGTAGAAGCCCACTGCAAGTCCTGCCCCACGTGCCAGGCCAGTGGGAAGAGCGGAGGAAAGCGCAAGGCTCCCCTCCAACCCTTCCCTGTCGTCAGTACCCCTTTTGAGCGGGTCGGGATCGACATTGTAGGACCTCTGGACCCCCCAACTTCCCAAGGGAACCGGTTCATCCTTGTCCTGGTGGACCATGCCACCCGTTACCCTGAGGCCATCCCACTGCGCACCGTCACAGCCCCCGTGGTGGGCCGGGCGTTGATGGGAATCTTCTCCCGCATGGGTTTTCCCCGCGAGGTCGTGAGCGACCGCGGTACCAACTTTATCTCCCGATACATGAAGTCCTTATGGCAACAATGCGGGGTGTCCTATAAGTTTACCACCCCGTACCACCCCCAAGGGAACGGCCTGGTAGAGCGGTTTAACCGGACTCTGAAGGGGATGATCGCGGGCCTGGAAGAGCCCCTCCAGCGTAACTGGGACATCCTGCTCCCCTGCCTCCTATTCGCATACCGAGAAGTTCCCCAGAAATCCTTGCGGTTCAGCCCCTTTGAGTTACTCTACGGGCACCCCGTCAGGGGGCCCCTCAGCCTGGTCAAGGAAGGCTGGGAGGCGGCGCCCCGAGGCCCCCCCCGAGATGTGTTCCGTTACGTCCTGACCCTCCGAAATCAGACTAGGAGGTTCCGAGAGATGGCCGAGGCCAACCTGGAGGCGAGTCAGGAGGAGATGAAGCGCTGGTACGACCAGAACGCCACTCTGGTCGAGTTTCAGCCGGGCCAGCAGGTATGGGTCATGGCCCCCGTGAAACCCTGCGCCCTCCAGGATAAATGGACCGGGCCCTTCAAAGTGGTTGAGTGGAAGAGCCGGGTCACGTACTTGGTGGACGTCCCGTCCCCCCGGGACCCCCTCCGGGTTCTCCACGTGAACCGCCTCAAGCCCCACTTTGTGCGGACGGAGCTGAGCCTCCTACTGGCCACTGATGACGGGTCCGAGGAGGAGTCAGATCCTCTCCCTGATCTCCTGTGCACCAAAGAGAAGGACGGCTCCGTAGAGGGAGTGAACCTCTCCCCGTCTCTCACTCCCCAGCAACGTGAGGATTGCCGCCAGCTCCTAGGGCAGTTTTCGGACCTCTTCTCCCTGGTCCCTAAGGTCACCGACTGGTGTGTCCACGATGTGGATACCGGGGATAGCCCGCCAGTGAGACACCGGGCCTACCGGGTCCCTGATCGGGTCCGGTCCTGTATCCAAGCCGAAGTCTCGAAAATGTTGACCCTAGGCGTGATCGAACCCTCAGACAGCCCCTGGGCCAGCCCCGTGGTCCTGGTCCCGAAAGCCGCCGCCCCCGGGGTCGCACCGGAACTCCGCTTCTGCGTGGACTACCGGGGACTCAATGAAGTCACCCGAGCCGATGCCCACCCCATTCCCCGAGCCGACGAGCTCATTGACCGGCTCGGGGCTGCTCGGTTCCTCAGCACCTTCGACCTCACCTGCGGCTACTGGCAAATTGCGCTCACAGAGGGAGCCAAGGAGCGGTCCGCCTTCTCCACCCCGGATGGGCACTATCGCTTTCGCGTGATGCCCTTCGGGATGAAAAATGCCCCGGCCACCTTCCAGCGACTGGTAAATAGAGTCCTGGCCGGGCTGGAAAAATTCAGTGCGGCATATCTCGACGATATCGCAGTTTTTAGCTCCGAATGGAGTGAGCACCTCCAGCACCTCCGGAGGGTGCTGACCGCCCTGCATCAGGCAGGTCTCACCGTGAAAGCCAGCAAGTGCCAGATTGGGCAAGGTTCGGTAACCTACCTGGGGCACCAGGTCGGAAGCGGGCAGGTCGCCCCCCTACAGCCCAAAATCGACGCCATCCTAGCCTGGGAACCCCCCACGACCCAAACGGAGGTCTGAGCCTTTCTGGGCCTCACGGGCTACTACCGGAGATTCATCCGGAATTACGGCAGCCTGGTCGGTCCCCTCACGGGACTCACGTCCAAAAAGCAGCCCAAGAAGGTACAGTGGTCCCCTGCCTGCCAAGAGGCGTTCGAGGCCCTGAAAACAGCCATGTGTACTGCCCCCGTCCTCCAGGCCCCCGACTACTCCAAAGAGTTTGTAGTACAAACTGATGCCTCCGAGCATGGCATCGGGGCAGTCCTCTCCCAGGTAAATGACCAAGGCCTCGACCAGCCCATAGCCTTCCTCAGCCGAAGACTATTGCCCAGGGAACAGAGATGGAGCACCATCGAGCGCGAGGCGTTCGCCGTAGTCTGGGCCCTCAAGAAACTACGCCTGTTAGAAAAGGTAGACGGACCGGGAGGGTCGGCCGGGGTCAGGAGGAGAGGTCTCCGGGGAGAGCCGTCTCCAGCGATCGTACAGACAAGTAACTTCCCCCCCACAGACAGATATCACACACGGATAAGGTTCAGCGTTCTTTATAAGCACTTATTTAAGGTACGGTTGAATGGTACAAGGAGGTCTGGACTCAGGGGTCCCCTCGATTAGAGTCTCGCAAGGTAGGGAAGGGGGTAGCGGGGCAGTCTATTTACCAATCAGGTAGTTCTGATGAGATGATGATGAGCTCACAATCCTCGAGCTTGGTGGTTAGGTGGTACGGGCCGCGGCAGCGCCAGCAGGTCCCGGTGTGGATGGTCGATACAACGGGCCGCGGCAGCGCCAGCAGGTCCCCGGAAGATATACGGTCCGCGGCAGCGCCAGCAGGTCCCGGTGAGGATGGTCGTTACAACGGGCCGCGGCAGCGCCAGCAGGTCCCAGGAAGATGACTGTTGCAGAAGGCCGCGGCAGCGCCAGCAGGTCCCGGTGAGGATGGTCATTACAACGGGCCGCGGCAGCGCCAGCAGGTCCCAGGAAGATGACTGTTGCAGAAGGCCGCGGCAGCGCCAGCAGGTCCCGGTGAGGATGGTCGTTACAACGGGCCGCGGCAGCGCCAGCAGGTCCTAGGAAGATGAATGTTGCAGAAGGCCGCGGCAGCGCCCGCAGGCAGGACGATGGTTCACAAGAGCGGGCTACGGCAGCGCCAGTAGACCGTCAAGGTTGAGTTCACTCGGTGTCTCTCGACTCCAGGATACAACTGCCTTCCTGCTCCGGAGCTGCCTCAGTTATAGGGCTGGTGCCCTTTGATGTCCGGACCCTCGCACTTGGAGGTCGGAGGGTCCGGGATGAAGGTGTCCAGACACCCAGCAGGGGGTGGAGCCAGTGCCTGGGGGAGCTGGGGGCGATCGGCACCTGGCGGGGGAGAGCCCTTGACAGTTCGTTCTCCCATTGACTTGCCAAGTGGTCCGCTCACCTCCTGGGTGGATGGTGGTGCCGGGATGTCGGGGCCGGCCAGGCCCGGGGTTAGGGTCGAGGGGAGGCCATGCGGCCGCGTGGTGCAGGGCCCCAGATGGCGGCTTGACCCGGCCGGGGAAGCCGGTGGGGCTGGACCCCGTGATGAGTAGGGGTCCGAGGGCAGAGGGTCCGTCGGGAGACGGAGTACAGGTGCTTGTCGTGGGGATATGCCAGGTGGGCCGGAGTTCGGGCCCTGTCGAGCGGGGAGGGAGCAAGCCGTCTGTGAGGCCTGTCCAACATGCGTCCCCCCCAGCTGAAGGCGGGGAGAGTCACCCATCTCCTTGGGGACTCTCTTCGTCGAGGCGGAAAAAGCGGGACAGGCCATCCGCGTTGGCGTGGTCTTGGCCTGGTCGGTGCTCCACGGTGAAGTCCATTCCCTGCAGGGAAATGGACCAGCGCAAGAGTTTTGGGTTTTCCCCCCGCATCTGCATCAGCCATTGCAGGGGTCGATGGTCGGTTTGTACCCGGAAGTGGGTACCGAAGAGATAGGGTCGGAGCTTTTTGAGGGCCCACACTACTGCAAATGCCTCCCTCTCGATGGTGCTCCAACGCTGTTCTCGGGCCAGGAGACGTCGACTGATGAAGGCCACCGGCTGGTCATGACCTTCGGGGTTCAACTGAGAGAGGACGGCTCCGATGCCGTGGTCGGAGGCGTCGGTCTGCACCACAAATTCCCGACTGTAATCGGGGGCCTGGAGCACCGGGGCGGTGCACAGGGCGGCCTTCAGCTCCTCGAAGGCCGCTTGACAATCAGGAGTCCAGTTGACCCGCTTCGGTTGGTTCTTGGATGTGAGACCCGTGAGGGGCCCCACGATGCTGCCGTAGTCCTTCACGAACCGCCGGTAGTAGCCGGTGAGCCCCAGGAAGGCTCGGACTTCGGTCTGGGTGACGGGGGGCTGCCAGGACTGGATGGCAGCAATCTTAAGTTGTAGTGGGGCCACCAGCCCGCTCCCCACTTGGTGCCCAAGGTAGGTCACAGACCCTTGGCCAATCTGGCACTTGCCGGCCTTAATGGTGAGGCCGGCCCGCTGGAGGGCGTGTAGGACCTCCTGGAGGTGACGGAGGTGGTCGGACCAGTGGCGGCTGTATACAGCGATATCGTCCAGGTAGGCAGCGCTGAATTCTTCAAGTCCCGCCAAGACCTGGTTCACAAGGCGTTGGAACGGCGCGGGGGCATTCTTCATGCCAAAGGGCATGACCTTAAATTGATAGTGGCCATCGGGGGTAGAGAAGGCTGACCGTTCCTGAGCCCTGGGTGTGAGGCCGATCTGCCAGTAGCCCGCCGTTAGGTCGAAGATACTAAGGTAGCGGGCGGCACCCAGCCGGTCGATCAGCTCGTCTGCTCGGGGGATGGGATGAGCGTCGGTCCGGGTGACAGCGTTCAAGCCCCGGTAGTCGACGCAGAATCTCAGTTCAGGGGCGGAGCCGGGGGCAGCGGCCTTGGGAACTAATACGACCGGACTGGCCCAGGGACTGTCCGAGGGCTCGATGACCCCGATCGTGAGCATCTTGGCCACTTCCTCCTGTATGCAGGCCCGTACCCGATCTGGTACGCGGTAGGCCCGGTGCCGGACAGGGGGACTGTCCCCGGTGTCTACGTCGTGCAGACACCAGGGGGTGACCCCGGGGGTGAGGGAGAACAGGGCAGCGAACTGCAGCAGGAGGTCCCGGCAGTCCTGGCGTTGCTCCGAAGTGAGGGCGTCAGAGAGCCGGACCCCGTCCACGGAGCCGTCCTTCTCCTGAGTCTTCAGGAGATCCGGGAGGGGCTCGGAGTCTTCTTCCGTGCCACTGTCTGTAGCCATCAAGAGGCTTAGTTCGGATCGCACAAAGTGTGGTTTGAGCCGGTTGGTGTGGAGGACCCGAAGGGGGTTCCGGGAGGACCCCATGTCGATGAGGTAAGTGACGGGGCTTTTGCGCTCGACCACTTTGAAGGGCCCCGTCCACTTATCCTGCAGGGCACATGGTTCGGTGGGGGACATCACCCATACTTGCTGCCCAGGCTCGAATTCAACGGAGGAGGCATTGTGATCATACCACCTCTTCATGTCCTCCTGGCTGGCCTCGAGGTTCGCCTTGGCCATCTCCCTGAAGCGCTGGGTCTGGTTTCGTAAGGCCAGGATGTATTTGAAGACGTCTGGAGGGGTCGTGAGGGGGGCCATCTCCCAACCTTCCTTGACTAGGCTGAGGGGCCCTCGCACAGGGTGCCCGTAGAGGAGTTCAAAGGGGCTAAAACCGAGGGACTTCTGGGGAACTTCCCGGTAGGCGAAGAGGAGGCACGGGAGCAGTACATCCCACTGGCGATGGAGAGGCTCTTCCAATCCCCCAATCATCCCTTTGAGAGTGCGGTTAAAACGCTCCACTAGTCCGTTCCCTTGGGGGTGATAGGGGGTCGTGAATCTGTAGGTGACCCCGCATTGTTGCCAGAGGGACTTCATGTATTTGGATATGAAATTCGTACCTCGGTCGCTGACGACTTCTCGGGGGAAGCCTACCCGGGAGAAGATCCCCATCAGGGCCCGGCCAACCACCGGAGCGGTCACTGTCCGTAGGGGCACCGCCTCGGGGTAGCGGGTGGCATGGTCCACTAGTACCAAGATGAACCTGTGTCCTTGCGCCGTGCGGGGGTCCAGAGGTCCCACAATGTCTATCCCCACCCTCTCGAACAGGGTGGTGACCACAGGGAAGGGTTGCAGAGGGGCTTTCAGCTTCCGACCACTCTTCCCGCTGGCTTGGCATGTGGGGCAAGATCGGCAGTGGTTCAGGACGTCATTCCTCATTTTCGGCCAGAAAAAGTGGGTCACCAGGCGACTGTACGTTTTGTCCTGGCCCAGGTGTCCAGCCAGGGGGACATCGTGGGCCAGGTTGAGCAGAAAGTCTCGGAAGCGGAGCGGTACCACCAGAACTCGACCGGCCCCCAGCTCGGCGATTCTTTGCTCGCTGTAGAGCAGGTCGTTATCCCAGTAGACCCAGTGGGTTCCGGTGGTGTCCCCGGCGTTTTGGGTGCTGGCTTGTTGGCGGAGTCCCTCGAGGGAGGGACAGGTCTTTTGTTCCTGGCGGAACTGTTCTTGGGTGGGCCCCCCTTCTTGCCGCCACTGAGCCAGATCCGGAAGGTCCTGGTGTTGCGCGTCTTCTTCGGTAGTCGGGTCCGGGAGGTCGGACTCGCCGTTGTCCTCTACGGGGGCAACCGGGGGCGGAGGTGCTGGCCATTCGGTTTCTTCTGATCGGGGGGCGGCACGGGCGGCCATGGATCGGGTGGTTACGCAGGCCCAGTCCGGGAGGCCCAGCATCCCCAAGTGCTCTCTTCTCTCGACGGTGGCCCACGGGGAACTCTCGAGGTCATTCCCCAGGAGGCAGTCCACCGGGGCATCGTCCCGGACCGTCACCTTCAGTAGGCCGGAGACCCCTCCCCATTCAAACGGGACGCAGGCCATCTTACACATGCTCTCAGAGTTATCCGCCGAGCGGACGGGGCAGAGAATGTTCGGCAGGATCTGCTCGGGCTTTACCAGGTGACAGCGGACGGCCGTCACGCTGGCGCCGGTGTCACGCAAGGCCTCGGCTCTCTGTCCATTAATGGTCACCCACTGACCGTATTTTCTGGTGTTGGCGGGTAGGGGAGCCCGCGGAACCATGTCTCTTCCCCCTAAGCATGCCAGGACCATGGCGGCCGGTTCCCACCCTTGCTGGGCCGGCTCATACTCTTCGGGTCCCTCCGATGATTGCTCTTCCCCGAGGGCAGCGCCAGCTACCTGGCGGGGCTTGGGTGTTTGGTTCTGCGGGCAGCTCGGGTCATTGGCGTAGTGGCCGACTCGCTGGCATCGGTGGCACGTGACGTTGGCCCGGAACCCAGGACGCAACGGGGGGTTGCTCCGGCCGGCCGGAGGCGGGGTGCTGGCCACGGGGGTTGCCGGCAAGGCGTCTCTCCCTCGCCCCTGGCCTCCTCCTCCACCCCGAGGACGGTGCTGGCTTTGGTTGCTTCGATTCTGCTCGTGTGGCCCTCTCCGGCCCACTCGGGTGCTTTCCCATCGGTCAGCTTCGGCGGCGAGCTGCCGGGGGTCAGTCAGCTTACTGTCGAGTAGGTGCTGCCTGAGCTCGACGAAACAGTTGTTTGACAGGTGCTCCCATACCATAAGGTTGAAGAGTTGTTCGTAGGTGGTGACCTGACTTCCCTTGATCCAACCCTCGAAGGCCCGGCTGAAATAGTTCACGTATTCTACCCAAGTTGTACCTGGGATCCGGGTGCAGTCTCGGAACCTCTGGCGGTACATCTCGGGCGTGAGGCCGTAGCGGGCGAGGAGGGCAGCCTTCATGTGGTCGTAGGACGACATTTGGTGATCGGGGAGCTGTAGTAGGGCATCGCGACCCTCGTTGATAAATCTCCCCCAAAGTCCGGCTCCCCAATCACTCCGGTCGATCCGGTGGGAGGTCATTGCGATCTCATAGGCTTTAAACCACTGTTGTATGTCGTCTTCTCGGACATACTCGCGGACCACATCCTTGGGGATGTGAACTTTTTTCTCAATTGGCCCCGGGGTGTGTGGTCGCTCAGGCACCCCCAGTTCCTTATTCTGTTTGCGCAGTTCTATTTCCGCCAGTCGGCGCTCGTGCTCGAGCGTTATTTTTTTCTCTTCCAGCTCTCTCTGTCTCTGCTTTTCTTCTCGTTCCTCTCGAAGCCGCATATGCTCGAGGTTGAGTTTCTGTTCAGCTAACTTGAGTTCCCCATCCATCTTGAGTCGTGCCATCTCTAATTCGTGTAATCTGACTCTGTCTCTTTCTCGTATCTCCTCCTGCGAGAGGCCCGTTCCCCGCTCCTCGGGAGCCGTGGCGTTCCCCTCTGGTGTGATGCTGTTTTGGTCTGGTGTGACGCTGCTTTGGTCGGAGGGTCCTGCGACCCCAGTTTCTGTCCATGACTCAAGAGCGCGCTTTAGATCATCCTTGGTACTCAGGCCGGTGGTAGCAATGCCAAGTTCTATGCAAAATTGTCTCAGTTCGCGGTGGTTGTATTCTTCTAATTTCTCCATTTGGAACTTCTCGGTGGAGCTGCTATCTTTGGTCGACATCGTGTTTTGTCGTGGGGTGAGCTACTCTCTGTACGATTACGCGTTGATTCGGATCGCGCCGCTGGCCACCAATGTTAGAAAAGGTAGACGGACCGGGAGGGTCGGCCGGGGTCAGGAGGAGAGGTCTCCGGGGAGAGCCGTCTCCAGCGATCGTACAGACAAGTAACTTCCCCCCCACAGACAGATATCACACACGGATAAGGTTCAGCGTTCTTTATAAGCACTTATTTAAGGTACGGTTGAATGGTACAAGGAGGTCTGGACTCAGGGGTCCCCTCGATTAGAGTCTCGCAAGGTAGGGAAGGGGGTAGCGGGGCAGTCTATTTACCAATCAGGTAGTTCTGATGAGATGATGATGAGCTCACAATCCTCGAGCTTGGTGGTTAGGTGGTACGGGCCGCGGCAGCGCCAGCAGGTCCCGGTGTGGATGGTCGATACAACGGGCCGCGGCAGCGCCAGCAGGTCCCCGGAAGATATACGGTCCGCGGCAGCGCCAGCAGGTCCCGGTGAGGATGGTCGTTACAACGGGCCGCGGCAGCGCCAGCAGGTCCCAGGAAGATGACTGTTGCAGAAGGCCGCGGCAGCGCCAGCAGGTCCCGGTGAGGATGGTCGTTACAACGGGCCGCGGCAGCGCCAGCAGGTCCCAGGAAGATGACTGTTGCAGAAGGCCGCGGCAGCGCCAGCAGGTCCCGGTGAGGATGGTCGTTACAACGGGCCGCGGCAGCGCCAGCAGGTCCTAGGAAGATGAATGTTGCAGAAGGCCGCGGCAGCGCCCACAGGCAGGACGATGGTTCACAAGAGCGGGCTACAGCAGCGCCAGTAGACCGTCAAGGTTGAGTTCACTCGGTGTCTCTCGACTCCAGGATACAACTGCCTTCCTGCTCCGGAGCTGCCTCAGTTATAGGGCTGGTGCCCTTTGATGTCCGGACCCTCGCACTTGGAGGTCGGAGGGTCCGGGATGAAGGTGTCCAGACACCCAGCAGGGGGTGGAGCCAGTGCCTGGGGGAGCTGGGGGCGATCGGCACCTGGCGGGGGAGAGCCCTTGACAGTTCGTTCTCCCATTGACTTGCCAAGTGGTCCGCTCACCTCCTGGGTGGATGGTGGTGCCGGGATGTCGGGGCCGGCCAGGCCCGGGGTTAGGGTCGAGGGGAGGCCATGCGGCCGCGTGGTGCAGGGCCCCAGATGGCGGCTTGACCCGGCCGGGGAAGCCGGTGGGGCTGGACCCCGTGATGAGTAGGGGTCCGAGGGCAGAGGGTCCGTCGGGAGACGGAGTACAGGTGCTTGTCGTGGGGATATGCCAGGTGGGCCGGAGTTCGGGCCCTGTCGAGCGGGGAGGGAGCAAGCCGTCTGTGAGGCCTGTCCAACAACGCCCTTACCTGTTCGGCACCCATTTCAAGGTCCAAACCGACCATCGCCCCTTGCGATGGGTCATGCAGATGCGAGGAGAAAACCCCAAGCTACTGCAGTGGTCAATCTCCCTCCAGGGGATGGATTTCACCGTGGAACACCGCCCTGGGACTGACCACGCCAACGCCGATGGCCTCTCCCGGTTCTTCCGCCTCAGCGAAGAGAACCCCCAAGGGGATGGGTAGTTCTCTCCGGCTTTCAGCTGGGGGGGACGCGTGTTAGACCCGGCCCTCGTAACATAGCTAGACCTGACCCCTGCACCTCACACCAGCCCCCAGACCCACGGCCTAGCCGATTCTTCCCACCCGAACTCACACGCACCCAACCCGGACTTCCCGTCCGTGGCCTTCCTCCTTTCGGCCACACCGGGCCCGCGTGCCCACTTCATGCAACAAGATGGCCGCCCAGCCCCAGCGCGACCCTGGCCTAGAGGCTCCACTCCGGCTGGAGAACATCGCGCTCCCCCTGGGATGAGAGAGGGAGGAGCAGTTTCTATCACACCTCTGCGCTTCTCTGGGAAGGTGGGTTTCGATCGACCTGCCGGCCTCCCCGAGGGCTGGCTCCACACCTGCTGGGTGTCTGGGACTCCTCCCGACCCAGCCCTGGAAGGATCAAAGGACAATGGCAGGAAACCCCAACAAGCGACCCCCCAGGTGACAAGACCCCTGCCTGCACAGACTCCGGACATCAAAGAGGAGTCGCCCTATAACAAGGGGTGCTCTGGGACTGTCCGGCAGATTCGCCTTGGAAACCCCTGAGCCCTGCTGAGTGACTCGCGGCTCCCTGAAGATCGTAAGACCTCCGAACTTGTGCTTGAGCCCTGCTGAGTGACTCGCGGCTCTCTGAAGATCGTAAGACCTCCAAACTTGTGCTTGAGCCCTGCTGAGTGACTCGCGGCTCCCTGAAGATCGTAAGACCGCCGAACTTGTGCTTGAGCCCTGCTGAGTGACTCGCGGCTCCCTGAAGATCGTAAGACCTCCGAACTTGTGCTTGAGCCCTGCTGAGTGACTCGCGGCTCCCTGAAGATCGTAAGACCTCCGAACTTGCACTCGAGCCTGCTGAGTGACTCGCAGCTCCCACAGACTCTCTTGGTCCCGCTGGACCCTACGACGACAAGCGTATCCCCCAGCTCGAGGATTGTGGGCTGTGCGCCGGGTACGCTCCTGCATTTGATTCCTATTTCCAAAGACTGTCCCGCTACCTCCTAACCCCCTCCAAGACCTTGTGAGCCCGCGCTCTGCTTGTATATATTTTGCCTTGCGGATCATAAAGATCCTACCACGCCGATCTGATAAAGATTTGCTCTTAAGAACTCCTCGTGTGGTGTCTCTCTGTCGTGTGGTGCCGAGTGTACGATCCTAGATATGAGGTTCCTCCCCTGAGGAGTCTCCCGCCAGTGCCCGGCTACGATACCTCGAGGGTGGGTCTCAGGGCAGTCAGGGCCCCCTCCGGGCCCCTCTGAGGTCGCCTTCTAACACTCAGCAACTGGCGTTGGTCAGACTGCGCAGCTGAGATGCCCTCCATGTATGCCTCCATCTGGGTGAGCACTCGTGTGTGGCCATGGAGGACATTAAGCATCGCAGTCTGACCAACCTGCAACTGGCGCAGGATGTCCACAGACTCGGCATTGGCGGCAGCAGTGGAGACAGGGGCAGGGGGTGCGGTGCCTGGCAAGAAGGAGACACGTGGTGACCTAGCACGGCGGGAAGGGACCAGAGCAAGTGGGAGGCCGTTGATGGGAATCGAGGGGGCGGGTAGAGATCGAGTGCTGCTGTCAGCTGTGGGAGCAGCCTCCGCCCCCTCTGGGAGCTCAGCCTCAGACCCGTCAGTGTCATAGTCGGTGGTGTTACTGGACAGGTCCTCCGCCTCACTCCCCTCGGCCTCCGTGCCACTTGATGCGGCAGACAAGACAGCACTGCTGCCACTGGTGCCTGCTCCCTCCTCACGGTCCGTGCCAGTGTCTCCCTCAGAGTCCCCCGACGATGCTGTGGGCAAGGTGAAGAGACAGGAAATGATCAGACACCTGTATACATATGTCACATGAGTCAAATCTACATAGGTCACAGTGCATAGACTGAAAAGCAACATGAGTAACATCTACAACACAAGGTACATATGTAGGCCCTGCAACACCCAGCTGGTTGACCCACCATGCCACTGAGAAACAATGGAGAGCATGACCCAACAGCAAATTACTTGATATCAAATAGGACAGAGGAGCCAGGCTCTGGGGCAATCGTGCACAGCATCTGTACCACACAGCGTTGACAAAAAAGGGATGAGCAGGAACCATGTCTATTAACTTTTTGCACATGCTGCAAAGCTAATACATTAAAACATGCACAACATGACTGGGTCACTGCACCTTGAGTGTATGTCCAGACAAACATCACACACAGCCCAGACCTAGCAGGGAGACTTCCGATTTGGACATTGTGAGACCGGCCTCACGGCGTATGCCCTCCCGATCATTCAGCCAACCTGCAACCACCCCCAAGACACGGCATCTCTGACTCCGGCCGCTCCAGCCACACAGACCCAGAGGCGCCAGCCCAGTCACACCTCGGGTCGCCTTCCCCCGGGAGGACTCGATCGGCCACCAGGCCCCTGGGGAGCAGGCGCCTCGCCTGCCGAGCGTCTGGGGTCCCTCCCAGACCCACCTGAAAAGACCAAAGAAACGAGCGGCAGGAAATCCCGCCGAACCCCCGCAGTCTCCCAAGGCCCCTCTCTGCGAGGACTCCGGACTTCAAAGGGCAGGGGGAGTATAATAAGGGGTGCCGGAGGAACGAATGGGAGAGAAGACCTGGAACCATCGAAGCCTGCTGACGCTGTCGCGGCTCCCGAACACCGAACCACCTGGGCCTGCTGAGTGACTCGCGGCCCCCAGCCATTGAACCATCTGAGCCCTGCTAACGAGATCGCGGCTCCCGAACTCTGAACCACCTGGGCCTGCTGAGTGACTCGCGGCCCCCAGCCATTGAACCATCTGAGCCCTGCTGATAAGATCGCGGCTCCCGAACTCCGACTACCTTTGCCTGCTGAGTGACTCGCGGCTCTCCCCTCGAGGACAAATTGGCAAGAGATCGCCCAGAGAAACAACACCCTCCAGCTCGAGGATTGTGAGCTATCCGCAGGGTACTTCGCAGAGACACTACCACCAAAGACTGTCCCGCTACCCCCATTCCCCTACCACCGATTTGTAGACTCTTGTGCCGCTGATGTACTCCTTACGCTTTGGATCATAAAGATCCCTTGAAACCTTCGATAAAAGAACCTATCGTCCTACAAAGAATACGTGTGGTGTCACTCTGTTCGTAGTGTAAGCTCAGGGTGTGCGCGCCTGGTTTGGCCTACTTGGGAGAGGTGGGTCAAAGGGGTGGGCAAGACGTGCATCGAACCCCCCTCCGGCGAACGCCTTTCCAACATTTGGTGGCAGACGACGGGATCCGAGCCGACACCAGAAGAGAGCGTGCAGTGAATGACTGACGCACTACCAAACAGAGATGGAAGGAGAAACCTCCCTGGGTGCCGCAGGTACCGAAATGAGCTCGACGTTCCGAAAGGATCAATTGGACTATTATACGCATAGAGAATTAAAACAATTTTGCAAAGACCTTGGAATCGCTACCACCGGATTAAGCACAAAGGAAGACTTCCAAAAAGTATTGAAGACCTGGGTCGAGACGGGGGCGCCCCCGGCCCAAACGGAAGGAGACTCCGCCCATGAACCACAAAGCATCCCGGTGAGAAACAGCGGGCCAGAGGGGAACCTGTCCCCCGAGAACTAGCAGACCGAGAGAGAGGCCGCAACCACGAACTTGAACTGGCCAAGCTGAAAATCGAGGAAGAACTAAAACTGGCCGAGAAAAAGCTAGCCGTCGAGCAGTTACGGCTACAAGGGGAACTCGAGGAAAAGAGACGCCAAAGAGAGCACGACGAAAAGAAACTCCAGCTGGAACATGAACGCAGCCTGAAAGAGATCGAGTTGAGGGCTAAAAGCGAAGAGTCACGACCTTCCGGGAATCTACCATCCGCTTCCACCGTGGAAGCCAAAGTCCACATCCCCAAGGATGTAGTAAAGGAGTATTACAAAAACGACGATATCCAGCAGTGGTTTAAGGCCTACGAAGTCGCCATGACCTCTCACCGAGTCCCGCAGAAGGATTGGGGGGCTGGGCTATGGGGCCGGTTCTTAAGCGAAGGAAGAGATACCCTGCTGGATCTGCCCTCCACGGTCATGAACTCCTACAGCCACATGAAAGAAGCCCTCGTGGGCCGGTATGAACTCACTCCCGAGATGTACCGGCAACGGTTCCGAGATTGCAAAAAGATACCGGGCACCACATGGGTAGAATACGTGAACTTTTACAGCCGGGCCTTGGACGGGTGGATCAAGGGCAGCAAGGTCTCCACCTTCGAAGAGCTGTTTGATCTGATCGCCTGGGAACATTTAGCGGCCAATTGCTTTGTAGAACTGCGCCAACATCTCCTGGACAGTAAACTCACCGACCCTCGGAAGCTGGCCGCCGAGGCTGACCGTTGGGTGAACACCCGGGCCACCCGAGGCCCCGTGGGAGACTACGGTCGCCACAGTCAAGGACCCCCCCGCCAGAGGGGCGGAGGAAACCACGGCCGACCGAGAGACTTCCCAGGGGGGCCCCCGCACAGCCCTCCCAGCAGCCCACCAGCGGCAGGTCCAGCTCCGCCCCCAGCCAGCACCGGAGCCCCGGGGCGGCTAGGGCCACGAACCAGGATCACCTGCTTCCGCTGCCAACAGCCCGGACACTACGCCAATGACCCCCAGTGTCCCCAGTATCAACGAACCACAACGACCAACCCCCCGGCCCGGCAGATGGCCTCCGTGGCCCTAGGGGAAGAGATCGAGGACTCCGAAGAGTGGGAACCAGCTGCCATGGCCCTGGTCTCCCTTGGTGATCGAGAGATGGTCCCCGGGACACCCTTGCCCGCCAACACGAAGAAGTACCGACAGCAGGTGACCATCAACGGCCACCGAGTCGAGGGCCTCCGCGATACCGGGGCAAGTGTCACCGCGGTCCACCGCAACCTAATCTCGGAAGACCAGATCCTACCCGATGCCCTCTGTCCGGTCATATCCTCCGACAATTCCGAGAGCCTCTGCCAGATGGCTCTGGTGCCCTTCGAGTGGGGAGGAGTCTCCGGAGTATTGAAGGTAGCCGTCCGAACGTCACAGCCCGTAGACTGCCTCCTGGGCAACGACCTTGAGAGTTCCCCGTGGGGGCAAGTGGAACGAAGAGCCCATCTCGGGATGATGGGCCTACCCGAATGGGTCTGCGCCACCACGCGCTCCATGACCGCGCGATTGCCCCTCTCCGAGGGCGGTGAGGCCCTCCCACCGAACACTGACCCCGAGAACCAGGGCACCCTGCCAGAAACGGACAACCCTCCTTCGGAAGGAGAAGAAGACACTAACCCGGGAGAAGGGCCGGAACCTTCCGCCCCTGAGGCGCTGACGGAGCTCGGAGAACTGCCCGAGATGGCCCAGTGGCGCTGTGAGGGAGGTCCCTCCCGTGAAGAGTTCTGCCAGGAACAGGCCACCTGCCCTTCCCTCGTGGGACTCCGACAACAAGCAGAAGCACAGACCGCCGGTGACCGGACCGGAACCCACTGGGTCTATTGGGACAATGGCCTCCTATACAGTGAACAAAAGTCAGCCGAGCTAGGCGCAGCCCGAGTACTGATAGTACCCCTGCGCTTCCGAAGCCTCCTTCTGGGCCTGGCCCACGATGTACCCTTGGCAGGACACTTAGGCCAAGACAAGACATATCAGCGATTAGTTACCCACTTCTATTGGCCCAAGATGCGAGCAAATGTAGAAGTCCACTGTAAATCCTGCCTCACGTGCCAGGGCAGTGGGAAAAGTGGCGGAAAGCGCAAGGCTCCATTACAACCCTTTCCCGTTGTGAGTACCCCATTTGAGCGGGTCGGCATCGACATCGTGGGACCCCTGGATCCGAAGACCGCCCAGGGCCACAGATTCATCCTCGTCCTGGTGGACCATGCCACCCGCTACCCCGAGGCCATTCCCCTCCGCACCGTGACGGCTCCCGTGGTGGGCCGGGCTCTCATGGGGATCTTCTCCCGTGTCGGATTCCCTCGCAAGGTTGTGAGTGATCGCCGCACTAACTTCATATCCCGCTACATGAAGTCCCTGTGGCAGCAGTGCGGAGTAACATATAAGTTCACAACCCCCTACCACCCCCAGGGCAACGGCCTGGTGGAACGCTTCAACCGAACCCTGAAGGGGATGATCCTGGGCCTCGAGGAGCCCCTACGCCGAAGATGGGACGTCCTCCTCCCTTGCCTCCTGTTCGCGTACCGGGAAGTTCCCCAAAAGTCCCGGGGGTTCAGCCCATTCAAACTACTATACGGACACCCCGTCCGGGGGCCCCTGAGCCTGGTCAAGGAGGGCTGGGAGACAAGCCCCCGGGGGACCCCTCCTGATGTGTTCCGCTACATCCTGGCGCTCCGCAACCAGACCCGGAAGTTCCGAGAACTGGCAGAGGCTAACCTCGAGGCCATCCAAGAAGAAATGAAGCGCTGGTATGACCAGAACGCAACTCTGGTCGAGTTCCAGCCGGGCCAGCAGGTTTGGGTCATGGCCCCGGTGAAACCCTGCGCCCTACAGGACAAATAGAATGGCCCCTTCAAGGTGATCGAGCGAAAGAGTCAGGTCACGTACCTGATCGATGTACAGTCCCCACGGAACCCCCTCCGGGTTCTCCACGTGAACCGTCTCAAGCCCCACTTTGTGAGAACGGAGTTGAGTTTGCTACTGGCCACCGATGATGGGGCGGAAGAAGACACGGAACCCCTGCCCAACCCCCTGTGCGCTAAAGAACTGGATGGTTCCGTGGAGGGAGTGAAACTGTCGACCACCCTCACTCCCCAACAGTCCGACGACTGTCGCCAGCTGCTCAGACAATTCGCAGACCTCTTCTCCCTCATCCCAAGAGTCACCGACTGGTGTGTCCACGACGTGGACACCGGCGACAGCCCACCTGTGAGACACCGAGCCTACCGGGTGCCTGACCGGGTCCGCACCTGCATCAAGACCGAAGTACAGAAGATGTTAACCCTTGGAGTGATCGAACCCTCCGATAGCCCCTGGGCCAGCCCGGTAGTCCTGGTCCCGAAAGCGGCCGCCCCTGGGGTCGCCCCCGAACTAAGATTCTGTGTGGACTACCGGGGACTCAATGCGGTCACCCGAGCGGACGCTCATCCTATCCCCCGCGCCGACGAGCTCATCGACCGCCTTGGGGCCGCTCGTTTCCTCAGCACCTTCGACCTGACCTGCGGTTACTGGCAGATTGCGCTCACGGAGGGAGCAGAAGAACGCTCCGCCTTCTCCACACCCGATGGACACTACCGCTTCAGGGTCATGCCGTTCGGGATGAAAAATGCCCCGGCCACTTTCCAGCGGTTGGTAAACAAGGTCCTGGCCGGACTCGAGGAGTTCAGCGCAGCGTACCTTAACGACATAGCCGTATTCAGCTCTCAATGGCACGAGCATCTCCAGCACCTCCGGCAAGTACTGCTGGCCCTGCGCCAAGCCGGCCTAACAGTGAAGGCCAGCAAATGCCAGCTCGGGCAAGGCTCCGTGGTCTACCTGGGGCATCAGGTGGGCAGCGGGCAGGTCGCCCCCCTCCAACCAAAGATCGACGCCATCAAGTCCTGGGAGCCCCCACCACTCAGACGGAAGTCCGGGCCTTCCTGGGCCTCACAGGATACTACCGGAGGTTCATTAAAAACTATGGTAGCCTCGCAGGGCCTCTCACGGAGTTGACCTCCAAAAAACTCCCGAAGAAGGTGCAGTGGACCCCCCCGTGCCAACAGGCGTTCGACGCCTTGAAAACCGCCATGTGCACCGCACCAGTACTCAAGGCCCCCGACTACTCCCAAGAGTTTGTGGTCCAGACCGACGCATCCGAACACGGCATCGGAGCCGTCCTCTCGCAGTTCAACGACAAAGGCATAGATCAGCCCATAGCCTTCATCAGCCGAAGGCTGCTGCCTCGCGAACAGCGTTGGAGTACCATAGAACGAGAGACCTTCGCCGTAGTCTGGGCCCTCAAGAAACTACGGCCCTACTTGTTCGGAACCCACTTCCGAGTGCAGACGGACCACCGGCCCTTGCGGTGGCTGATGCAGATGAGGGGAGAGAACCCCAAGCTATTACGATGGTCCATCTCCCTCCAAGGGATGGACTTCACTGTCGAGCATCGCCCCGGAACGGATCATGCCAACGCCGACGGCCTGTCCCGGTTCTTCCGCTTCGGCGAGGAGAACCCCCCAGTGGATGGGTAGTTCTCCACACCTTTCAGCTGGGGGGGACGCGTGTGAGACCGGCCTCACGGCGTATGCCCTCCCCATCATTCAGCCAACCTGCAACCACCCCCAAGACACGGCATCTCTGACTCCGGCCGCCCCAGCCACACAGACCCAAGGGCCGGCCAGAGCCCCCGACAGACTCGACACCCTATCACGCATGTCCAACCGAGGGAGCGGGAACCCCCGAGCCAGACCCAGAGGCGCCAGCCCAGTCACACCTCGGGTCGCCTTCCCCCGGGAGGACTCGATCGGCCACCAGGCCCCTGGGGAGCAGGCGCCTTGCCTGCCGAGCGTCTGGGGTTCCTCCCAGACCCACCTGAAAAGACCAAAGAAATGAGCGGCAGGAAATCCCGCCGAACCCCCGCAGTCTCCCAAGGCCCCTCTCTACGAGGACTCCGGACTTCAAAGGGCAGGGGGAGTATAATAAGGGGTGCCGGAGGAACGAATGGGAGAGAAGACCTGGAACCATCGAAGCCTGCTGACGCTGTCGCGGCTCCCGAACACCGAACCACCTGGGCCTGCTGAGTGACTCGCGGCCCCCAGCCATTGAACCATCTGAGCCCTGCTGACGAGATCGCGGCTCCCGAACTCTGAACCACCTGGGCCTGCTGAGTGACTCGCGGCCCCCAGCCATTGAACCATCTGAGCCCTGCTGATAAGATCGCGGCTCCCGAACTCCGACTACCTGTGCCTGCTGAGTGACTCGCGGCTCTCCCCTCGAGGACAAATTGGCAAGAGATCGCCCAGAGAAACAACACCCTCCAGCTCGAGGATTGTGAGCTATCCGCAGGGTACTTCGCAGAGACACTACCACCAAAGACTGTCCCGCTACCCCCATTCCCCTACCACCGATTTGTAGACTCTTGTGCCGCTGATGTACTCCTTACGCTTTGGATCATAAAGATCCCTTGAAACCTTCGATAAAAGAACCTATCGTCCTACAAAGAATACGTGTGGTGTCACTCTGTTCGTAGTGTAAGCTCAGGGTGTGCGCGCCTGGTTCGGCCTACTTGGGAGAGGTGGGTCAAAGGGGTGGGCAAGACGTGCATCGAACCCCCCTCCGGCGAACGCCTTTCCAACAGACATGTAGGCCTTGCCCGCACAAAGCACCCCCTACCTGGGTCAATGTGATTGAGACAGAGGAAGTACTTACACCTCTTACTCTGGGATAAAAACACATGGCCTGCACTAAATCTAGATTGCACACAAACTACCCCTGGTGCGCCTGTCCACATATATCATTGACAATCAACCAGCATCAGATTGTCGTTCCAAGACACACAGGCACTGCCCACTGTGAGTATGCACAAGCAAAATTGGGTCACACTGTACAGTGGACACATGTAGCACAGTTTACGTCAATACAGATGAGGCCAGGGTACAATGCCACAGAGCCCAACCTATGCCGAAGACACAGAGAATGCCCACATTGTTGGATGACACACATGATACCTAGGAAAAGGTGTCTCAGGGGACTGTAGTGGCCACACTGCTCCATGGTCCTGGATAGATCTGACTGCAATAGGAGCAACCATCCCCGCACTATGCATATCTCCACCTCATGCACATTATGTCAGAGGGCACAACATTGGACATGCATGCTGGAAGGCAGTACACATTAAAGACACACTCCTATGTTGGGACTCAGCATCAGTGCCAACTGACATGGACCCCACAATGACTAAACTGGCCAGGGCACAGCCAAGGTCCCAAAACCTGTTACACTCCACCCCCACACATGATTCTGCAAGCATTGGGCACTTGGATTAACTGCCAGCCTAGATTACCTTGTGCAAAAGTGACTACACACAGACCAGGGAACACATGGCAAGGAGGGGAAGGGAGGAAGAACAGCACCGGTTTACTCTGGGGAACTGGTTATGCACTGCACATGTAAACCCTGGCAGTGTATCCATGCAACTGCGCACTTCCAAAAGCTGGTGACACACAACAAACACACATGTACCTACCCCCTTCCTGCTGCTGCTTCTCCTGTAAGCGCCTATCCAAGTCGGGGAAGACCACCGCCAGCACACGCTTATGGATGTGGGTCAGACGCCGGCACCCACAGTTCTTACGGCTATCAGGTGAGTCCCCCAGCAGGACCCGTGCAATCCTCCTCGTCCAGCACCGGATATCCTGCCAGCGTTTCCTCACCTGGGCTAGGCGCCACTTCCGACCCTCCGTATTCCTCACGGCACTGACGGCTTGCTTCCATATCTCCCCCTTGGCATGGACGCCTACCTGTGAGGATGCAAAAGTGAGAATACTTTAATTCACCTGAGCAATGACACAGAGACACACATATTAACAATTTGTCTTCTTTGAACAGGCCATGGTATGCAGGCAACTCATTGCACATTTGTCATAGGGACATAATCCATTGTGGAAGGCAAAATGCACTACGTGGCATTGAAAGTACACAGGTGGCATGAGGGGTGCCACACAATCAATGATCCTGGATCACACTGTGCATCACAAGCCACACAAGGATTATGGACAGCACCTCAAAGCAGTCACATGCCCCAGCCCACTGACGCAACCTCAGCAGAGTACACAGACACACACAGGCTCAGGACAATCACCTGCCATTGCCAACTGCGGGTACAAACCTCACTCTGCCCATGTGCCACTAGACTGGGGGGTGTCACAGATGTGGGGCTGGCTCAGCATGGCAGTCACACAGCACTGCGCCCTGCTCACATCACATGGGCAGGGTATATCCATCCCTCATGCAGCTGGTGGCCAACACTCCCCATATGCACTCACCCACATGACAGGGGACTTACACACACACCAATGTCCAGGGGACGAACACATCTATGGGTACTGTCACCTGTCACACTGGGGGGACCACAGAATCGCATCAGGACTGTAGCAACAACATTCCCAGGAGGAGTAGCCAGGCAGAATGTGGCATGCACCATGCATTGATTGTCACAGTAAGCACAATGCAAGTGAGGAGTGTACACAGGAACCACAGCATGCTCTGCATGGGAGACATTATTCAGTTCAGTGGGCCAGGGGCAAACAAGAGGTGAAGAGGGGGGGAGGGGACACAGAATCAGTGTAAGGGAAGGCGTGAGTCATTGGGGAAAAAGATGAGGCCTTACCCACCCTGGGACCCACTCGAAATAACATTGCATGTCTGTCACACAGGGACACAATGCCAGAAGTCACAGTCACAAAAAAGGGGCACAGTCTAAGCTAGTGGAGTCTGCACTCACCTGCTCCCCTGGTCGACCATACAGCATAGTGTACTGTGGGAGGATCACATCCACCAACGCCATATTCTCCTCCATGGTGAATGGCTGGGCCCTCTCCACAGACCTGGACATGGTGCCAGAGGAATCACGAGCAGAAGCAGTGTTGTGCAATGAAAGGATGTGAAGGCAAGTGCTCTCTCATGGGACCTGGCTGCCTTATATCTGCCTTGCTGGCCTGTTTCATTTACAGGAGTACAGAGTGATTGGTCAGTCACATTAGCATCCTACGTTTCCTCCAATCCCTTTAAACCTACTCCAGTGAGTGGCTTTGCATGGTTTAAAAATTGAGCATGATGTCAAGTCAACAACCACTTTGCAACAAAGTATATTGTTTCCAACCGACTTCTGCTGGCCATCTGATGCAATAATTCAAACTTTAAACTGGGTCTCCATGACAACCAGCATGCATTTAGGCCCTTATACTTGTCCCTCATGTGTCCCCTATTTTATAGCAATATTTACACACAGGTAAGGTCCGTTCCATGGCCCTAGGGCACCCCAAATGCAGTGATAAGGACCGTACACGCGTGTGTAGGGTCCCTATCACTATGGGAGTGCTGGTGTATGCGTACGCCACAGTGATACGGACCGTACACGCGTGTGTAGGGTCCCTATCAGTATGGGAGTGCTGGCGTATGCGTACGCCATAGTGATACGGACCGTACACGCGTGTGTAGGGTCCCTATCACTATGTGAGTGCTGGCGTATGCGTACGCCATAGTGATACGGACCGACCCTACACACGCGTGTACGGTCCGTATCACTGTGGCGTACGCATACGCCAGCACTCCCATACTGATAGGGACCCTAAAAACGAGTGTACCGTCTGTATCACTGTGGCATACGCCAACGCCAGCACTCCCATACTGATAGGGACCCTACACACGCGTGTACGGTCCGTATCACTGTGGCGTACGCATACGCCAGCACTCCCATACTGATAGGGACCCTACACACGCGTGTATGGTCTGTATCACTGTGGCGTACGCCAACGCCAGCACTCCCATACTGATAGGGACCCTACACACGTGTGTACGGTCCGTATCACTGTGGCATACGCATACGCCAGCACTCCCATAGTGATAGGGACCCTACACATGCGTGTACGGTCCGTATCACTGTGGCGTACGCATACGCCAGCACTCCCATACTGATAGGGACCTTACACACGCCCTCAGAGCGTATGTACGGTGCGTTTCACACCTGTCAGTGGTGACAGGTGGCACACAGACAGGAATAGAGCTGTCATACTTGGCCAAGGCTGGACATCAAGGCATTGTCTGTGCAGTACTACATGTGTCGGGCACAGGTGGGTCAGGCTGTGATGTGGCACTATACTCATGAGGTGTGAAGCTAATAAAAGTATGATGAGCTGTGTACACATGTCATGTGTGATGGTGTCCTATGTGCCACACATCCCCTTCACTCCTTTGACATGTGTGCATGTAGTACAGACTTGTTGAGCAATGCGTCACTGGCATGGCACAGTCACCGACACCCGCAAATGTCCCCAGATGCCAGGTACACGGAATATTACCCCTGACATGTGAATGCCCGCGTTGCACGCTGTAACTATGTCATGTGTGTGTCATGTGTTCCCATAGGTTTGCTGTAGGTGTTTGGTCACATGCATCTGCAGTTGCTGCAACCAACATGTGTCTGTGTGTAGATGGGCATGGCACACTGTTACGCACACCAGCACACATGTGTAATCCGACGTAAGGTGTGTATGTATGCATCGACACGGAGTTTCAAAACAAGGACATATCTGCATACTCTCAATGTATGTGTGATCAGTCTTGACATGTACTCCTTCATGGCAAGGTGTGTGGTCTGTCCTTTTTCTATGACATGTGACCTGTGCCTCTAGTGTTCCGCAACCTGTCTGTACAATAAACATCCTTCTTCTGCACATATTTGGATGTCTGTAACTCCTGTAATGCGTCTGCCTGCTCACTTACACTGGCCCACAGCTCATTTCATGGCATGGCATATTGAGGTTGAGAATCAACGTTTGTAGCTGGCTCTTGGTATGAGTGTCACCTGCCTGGCATACGTGTCCAGGGCATATTGCACAGACCTGACTCTGTATGGAGCATATGTGTATTGCCTGTTGAACATGTGCTCAGTACATTGACATTGGTGGTGTACTGTACTCACTCTTCGTTGTCCCTTCTCATTCACTGCAGGGCTCCGCCTCTCCCTCGACCAATTCCGGACTTGGCTGACCTGAGGGAACATGACTGTATACGCCGCTACCGCTTCCCCCAACGTTTGATTGAGGACTTGACGACACGGCTGGCACCACACCTCCAACCGCTGCACAGGTATCCTACTGCAATGACACCCAAGATGAAGGTGATGGCAGCCCTACATTTCTTTGCCACGGGTACCTTTCAATATACCATTGGTCATGTTGGGGGCATGTCCCAAACCATGTTCAGCCGTGTTCTGCATGATTTTTTAGAGGCCATGTTGGATCACCTGGATGAGTTCATTAAATTCCCAACTCCTGAGCAGTTTACAGGTGTCAAGCGTGAGTTCTATGCCCTGGGAGGGATGCCCCATGTCATTGGGTCCATAGATGGAACACATGTGGCTTTGGTACCACCAGAGGCACAGGAGGTAGCATATAGGAACCGCAAGCATTACCACTCCATGAATGCCCTTGTGGTGTGTCTTGCCAACATGGTGATTTCACATGTCTGTGCTCGTTTTCCAGGATCAGCACACGATGCCTACATCATGAGGCGTCGCAGGGTGCCTGAAATGATGCTGCGGCTGCGCAACGAACGAGCATGTGTTGTTGGTGGGTATACTCTGGCAGTCCTGTATTTAACGTCATCTTCCTGTCTTACTGCTTCTCCTGACCCACTGTTGTCCATGATGTTTCCATGTAGGGGACGCTGGCTATCCCAACATGCCATGGCTGATCACGCCTCTCCGCAACCCCAGCACGGCTGCCCAGCACCGCTACAACAACGCCCATGGGCGGACCAGGCGAGTGATAGAGAGGACGTTTGGCCCCCTGAAGAGCCGATTCCGTTGCCTCCACAAGACCGGTGGCGCACTCCCATATGCACCGGTGAAGGTCTGCAAGATCTTCCTCGTGTGCTGTATGCTGCACAACATGGCAGTGGAGAAAGCTGTGCCACTCATCCTGGATCCGGATGAGCAGGACCATCCACCCATGGAGGATGAAGGGCTTGGTCACGAGGCAAGTGATGTGGAGGAGGAGGAGGCGGTAGAGGACATCCGGAGTCGGCTCATACGCAACTTCTTTGCTTAGTGGTGAGTTCCAGTGTCTGAGTGTGAACGCATTTGGCCGTGTGTGGCATGTGTTGCGATGTGTGTGTCCATCTGCATGTCTGCCAAGTGAGTCAGAGGTGTGTTTGGATGTGTCACTCGAGTGATGGTGATGGTGCAATGGAAGAATGTTTTTCCAGAGACATCATTGTCACCTAGCATGTTGACAACCTTAGACGTGTCGAGTACATGCACATGCATGCGGATGTGCTTCTTTTGGCTGACTTCTGGTGTGTCTCTCATCCACAGGTACTTGCGCTTGCTGTCTGCTGGTGGCATTGTTGTGCTCCTGCTATTCCTCATGAACACAGCAACATGTGCTGAATCAGCGTTACATGCACGGACAAGTTTGAAAATCTCCTTAGGGTAAGGGATGCAGCACGGCTTTTTGGGTGTGGTATTTGTTTGGAATGTGTGTGCACTGCTCCTGTTCATGTTTGGATACTTTACATACATGTAGAATCACCATGGGGCACATGACATGGAGCTGAATTCACCTGAATTGATGGTCAGACTTGGTGACAGTCATCTGTAATGGGATTGTGGATTGTGATGAAGCCATCAATGTGTGTAACACTGCCCTCAGAAACATACGGGTTGCACCGGGTTGACATGGTGTGTGAATTCCCCATTAGAGGCTCAATGGTGTATAGCAGCCTCTCCGTGAGCAGCAGGGGGTGTTTAGCTGTAACCCGTCACTTGTGTGCCAGTTCTATGGATTTACAGCATCTGTGGTGCACAGGGGGGTGCCAGTGTTGGTCCCACGTGTTCATCCACATGACCTGTGTATGTGTTGACAGAGTTGCATTAGCATTCTGACACACATGACTGATAAAGGTGTCCCTCTGCCTCCAAGGTACCTCATCTCTGTCAATGGTGGTCTGTTGCCATTGTGCATGCGGCATGTCTGGCATAGTTCTCAGAGATGGTGCATATGAGTCTATGTGTAGAGTAGCAAGATGCAAGCTGTTTGTCAGGGATTAGAATCTGTATTGTGCATGATGTCCATGGCTGTGTAGGTATTGTGGCATGTCAGTCTCCACGACAGCCACTGTGCTGCATGTGCATCCATTGTGTGTGTGTACCATGTTGAACCAGACAGTCCTTCCTTGACATACACCGTTTGCATGGTTCCTTCCTGAGATCCTTGTCTTTGTGTGCTACTTGTGGCATTGTTTTATTGACATGCAGGCCCTGCAGCAAGGGCACCCAGTGTCCACGCAAACAAGCTGGTGTTCATTATGGATTGCTTGCTGACATGTGCTATGCAGATCAGCAGCATCTGTGCCTCATGCTGCTGCACACTCTGGATTATGCACAAGATCCCCAGTTCCATCCACCTCAAGGCAAGAGAGACCATCCCCGCAGGTCAACTACGACATCCGTGTCTAATCCTACCCTGCACTCTACGGACGTGTGCGTTACAACTCCCATGATACTTGTCCACATCCAGGGTGCATCTGCACAGCTCTGCTTCTACACCCGGCGACCAGGACACATCAACGTCCAACAGAGATGGGGGGAATGAATCACTGCCAGCTGCAGGATGACCTTCTCAATCCACGCACACACTCAGGATGCAGCCCACAATCACAACACAACCTTGTGGCACTGTGATCCAACACCCCATTGTGCCATCTCCATGCATCCAACGTTGGCCGGCCCACCATTCTCCACATCCACCTGACTCAAGCATGCAGGACATGGTTCTGCCACGTGTCTACACATACCTGGGAGTAGCACCCCAGGACACTCCACATGATCCCTGACCTCTGCGCATGACTGTTGCTCTTCTACATAGGTCTGTAGGCACAGTTGTGCGGGCACCCCCTCAGCTGGTTGGGCCCATCACGGGTGAGTATGGTGCTCCATGTCTGTATTGGATGGTACATTGTGACCCATGTGTGTCCTGTGCAAGACTCAGACCCCAGGTTATGGATGTTTGCAGTTACTTCTGAAATCAGGCATGGTTTGACTTTACAACACACACATGTAGTGGAATAATGCAAAATGACGGCATCATCTTGTGATTGTGATGAATTTTATTAGTGCTGGGGTACGTGTTTGGGGGGTGACAAGAGGTGCTTGGCGGGAGTGTAGAATCCAAAGTTCACAGGGGGAGTTGGTATCCTTGCCATTGAAAGTCATCAGAGTCTGTGCCACAGTCTTTGTCAACATTGGTCAGACAGTGACCAGCAAGGCCATGTGGCAGAGAATGTCATTTGCTGCTGTGCTGATGTTGGGCCAGAGGGCCAGGTGCCAGGCCAGGTGACATGGGAGATGGTGATGTTCCGCTGACTCTCACGGTCTCTTGCGTGGACGACCCACCTTCCTGCGGGGACCCTCAGAAGCAGGCCTTGACGATGCTAGGGACGCTCCGTCAGATGAATCCTCCTCCTCCTCCCTCCCTGTGTCTGGTGCTGGTCTACGCCTGGTGGCACAGGGAGGGTTTGCCAGGCTTTGGGCGATCTGACGGAGTGATTGGCTCACGTCCCTGTGCACCGCCAGGAGCTCAGCCAGTCTTGCCTCCATCCGTCCATGGTGTTGTAGATGACTGGCATGATGCTCGACCTGCATGTTCTTGATCTCATTGAGGGTCTCCACTACCTGGTCGATGCCTCTGGAGTCACGCCGGTATGTGTCCAGGATGTTGTGGACGTGTGACATAACCGGGTCGTCAGCTGCCTGGTCAGGGTTGCGCCTCCGCCGTCCTCCACTCCCACCACCCCTGCCCACTTGAGCCCGGCCTGCCCTTGTGGGCACGTCGGGTCTCCGGGACCCCTGAGGGATGGCATTTGCGGTGTCGCCTGCCTCCTCCTGGGTGCCCGGAGAACCTTGTCCCTCCTGGACAGACTGGCTGTGTTGCTGTGTGTGGGCAGGGCTCCTGGATGTCACCTGGGATGTGGCAGGAATGGGGGTGGTGGTTGGCACAGTTGTACCTGACGCAGGTGCTGCAGGTGGTTGGACACCAGAGGGGCCAGGTTGGTCTGGGTCATCCACGGAGTGGTGAGAGTCGTCGCTGCCGGTGAGGTCCTCTTCACGCAGAGCCTGGTCCTGTGAGTCTTCCCCCCCAGTGTTGGGGGGAGATGGACGACGTTGACCTGTGTGTGAGAGAGACAATGTTAATTGTGTTACATGCGACATCCATGCTTAATTCATTTTGAGTTGGCACAGTTCCTCTGTGTGGGTGGATTTGGCTTGCATTCCTCTCACAGTGCACTCGTGCATGGGTATGTCCCTTGGCCACAGCTTTCGACACTTGACCTATGTGTGACACAATCTTAGTTGATGCATATTTTTGGAACTCAGTCAGCAGGGTACTGAGCGGGCGTAGCAAGCCATGCAGAGCCGCCTTACGTGTTGCACTGTACGTGGCCAAATGGTGTTTTTTTCCATGCTATTTGGAATGCAGGTAGGTAACTTAAGCATTTGTGACAGGGTTCTAACAAACACAGTGGGTGGGTACACTGGGTGTAAGGTTAGGTTTGTGCCTGCAGCACGGATGTACTCGTGCACAGATTGACACATGGCCCAGTGTTTATCAAAGGTTGAAGGGGGGGTTCACGCACTGCCAAACCTTGTCTACATGCACACAGTCCACCTGCTGACGAGCGGACATGGCCACAACACCCAAGGGTGATTTGGTCTCCCTCTGTCTCCCTTTCTCCCTTCCTCTGTCAGCCTCCTCCCTCTGTCCGTCTCCCTCTGTCTCCCTTTCTCCCTCCCTCTGTCAGCCTCCTCCCTCTGTCCGTCTCCCTCTATCTCCCTCCCTCTGTCAGCCTCCTCCCTCTGTCCGTCTCCCTCTGTCTCCCTTTCTCCCTCCCTCTGTCACCCTCCTCCCTCCCTCTGTCTGTCTCCCTGTGTCCACCTCTGTATCCCTCACTCTCTCTCCCCCTCTCCCTCCCTCTGTGTGTCACCCTCTGTCACCTCAGCCCAGCTTCCTGGGCACACACAGTTTGCAGGTCTTTCAAAGGCCATTGGCTTGTTCATGTGGGTTTGTTGCTTATCTCCGGGCACCCATTGGGCGGAGTGTGTGAGTCTGCACTGCTGCTGTGGCGGTGTGTGCTGTCACTCTTTCAGAGTGAAGCGTCTTCATTAGCTGCTGTTATGTGCAAATTGTGCCTTCATACCCATGTCATCCTGCAACGCGGCCACCATTTGCAGGCAACACAGTACTGTGTGGGGGCATTGTTGTGTGCTTCAGAGTTGCTCTATGTTAGTTTTGAGGGCCACCCTCCCGGCATCGGGGACATCCTGTCTTGTGTTGGTGTTTTGTGTGGCCTGTGACTTGGCCTGGCCTTGCATGGGGCATGGAGGTGCTAGTGGCATGTGTGTGTTTTTGGAGTGTGGTTGTGTCCGGTGCTGGGTTTGGGGGGGTTGCGTGCATGATTGGTATTTTGGTTGTGTATGGCGTTCCCCCCATGTGAGGTGAGTTGTTTGTGTACTCACCAGGCTCTCAGACTCCTTCTACTCCGTCTACTCCCACCGGCGGCAGCGTGGCCATCACCTTCTCCTCCCAGGGATGGTAGTGTACCGGTCTGCGGGGCGGCCCTCCTCCAGTGATGTTGGCCTGGTTGTGCTCGTCCGTCATTTTGCGGCGGACCGTCCTCCGCAGATCGTACCACCTGGCTTGGCACTCATGCCTGGTCCTTCTGGTGGACCCAACAGCATTCACAGCATTGACAATCCTCTCCCACATGGCTGATTTTTCGGATATGCTGGTCCGTCTGACCAATGTTCCAAAGAGCTGTGGCTCGACTCTGACGATTTCGTCGACAAGGACCTCCAGCTCCTCCTTTGTGAACTTTGGATTCTTGTTAGTGGACATGGTGTGGGGTGTGGGTGTGGATGTTTGTGGGGGTTTGGGTGTGGATGGTTGTGTGTGTGTGAGTGTGGTTGTGAAGGTGTGTGTATGTGAATGTGATGAGGGGGTGTTTGTGATGGTGGTTGTGGGTAGGAGTGCAAGTGTAAGGTGTATTGATGGATGTAGTATGGTGCAGTGCGTTGTCTCTGTGGTCTGGCAGTAGTGGATCCGTTGCAAAGGATCATAGTTTGTGTGTGTTGGGCCTTTTTATTGGTCCATTTGTGGGTGTGGCTGTGTTTGAACTTTGGGTGGGTGTGTTATAAGGAGTGGTTGTGTTTTGGGCCTCTGTTTAGCTGTTTGGCAGTTGCAGGTCAGTGTATAGGATGTATTTTGGCTTGTTGGACATGTTTTGTGGTGTTGTGCGCATCAAATTGACTCTCCTTGTGTTGTTTTTGTTTGTCCTGGTTCAGTACGAGTGTTTTTGGCATCTGTACGGTGCGTACATGGGCCATGTTGTTGTACAGTGCTGTCCTTTGCTATGGCTTAGTACGACTCCTACATGCGTGATGTTGGGTGAGGGTGCTGGTGTAGGGGCCTGGGGTAGGGTACGTACAGACACGGGCAGGGTGTTGGTCCGCACCGTCCATCGGTGGTGGTGTTTCGCACCGTACATACAGGGGGGGGCTGGGTGTACGCTCCGTACATACACTGGTGGGGTGTGGGTACGGTCCGTACATACACAGGTGGGGGTACGCTCCATACATACACTGGTGGGGTGTTGGTACGCTCCATTCATACACGGGTGGGGGTACGGTCCGTACATACACGGGTGGGGAGTTGGTACGCTCCATGCATACACGGGTGGGGGTATGGTCCGTACATACATGGGTGGGGGTACGGTCCGTACATACACTGGTGGGGTGTTGGTACGCTCCATTCATACACGGGTGGGGGTACGGTCCGTACATACATGGGTGGGGAGTTGGTATGCTCCATGCATACACGGGTGGGGGTACGGTCCGTACATACACGGGTGGGGAGTTGGTACGCTCCATGCATACACGGGTGGGGGTACGGTCCATACATACACGGGTGGGTGTACGCTCTGTACATACACTGGTGGGGTGTGGGTACGGTCCGTACATACACTGGTGGGGTGTTGGTACGCTCCATTCATACACGGGTGGGGGTACGGTCCGTACATACACTGGTGGGGTGTTGGTACGCTCCATTCATACACGGGTGGGGGTACGGTCCGTACATACACGGGTGGGGGTACGGTCCGTACATACACTGGTGGGGTGTTGGTATGCTCCATTCATACACGGGTGGGGGTACGGTCCGTACATACACGGGTGGGGAGTTGGTACGCTCCATGCATACACGGGTGGAGGTACGGTCCGTACATACACGGGTGGGGGTACGGTCCGTACATACACTGGTGGGGTGTTGGTACGCTCCATTCATACACGGGTGGGGGTACGGTCCGTACATACACGGGTGGGGAGTTGGTACGCTCCATGCATACACGGGTGGGGGTATGGTCCGTACATACACGGGTGGGGAGTTGGTACGCTCCATGCATACACGGGTGGGGGTACGGTCCGTACATACATGGGTGGGGGTATGGTCTGTACATACACGGGTGGGGGTACGGTCCGTACATACACGGGTGGGGTGTGGGTACGCTACATACATACACGGGTGGGGTGTGGGTACGCTCCATGCATACACGGGTGGAGGTACGGTCCGTACATACACGGGTGGGGATACGCTCCATACATGCACTGGTGGGGTTCGGCGCGTACATCTGCGGCCGGGGGGCGTTTGGCGCGTACATGTGGGTGAGGGGGGGGGTTTGGCGCGTACATAAGAGGGCTGGGGTGTGTTCTGCGCGTACATACGGGGTCTGGGGTGGGGTGTTCGGCGCGTATGCGGGCACATGTCTCTATGGTTGCTATAGGAGTTCGGTCCGTACGGTGTTTTCTCCATACAGTTGTAAAATCGAAAGGACGGGAGTGATCCTACTTGCGCGGTCGGACTTCATTTTTCTGAATCGTACGGTAAATCGTCCGGGGATGTGTGGGACACATTTTGCGACCCGAGGACGTGTGGGGAAATGTACCGGATGTGATTCGTATGGAGTTTTTTCCATGCGAATCGTACTTGGCAGTTTGTACGCTACTTGTACGATTCGTACGGAAGAAACTCGGGATACAATTCGTACGGGGGAAATTTTTCCAGGATCCGAATCGGCCCCTAAATCTACAAAAGAAGTGGTGCAATTTTTATTTGGTCATCTACAAAGGGAAGGCCCGACTCCTCATGACATATAATATTTGCAGTATTTTTGGACATGCAAGCAACCTGTGTGTTAAACCAATCTTGATATACTGAAGATTGTCTGTTTTTTTCATCCCCATACACCTGCCCCATGTGTGATGCGGCAAGCCATTTGGCTTTATAAAGGGCTATAATTTCTACAAAAGGTTTGTGACTCAATGACCTTGCAAAGCCAAAAATGCCCTTCACATTCCGTCCCAATTTTTGGGCTTTCATAAGAAAGTGTGATTTTCAGAATAGGGGCGAGCTAAAAACAATACCTAAATAGCTAAAATCATTTATTTGTTTTAGGATAGTGCCCACCATTTTAAAGTGCATGGATTTCGTGCATAATGGCCACATGTCATATTGTACGATTTTAAATAATTCACTTTCATGTCCAGGCCTTCCATGTACTCAGTTGGAAGATCTAGCAACTTCTGCAGTGGGTTTGGGGTACGTGCAATCAGGACTGCGTCATCTGCATGTAAAAGTATTGGCACAGCTGGGTCCCCTATCTTTGGTACGTCTACACCTGCCCGTGATAAATGTTCTGTAATACCATTTATATATACCAAATACAAGAAAGGTGCTAAAATACAACCCTGTCTAACGCCTCTCATGGACTTGATTTGAGATAATTCCCCTTCTGGGCCATATTGGATCGTAACTTTAAGGTCATGGTGTAAGCCTTTTACTAGGATAGGCAGATCCGGTTCCAACCCCATTTTCTGTATGACCTCCCATAATTTGTCCCTGCTGACTAAATCAAAAGCGATTGACAGGTTAATGAGTGCCATGTAAATGGTGCCCCCTTTTGCCTGTTATTGGTGATCAGATTTAGATTTAAAATTTGTTCCACAGTCCCTATGCCAGGCCTGAACCCGTACTGTACAGGCATTACAACCTTGTTCCCTTCTGTACATGTCTCAAGTCGGGCGAGTATCACCCATCCCAGGATTTTTGCTGTTGCATCTATTAAGGAAAATGGCCTATAACAAACTGGGCATAATTTGTATCCCTTTTTGAAAATGAAGACAATGATGGCCAATCTCCATGATTCAGGGATTTTCCCCACCACAGCGCTTCTTAAGACATTTGTTAACACTGGACCCCATAAATCTGTATTTCATTTGAGAATGCCAACTGGGAACAGTGTTTCATATGGGGTGTCTACTATAAGTCCTGAAATCTATTATTTTCTATGGGAAGGTACTGCGGATCAATGGTAGGCCACGTGTTGATCTGGACTTAATGCTGCTTCTTTTTGACTGTAGTAATTGTTCCTCATAAATTTGTCTCCTTCCCTTTTTACAGGAGTTAGGGATGTATAAGTCTAGACATTGTAGTAACTTTAAATTCTTATTTTGTAAAAATTATTACAAAATATATTGTAAACTCATATGTGTAAATTCCTCACAAATGTAAGTTACCTTTATGAATAGCTCTCATTGTGTAAATCCATAATTATGTGGTAAATGCTATAGTCACGGGATCTCAAAAATCCACTTGCTTGCAACAGTTCCCATTGTTTTTATTGTCAACTTATTAATGAATGGTAAAGAAAACCCAAATATTCTAATGACAATCAGTGCCCAGTATTAACTGCATTTTATAGAAAACTGTGTGTTTCAGGCTAACTACCCGTAGATAAAAATGTAAAATAAAAATACATCACAGGTACGGCCAAAGGCTATGTGTTGCGGGGAGTTGGCATTATGTTTAGTAGTAAAATATTACTTTACAAAACCTAGACATTTACTGAAAAATACAAAGGTTAAAGTGACAATATAGTTAGGAATTGTAAAAATATCTTACTTTACATTTAAAAAACTCAGAAATGCACTGAAAAAACTGAGTTTAAAGAGGATAAAGTGACATTAGAATTAGAAGAAAATGTCAGTTCAAACAAACCATTTTAAATTAAGAATTCACTTGTTATAATTATCTTAAGTTACTATAAATCATGCCTTAAAGTAACTATAGCTGGAGCCCTTGCCATGCACTTCTAATTACCCCATATATTACATCACTCATTGCACAATCTGTGAAATCATAGGCCAGGCCCTGCGCCCAACTCCCCACGGTTGAGCTAGGCCACATTGCTGTTTCTTGTATTTTAATTTTGTTTCACGGAACCATGGTACCGCATTACTAGTTCAAAATTACACTGGGCCGCCCTGAGCACCATAGTAGTGAAGCTGTACCCAAAAGAAAAATATTTTTAATTTGCCCCCAGGGAATGTTCCTTTGGGAATCCCCCTCCCCACAACGTCCATGGGTTCTGGGTACCCCATACCTGCCCTTTTATTACTGATATGAGTGATGTAATATGTGAGGTCATAAGCAGTGCATAAGGGGCGTAAGTCATAGTTAGCTCAGCTAACTATAATTGCTGAATTTCTCTGGTTTTGTACGAATGAAATATCAGTCCAACTATAACGTCCCTGTAATCTTTGCTTTTTTTGTGTATTTCTAAGGTTTTTTTTAATTCTATTTCCTAACTATGACGTCCCTGTAACCTCTGTTTTTGTCAGTTAATTTCTTTGGTTTTTAAACTAGTATTCACGTTTATTGAGTGATGGAGAAAGGGAGCAGGGCCTTCGATCAGCTCTCGCGAATTTCACTGTGTCACACTTACTAGAGGTAACAGGAGAGCTTCTTGGCCCCTAAGGACTCGCAGCAGCCAAGGAGACTTCATCCCGCAACCAGAAGTGCGCCAGAAGGTGCATTTGCAGAGCGGTGGATAAAGAGGGCGTGGCCTCCAACCACCTCTCAGCAATCCCACAGTTCGGGACATATTGGAGGTAATAGGAGAGCTCTCTGGCCCCCTATGACCTTCAGGAGGAAAGGGGACTTCATCCCCCTACAAGTAGTACCCCAGGAGGTGTGGCCTCCAAAGACGTCTCAGCAATTCCATTATGTGAGACTTACTGGAGGTAACAGCAGGTCTTGTTGGCCAAGACCCACTGGAGCCAAGGGGACTTTATTCTCCAACCAGCAGTGCACCAGGACATGCGTATGCAGAGTTGTGGAGAAAGGGGACCTGGTCTCCAGGTCCTCTCTGCAATCCCACTGTCTGGAACTTACTGGAGGTAACATACAGGGTTCCTGGCCCCCAAGGACCCTCATCACCTACGGAGACTTTATTCCCCAACCAGCACTGTGCCAGGGCATACGTTTGTGGAGTAGTGGAGAATGGGGCTGGGGCCAGGACTGTTTCGAATTTGGGAGGGCAGCTTTTTTTAATTTTTATTTTCATATGAAAGGGAGGGGGGTGAGCAGCCTACCTCCCAGGCCTATTTAAGGTCCGGGGACCACATTCCTTGGGGCCGGGCCTCAGTTGTGGGTGCCCTGGGCCCAACCCAGGGCAACCACTGCCAATGTCGGGGACTGCAGGGGGAGCCTCAAAGCACCCCCGGTCCCTGCGGGAGCCAGCACTACTTTTGGACAGAGGGAGCTGCTGAACATGCAGCTCCCTCTGCCCAAAAGCAATTCTGCTATACTTTCAGCAAGTGAGAGCATTTTATGTGCTCTTGCTTGCTAGAAGCGGAGCATAGTTTGCTATGGCTTGGCGGGAGTGGTAATGTTCCCACCAAGCTATAGTAAACAGTTATGTCATGTGGTACGCAGCCCGGAACATAACAGGAGCCGGCCCTGGGGGGTACTGGCGGTCCACAGGGTCATGTATGGCTGAAACAGTGGGGCAACGCAGGCCCCCTAATTTATTTCATTGTGCCCTGGGAGGTGGCGGTCCCCGAGTCGTGGGGTGCCGCATGGCCACCCCCGCATATCTTAAAAAATATGCCCCTGGCTTTTGGCCCACCCGGACGTGGGGACCAGTGCGTCTTTTTAAAAAAAAAAATTGCAGTGATTCCGCAGACCCCACACCGTATCTGGGGATTCAGGGTATTCCTACCCTGCCCCCTTTTCTTCCTTTTTTACTTTTTTTGTGGGACCTGGCTTTAATCTGAGTCCCAAGATGGCTGCCAACACTTCCTGGGTAAAGTGTTGGTAGCAAATCAAATTTCAGTAGGATTTTGGGCTTCCAGATATCTCTATTTTTTAAAGTTAATTATCTCTGAAAACTACGTAACGGATTTACGCCAAATTACAAAAAGCACTCTTTTAGGACAAAATTTGGTGTAGTTCCGTTCAGTGGTTTGGGCTGTGGTTGTGTTAAAAATATGAAAAATCCCCATAAACATAACATGAAGAAATGCGTTTTGAGATCCTCTTATTTATTGCCTCCACTTGATGGATCACCCCAAAGTAGCTGAACCAAAAAGGGGACTTTTTTAAAAGTTTCGTGAAGATTTGCCAAGCGACACCAAAATAATTGGCAAAACAAAATACTCTATTGCAATGCAAACATTGGTTCTAACTATAACTACCCACTGGCTATCGCCAGTAAGTGATACATAGATATATATATATATATATATATATATTCACTGAAAAAAACATAGGTTTTACAGACGTTATAGTTAGGAATTAGCATTTAAAAAACCTTAGAAATTCACTGAAAAAAACATAGGTTTCAGGGACGTTATAGTTAGTTGGATATTTGACTCATATAAAACCAGAGAAATTCGCCCGTTATAGTTAGTTGAGCTAACTATAACTCGCGCACCCGCAATGCACTGGTGATGACGTCACATTTTACATCTCAAATGACATCACCGATGACATCACTGATGATATCATCCAGTGAATGTGTGTTTCTGTAAAGGCTAAAGGTTTTTTATATATATCTATGCCAAGGTGTATTGAAGAAAGAGTGAATTTACAAGTCCCTGAATGGATTATTTAGTAGGTGCGTCACTGACTGTATAAGTGAGTGATTGAACATGTGTTACTGAATGTATGGGTTAGTGACTAAACGGTGTGAAAGTCTGTATTACTGTCTCAGTTGGTGTATAAGCGGCTGTATGGGTTGGTGAGTAGCTACATGAGTATCTATATGGGTTATTGATTTGTTGTCTGAGTATCTGTATGAGTCCCTGAGTGTCTGAGTGGGTGGGTGGGGTGTTGTGACTCTGTGCATACATGTCTGAGTGGGTGATTCACTGGTTGTATGGATTCAAAAGTACATCTGGGAAGGGCTGTATGGGTAAGTTAGTGTGTGTATGGGTGTGTTGGTGAGTGAATGAATATCTCACTGGTATATGTGTGAGTAACTACATATGTTTTAAGGCAGTATATGTGAGTGTTGGAATATATAAATGACTATACGTGAGAGTAAGTTATTTGAAGAGTGGGTGTATAAAAGAGTGTCTGCTTGTATCAGTGATTGTATAAGACAGTAAGTATGTGTTAGAATCTGCATAAATAAGTGATGTGGTGTGTGTATAAATAACGCAGTTGGTGTGTATAACTGTATACATGAGTAAATGGGTATGTCATTGATTCTTTGCATGACTAACTAGGTGTGTGAGTAACTCTATGGATGAGTGGCAGACTGTGACTGTATGAATCGGTGTAAGAGTGCATATTATAGTACTGTATTGATGAGTAACTGCATGTATAAGTGAGTGGATGTGAGTGTAGACCTAGGAAATAGTGGGTGGTATGTAGTATCTGGCATTGTTGTGTGTATGGTTTCCAAAATAGTAGTCTGTATTTTAAAGTGCATGTATCAAAGTTTATATTAGGCCATCAGTATGTGCATCAGATTATCAGGTGGATGATGTCATCAGTGATGTTATCAGTGATGCCATTTGAGATGTCATCAGTGTTGTCATCAGTGATGTCACTGACCATGTCATGAGTGATGTAATATGTGACGTCATCAGCAGTGCATTGCGGGCACGCGAGTTATAGTTAGCTCAACTAACTATAACGGGTGAATTTCTCTGGTTTTATATGAGTCAAATGTCCAACTCACTATAACGTCCCTGAAACCTATGGTTTTTCAGTGAATTTCTAAGGTTTTTTAACTGCTAATTCCTAACTATAACGTCTGTAAAACCTATGGTTTTTCAGTGAATTTCAAAGGTTTTTTAAATGTTAATTTCATATTTTAATATTTATAAAACCTATATTTTTTCTATTTTTTTTGTAAGATTTTGAAACTCTATTATCCTTTTTTTTTATTTGAAAAATATGTAATGTTTTATATCTTCAAAAAAAAGGATGTATATTTTTTTTTTTGTTGAGAAAACTGAAGTCCCGTACCGGTAGTGTACTAAGCTCCATCAGCATGCAAATCCTATCCGCCATATTTCTAAACTCGTAAAGGATGCGCATTTCGTATCCGGTGGGTTCGTGGCACCGCATCCCGCGTAACATCATATACGTATGTGGTCGCGCCAGCTGCTACTTTGGTATGCGATGGGTATGCAGTACCAAGCCGCGCCTTACGTCATGTACGTATGGAGTCGTGCCTGCTGCGCGTTGCATATGCGACGACTGCACGCTGCCAGGCCCTGTGTTACGTCATAGACGTATGGTGTCGTGCCAGGAACGCCATTCCCTCATTTTTTTCATCTCAAAACTTTATCTAAATAAGTTTAAAGAATATATGAGAACAAGCGATAATCTAAAATATTTTAAACATTTATATATTTCTAATTGTAATAAACTTATATTATGGTAAATATATTTTCTCAAAATCGCGTCGGATGTGGCCCCCTTGCGCGCTCGGTGCGCGATTGCCATGTGACCTTAAAGAAAAGCATTTCATTGGTTCATAACATTTCCCATTGTAACAGTTGGAGGACCCCACCCATTTTAGTCATTCTCTCTACAGCGTTTGATGAGAGACTCCTCTTCTGCTTACAGAGCTTTTTTGAAAACTTTTGGCTAAATACACATATCTGACTCTACACACAACATGCAACCATCATCTTCATCAATGTTCATGCTCTGTAAAGTAGCCTTCCACCTGTGATAGCCATGCATGTAAAAGCTACATAACAGAACTTTTCCCCACTGCCAGAGGTAACATGGTTGCATATGCTGCCCACAGCACAATGTAATGTGGTACGGCCCAGGGGCAGTATCATGCATAGATAATGAACACACGGACACAGATAGATAATGGAAGTGGGTACGGGCACATGCGCTCAACTCCTTTTTATTACCAGGGTCACATACCCAGTGACGTCTGTGCTGAATGTGTGTGGGGTGAGTGTAAACCAGCCCTCAGGGAATGGCTACTGCTAGCATCAACTACAACAGTAATCAGTGGATCACACACATAGATTCAATAATAAAAGGGTCAATAGTTTGTGCTGCAGTAAGGTAGGGACACTAGATGTGAAATAATACAGAAAAGATTCTATCGTAAAAGAACCATAACTTGTGATATACTGAGATACAGGCAGTAGATCTGAAATAATACACAAAAAGATTGTATCATAAAGGGTCCATCAGGTCTAGTGCACTCAGATAGCCACATCAAAAGCATTCAGCATGTGCACAGCCAGCGATAATGTGTGCTGCGGTCGGGCCGTACTAGGAGCAATGTCTGTTGCCTACAACACTACATCATCTGCAATAGCGACTCGATCTGAATTGTAAACACTGCTGTCTGCAGTGTAGGCCAGAGAGCGGTCAGCAAGGGCCCACAGCCACGTGGCGTTGACTTGAGCTGTCCTGTTTGCAGTACGTGAAACAAGAAAAACTATGTGTGGACCCTGCGATGATGCGTATGCGTGGTGCGGACAGAGCGCACTGGAGCAATGTCTTTTGCCTACAGGACTGCGTCATCTACAATAGCGACTCGATCTGAATTGTGAACACTGCTGTCTGCAGTGTAAATTGAAGGCAGTAGTGAGCACAGTCTTCCATGAATACTTTTTCTCACTTCCTCTTCACAAAATACAACATAAATTACACAAAACTCTGCAATAAATAAATCAAAACAATTTGAATTGCGATCTCTGCTGTCCACTGTGTACACTGTTATTCAGTGTTCGTTACTAACTACCAAGAAGAATTTGGTCATTGTACTAGATCTATAAGTTATCTTAAAAAACTTCTTCAACCAAGTATACCAAAAGGCTATTGTGTATATTTCAATAGACGTTGTAGTTAGTTGCCTACTGGATTCTGTAATTAAACAATCACCACTTGATCTGACTTGTGAGCCCTGCTGACCGCAGTGTAGGCCAGAGGCAGTGGTCATTAACGCCTCACAACCACGTGCCGTTGGATTCGGAAGCACAGAGTTGGTTGCACCTGATCGGAGGGGGTACACACAAATCATCACAAACTTTAACTTATGACATCCTCAATCACAGAATTAAGACCCCGTTGCACTGTTCCGACCTGCTGTACCGCGGTGTACTCCATCGACTGGTGTCAACCAAGCACAATAATCATGTGCAGCAGTTAGCTACGGAAGCACAGAGTCCGATGCACCTCAACCGAGGGAGTTCTGTAAAGAACAACAAGCAGCAGGTAATATCGGACATCGTCCATTTTGGGATCAAGACACCGTTCCATTGTTGGGACATAGAGTTGGTTGCACCTGGTTGAAGGCAGTACCTTCATCTCCACTCTCACATACAGTTCTAACATCGTCCATTGTGGAATCATGACCCCGTTTCACTGTTCGGACATGCTGTACCGCGGTGTACTCCACCGACTGCAGTCAGCCAACCCCGATAATCATGTGCAGCACTTAGCTACGGAAGCTCAGAGTCTGATGCACCTCAACGGAGGGAGTTCTGTGAAAACCAAGCAGCACGTAGTATCGAACATCGTCCATTTTGGGATCAAGACACCGTTCCACTGTTGGGACCTAGAGTTGGTTACACCTGGTCAAAGGGAGTACTTTCATCTGCACTCTCAGATGCAGTTCTAACATCGTCCATTCTGGGATCAAGACCCCGTTCCACTGTTCCGATCTGCTGTACCACGGTGTACTCCACCCACTGCAGTCTGCCAAGCCCAATGATCATGTGCAGCACTTAGCTATGGAAGCACAGAGTCTGATGCACCTCAACGGAGGGAGTTCTCTGAAAACCCAGAAGCAGTAATATCGGACATCGTCCGTTCTGGGATCAAGACACTGTTCCACTGTTGGGACCTAGAGTTGCTTGCACCTGGTCGAAGGGAGTACCTTCATCTCCACTCTAAGATGTAGTTCTAACATCGCCCATTGTGGGATCAAGACACCGTTCCACTGTTGGGACCTACAGTTTGTTACAGCTGGTTGAAAGGAGTACCTTCAGCTGCACTCTCAGATGCAGTTCTAACATCGTCCATTGTGGGATCAAGACACCGTTCCACTGTTGGTACCTGTTGGACTACTGTGTTAGTAGTATATAGAGCACTCCACGGTGCTGGGCCTCAGGCTGGGCGTTGTCTGCCTGTGTCGCGGTGGCCAGCGTTGATCTCAGGAGCCTTCCCAGCTCGCAGACCTCGGCCCAGGAGCTTCCACCGGCACGTGGTCGGCCCTCTTTCACATACGGCGGTGTCGAAAGGTGAACTGTGGGGCATATGTGCGTTGCAGCGGCCATGACGGTTTCTGGGTACCAGCAGGCTGAGAGCATTATTCCCGCAGCCACCTTCGCTCACAGCGTCAGCCTCGTGGCGGTGTAAGCTGCGCAAACCTGACAGACATGTTCGCCATTCCGGAAGAGAACCACACCCAGAAAAACATGCCTTTTATTCATACCCCTACGCTAGCCTTGCGTACGCCGAGCCAGCCCACTACGCTAAAGAGTTGGGTGGGGAGGGGGCACATACACGCTATGTTTTCGTAATCTTCCCTACTGACTGTACTATCATGGTTGCGTCCACTGTCCACTTCACTCAATAGACCATCAGTGTATCTTCTCATGTACATGTCTGTGCTCTGCATACTCAAGTCTCTCCGACACATCCCCTCAACACTTTGCATTGTATACTTTTATAATCAAGAATCACTTGCCACCTTCACACATACTTTGCTCCCATCTCTCCCCGCATTATGCATTGCGTGGTAGAGGTGCTATGTTTGGTTTCCCACAGTACGTAGTGTCATTGTGTCTGCTAGGTGTACATGTTGTTTGTCATGTTGTATGTGATTATATAAGGTAGCGCGTTTATTTATGAGCAATGGTTTCTCCCATTTACATATCGCTGTCATAAAGAGGATACTAAAGTTTTTCTCACAGGTGAAAAGTGGTACCACAATGGCAGTCATTCATTACTATGCAAGAATGTCCAATTGCACAATGCTTCTAAGCTTACAGCCCCCAATCTTGCGTGCTTTCTTAAAAGCACGCCAACTCCCACAGTCAGACCAACATTCACACAGCTTTCTACGGCAGTTATCTGCTTCTTAATAACATGGACTGCTACGCAATGTGAGCTGGCATACCGTATGTCCTTACTGTTTCAAACCGGATAACTTCCTCTGGCAATCTCTATTCCCACCCACACAAAGTAACTCCCAAAGTTCAACTTGGCCTTCAATACCTACTTTGAAAACAGATTTTATTAAACGGAGCAAACTGAAAGCGCTTTTGTTTCAAACAGAAGTGTCCCTCACTTCTCCAAAAGTAATTTATCGACTGCAGATAGCACAAACTTCAAGTGAAAAACACTCCCTTTTAAATACGAACCTCCCATTACACTTTGTAAATTGTTACACAATTTTCAACACATCTGATATTTAAGGTCTGGCACACTTTTTTAACACTGTCTCCTCCGGCCTTCTGACAGGCTTTCAAACTGCTTTCTCACTCTGTGGCCATCCTACTACTATTTTAGCTTGTTAAAAATGGCTGCACTCCTTGTGGTAACAAGCATGTCCAACAGAATGCGCCTCTACGCAAAGTTACATCAATACCGTGAAAAAATGGAACAACTTCTTGGCAGCCTGCCTCTGTCGATTATCGGAGCCAGCTACAACATGACATTTATTTACACATATACAATCTGCGTGCAACCATCTTTTTATTGCAAAACTTGCCCAATCGACTGGCGAATGGATCTATGCCTTGCTAACATCCCAGCAAACGCTCCCGATATCCAGCAGGTAATGGAGTATCTTGAAAACCATGAACTTGATTGTTCGGGCAGTGGAGCAATGGCAGATGCAACGCAAAAAGGTATCCTGGCGGAATGGGATTTCTGCGCAGCCGTGAAAGATCTCCTGCAACGTGCGACCTTTGACAACATCGCAGATTGCCTGCCAATTCAAATTGCCGCTCCAACATTTGAGGAACATTGCTGTCCCTTCGAGGATATGAATTGGATCACTTTGCTTTTCTCACACGATGGCAACAATCGCCTCTTGGAACATTACGCATCTCAAGCCGCTGAAGACCTTCCGGACTGCAATCTCCAAGACTTCAATTGAACTATTTTCATATAATATCTTTCTAGGTATGCTTAGGCATTTGAACTGTGTTTTCATTTTTGGCCCTTACGTCTCCACACTAACCAGGGATGGATGATGTATGGCCTCATCAAATACGCTATTTACTTGCTAAATTAGCCTAAACCCGACATCTATTTTGAAACCATATCTATTCTTTGTACACACGTCTCTCTGTCTGCCGGTTATCCATGAAGCCCTTTCACACAAATGAGCTCATCCTCAGCCTCTGCTCACGAGCTGGCGATCAAGATCAAAAAACACGGCATTGTTTAGAAACTGGTTTGCAAAGTGTGGTAATCCTATCCTACCTTTATTTTCATTCTACAATTTACAGTCATGCATGTCTAATAGGTATTGTTTATGTCACATGGAACTGTAACATGTAATGTGGAATTGACTGATGCAGGAGCTTAGGTTTGAATACAGCAGAAGCGGTTGGAGTTTGCCTCAGCTGGATGCCTTAGCTCTTGCACCAGTGGTTCCATTTATGGCACTTAAATAAAGACACTTTTTATATAACTTGCAAACTCCATCGCTTTATCCCACACAGCCACTTTCTTAAACATACCGGATTTCACCATTTGTCTTCTGTTGCATTGCAACCTTCTGCATTATATTCTTTACGATTATTTCTTTATTCCTGCTTGCTAAAACACTCCATTCGAGTCTTCGGACCGGTAGGGGTGAGTAGTTTGCTTCCCACTCCCGCTATAGTCTAAACCCATACTAACACCACTTGCACAGCGATGCTACAGCAGCCAGTATGCTACAGCGCCCAGAGCACATCAGTTTACAGCAATCAGCTCACAGTTTCATCCCGAGTGTACCGGCACCTCACCTCAGCACCATCTCACTCTGGGCAAAACAGCACTTTCACACCGCTAGGGGTGAATACTTCGCTTCACACTCCCTCTATAGCACACCCTAACCACCCCACAGAGCTCACAGCGCTGTGGTCTAAACCCATACTAACCCCACTTGCACAGCTGTGCTACAGCAACCAGTATCCTAGAGCGCCCAGAGCACATCAGTTTACAGCAATCAGCTCACGGTTTCATCTCCGAGTGTACTGGCACCTCACCTCAGCACCATCTCACTCTGGGCAAAACAGCACTTTCACACCCCTAGGGGTGAATACTTTGCTTCACACTCCCTGTGTAGCACACCCTAACCCCCCCACAGAGCTCACAGCGCTATAGTCTAAACACATACTAACACCACTTGCACAGCTATGCTACAGCGGCCAGTATGCTACAGCGCCAGGAGCACATCAGTTTACAGCAATCAGCTCATGGTTTCATCCCCGAATGCACCAGCACCTCACCTCAGCACCATCTCACTCTGGGCAAAACAGCACTTTCACACCAGTAGGGGTGAATACATCGCTTCACACTCCCTGTGTAGTACACCCTAACCACCCCACAGACCTCATAGCGCTCCTGCCCTCATGTTTCCTACTCTTTTGGCCCCTTTTTCCCCTTACTCGCTTCAACGGAATCACAAAATGGCTGCCAACACTTCCTAGTTGCAACCGCTTGCACCGCTCGCAGCCAATAAGCAGCAAGCTCGTGCTCGTAACACCTCAGCCAATCAGAAGGCAGAATTTCGAAATATCGATATCTGTAAATTTTGATATTTCTCCAAAACTACTGAACTGATTTACACCAAATAAACAAAAGCGTGCTTCCTAGACCAAGACCCTTCTCCCTGCCAAATTTGGGGTAATTCCTTTCACCCGTTCGACCTGTAGCCTTGTCTAAAGTTTCCTATGGAAATTTACATGGAGAAAACACTTTTTGGGATCCCCATTTTTTCTCGCCCCCAAACTTTCAACATACGAGCTGATATGAACAAGAATTAGTTTAGATTTTTTTTTTTTTTTGCAGTGATGGCTCCTTCTGCCTTCCCCCGCCCTTTGCAGAGGATCGCTGAGAGTTGGCGGAGCATGCCAAACAGGAGAACAGACGATTATATTATTGTATTTTCAGACACGGGAGGATCTTTGTAACATATTTGAAAACATAGTATGATGTAATACACTTGTTTCAATTGCAAAATCCATTTGCAACTATTGGTGGATAAATAACCAGTATGTATGTACACTACAAAATGGATGCCACTCTGACTAGGAAATGTATTCACACATTGGTCCTTTTTCAGTTTCCACACTGCCTATGTATTGCATTCTTTTCCAGTGACTCACTGTGTGACCAAGCTTGCTTTGCAAGCGAAACACGTAACCTGGAATGAACAACTACTGGTGGCAGCATAACTCTGAGTGAACGCTTTACTTGCTATTCTAAAAATAATATATATATATATATATTCACTGAAAAAACCATAGGTTTCACACATGTTATAGTTAGCTGGACACTTCACTCGTAAAAAATCAATGAAATTCCCCCGTTATAGTTAGTTCAGCTAACTATAACTCGCGCGTCCGCAATCCACTGCTGATGACGTCACATATTACATCACTCATGACATGGTCAGTGACATCACTCATGACATCACTGATGACATCTCAAATGACATCACTGATGACATCACTGATGACATCATCCACTGAGTATGTGTTTCAGAACAATTTTAATATGTTTAATATATATAGGGAAAGGCCTGTTGAAGAATAAGTGGGTGTACAAGTGTGTAAATGGATGATTTTCTGTGGTGCGTAACTGACTCTATAAGTGAGTCATTAAATGTATCTTACTGCAGACTACTGACTAAACTGTGTAAATGTCTGTATGTGTCTGTATGTTGGTGTATAAGTGGCTGCATGGTTTTGTGAATAGCTATATGAGTGTCTATATGAGTTATTGATTGCTTGTCTGAGTATCTGTATGGGTTCCTGAGTGTTTGTGTGGGTAGGGTGTGTGTGACTCTATGCATAGATGTGTGACTGGGTGATTCTATGGGTGCATGGTTTTAAGAGTGCATCTGTGATGGACTGTATGGTTGAGTGAGTGTATGTATGGGTGTGTTAGGGATTGAATGTATATCTCAGTGGTACATTTGTGACTAACTACATATGTGAAAGGCAGTATATATGCGTGTAAGAGTATATAAGTGGGTAGATGTGAGAGTGTGTGATTGTGAGAGTGACTGTATGGATGAGTGTGTGCTTGTATCAATGATTCTATAAGAGCGTAAGAATGTGATACTATTTTTATGAGTAAGTGAACTTGAGTGTGTATAACCGCATAGGTGAGTAATGGGAGTGTGATTATTTGCATGAATGAGTAGGTGTAAGTGTACCTCTATGGATGATTGGTAGTGTGTGAGTGTCTATATAGGTGTATAAATGCATATGATAGTTTTGTATGGAGTGACTGTAAGTATGAGTGACTGTACAGGTGAGTGGAGGTGTATGTAGACCTAAGAGTTAGTAATTGGATATGTAGTTATTGGTATTGCAGTATGTATGGTTTTGAGAATGGAACTCTTAAATTTTGAGTCGGTGTATCAAAGGTTATATTAGGGTGTGAGAAGAAGTGGTAATTTATCACATGGATGACGTCATCAGTGATGTCATGAGTGATGTCACTGACCATGTCATGAGTGATGTAATATGTGACATCATCAGCAGTGGATTGCGGGCACGCGAGTTATAGTTAGCTGAACTAACTATAACGGGGGAATTTCATTGGTTTTTTACGAGTGAAATGTCCAGCTAACTATAACATGTGTGAAACCTATGGTTTTTGCAGTGAATATATATATATACGTGCTCACTCCCTTCTCCTTTACGGTGTAAAGAAAGCACTCACAGGGTTTTTATCCATTCAAAGTTACTGTTAATTCATCCGCTTCTCTGTTAATATGACGCGTTTCGGCTGACGCCTTAGTCAAACATTAAACTAAGGCATCAGCCGAAACGCGTCATGTTAACAGAGAAGCAAATGAATTAAAAGTAACTTTGAATGGAGAAAAACCCTGCGAGTGCTTTCCTTACACCGTAAAGGAGAAGGGAGTGAGCGCATACATTAGAAGCAGATGCACCTCCGCGTTACGAAGCACCCGTCCGGGAGTGCGCTGGTCTGAGGTGCAGTTGGAGCTATTATATATATATATATATCTACTGGCGGCCGCCAGTAGATAGTTATAGTTAGGACCGTGTTTCCATAGGAAATCCGCAACATTCTTTTTGGAATAACTTTGGCACCGTTTGACGAATCCTCGTGAAATTTTCAAAATAGGTGGGGCGCTCCGCTCCGCTCCTACCCTGAAAGTCTCGGGGGGATTTGTCAAGCGGGGGCTGAGAAAAAAGAGGGGTCCCAAAACGCATTTTCCCCATGCAATTTTCCATAGGGACCTTTAGTCCAAGGTACAGCCCGAACGGCTGAACAGAATTACTTGAAATTTGGCAGAGAGGTAGTCCTCAGCTCAGGGATGTGCCTTTTGCGTATATGGAGTCAATCTGTTCAGTAGTTCCTGAGAAAATTGCAGTTAAAAGCACATACATATCTATAGCCGCGCACCGTGCGTGCACCGTGCGAGCACCGTGGCGCACCGTGCGAGCACCCTAATGTGCGCGAGCGTAATTCTGATTGGTGGTTACATGTTAGTCAACGTTCGAATCGGTCGAAATCAGGAAGTGTCGGCCGCCATTTTGTTTGTTTTCAGTAACCCTGGGCGCGACACTACGCTTCGCCCACGTAGTGTACGTAGCGCTGCCTGCTTCGCAGTTTTCGAAGTAGGCGAAGCAGGCAGCGCCTACGCACACTACGTGGGCGAAGCGTAGCTGCCTGCCGCCCACCACCCGCCTCCCGCCCACCGTACTTTTAAAAGAAAAAATTAATTTGTAATAAAGGAAATTAGGCACTTACCTGACGCGCGGCGTCTCCCGGGGCTCCCTCTTCCTGTTTTTCAATTTTCCTGACTAATGCGCATGCGCGGACGCCCGCGCATGCGCATTTCTCACAAGAAATGCGCATGCGCGGGCGTCCGCGCATGCGCATTTGTCAGGAAAATTGAAAAACAGGAAGAGGGAGCCCCGAGAGACGCCGCGCGTCAGGTAAGTGCGGCTTTAATTTGCTTTATTACAAATTAATTTAATCTTTTAAAAGTAGGGTGGGTGGGTGGTGGGTGGCGGGTGGCGCGTAGTGGGGCTACGCGAAGCACGTAGTGTGCGTAGATTTGGGCACACTACGTGCTGCTTCACGTAGCCCCACTACGCCCACTACGCCCACCCTTAGTTTTCAGTGCGAGAGTGAAAAAGGAAGGTGGCGAACGTGAAAAGGGGGCAGGGTGGAGAGTTCCTGACCCCCTAGCCTTTGTCAGGGGGTCCCTGAAGGACCTCGAAGGCAGAAAAAAACATTTTAATTTTTTTTTTTTAAATCGCGGGGGTGCGCGCACCGTGCGCGCACGGTAAAAAAACCTCCAAAAAATATGTAGTTTATTGTAAAATAAATATATAAAAAAAATATAATACATACATAACTTAGCATTTAAAAAACCGTACAAATTCACTGAAAAAACCATAGGTTTCACACATGTTATAGTTAGGAATTAGCATTTAAAAAACCTTGCAAATTCACTTAAAAAACCATAGGTTTCACACATGTTATAGTTAGGTGGATATTTCACTCGTAAAAAACCAATGAAATTCCCCCGTTATAGTTAGTTCAGATAACTATAACTCGCGCGGGCGCCACTCTATCACAAGGATGATGTCATCAGTGATGTCATGAGTGATGCCACTGACCATGTCATGAGTGATGTAATATGTGACGTCATCAGCAGAGTAGACGCGTTTTGGCTAGTGCTTTTCTCAATGTCGGCTTTTCGTGCTGTGAAGCCGTGTTAAGCATACATAATAATTCAGTTCATTGGATGAATCTAATCACAAACAATCAACAAAGGACTACTCTTGAAGGCAAGTCAATCTTTGCCTTACTGCAGTCGCTGTGGTGTTGGGCCTCAGGCCCACATGATGGCAATGACAGACACCAGGCGGTAGGGTACAGTAACTGGCCACGAGCACGTGCACCCGGGCCCTTTTATTGGCGGGGCCACGTCACTCATGACACCCGTGATGTATGGGTGTGGGGGTGCAAGTGTGTCCAGCCCTCGAGGGAGTGGGTGGGAGTACATCTTCCTGCGGAGCACTGGAACGTGTCTCTTTATTGAAGAACAAACAAAAGCATTAGTCCAACCTGTGGGGACAAACAAACAATTAACTAAACTCCACAGGGTCCATCAGTCTTCTGAGACAGGTGGCAGGAAGGCGTCAGACGTGGGCTGATGACTCTGCCTGCAGCAGGACCTTCTCGGCTGGCACTCGTAGTTTAATCTGAAGGGTTCAGGACACTACTGCTGGCTTGGAGACATCTGCTGCATAGCGTCAGTTCACTTGTGATGACATGTCTTGCATGGCTTTCCTTTTTTTGACGTCGGTGATGGTCTGTGGTGAATTCAAACAGTTCTTTCAATGGGATGCATCATGAGCATGGATGGAGTTCATGCTGACGGTTCATGGAGGTGTTGCCTGATCACTTGTCTCTGTGGACACTTTTGGCTGCAACCGATGACCCGTCGATGGGGCAAAGTCTCTTTTCACTCTCCCACCTGGAGAGGCCCGTTGCCGGGGTTGCTGAGGGACTGCAGGAAGGCTATGCTGGGGCCGCTTGTGTGCTGACTAGGGGCAGCTGCAGGACCACCGAGGAGCCATTACTTGCACGCATGCACAACCCTCTAGGGTGGGGATGTCTTGGCCGAGGCTTGCTCTCGCTACCATGGTTCAGGGGTGTGCCCGGTTCACAGGTAGCCTCTGATCTGTTTTCTCAGCTGGTGTGGCAACAGCGTGGCACTCCAGTCCATCGATACTCTGGGAGTGGTGTTTGACGCATGTGCTGATGGCTGGCGTGATGGCAGTTGCCAGCCATGGGGTGACTCAAGATGACAGGTGGTGGTGACTTGCTGGGAGAATTGGATGTCAGGAGGGACTTGGCAGCCCTGTGCCTCCACCTTGCTGAGGTTGAGTTTCAGTGGTGGCGTGACACGTAGAGTGTGTGGATCCTCTCTTGCCTGGCTTGGGGCCACTGCCGACTCCGTCTTGAGGTGGTGTGAGGAAAGACACTCGGTGCTGATCTTCACCCATGGCATCTGTAGTCAGGAGCAGGGATGCCGTTTGACTTAGACTGCTGACACTCTGGGGTAGACGGTCACCTGGGGAAGCGTTGGGATGATACACGGTTTGCACGTGCTGCGGCTTATGTTCAGTTCTCCCGTGAGGCTGTATCCTGGGACGCCGGTTGACGCTCACCTGGGGAAACGTTGGGATGATATGCGGTTTGCGCTTGCTGCGGCTTATGTTCGGTTCTCCCGTGAGGCTGTATCCAGGGACGCCGGTTGATGCTCACCTGGGGAAGCATTGGGATGAGACTCGGTTTGCGCTTGCTGCGGCTTACTCTTGGTTCTCCCTTGAGGCTGTACCCAGGGACGCTGATTGACGCTCAGCTGGGGAAGTGTTGGGATGAGACTCGGTTTGCGCTTGCTGCGGCTTACTCTTGGTTCTCCCTTGGTGCTGTATCCAGGGCCGTCGGTCCGCCTTGGTGGCTGTCTGGTGTGTCAGGGTGTGCTTTTGGCTTGCTGTACGAGTCCTCGGTCTTCTCCCTTTGTCGGTCTGTTCGGCCCACCTGTGTTCATCCGGTTTCGGGGTGACAGGGCTGTCACTCTCTTCTTTCTTCGAGGGCGTTGCGTTTGGACCTCGAGGTGGCACCAGCTTCTGCCTTCATTTAGGCGTGCTTGTCTGGACTGGTCCATTTGTGTGATGTGCACTTTGCTTGCTGCGCGACGTGACGTCCGGGCACGTGTCGCCGGTTGTCGGAGCGCCTGCCGCTGTGGTGGCCTGCCACATGGAGTGTGCGACTCCTCTCTTGCCTTTCACGGGTCACTGCTGACTCCATCCTGAGGCAGTGCGAGGGAGGACACTCTGTGTTATCTTCGGCCCACTGCGGGGCTTCGCTGATGCAGTAGTAATGTAGCTGCTCTCCGTGCTGCATTCAGCAGTGCTTCTCTCTGGAGATGTCTTCATCTCTCGGGCGCCTGCCAGTGCTGCGCACCTCGGACTTAGTGCGCTCCCTCCTCTTCTTGGGCATCCTCTTGGGGCACTTGGTGTGCCTGTGTTGTAGCTTGCGGTTGTGTTTGTTCACCAGTAGGAGCGAGTGAAGCGATGTCCTCTCTGGCGGTGGCGTGGGGCAGCCACTTGTGGTGCGCACTCTGCACCAGTCTTTCTTGTGATGTTGGTGTGGGTAGGTAGCTTGTGACATTGCTGTCTGTTTGACTTGCTGCTTTTGGAGTCTTGCAGACTGACTGGTGCATCTTGCCAGTGTTCAGGGGTTTTCCGAGTTTCGCTGGTGGCGAATGAACCGATGCCCTGCTGGGGGGGACGATTTCTCTTGGCTTGGTCCTGGCTGCTATGTCTGTCTTGCTTTCTTGCAGTGGTGGCCGTTCGCCACTCGGGGCTTGTGATGCAATTCCTTTGCTGGCAGTGGCGTTGGTCAGCCACTAATAGTTGCATGCTCTGCGCCCACTCCTTTTGGTGTTTCGGGGGGGGGGGGGGCTTGCTGCCTTCTTAAGCCTTGCTGTTGCTGTGATGATTTACAGCCACTGAGGGTGTGTGGTGTAATCAGCATCAGTTCTGGCTGTGTCTCTCACAGCCTTCCTCTCCATTTCTTGCGGGAACCTTTCATGCCACCACTCTCCCTTTTGTGATTCCATGCGGGGAGGTAGAGTGTGGTCTCAGTTCAGGTGTGCTTGCGGTGGCAGTAGATGGCTGCTGGGGGATTGTGTGTGCAGTGTGCACAGTATTCTTTGTGTCTCGCTATCTAGCAGGAGTTCTTTGCTGTAGTGCACAATTCCTCTCCTCTTCAGGATGTAAGACCACTTGGCCAGGATACTTGTCGTTGCTGCTTGGGAGAACTGGGCACTGGTTGTGATGGTGTGGGCATTGTACCATGCAATAGCAGGTTATGCATGACATGAGTTTCTGCCTTGTTGGGGCTCTTTACTTGCAGATTCCCATCATTATCTGATTTAATTACACAGTTGGCTAGTAGGTGGCATTGCAGTCACTCTTCTCTCTGCCCTGCCTCTCCCACCTGCTGATTTCAGCTGCAGCAGGCAGTCCCTATGGAATCCAGTGTGCACTGCAGCGCGCTTCTTGCTGGGCCATTGTACCGCCTGGATAAGTGTATGCGGGGGGCACTGCAGGCTATTGTTTGGTGCTTGGGGCTGAGCCGGCCTGAATTTTAAAAGTGTCATTTTCCGCTGGGGCCCCCTTGCTTTCCATCACTTTATGGGCCCTGGTGTGTTGCATTGAACACCTTTTTATTTTCGGCGTGTGCGGTACCTCTGACAGGCCACAAGGTGGCTCTGCAGACAATCACAGAGATGCCAGGCAGCTCTTCCTGACTGTTGCAGGCCTTGCTTGTCTTAGTCGGGCGGTGCTGGAGGCCCCAACAACTCCACTCCTGCCATGAGCGTCAGGGTGCACTTGAGATGCAGGTGTTCTTGCACGCTGGTGCCTGTGCTGAGCTCTTCTCTTTGGCGGATGGCAGCAGGCCAGGCAGTGAGGATCAGGCCATGGGTGAGATGTCAGGCTTGGTCAGCCAGGTAGGTGAGACGGGGCCTTTCTCTTGCTGCAGGGCTGACCAGGGTTGCTCTGGCTGGTTTCTTCAGCTTGATTCTAGGGTGACTGGGCCGCTGCGTGACGATCGGTGCCTTTTAGTCCTGAGGGTGGCGTCGCATGGTAGCGTGGGAATTGCGGGCTATCTTCTTATGCGGGGCGGGTCTATGCCTAACTGTACCCGAGCCCCATCGTGTCTCCCACATACCAATTGCAGGGTGCTGCTAGTGTAGACGCGGGCTCCTGTGCCCTGCAGAAGACGGTGAAGGGTTCTCTGCGCAGAGCTGGAACAGGTGTCCACGCGGCACCAGTGCAGTCAGGCAGCTCATCAGTCTCCTCCTTGGCACTCTTCTAGCAGTCACACCAAGCCGATCAGCCCTGCATTATCGTAAGGGGCTATGCCTGCCTTGCTAGCACTGTGGGCTCACTTGCTTGCTGGTCGGGCATCCTCCCACTGTGCCGACAGCTTGTGTGCAGACTTTGGCAACGCGGAGCTGGCCACATTGTTTCCCCAATTTGACGGGTCCCTCTCAACAGGGCCGATCGGTGTGGTGGCCATCAGCAGGACCCTCTAGCTTCAACCTGTGGGACACACAGGGTGGCCGTTGTGCTGGCAGCGAACGCCGGGGGGGGGTGCCTTCTGCTCAGGCTCTTCTCCCTCATGAGAAACTTGTGGTGTCTTTCAGCGAGCACGCGGGGTCAATCCCGCCTCGTCGTCAATGTGGTGTCGGGCCTCAGGCCCACATGATGGCAATGACAGACACCAGGCGGTAGGGTACAGTAACTGTCCACAAGCACGTGCATCCGGGCCCTTTTGTTGGCGGGGCCACGTCACTCGTGACACCCATGATGTATGGGTGTGGGGGTGCAAGTGTGTCCAGCCCTCGAGGGAGTGGCTGGGAGTAGAGCTTCCTGAGGAGCACTAGAACGTGTCCCGCAGGACACTACAGTCGCCATCTTAGATTGGCTCAAGCCCCTAAGCAATGCTATACATAAGTTCCTAAATGGGCATGCTCTGATGGGTATCTCTCAGACTATCATGTGTCATATCTAAAATGACTTTGCTATTCAGTAAATCACATTGTTTAAAATTACCAGTTATTTCTCCTAACATGAATTGAATCACAATTAAAATTCATTACATTTCGTTATTCGATAAAACAGAATTGAATTATTTTTCATCAAGCCCTAGATGGGCAAGCACAACATATGTCATGTTTAGCCAAATATTTTCAGATTCTGATATGTACTTTCGAAGGCACATTAAATGCTTGACACCCAATGCAATAGCGCAAGTGATGGGAAATATGTGGGTGATAAAAATTGGTAGAAATTGTTAGAATTAGTTAAACTGAGACATTCTTCATCACAATTGAGCCCTGTGTGGGCATGTGTGGACTTATCCCACAAATTTACCGTGTATTCCATTTTAAAATTACATTCAGTATCGCAAACATTTTCACAAGACATTTCAATATCACTGGTGGTGATCTGAAAAAATGGTCACTCATGCATGGCGTGGATTAGAAATTATTAAAGAGATACCTGCTAAAGGAATGCAGTCTAAATTATATGCAGCATACATGAATGAAAATAAAAAATAAAGGAAAAAAAATTACATAGTTCAGCCCAGAATGTGCAAACGTTAATCTCAATAATGCACAATTCTCATGTATTACAGTGTTAATGAGATGGCGAAACGCTACACTGTTAGGCTGAATGGAAGATCATCCAATGACCCATTCCTATCTCACGTATATTGCTCTGTAGAGGATCCTCCAGTAACCTGTTACTACCCCAGGTGTATGTATAATTCTCCCAGGCTGTTCAGTCCGAGATGTCCCTTCGTTTTGAGACCTACAATGCTTCGGGATTCCAAGCATCTTAAGTTTGCGAATCGGTCTCTATCCCTGGGGAACACTGTGGATGCAGAAGAACCTCTTCTTCAATTGCTCCTGTGGGAAGACTCAAAATGTCTGTCTATGGTGTATGTAGAGTTCTTATTGGTAATCACTCTCATGTATTTCAAGATCTTTCGCTTGGTGGGATGTATAGTACTGCCATGTATTTCAAATGACAAGAACACAAGAAGCACTAAATAGTGAAGGCATTATTACAGTTCATAAACTTGGTGATCCTTTTAGGTTTTCTACATCCTGAAACATCATCAGTCAAGGTTCTACAGCTTTTTTTATAAGCCTTGCACTTGGTGCAAGGGAAGATGCCTGTTATCTCTTTAAAAGTGGATTCCCTGGTATTCAGGGATAGATGACTGACTACTAACTGGTCCTTTATAGACTTTCCCTTTCTGTATATTATCTGGGAAAGGTGCCGTCTGGTCCTATTGTGAAATATGATTTAAGGATCTGACTGCTCTTCTGTAAGTTCTTATTAATAGCTTGTGCATCACTTGAAAAGTTGTTAATTAGTCTGAGTTGGCTTCCCTCATTGTTTCTTCTGGGATTATACAATAAGGGTCTTCACCTGAACCCGTTCTTTAGCTTGCTTAATGATTTTCTTAGGGTACCCTCTGAAGTCAGATCTGTTGATGGCTTATTTGGCTGCAGCCTGGAAATCAACTTCCCTGGTGCTATTTTGTTTTATATGGAGTAACTCCCCAAAGGGGATACTCCGCTTCAGGTTACTTGGGTGACTACTGTTTGCGTGCAGGATTGAGTTCCCTGCAGTAGGTTTCCTGTAGAGGTCCATACAGATCTTATGTTCTGTAACAAAACTTTTAGATCTAATAAGTGCACTGATTCAGTGCTAATCTCAACTGAAAATTGTAAATTGACCTTGTTGTTAAGAATCACTATATATTCTAAATCAGATTCTTTGGTACCTCTCCAAATTATGAAGAGATTGTCAATGTACCTATTCCAACTGACAATTCTCTTGACCCATGAATCATTGGCCTTCAACTAGGCTACCTGCCTCTCCCAACAGCCCACGAACAGGTTTGCGTAGCTGGTGGTGAAGCAGGTACCCATGGCATCTCTCTATAGTGTTGGCCATGAAAAATTAAAATGTTCACTAGACAAAATCTCACCAAGTCAATCAACATCTTACTATGTACTAAGTACTTCAATGAATGTCCCTTGAAGAAATATTCAATCGCTTTCAACCCATCATCATGTGAAATGCTGGTATATAGGCTAGTTTATATCTAATACAATCATAAGGGAACCTGATTCCCACACAATGTTTTCAATGAGCCTAAAGAAGTCCTTTGTGTCCCTTGTAAAAGACGCAAGATTAGATACAAATAGAAAGAGAAAATGATCTATATACATAGACATATGTTCCATGAGGCATGATTGAGAGGACATAATCAGACGTCCGGGTGGGTTCATACTGTATTAATGAATCCTGGGTAGGTGGTAAAACGTTGGTGTCTGAGGATGGGCGCATTTTAAGAAATGATATTCATCTATGTTCAGCGTACCCCTATTGTGCCATTCATATGTGACATTATGGAAATCCTTATTGCTTTGTACATATTCTTCCTTAGGTATGGGTAGATAGCAGGTGTTTTCTAAACATTGCCTTAATGCCTCCTCGCAGTAGTATTCCTTAGTTAGAAGGACGATATTGCCCCCCCCCCCGTCTGAGGGTTTGCAAATTATCTGAGTGTCCTTTTGAAGTCTGATCAAAGCTGCTCTTGCCCCCTGGTAATATTGTCCTGTTTATTTCTAAATGTTTGTAGTCATAAGTTTATCAGGTCTTTGTTCACCAAGTCTTGGAATATATCAATTGCATCTGTCAGCAATTATGGCAAGAAGGTTGATGCCCGTTTAAAGTCCCTTTGTGCACCTGTTTTTTGGATACTGTCATTTCAAATTCACTTTGCACAGTAATCTGTTGACTTTCAGATTATTTGCCTAAAGTCTTCAGGATCACCAGGGTCTCCAAGTTGAAATAGCCAGATTGTAAAAAGCTGCCAGTTCAGCTGAAACGCGTCTTTGGGAACCAGAACTGTTATTATGCACAGAGGAGCACTGCCAAGTGATGCCTATCCCTGAATGTTGTTGCCAGCTGTAAATAAGTGGAGGAACACTTACCCGTCTGGCGGGCTAGCTTTTCTTTCAATTGTTAAAGAAATATTTATAATATATATGTGTATATATATATATATATATATATATATTACCTACTGGCGGTCGCCAGTAGGTAGTTATAGTTAGGACCACGTTTCCATAGGAAATCCGCAACATTCTATTTTGAATAACTTTGGCGCCGGTCGACGAATCCTCGCGAATTTTTCAAAATAGGTGGGGCGCTACGCTCCGCTCCTACCCTGAAAGTCTCGGGGGGATTCGTCAAGCGGGGGCTGAGATAAAAGGGGGGTCCCAAAACGCGTTTTTCCCATGCATTTTTCCATAGGACCTTTAGACAGGGCTACAGCCCGAACGGCTGAACAGAATTACTAGAAATTTGGCAGAGAGGTAGTCCTCAGGTCAAGGAAGTGCCTTTTGTAGGTTTGGTGTAAATCTGTTCAGTAGATTCTGAGAAAATAGCCTTTAAATCAATATATATATCTGAGCCAGCTTACGGTGCGCTTACGGTACGCTTACCGTACGCGTACGGTGGCGTGCGCGAGCGCGATTATGATTGGCTCTTAGATCTTAGTAAACATTCGAATCGGCAGAAACCAGGAAGCGGCGGCCGCCATTTTCTCTCTCGCACTGAGAGAGATGATTAACAAACAAAGCACAAAAACATTTAAAGGGGCTGTTTTGACAGCTCCCACACACATAGCCATGTAGAGGGAGTCCCCAAAGATCCCCCAAGGCCAAAAACGGAATTTTTATTTTTTCGCTAATTTCGCCGATTATGCTTACCGCACGCGTACGGTTACAAAATATAAAAAAAAAAAATTATCCACACTAATCCCACCCCGTGTGCAATTGGTGACCGAAGATCACCAATTGTGCATGGTTTATCACACAACTGAAAAACGAAAATATTAAAAAAAAAAATATTAAAAAAAAAAATTATCCACACTCTCTCCACACCGTGTGCAAATGGTGCCCAAAGGGCACCATTTGTGCATGGCTTATAACTACTGCGAAAAATAAAAATATTACCTTTAAAAACGAAGTGCATCATATGTCCTCCATGTGCGCACGGTGCGCGAAGCGCATCGTGCGTACATGGCCCATCTAGCGTAACGTGGGCACGCGGTGCGCGTAGCGCACCGCGTGCCCACCGTGCGTGCACGGCACTAACTGCGTAAAGTGGGCGCGCGGTGCGCGAAGCGCACCGCGTGCTCACTGTGCGCGCACGGTGCGCGAAGCGCACCGTGCGCGCACGGAACGAACTGCGTTAAGTGGGCGCGCACGCCACGAATGGCGTAAAGTAACTTAGCATTTAAAAAACCGTACAAATTCACTGAAAAAACCATAGGTTTCACACACGTTATAGTTAGGAATTAGCATTTAAAAAACCTTGCAAATTCACTGAAAAAACCATAGGTTTCACACATGTTATAGTTAGCGGAAATTTTACTGATAAAAAACCAATGAAATTCCCCCGTTATAGTTAGTGCAGGCAACTATAACTCACGCGACCGCAATCTTCTGCTGATGACATATGTGTCTTTATGAAAAAAAAATATTTGTAATATATGTATAGCTAAAAATGTATGGAAGAAGACATGGGTAAATAAGTGTCTAAATACAGTATTAGCATCAGCAGAGGATTGCGGTCGCGTGAGTTATAGTTGCCTGCACTAACTATAACGGGGGAATTTCATTGGTTTTTTATCATATATATATATATATATATATATATATATATATATATATTTATATATATATACATATATATATATGGCCCCCCTCCTGGAGCCCTCGAGGGCCCTGGGGACTGCCACCCCCCAGGGCCGGCTCCTACAGTGTCCTGGGGTGCCCACCCCCAGGACACTGTTGTTTGCTATGAGAGGGCTGGAGTCTCTCGCCCTCCCATAGCAAACTTCGTTAGGATTTTGAAAGAGAGAGCAGGGAAACCTGCTCTCTCTTTCAAAATCCAAACGATATTGCTTTTCCACACGGGGAGCTGCAGGTCAGCAGCTCTCCATGTGGAAAAGCAATGCCGGCTCCCGAAGGACACGGTGAGCCGGCTGGGACCGTGGGGGCATTGGGGCTCCCCCCACGGTCTCCAACATTTTTTTATAATGCCCGGGGGATGGGGTCCTCGGGGATAATAAAAATTAGTGATAGGGGCTATTTCTTTTTTTTACGGTAAAATTAGGAGTCGCGCATCCTAACGCGTTGGGTGCACGGTTTCTCTTGCGTTGGGTGCGCGGTTCCTAACGTGTTGGGTGCGCGGATCCAAGGAAAAAAACCTGACATTTTTGGGAGATAAACATCAAGCTTAAGTGTTTTGTTCTTGAGTGGCTCTAAAAAGAGCCGTTGTGTTCATTGAGAGTTTTTGGTACTTATAAGTAAGTACCTATACAGAGTCTAAAGTTGTTGAGGAAGACTCTGTATCCTTCATCAGTAAAGTGTACTCCATCTCTCCTATACATCTCTTGCATATGAAAGCGCAGATTGTTATTGTAAATGGACCCCATTCTATAGTCTCGGAGAAAAGCAGAAACAGATTTATTCACATGTTTCCTAGCTTTCTCAATTTGTGGACAAAAATGATTGGACCAGTTCCATTTCTGCCTTTGGCATATGTTAGAATAAACAAAGGCAGTTTTGGGAAAAAGTGAAATCAATTCAGCAAAGGTGTCCTTCATAAGCATTTCCAGACCTACCCCAGTCAAAGTGCCTAGGTCATTGCCACCACAGTGCACTATTATGAGGTCAGGGTGTTGGATATGCATAAAGGATTTTATCAATGGCATCAATTGGTGCCACTTTAACCCTCTCTGTCCAATCCATTTAATGTCTACATTTGGCAAACCTAGGTCTTTGTGAATGCCTTTGTTTTCTGCATACCTTTGGCTCCAGAAAATATAGCTGTGTCACACAATCCACACTCTAAGCATCTTGAAGGGAGGTCTGGATGCACTCAGATGGTCTCTGTAAATGAAATGGCAGTTTGGAAAGTAAGATTTTTCTAAAATGGTGGCTAAGATGCAGTTTTGAAAAAAGACAAGAAATCATTGGTTATTTGACAACCTTCTACACTGAAAGGTAGGGTGCATGTTTCTGTTTTTTAAACGCATGATTCTTATTGGTTAACAAAAAGTGATTGAAAGGAACATTATATATGATAAGCTGTTAGGTTGAAAAGTCAAGCACACTTGCTGTTTTGATTAGCAATATTGTGTGCTGAACTTGTGACATGTGTGCTCAGTTCAGTGTTCCATGACCTGTTTCTATGGTAACAGGCAGAAGGCAGATTGGGGGTAGGGTTCAAATTTATGTCATTTGGAAAGGGTTGAAATGTTTAACCAATAGAAATGTGTGTTTGATTTTGAATTTATGTGGGAAGGAATGTGATTTGATGTTTACATGTATATGTGTGGAAAATGAGAGGAAATCTTTGCCATTCTTTGGTTTTGCTGACAGGTGCACAGTGCAGAGATTCTGTATAAGAAAATCTGGTGTGTGACTGATATACTTCTTAATCTACAAAACAACTTGAACGGTGAGTTATTTAATTGTGAGGGGATGTATGTGCTGTATTTTGATTTTAATCAGACTAATGTATTTCTCCTGGTAAAGTGCAGGGAGTACTTTTTTTTGTCTACAATCTTTTGACAGTGTGTGTGCATGTAGAAATCATTCTGTGATAAGCATTTGTGTTTTTCATGTGTTTGCAGAAAGATTACTGTGCTGTTTTATTATTTTGGTACAATTAGAAATCAGTCATTGTTTATAAATTTTCAAAATGAGTCATGTTTCTACACTAAAATGTAGTATTTGTAGATTAAGAAATGTGTTTTGGTATAGTGCAAGGGATAGTGTTGTTTGTCTAGGATCACACAGTGAGTCTGTGTGCATTTAGGAATCATTTTGAGAGAAACATTTTGGTACTAATCTGTAGTAGTAGATGTTCTGCAATGTGTGCAGTCACCTTAGATCTTGTAGACTAGTAAATGTGTTTTGTACAAGGGATAGTTGTATGTCTATAATCACACTGTGAGTATGTGTGTATTTGGGCAAGCATTGTGAGAGAAGCATTTGGTAAAATTATGTATTTGCTGACAGACAATTATTTTAAAACCTGTCATGTTGTCAAGTTTTAGTAGCATTAAAAGCCAGTGTTTGCTTGTGCATTGATAAAATGAGTCAGGCTTTGACACTAAAGTGCGTACTTAAATATGTAGATTGTGTGCAGTCCCCTTACCCCTTCCATAGTAGTGAATGAGTTTTGGTAAACTCCTAGTGATAGTGTTGCTTGTCTAGAATCACACTGTGAGTCTGTGTTCCTTTCGGGTAAGGATTGTGAGAGAAGTATTTGGTAACATCGTGTATTTGCTGACAGACAATTATTTTAAAACCTGTCATGTTGTCAAGTTTTAGTAGCATTAAAAGCCAGTGTTTGCTTGTGCATTGATAAAATGAGTCAGGCTTTGACACTAAAGTGCGTACTTAAATATGTAGATTGTGTGCAGTCCCCTTACCCCTTCCATAGTAGTGAATGAGTTTTGGTAAACACCTAGCGATAGTGTTGCTTGTCTAGAATCACACTGTGAGTGTGTGTGCATTTGGGAACCACTGTGAGAGAAGCATTTGGTAACATCATGTATTTGCTGACAGATAACTGTTTTAAAACCTGCCATGTTGTCAAGTTTTAGTAGCATTAGAAGCCAGTCTTTGCTTATGCATTGACATAATGAGTTAGGCTTTGACACTAAAGTGCAGTACTTAAATATGTAGATTGTGTGCAGTCCCCTTACCCCTTCCATAGTAGTGAATGAGTTTTGGTAAACTCCTAGCGATAGTGTTGCTTGTCAAAAATCACACTGTGAGTCTGTGTGCATTTGGGAACCACTGTGAGAGAAGCATTTGGTAACATCATGTATTTGCTGACACATAACTGTTTTGAAACCTCTCATTTTGTCAGGTTTTAGTAGCATTAGAAGCCAGTATTTGCTTATGCATTGATAAAATGAGTCAGGTTTCACACTAAAGTGCAGTACTTTAATATGTAGATTGTGTGCAGTACCCTTACCCCTTCCAGACTAGTGAATTGGTTTTGGTAAACTCCTAGGATAGTGTTGCTTGTCTAAAATCACACTGTGAGTCTGTGTTCCTTTCGGGTAAGGATTGTGAGAGAAGTATTTGGTAACATCGTGTATTTGCTGACAGATAACTGTTTTAAAACCTGTCATGTTGTCAAGTTTTAGTAGCATTAGAAGCCAGTCTTTGCTTATGCATTGATAAAATGAGTCAGACTTTGACACTATGGTGCAGTACTGAAATATGTAGATTGTGTGTAGTCCCCTTACCCCTTGCACAGTAGTGAATGAGTTTTGGTAAACTCCTAGGGATAGTGTTGCTTGTCTAGAATCACACTGTGAGTCTGTGTGCATTTGGGAACCACTGTGACAGAAGCATTTGGTAACATCATGTATTTGCTGACAGATAACTGTTTTAAAACCTGTCATGTTGTCAAGTGTTAGTAGCATTAGAAGCCAGTCTTTGCTTATGCATTGATAAAATAAGTCAGGCTTTGACACTAAAGTGCAGTACTTAAATATGTAGATTGTGTGCAGTACCCTTACCCCTTCCAGACTAGTGAATGAGTTTTGGTAAACTCCTAGGATAGTGTTGCTTGCCTAAAATCACACTTTGAGTCTGTGTGCATTTGGGTAAGGATTGTGAGAGAAGCATTTGGTAACATCGTGTATTTGCTGACAGACAACTGTTTTAAAACCTGTCATGTTGTCAAGTTTTAGTAGCATTAAAAGCCAGTATTTGCTTATGCATTGATAAAATGAGTTAGGCTTTGACACTAAAGCGCAGTACTTAAATATGTAGATTGTGTGCAGTCCCCTTACCCATTCCACAGTAGTGAATGAGTTTTGGTAAACTCCTAGAGAATGTGTTGCTTGTCTAGAATCACACTGTGAGTCTGTGTGCATTTGGGAACCACTGTGAGAGAAGCATTTGGTAACATCATGTATTTGCTGACAGATAACTGTTTTAAAACCTGTCATGTTGTCAAGTTTTAGTAGCATTAGAAGCCCGTCATTGCTTATGCATTGATAAAATGAGTCAGGCATTGACAGTAAAGTGCAGTACTGAAATATGTAGATTGTGTGCTGTCCCCTTACCCCTTCCACAGTAGTGAAGGAGTTTTGGCAAACTCCTAGGGATAGTGTTGCTCGTCTAGAATCACACTGTGAGTCTGTGTGCATTTGGGAACCACTGTGAGAGAAGCATTTGGGTACTACATATTCTTGAATACGCATAACTGCTTAAAAACTTTCCTGTTCTCAAGTTTTGGTAGAATTAGAAGGCAGTCATTGCTTATGTATTCACCCAGGAACTGTCCTTGCAATACTGTAAACATTCGGTTAATATTCAAGTAGTAACGGAGTGAGGCAGGCCTTAGCACATGCATTGATTCAAATGCTTATCCACTATGCATGCAGTTCTCTAACCATCTACACAGTTCTCTTTCACACCTTTAATTCCACAGTCAGTATCCATACACTTCAAGCAAACACCCTGTCACTCCCCATGTACTCCTATAGTGACCCATTCAGCAGCATATACTAAACCATTCACTTCGCCAAAACCCAAACACTTATAAATTCACTCAGGCATTCTCTTTGCAGTACTCTAATCATTCAGTCAGTATCCAAGTACTCATGCAGCGAGCCAGGCCTTACAACATGGACTGCTTCAAACCCCTATCCAGTATGCATACAGGCCTCTAGTCACCTACACACTTGTCTTTCACTTCTTTAATTAACTAGTCAGTATCTATATACTTCAATAAACATCCTGTCACTCATCTTGCACTCATCCAGTGACTGATCCAGTACCATGTACTAATCTTTTCACTGATCCAAAACTGAAAAACGTAAAAGTTTTACCAAGGCACTCTCCTAGCAGTAGTCTAACGATTCAGTCAGTTTCCAGGTACTCATGTAGTGAACCATGCATTACCACATAGAGGGCTTCAAATGTCTATGCAGTATGAATGCAGTCTTCTAACATACTATACACTTGTCTTTAAGAGCTTCAATTTCCCAGTCAGTATCCATGTACTTTCAGGAAACATCCTGTCACTCCCCTTGCAGTGTTCCAGTGACTTATTCAGCACCATGTAGTAATGCATTCACTGCGCCAAAACTGAAACACCTGTAAATTCACCCAGGTACGCTTCTTGCAATAGTCTAATAATTCAGTCAGTACCTAAGTACTAATGGAGTGAGGCAGGCCTTAGCACTTGGATTGATTCAAACGTGTTTCCAGTATGCATGGAGGCCTCTAACTACCAACACAATTACCTTTCAGACCTTCAATTTCTCTGTCAGTATCTATAAACTCCAATAAACACTCTGTCACTTTAATTGCACACCTCCACTGACTCATTTGGCAGTAAGTACTAATCTATTCACTGCACTAGAATCCAAAATCTTAAAAAGATTCACCAAGTCACTCTTTTTGTAGTACTCTAATGATTCAGTCAGTACTCAGGTAGTTTTGCAGTGATCCAAGTGTTACTCTATGGACTGTTTCAAACGTCTATCCACTATGGATTTAGGTCTAGCCACCTACATACTTGTCTTTCACACCTTCAATATCCCAGACAGTATTCATACACTTCCCACAAACACTCTGTCAGTCTCCTTATACTTCTCCAGTGACCCATTCAGCACCATGTACTAATCCATTCACTGCGCCGAAAGCCAACCACTTATAAATTCACCCAGGCACTCTCCTTGCAGTACTCTAATCATTCAGTCAGTACCCAAGTACTCATGCAGTGAGCCAGGCCTTAGCACATGAATTGCTTCAAACGCCTATGCATGCAGTCCTCTAACCACCTACACACTTGTCTTTCACACCTTCAATTCCCCAGTCAGTATACAGACACTGCCGCAAACACCCTATCACTCCCCTTGCACTCTTCCAGTGACCCATTCAGCACCATGTACTAATCCATTCACTGCGCCGAAAGCCAACCATTTATAAATTCACCCAGGCTCTCTCCTTGCAGTACTCTAATCATACAGTCAGTACCCAAGTACTCATGCAGTGAGCCAGGCCTTAGCACATGAATTGCTTCAAATGCCTATCCACTATGCATGCAGTCCTCTAACCACCTACACACTTGTCTTTCACACCTTCAATTCACTAGTCAGTATTCATACACTTCTAGCAAACACCCTGTCACGTCCCTTGCAGTCCTCTAGTGACCCATTCAGCACCATGGACTAATCCATTCACTGTGCCAAAACCCAAACACTTATAAATTCACCCAGGCACTCTCCGTGCAGTACTCTAATCATTCAGTCAGTATCCAAGTACTATTGGGTACCTGAGACAGACCTTAACATATGGATGGATTCAAACATGTGTCCACTATGCATGTAGGTCTCTAATCACCTACACACTTGTCTTTCACACCATCAATATCCATGTCAGTATTCATACACTTCTAGGAAACACCCTGTCACTCACCCAGTGTGTCTCCTTATAGTATTGTAATCATTCAGTCAGTTAGCATGTAGTCTTTTAGTGAGGTAGGCTTTAGGGCATGAACTGCTTCAAAGTAGAATGCACTATTCATGTAGTGTTCTAACCATCGTCACACTTGTGCTTCAGGGCTATAGTTTCTAAGTCAGTTTTTATATAAAATGTGTTTCTACAGTAATAGAATAGTATACATTTGAAAGTTATTAATATACTTTCATTTGTGATTCTTTTTTACAGATACTGTTTTCAACGTTAAAATAGAGAAATCATGCCAGAAAAAGAAAAGAACAGAGACAGGAGAATTACTTGAAGAAATATCAACCACAAGTATTGAATGTACAAGATAATGTGGCTAAAAAGAAAAAATCTTCTGGTAAGATCACAAAGCAATTTATTAAAAATGTTTGTAGGACCAAACAGAATGTACAGAATGCTGAAACCACTGAGAATGTTTCAACTAGAAAAAAAATTCAAAATAAGCGGAAAAGCAAAAAAGCAAATGTTCAGTCAAAGGAGACAAAGTTTGCTAAAAGAAGGCAAAATCAGTATAAGGAATTATGCAAAAAAATATTTCACGAGAGAGTAGAACATAATTTGCTGAAAGATGTGAAAAAATATAAAAAGAGAGCTCGATTTTATAAAAAGAAAAGCATATTGAAAACATTGTTGAAAAGGCTTTTGAAGTAAAAAGGAAACTATTCATTTTAGTATTAAACAGAATTCAATCACTAGATAAACCAATCCATTTAATGAAGGCCAAAAGTAGGAGGAAAAGAGTAAGTAATAGAAAAAAAAATTGTGATGTTTTTTGGGAGAATGGAAACACAGTTCCAGTTCAGAGCCTTTCTTTAATGAAGAGAGTTATCTACAGAGCAAACAATTACTGTATGCAGTTGACACCAGTGGTAGAGGTTATGAGGTTAGAGATAGTTGTCCAATTGAGAAAGAGAAAATTGTTGAAAGAAATGCAGAAGAAGTGATAGCTGATGAAGTTCTAGGGAGACGTCCTAAACACCCTATGTACACTTGGGATTGCAGTAGTATTTGTAGTGTACGACAGGAACCTATTGATAAATTATGTAGTTTTTTACGAGCATATAGTAAAAAAAGTGTTAAACAAAAGATTAAGGTGTTGCAAGGACTAGAGCCTTGCAGAGTGAGAAAAAATACTGGTTTGCAAGGTCATTTTCTGGCTTGTCTTTCTAGGAAAGTTTGTCAAAGTGTTTTTCACCATTTCAGGATGCTGGCAGTACATCATACTCAAATGCGGAAAATAGTGAAAAGATTGTATTATGCGAAAAAAGTCCAGCACTAAAGTTAAATGAGTTGAACAGTGCTCTTTTGCGTGGCTCAGTATCAGATGTGAAGAAGGTTTGTGATGATATTGAGTTTTGTTACTTTGGTCCTCAGCAAGAGAGTGCAGAAACTGACACATTAGTAGAACAAAATGTTGAAGACAATGTAGAACCCGTAATTACAAAAAATTTTGAGGATGAAATCACAAAGTTTAAGGTAATTTCAGGTGAAAGAGCAAATGTTTCTTGTATTTGTTGTCGGCGCACTCACTATAAAAATCAGACTAGGGGTGTCAATCTGTATTTAACAAGTGAAATAGAAGATAATTATAAGTGGATGGAATTTGCAACTTATTTGTTGGTAGAGGATTGTTTTGATTTGGGATCTGAGCAGCGTATTTGCAAATATTGTTATAACAAATTAGATGAGAATAAAATGCCTGCTGGAGCTGTTCATAATAATCTAGAGTTGGTTGTTATTCCTCCAGAGCTGATAGATTTAAATATGTATGAGTCTATTCTCATTCAATGTGTTCACCCGTTTCAGGCTATTGTTCGCATGGAGCCTAAAACAGGTAAATTACCTCCATCGGAGTTGCAAAGAGGATTGAAAGGAAGAGTTGTGTATTTACCGTTAGATTTAAGGAAACATATTGAAACTGTTGGTGTAGACCATGCAGAAAATGAGCCACTAGTCATTCTAGTTAATGGTGTTCCTACTAAGAATAAGAAAATCTGGCAAGAGTTAGTGGATGTTAGAAAAGTGCAAAAGGCATCATTGTATCTGTTAAAAAATAATGAGTACTATAGAAATGTGTTTGTAGGAGAAAAAGAAATAGATTTAGCAGAAGATACTGAAACATTAAGTGGACAAATAGAAAAAGTGGACATGTCCAGATGTGAAGAAATCTATGAACATTACAGTGTACATCCACTTCATTCCAAAGAGGTGATGGGGAATACGATTGAGTTGTTCCAAATGAAAGTGTATGGGAAGAGAGCTTGGAAGCTCGTTGTTTCCCGCAGTTGTTTCCAACAGGAAAAAGTGGACGATATGATGAATGTCCTGTGCAGATTCCTGCATCTGAATATCGGACAACAAGATTATATGCAGAAGATCCAAGATTTCGACAATGTATCCCTTATATGTTTCATCTTCTGTTTGAAAGTGACTTGTCTGGACTTTCATATGCAGTAAATCACATTTAAAAAACTGGAATGCATCTGCAAAATGTAACTGCAAAGGATTTTATGGATAAAGTGCATCAGAGAGATGATCATTTAGAATCTCAGTTGATTAATCTGATGGCATGTCAGCGTGGGACTAATGAATATTGGTACCGTCGTCATGGAGAACTGAAATGTATGCTACGGAACTTGGGAACTCCTACATGGTTTGTTACACTAAGCTGTGCTGAGTATGCTTGGGATGATTTACTTGAATTTCTTCGAGAGGCAAATTCCAATATAAAAAATATTGAATACAAGACACCTGGAGAGTTGTTCTCTTTGGATCCTGTTAATGTATGCAGATATTTCAATCATAGATTTGAAGCTATGATGTCTTTCATCTGCAATAAAAAGAATCCTCCTCTTGGAGAAGTTGTGTATTTCTTTTGGAGTAAGGAGTATCAAGCAAGAGGTGCTCCTCATATACATATGTTGTTATGGATCAAGGACGCCCCCAAATTTGGAACAGATTCAGATGAAACTGTTCTGTCTTTCATTGAAGAGTATGCCACATGTGCTGTACCCAATAGCAGAGAACATAAAAACTTAAAACAACAAGTTTTACGATTCCAAAGCCATCGATGTGGAAAATACTGTCGACGAAAGTACAAGTCAAAGGATAAGTTCTATACCAAATGTCGTTTTGGATATCCACGTCCTGTATTATCCAAAGGAAGAGTGAACAGTTTTATATCAGCTATGCGACATACCATCACAAGAAAGTCTCTGAAAAATACCTACAACTTAAGAAGAAGCCAAGAATCAAAATACATAAATGACTACAATCCAGTTATTTTATCCATGTGGAACGCTAACATGGATATTCAGTATGTTGCGGACAATTCCATTGCTGTTGCTCGATATGTAACATCCTACATTACTAAATCAGAAAAGACGGAATTGAAAGAAATGTGGGAAGAGATTTCTCACGAGAAGACTGTAAGTAAGAAATTATACAGTTTCAGTTTGAAGATGTTATCGCATCGAGAAATTGGAGCATATGAATGTTCAGATCGGTTATCATCTGCAAGTCTATATTCCAAAAGTAGAAGAATCATTTGGGTGAGTCTAGGTCTTGCAGGAATGCGAAATCGGGTACTGAAATCTGTTCAAGAAATTGAATATTTAGCAGAAAAAGAACCAGAAAGTATAGATATTTTGAAAACGAATATGTTGGACACATATTACCCAAACAGAAGTCATCATCTTGAGAACATGTGTCTCTATGAAGTGCTGCAAAACTACACTTTTAAACGGAATACTACAGAGAACATCAATGATGGAAAATATGCCGTGATTGGTTCCGAAGGATGTCTGGTGAAACAAAGGAAAGGAAATTTAATTAATCACAGGAAACTGAGTTGCGACACTGCTGATAAAAGGGAATTTTACTATTTAGCCCTTATGCAAATGTTCAAACCATGGCGTTCAGAACTGGAATTACTTGGAGATTTTCAGAGCTATGAAGATTCATTTAATGCTTGTAAAGATAGCATACAATGCAGTGCTTTTGAAAATTATGTGAAAATGTTGAATGATGAAATTGATCAAGAAGCTACAATTGCAGCTGAGATTGCTAGAGACAGTTCTCAAGACAGTCAAAGTTCTGCTGCACTGAGTCAAGATCCACTTGGACAACCAATTGTTGAAAATGAAGCAGCAACTGCCATGAATGAGGTGGAAACAGCAATGTATCAAGCTCAAGAAGATGTAATACAGTTAGGAAACTTGGAAGAACAACTAAATGTTGAACAGAAACAAATATATCAACAAGTGAAAGAGCAGATTGACCATGGATTACTTCATGAAAAGAAAGGGTGCTCATGTACATCATTTCAACCTATCCGGATGTATGTGAGTGGTCAAGCTGGAACAGGAAAAAGTTTCTTAATTAAAGTAATTACAAGTTATCTGCAAAAAACAACTGAGTCGCATTTGTCTTGTGTTGTCACTGCTCCAACTGGGTTGCCAGCACATAACATTAAAGGAATTTCTTTACATTGTTTACTAATGCTACCAGTAGAGCATGAGAACAAATTGGAATACCACAAGCTATCTGGAGAAGCTTGTTGTGAAGTTTCAAGAGTCTTGAAGAAAATGAAACTTCTCATTATTGATGAGGTGAGCATGGTCTCAAACTTGATGCTTGCCTTTGTGCATTTAAGAATGCAGCAAATTCTTAAAACAGAGTATGACGTGTTATTTGGAGGAAAACACGTCATAGTTTTTGGAGATCTATTGCAACTGACTCCGGTAAAAGGACAACCGGTATTTAAAACACTTGCACATGAAGATACCAGAAAGTCTCTTGGTAGTGTTGGTAATGGGAACATTTGGACTAATTTTGAATACAAAGAACTGACAACAAATATGCGACAGGCAAATGATGCTGAATATGGAAGTATTCTTCAAGATATAAGAATTGGAATTCTTACAGAATATGGCAAACAAGCTTTGGAAAGTTGATTACCTTGCAATGTCTTTCCAAATGAAAATGTAGTTCCTGCAAAACTGTACATGAAAATTGCTGAAAATAAATCAGTGATCTGTTTAATGCCAACATTGCGCGAGTGTTCCATATTCAACGAAGAACTATTAAAACTGGAAAATGAAGAAATTATAAAAATGGAAGCCATCGATAAAATAGAGCATGAAGGAATCACTATTATTTTGACGGGAAAGTTGAAAACAAAACTGGATTCTTTAGAAAAAAAAATATCTAAAACAGCTGGTTTAGAAAAGACACTCTGGTGCCGATTATGATTCTGTAAAAAATTTCCCCGTACGACTCGTATCCGGTCTTTTTACCGTACGAATCGTACATGTGCCGTACAAACTGCCAAGTACGATTCGCATGGGAAAAAGTCCATACGAATCGCATTGGGAATTATTCCCCACACGTCCTCGGGTCGGAAAATGTGTCCGACACATCCTCGGACGATTTACTGTACAAATGTGAAAAGTGAAGTCCGACCGCGCTAGTACGATCCATCCCGTGCGCCCGATGTTACAACCGGATGGAAAAAACACCGTCCGCACCGAACTCCCATAGCAACCATGGAGACATGTGCCCGCATACGCGCCCAACACTCCCCCCAGCCCTCCTATGTACGAGTCGAATCCCCACCCGTGTATGTACACCCGTGTATGTACGAGACGTACCCCCACCCGTGAATGTACACCCGTGTATGTACACCCGTGTATGTACGAGACGTACCCCCACCCGTGTATGTACACCCCCGTACGTATGGCCCGTACCCCCACCCGCGTATGTATGGAGCGTACCCCCACCCCAACCGTGTATGTACGACCCGTACCGTCACCCACGTACGTATGGAGCGTACCCCCACCCCAACCGTGTATGTACGGCCCGTACCCTCACCCGCGTATGTATGGAGCGTACCCCCACCCCAACCGTGTATGTACGGACCGTACCCCCACCCGTGTATGCATGGAGCGTACCCACACCCGCGTACGCATGGAGCGTACCCCCACCCCAACAGTGTATGTACGGACCGTACCCCCACCCGTGTATGCATGGAGCGTACCCACACCCGCGTATGTATGGAGTGTACCCCCACCCCAACCATGTATGTATGACCCGTACCCTCACCCGCGTATGTATGGAGCGTACCCCCACCCCAACAGTGTATGTACGGACCGTACCCCCACCCCAACCGTGTATGTACGACCCGTACCCTCACCCGCGTATGCATGGAGCGTACCCCCACCCCAACCGTGTATGTACGACCCGTACCCCCACCCCAACCGTGTATGTACGACCCGTACCCTCACCCGCATATGTATGGAGCGTACCCCCACCCCAACCATGTATGTACGACCCGTACCCTCACCCGCGTATGTATGGAACGTACCCCCACCCCAACCGTGTATGGACGGACCGTACCCCCACCCCAACCGTGTATGTACGACCCATACCCCCACCCCAACTGTGTATGTACGACCCGTACCCTCACCCGCGTATGTATGGAGCGTACCCCCACCCCAACCGTGTATGTACGACCCGTACCCCCACCCCAACCATGTATGTACAACCCGTACCCCCACCCCAACTGTGTATGTACGACCCGTACCCTCACCCGCGTATGTATGGAGGGTACCCCCACCCCAACCATGTATGTATGGACCGTACCCCTACCCCAACCGTGTATGTACGACCCGTACCCTCACCCGTGTATGTACGGAGCGTACCCCCACCCCAACATTCTAAGTACGGAGCACACCCCAGGCCCCAACACCAGCACCTTCACCCAACATCGCGCATGTACGAGTCGTACCAAGCCAGACACAAGGACAGCACTGTACAACAAAATTGCCGAAGGACACACCGTACACACGCTAAAAACGCACGTACACAACCAGGACAAAGCACAACAACACAAGAATACACTATTCGAATGGCACAAAGCCACAAAACATGTCCAACAAGCACAAATAAAACACATTCACTGACCTGCAACTGCCAAAATCCCAAACAGAGGCCCAAAACACAACCACTCCTTATAACACACCCACCCAAAGTTCAAACACAGCCACACCCACCAATGGACCAATAAAAAGGGCCCACAGACACAAACCATGAGCCTTTGCAACAGATTCACTGCTGCCAGACCCCACAGACAACATACAGCACCATACTTGAACCTTTACTACACCTTACACTTGCACACCTTCACACACACACCTTCACAAACACCCCCTCATCACATTCACACACACACCTGCACAACCACACCCACAACCATCCACACTCACACCCCCCACAACCATCCACACCCACACCCCTCACCATGCCCACTAACAAGAATCCAAAGTTCACTAGCCAAGAGTTGGAGGTCCTTGTCGACGAAATCCTCAGAGTCGAGCCACACCTCTTTGGAACATTGGTCAGACAGACCAGCATTTCTGAAAAAACAGCCATGTGGCAGAGGATTGTCTATGCTGTGAATGCTGTTGCGTCCACCAGAAGGACCAGGCATGAATGCCAAGCCAGGTGGTACGATCTGCGGAGGAGGGTCCGAGCCAAAATGACGGACGACCACAACCAGGCCAACATCACTGGAGGAGGGCCGCCCTGCAGACCCGTACAATACCATCCCTGGGAGGAGAGGGTGATGGCCATACTGCCGGTGGTGTCAGTGGACGGATTAGAAGGACTCCGAGACCCGGGTGAGTACACAAACAACTCACCTCACATGGAGGGAACGTCATCCACAACCAAACTCACAATCAGTCACGCAACCACCCCAAGCTATCGCATGACTCAACCACACTCCATGAACACGCACATGCCACTAGCGCCACCATGCCCCATGCACCCAGCTGGACAATGCCAAGTCACAGGCCACAGAAAACACCAACACAAGACACGGTAAGCCGGATGGCGGGAGTGTGGGCCCCAAAAATCACATAGTGCAACTCAGAAGCAGACAACAATGCCCTCTGCCCATATGGCCTAGGTCACAGCCAGACAAACAGTGTGTCCCCACACAGGAAAGACTTGCCAGCAAATGGCGGACGCCTTGCATTAAGACATGGGGGTGAAGGCACGTTTTTGCACATGACAGCAGCTAATGAACAGCCAACACTGTGAAAGAGTGGCAGCACACACCACCACAGCAGCAGCGCAGACACAGACACTACACCCAATGGGTGCCTGGAGATCAGAAACAAACTCACATCAACAAGCCAAGGGCCATTCAAAGATCTGCTAAAAGTGTGTGCCTAGGAAGCTGGGCTGAGGTGACAGAGGGTGACACACAGAGGGAGGGAGAGGGGGAGAGAGAGGGAGGGAGACACAGGGAGACGGACAGAGGGAGGAGGCTGACACAGGGAGGGAGAGAGAGGGGGACAGAGAGGGAGTGAGAAAGGGACACACAGGGAGACCAATTCAGCCTTGTGGGGTGTGGGAATGTCTGCTCGTCAGCAGGTGGACTGCGTGCATGTAGACAAGGGTGGCCAGTGCCTGAATCCCCCTCTCTTCTCCATGGAAAAACACAGGGCCATGTCTCAACCTGTGCACGAGCATAACGCCAGCTACCTGCATTATATAAGTGTGTGGAACAACTCCATGTGCCCATGTACAGTGCAACACGGAAGGCGCCAATGCATGGCTCGCCACACCTGCTCACTCCACTGCTGACTGCAGTCACAATTGACGCAGCAAGTAAGACTGTGCCACACATAGGTAAAGTCTCAAAAGCTGTGGCCAAGGGACATACCCATGCACAAGTGCACTGTGAGTGGAATGCAAGACATATCCAAATTCCCAGAGGAAATGTGCCAACTTTGAAACGAATGAAACATGGATGTTGCATGGAACATAAATAACATTGTCTCTCTCACACACAGGTCAATGTCGTGGATCACCCCCCAACACTTGGGGGGAAAACTCACAGGACCCGGCTCTGCGGGATGCCGATCCCACCGGCAGCGACGACTCTCACCACTCTGTGGACGACCCCGACCAACCTGGCCCCTCTGGTGTCCAACCACCTGCAGCACCTGCGTCAGGTACAACTGGGCCAACCACCACCCCCACTCCTGCCACATCCCAGGAGACACCCAGGATCCCTGCCCCACCACCACAATGCAGCCAGGCTCACCAGGAGGGACACGGTGTACCGGGCACCCAGGAGGAGGCAGGCGACAACGCTAATGCCACCCCTCAGGGGTCCCGGAGACCCGATGTGCCCACAAGGGCAGGCCAGGTGCAAGTGGGCAGGGGTGGTGGGAGTGGAGGATGGCGGAGGCGTGAGCCTGACCAGTTGGCTGTGGAACCGGTATATTCCCATGTCAGAAACATCCTGGACACATACCGGCAGGACACCACGGGCATGGCCCAGGTTGTGTCCATCCTCGAGGAGATCAAGACCCAGCAGGCCCAGCAACATGCGGAGCAACATGCCCGTCTACTGCGACACCAAGGGCGGATGGAGGACAGACAGGCTGAGCTCGTGACGGTGTTCACGGGAATTCACAGTACACTCCGTCGGATAGCCGACAACATGGGCAACCCTCCCTGTGCCACCAGGCGTAGAACATCACCACCCACAGGGAGGGATCAGGAGGAGGAGGAGACATCCGACGGAGCATCCCAAACATCGTCACGGCCTGCTTCTGAGGGTTCCCGCAGGAGGGCGGGTCATCCACGGAAAAGACCGTGAGGGTCGGCGCAACAGCACCATCTCCCAGGACACCTGGCCTGGCACCTGGCCCACTGGACCAACAGCAGCACATCAGCAAAAGACATTCTCTGCCACATGGACTTGCTGGTCACTGTCTGACCAATGTTGACAAAGACTGTGGCATGGACTCTGAGGATTTCCAATGGCAAGGACACCAACTCCCCTAGTGAACTTTGGATTCCACACACCCGGAAAGCCCCTCATGTCATACCCCCCCCCACGTACCCCAACAAAAATAAAAAGTTACACGATAAAGAGATGATGCCTACATTTTGCATTATTACCTTACATGTGTCTTGTTAAGTCTAACCATGCCTGAGTTCTCATATGACTTCAACCATCCACACCCTGGGGCCTGAGTCTGGCACAGGACACACATGGGTCACAATGTATTAGGCAAGACAGACATGGAGCACCATACACACCCGTGATGGGCCCAACCAGCTGAGGGGGTGGCCGCACAACCGTGCCGACAGACATATTGAGTACAGCGACAGCCATGCGCAGAGGTCAGGGATCATGTGGAGTGTCCTGGGGGGCACCCAGGTATGTGTGGACAGGTGGCAGAACCATGTCCTGCAAGCTTGAGTCAGGTGGATGCAGAGAATGGTGGCCTGGCCAACGTTGGATGCATGGGGATGGCACATGTCACAATACCCACACAGTCATGGACATCATGCACAATACACAGTCTAATCCCACACAAACAGCTTGCATCTTGCTACTCGACACATAGACACATAGCCACTATCACGGAAAACCATGCCAGACATGCCGTATGCACCGTGGCAACACACCAGCATTGACTGAGAATAGGCACCTTGGAGGCATAGGGACACCTTTATTATTCATGTATTCGGGAATGCAGAGGCAACTAGGAGTACACATAAACAGGTTATGTGGAGTAACATGTGGGTCCAACACTGGAACCCCCCTTCTGCAGCACAAATGCGTGATAGCCACTGACACACAAGTGTCGGCTAACAGCTAAACACCCCCTGCTGCTCACGGAGAGGCTGCCATACACCATTGATCCTCTGATGTGGAAGTCCCACACCATGTCAAGCCAATGCAAACCGTATGTGTCCGAGGGCAGTGTTACACACATTGATGCCATCATCACAATCCACTATCCCATCACAGATGACTGTCAACAAGTCTGACCATCTATTCAGGTGTACCCAGCTACATGTCATGTGTCCCATGGTGATGCGACATGTCTGCAGAGGAACCAAACCTCGACAGGGGCAGTGTGCACACATCGGAAACAACAGCTACACCCAATACACCCCTGATGCATCCCTTACCCTAAGGCAAAGGTCTTCAAACTTTTTTGCTTTGAGCCCCCCTAAGCAAGTTGGTTTGAATTCAGGCCCCCCTCCAAAACTTTATGAGAAGGATTGGGGGAGCGGTAGAAACGGGCTGAGCACAGTGGACAAGACTTATGAGATAATTTCAGTGGTACTGTAGTTCACAGTCCACACTGAATGTGAGACTTCTAAAACCGCAAATACATCGAACAAAACCACTAATTGACCCAAAAATTCTGCTCCCAATAATTGGGGTGTTGTGAACCCCTCACACTACTGGGCCCCAATGCAACTTCGCCTGCAGCACCAATGATAACTGAGGCCCTGCATAGCAGGCTATCACCTCTGCTGCTTTCGCCTCTTCCCCACCTTGCTTAACCATCATGCCAACAGGCTCTCTGTCCCTTTCAAGAACAAACAGAAGCTCCCACATGATATCCCTCTTTTTTTCTGCAAGTGTGCCCTAAAGTTACATATGACAAGTCCTCTTGACCCCTTTTTAAAGTGAAAGTGATAATTGTGATGCAGTGTGCCCCTCAGAACCCTAGACTGCTGCACCTACTTCACTAATGATAGCCTGCTAAGCATGGCAGAACTCTGCCATTTGTTAAAAGCAGGGCTCCCATTTTGCCACACCCCCTCCCTGCCATCTCTGTGAGGCTAAACTAAGGAGCCTTCTCTGCTTCAATTTTCCCCTCCCTTGAGCCATTGCTCCGAGGCTGAAAGCAACACTGACTTACAAGTGTGCATTGGGCCCTAATGCAAGCCAAGGAGGGTGAAAAAACTGCCATGATTGCGGTTTACTCGCCTCCTCATGCCATGGGGCCCTGGTGCCACTCTACCTGCAGCACCAATCATACTTTCTGGCCTCGAGTGTGCGGAAAAAAAGCAGTAAGTGTGATCCGGGCTCTAATGCTAGCGAGGACAATGGGCCCCTACAGCACCTTTTTCATAGTAAGGAAGACATAATTGTGGGACAGTGGTCACTTACACCCTTGCCTCAGTACCTGTTACACTAATGATTGTGATGGCCCTTTTATTAAAAAAATTTTTTAAACCTATATACCGCACCCTTCCTAGGGGGGCATCTCTCTGAGGAAGTCGCCTCTGTTCATTTATAAATGAAAAAATTAGCCCCCACATAGAGCCCCTTCTTCTGAGCCTTAGCTTTGTCACTACCCATGAATCTTGTTCCTTTTGTGTTTCTCCTCTGTCGTTACTAATTAATAATGATACATATTCACAGTGCTTTCTGTCGCAGGCTGGGACTTCATAGCACTATAAATACATGTCAGTATACAATTCTGTGCCTGTCTGGTCTCACACACAAACACACAGACATCAACAGTGATCACATTAACCAATGTGAGAGGTCACATTAGGCACAATAAGATTACTTTTTTTTGTGGTAATTTTATATAGCGTTGCAGCATTTTACATGAGCACAAATTACAGTACACAAGGTCACGTTCGTTTGTAGGCATGGGAGATTAAGCGATTTGCCCAGAAAAACAGGACCTTTAACTTGCATTTATTTTTTATTTCAGTGTGTGGGTTACTTTGTTGCCTGTGTAACTGTGTATAAAATAACAAAACCCTTACAGAATCGTTTGTTCTTAGCCACCTCTTTGACCCTGCCACCACACTCAATGACCCCAGCCCCCATATTGAGGGGTTTCTATACTTTACACTTCAAGTCTGTTTGTAAAATTAAACGGCATGGAAATGCAAGAAAATAAAGAAGGCCACACTTCCAGCCGATCTTCATTTACAATTCTTTGCTGAGGCATTTGCGCCCCCCTGGGAATGCCGTCACGGACCCCCAGGGTGGCGCGCCCCACAGTTTGAAGACCTCTGCCCTAAGGAGACTTCCAAACTTGTCCGTGCGTGTAACGCTGAGTCAGCACACGATGACGTGTCCATGAGGAATAGCAGTGCCACAACAATGCAACCAGCAGACGGCATGCGCAAGTACCTGGGGATGAGAGACACACAAGAAGTCAGCCACAAAAAGCACAGCCACTTGCATGTGCATGTACTCGACACATGTAAGGATGACAACATGCTAGGTCACAATTATGACTGGGGAAATACACTCATCACTGGCACCATCACTCCAGTGACACATCCACACACACCTCTGACTCACGTGGCATACATGCAGATGGACACACACATCGCAACACATGCCACACGGGGACCAATGCGTGCACACACAGACACTGGTACTCACCACTAAGCAAAGAAGTCGCGTATGAGCCAACTCCGGATGTCCTCTTGCGGAACCACATCCTCCACATCACTAGCCCCATTGCCAAGCCCTTCGTCCTCCACGGGTGGATGGTCCTGATCATCTTGATCCAGGATGAGTGGCACAGCTTTCTCAACTGCCATGTTGTGCAGCATGCAGCAGACCATGAAGATTTTGCAGACCTTCGCCGGGGCATATGGGAGGGCGCCGCCGGTCTTGTGGAGGCATCTGAATCGGCTCTTCAGGAGGCCAAATGTCCTCTCTATCACTTGCCTTGTCCGGCCATGGGCGGTGTTGTAGCGGAGCTGGGCCGGCGTGATGGGGTTGCGGAGAGGTGTGATCAGCCATGGCATGTTGGGATAGCCAGCATCCCCTAAATGGAAACCACATGGACATAAGTAGGACAGGAGAAGCGGTCGTGCTGGAAGTCTACGCAAAATACAGGACAGACAGTGTGTACACACCAACAACACATGCTCGTTCGTTGCGCAGCTGCGTCATCATTTCAGGCACCCTGCTACGCCTCATGATGTAGGCATCGTGTGCTGATCCTGGAAAACGAGCACAGACATGTGAAATCACCATGTTGGACAGACACACCACAAGGGCATTGATGGAGTGGTAGTGTTTGCGATTCCTGTACGCTACCTCCTGTGCCTGTGGTGGTACCAAAGCCACATGTGTCCCATCTATGGACCCAATGACGTGGGGTATCCCTCCCAGGGCATAGAATCCACGCTTGACCCAAGTCAACAGTTCAGGAGTTGGGAAATGGATGAACTCATCCAGGTGAAGCAACATGGCCTCTAAGAAATCATGCAGCACATGGCTGAACATGCTCTGGGACATGCCACCAACATGAGCTATGGTATATTGAAAGGTACCCGTGGCAAGAAAATGTAGGGCTGCCATTACCTTCAGCTTGGGTGTCAGTGCCGTAGGATACCTGTGCAGCGGTTGCAGGTGTGGTGCCAGCCTTGCTGTCAACTCCTCAATCAACGGTTGGGGAAAGCGGTAGCACCGTATACAGTCATTCTCCCGCATGTCAGCCAAGTCCGGAATTGGTCGGGGAAGAGGCAGCGCTCTGCAGTAATTTGGAAGTGACAAGGAAGAGTGAGTGCACTACAACAACAATTGATTTGTACTGAGCACATGTTAATCTGTCAATACACATATGCTACATACGGAGTCAGGTATGTGCCACATGCCCTGGACACGTATGGCTGCCAGGTGACACTCCTACCAAGACCCAGCTACACACGGAGATTGTGAACCTCCACATGCCATGGCATGGGATTAGCTGTGTCCCAGTGTAAGTGAACAGCCAGACACAGGAGTGACATACATCAACACATCAGCAGAAGTAGGATGTCGATTTCAGAGACAGGTAGCGGAACACTAGAGCCACAGGTCACATGACATTACACTAGGACAGCCCACACACCTTGCCAATAAGGTGTACATGTAATGACTCACCACACATACATTGAGAGGATGCAGACATGTCCTTGTTACGCTACTCCGTGTCCCATGCATACATACGCACCTCACATCCGATACCACATGTGGCCTGGTGTGCGTAACAGTGTGCCATGTCCATCTACACACAGACACATGTTGGTTGCTGCAACAGCTGATGCTTTTGAGGGAGCACCAACATCAAGCTAATGGGAACACAACACACATACATGACATAGACACATCGTGCACCGTGGGTAGTCACATGTCTGGTGTGGTAACCCCTGTAGCGGGCATCAGGGACACTTGCGTGTGTTGTTGACTGTGCCATGCCAGTGACGCTCATCCCAAGTGTGCAGTACGACATGCACACATGTCAAAGGAGTTAAGGGCATGCCTGGCACACATTGCACCGTCACACATAACATCTGTACACATCTCATCATACATCTGTTGCCTTCTCGACTCAGGAGTAATGTGCCACATCACAGCCTTTCACACCTGTGCCCCACACATGTAGTACTGCCCAGACAATGCCTTGATGTCCATCCATGTACAAGTATGTCAGCTCTATTCCTTCCTGTGTGCTGCCTGTCACCACTGTGATGTGTGAAAGGCACCGTACATTCACTCAGAGGGCCTGTGTACGTTCCCTATCACTATGGGAGTGCTGCCGTATGCGTACCCATAGTGATAGTGAGCGTACGCACGAGTGTACGGTCCGTATCACTATGGGTACGCATACGCGAGCACACCCATAGTGATACGGACTGTACACACGCCTGTACGCTCACTATCACTATGGGTGTGCTCGTGTATACGTACCCATAGTGATACGGACCGTACACACGCCTGTACGCTCACTATCACTATGGGTACGCATACGCGAGCACACCCATAGTGATACGGACCGTACACACGCCTGTACGCTCACTATCACTATGGGTACGCATACGCGAGCACACCCATAGTGATAGTGAGCGTACAGGCGCGTGTACGGTCCGTATCACTATGGGTACGCATACGCGAGCACACCCATAGTGATAGTGAGCGTACAGGCACGTGTACGGTCCGTATCACTATGGGTACGCATACTCGAGCACACCCATAGTGATAGTGAGAGTACAGGCGCGTGTACGGTCCATATCATTATGGGTACGCATACGCGAGCACACCCATAGTGATAGTGAGCGTACAGGCTCGTGTACGGTCCGTATCACTATGGGTACGCATACGCCAGAACACCCATAGTGATACGGACCGTACACACGCGCGTACGCTCACTATCACTATGGGTGTGCTCGCGTATGCGTACCCATAGTGATACGGACCGTACACACGCCTGTACGGGCCGTTGCTATGCATTTGGGGTGCCCTAGGGCCCCGGAACGCACCGTACCTGTGTGTGAATCTCCAAATTACATAGGGGACACATGAGGGACAAGTATAAAGGCCTACATGCATGCTGGTTGTCATGGAGACCAAGTTTAAAGTATGAATTTTTTTCTGCAGGTGCACAGCAAAAGTCAGTTTGAACGAATCATGCTCAAGAAAAAAAACAATGAAAACCCACTGACTGTGCTAGGTTTGAAGGGATTGGAGGAAACATAGGATGCAAATGTGAGTGACCAATCACTCTGTACTCCTGTGCATGAAACAGGCCAGCAAGGCAGATATAAGGCAGCCAGGTCCCATGAGAGAGCACTTGCCTGCACATCTTTGGATTCTACGACCCAGCTGCTGCTCCTGATTCCCTGGAACCATGTCAAGGTCTGTGGAGAGAGCACAGCCTTTCACCCTGGAGGATAACCTGGCATTGCTGGATGTGATCCTCCCACAGTACCCCCTGCTGTATGGGCGACCAGGGTATCAGGTGAGTGCAGAGTCCACTAGCACAGACTGTCCCCCTTTTTTGTGACTGTGACTTCTGCCATTGTGTCCAGGTGTGACACACATGCAATGTACTGTAGGGGGGGTCCCAGGGGGGGAATGCCTGATGTCTCCCAGCCAGAGCATGCTGTGGTGCATGTCTGCCGTCCTCACTTGCATTGTGTTTACTGTGACAATCACTGCATGGTGCATGCCACATTCTGCCTGTCTTATCCTCCTGGGAATGTAGCCTCTACAGTCCTCATGTGAATATGTGGTCAGCCCAGTGTGACAGGTGACTGTACCCACAGATGTGTGTTAGTTCTGTGTACCTGTGCTGAGAGTGTCCACATGATGTGTTCGTACCCTGGACATCGGTGTGTGTGTAAGTCCCCTGTCATGTGGGTGGGTGCATATGTGGAGTGTAGCACCCAAGCTGCATGAGGGATGGATATACCCTGCCCATGTGATGTGAGCAGGGAGCAGTGCTGTGTGTCTGACGTGCAGAGCCAGCCCCACACCTGTGAGCCCCCCCCATCTAGTGGCACATGTGCAGAGTGAGGTTTGTAGCTGCATTTGGCAATGGCAGGTGAATGTCCTGTGCCTGTGTGTGTCTGTGTACTTTGCTGAGGTAGCGTCAGTGGCCTGTGGCATGTGACTGCTTTGAGGTGCTGCACATAATCCTGGTGTAGCTTGTGATGCACAGTGTGAGCCTGGATCATTGATTGTGTCATTGCCCTCATTCCACCTGTGTACTTTCAATGGCACGTACTGCTTTTGCCCTTCCCCAGAGGATCATGTCCCTATGACAAAGGTGCAATGCGTTGGATGCATACTATGCCTTGTTGTAAACAGCAAATTTGTTCTAATATGTGTCTCTGTGACATGTGCCAGGTGTATTGATGTAGTGTCACTTGTTCATCCTCAAAGGTAGGCGCCTCTGCCAAGAAGCAGATCTGGATGAACGCCGTCAGTGCCGTGAGGAGGACGGACGGTCGCAAGCGGCACCTGGCCCAGGTGAGAAAACGCTGGCAGGATATCCGGTGCTGGACGCGGAGGATCGCACGGGTCCTGCTGGGGGACTCACCTGAGACCCATAAGAACCGCGGGCGCCGCCGTCTGACCCACATCCACAAGCGTGTGCTGGCGGTGGTCTTTCCAGACTTGGACAGGCGCTTACAGGAGAAGCAGCAGCAGGAAGGGGGTAGGTACATGTGTGTTTGTTGTGTGTCACCAGCATTTGTAAGTGCACAGTTGCATGGATACACTGCCAGGGTTTAAAGGTGCTGGGCAGATCCTGTTACCCACAGTATAGCGGTGCTCTCCTGCCTCCCTTCCCCTCCTTGCAATGTGTTCCCTGGTCTGTGTGTAGTCACTCCTTCACAAGGTTATCTAGGCTGGCACTTTATCCACGTGAACAATGCCTGTAGCATCATGTGTGGGGGTGGTGTGTAACAGGTTTTGGGACCTTGCCTGTGCCCTGTCCAGTTCAGTACTTGTGGGTTCCATGTCAGTTGGCACTGATGCTGAGTCCAGACATGGGAGTTAGTCTCTCAAGTGTCATGCCTTACAGCAAGCATGTCCTATGTTGTAGCCTGTGACATGATGTGCATGAGTGTGCGATACGCATAGTGCAGGGATGGTGGCGTGTGTTGCAGTCATTCCCATTCAGGACCATGGAGTTGTGTGGCCACTACTGTCCCCTGGGGCATATTTTCCTAGGTGTCATGTGTGTCATCACAAAATGTGGACACTCTCAGTGTCTACAGCATAGGTTGTGCTCTGTGCCATTGTCCCCTGGCACCATGTATATTGACGTAAAATGTAGTACAAGTGTCCACTGTACAGCCTGACCTGATTTTCCTTGTTCATACTCACGGTGGCTAGTGCCTGTGTGTCTTGTTACAATCATCTGATGATGACCATTTGTACATGATTATTTGGACAGGCGCACCTTGGGTATTTTGTGTCCAATCTTGCATTTATCCAGCCCATGTGTATTTCACCCAGACTAAGAGATGTAAGTGCTTCCTGTGTCTCAACAAATTGTCTCATGTAGGGGGTGGTTGGTGCGGGCAAAGCCTACATGTCAAAACCTGATATCTCCTTGCTAGGTCTGGCCAGTGTGTGATGTTTGTCTGGACATACACTCAAGGTGCAGTGAGCCAGTCATGGTGGGCATGTTTTCAGTATTACCTATGCAGCATGTGCCTCAAGTTCATGGATATGGTCCCTGCTCATCCCTATTTTCGGCAACGCTGTGTGGTGCAGATGCAGTGCTGGATTGTCCCCAGGGCCTGGCTCCTCTGTCAAAATCTATTTCATGTCATTTGCTATTGTGTCATGCTCTCCATAGTTTTTCAGTGGCATGGTGGGTCAACCAACTGTGTGTTGCATGCCCTACATATGTACCTTGTTTTGTAGATGTTACTCATCTTTCTTTTCAGGCTATGCACTGTAACCTATGTAGATTGGACTCATGTGACATATGTATACAGGTGTATGATTAATTGCTGTCTCTTCACCTTGCCCACAGCATTGTCGGGGGACACGGAGGGAGACATCAGCACAGACGGAGCAGACGGACCGAGCACCAGTGCCAGCGGTGACATCGTGGCTGGCACATCGAGTGGAACTGAGGCGGAGGAGAGTGAGGCCGAGGACCTGTCCACTGCCACCACAGAATATGAAGCTGACGGGTCCGAGGATGATCTCTCCGAGTGGGCGGAGGCTGCACCAGCAGCTGACAGCGGCACAACATCTCTCCCCGCCCCCTCCATTGCCATCAGCCGCCTCCCACTTGCTCGTGTCCCTTTCCAGCGTGCCCAGTCACCACATGTCTCCTTCCTGCCAGGCACCACACCCCCTGCCCCTGTCTCCACTGCTGCCGCCAATGCCGAGTCTGTGGACATCCAGCGGCAGTTGCAGGTTGATCAGGCTGCGATGCTTAATGTCCTCCATGGCCACAGCCAAGTGCTGAACAACATGGAGGCATACTTGGAGGGCATTTTCTCATCGCAGGCTGACCAACGCAACTTGCTGAGGTCCATTGACTCGACACTGACTGCAGCAGTGGGTCTCCTGCAGCGCTTCGTCCAACCCCCTACCCCTGACCCATCCACACTTCCCACTCCCATGCCTGTCCCACGTACACCCAGACGTCAGCATGCACCCACCACAACAGACACAGGCACCACACCGGCAGGGAAGGTCAAACGCACACCTCCTGGCACGCACACACAGGTTGAAGTAGGCACACCCACTGGGTCGGGGGGCAAACGTAAGACACGCAGGCAGAGTGGGAGTCCGCATTCCACCAAATACACTCCCTCCAAATCCCCTCCCCTCAGCTCTACTGGCCACATATCCGGCAAAGACTCCTTCATGGCCGCTCTGTCCCTGACCCCCACAGTGACACCACCCCGCAAGCGGTCAAGGGAGTCCCCGGTCAGGGTGGTTGAGTCCCCCCCCTGTCCACACCCTCCCCCAGTGGCACTGCGACCCATCCCTCTGACCCCCCCCTCCTTGGGGCCTGTGGTTCCTTCGGGTGCAGGGGAGTCGCTGGAGTACCTTGCTAAGGTGTGCAGCGCCATCCTGGCCTCCGCCTTTGGCCCTGCCCCACCCCCTGTGGTGGAGTCCTCCATCCCTGCACCCACGACGCCTACCCTTCGCCCTCATGTCCCTGCGGTGCCTGGTCCTTCCCCCCCACATGATGCCCTCCCCCCTCTGGAAGACGAAGGAGTCTGACTGTGCAGGCAAGCTAGGGGACACGCGTCCCACTGTGTCCCCCACCTGGATTTGAACTTTGGATTGCCCTATGGGCATTGTACATTTTGAACTTTCAAGGGACAAACAGATTTTTGGATGCTGAATAAAGCAATTTATTTTTCCTTAGTACACTACTGTCTGTCTGGTATTGCTGTTGGTGGACCTGCCCCATTATTTTGGGTGGTGATTATGTGTTGGGTGTGTGGGAATTGTAGTCTTGTGCTGGTCATAGGGTGGATCCTGGTATCTGTGTGCCATCACAAGCTGTTGGCTACATAACTTTGTTCATGTAAGCAGTTACTGCATGGTGACATCGTCCCAAGGTGTGTTCCTTCCTCTGTGTAACCTGACATCTTCCCGGCAGGGTCTTTCCAATATGTGGTGCTGAGCTGTGTCTACATTGGCTGGGTGTGTGACGGACTCGTTCGACTTGGGCCATGCATGCTGAGCGATGTCTCCACCTGCATCATTCGTGGCGTCCTTGGTGGTCACTGTACTTGTGTATGTAGACTGTTGTCATGACTTTATGTGGACATGTTTTCTTTTCGGCGCTATGCATGTGTATACTCCCAGCCTCGCACACATGTGGTACATGTACTGCAGGATCTTTGTGCACCTGACTGACATTTGTGGGCATTGGATCTGTGGGTACTCCACCCTTTTCTTTGCAGGGGCACTGCTGTGAGTGTTAGGCACCCAGCCCTCCTGTGTCTGGGCACTGCTGGGAGGACTCTGCACACACCCCTCCTGTGTCTGGGCACTGCTGGGAGGACTCTGCACACACCCCTCCTGTGTCTGGGCACTGCTGGGTGAACTCTGCACCCACCCCTCCTGTGTCTGGGCACTGCTGGGAGTGTTAGGCACCCACCCCTCCTGTGTCTGGGCACTGCTGGGAGGCCTCTGCACACACCCCTCCTGTGTCTGGGCACTGCTGGGAGGACTCTGCACCCACCCCTCCTGTGTCTGGGCACTGCTGGGAGGACTCTGCACCCACCCCTCCTGTGTCTGGGCACTGCTGGGAGTGTTAGGCACCCACCCCTCCTGTGTCTGGGCACTGCTGGGAGGACTCTGCACCCACCCCTCCTGTGTCTGGGCACTGCTGGGAGTGTTAGGCACCCACCCCTCCTGTGTCTGGGCACTGCTGGGAGGACTCTGCACACACCCCTCTTGTGACTGGGCACTGCTGGGAGTGTTAGGCACCCACCCCTCCTGTGTCTGGGCACTGCTGGGAGGACTCTGCACACACCCCTCCTGTGCCTGGGCACTGCTGGGAGTGTTAGGCACCCACCCTTCCTGTGTCTGGGCACTGCTGGGAGTGTTAGGCACCCACCCCTCCTGTGTCTGGGCACTGCTGGGAGGACTCTGCACACACCCCTCTTGTGACTGGGCACTGCTGTGAGTGTTAGGCACCCACCCCTCCTGTGTCTGGGCACTGCTGGGAGGACTCTGCTCACACCCCTCCTGTGTCTGGGCACTGCTGGGTGGACTCTGCACCCACCCCTCCTGTGTCTGGGCACTGCTGGGAGGACTCTGCACCCACCCCTCCTGTGTCTGGGCACTGCTGGGAGGACTCTGCACCCACCCCTCCTGTGTCTGGGCACTGCTGGGAGTGTTAGGCACCCACCCCTCCTGTGTCTGGGCACTGCTGGGAGGACTCTGCATACATCCCTCTTGTGACTGGGCACTGCTGGGAGTGTTAGGCACCCACCCCTCCTGTGTCTGGGCACTGCTGGGAGGACTCAGCACACACCCCTCCTGTGTCTGGGCACTGCTGGGAGTGTTAGGCACCCACCCCTCCTGTGTCTGGGCACTGCTGGGAGTGTTAGGCACCCACCCCTCCTGTGTCTGGGCACTGCTGGGAGGACTCTGCACACACCCCTCTTGTGACTGGGCACTGCTGGGAGTGTTAGGCACCCACCCCTCCTGTGTCTGTGCACTGCTGGGAGGACTCTGCACACACCCCTCCTGTGTCTGGGCACTGCTGGGTGGACTCTGCACCCACCCCTCCTGTGTCTGGGCACTGCTGGGAGGACTCTGCACCCACCCCTCCTGTGTCTGGGCACTGCTGGGAGGACTCTGCACCCACCCCTCCTGTGTCTGGGCACTGCTGGGAGTGTTAGGCACCCACCCCTCCTGTGTCTGGGCACTGCTGGGAGGACTCTGCACACACCCCTCTTGTGACTGGGCACTGCTGGGAGTGTTAGGCACCCACCCCTCCTGTGTCTGGGCACTGCTGGAAGGACTCTGCACACACCCCTCTTGTGTCTGGGCACTGCTGGGAGTGTTAGGCACCCACCCCTCCTGTGTCTGGGCACTGCTGGGAGGCCTCTGCACACACCCCTCCTGTGTCTGGGCACTGCTGGGAGGACTCTGCACACACCCCTCTTATGACTGGGCACTGCTGGGAGGACTCTGCACCCAACCCTCCTATTTCAGGATATGTACGCTTAGAACATACACGGGTGTGGGTTCGCTCCATGCATACGCGGGTGGGGGTACGGTCCGTACATACACGATTGGGGTGGGGGTACGCTCCATGCATACGGGGTGGGGGTATGGTCCGTATGTACACTGTTGGCATGGGGGTACGCTCCATACATACGCGGGTGAGGGTACGGGTCGTACATACACGGTTGGGGTGGGGGTACGCTCCATGCATACGGGGTGGGGGTACGGTCCGTACGTACACTGTTGGCATCGGGGGTACGCTCCATACATACACGGGTGAGGGTACGGGTCGTACATACCCGGTTGGGGTGGGGGTACGCTCCATGCATACGGGGTGGGGGTACGGTCCGTACGTACACTGTTGGCATGGGGGGTATGCTCCATACGTACGCGGGTGAGGGTACGGGTCGTACATACATGGTTGGGGTGGGGGTACGCTCCATACATACACAGGTGAGGGTACGGGTCGTACATACACTGTTGGGGTGGGGGGTACGCTCCATACGTACGCGGGTGAGGGTATGAGTCGTACATACACGGTTGGGGTGGAGGTACGCTCCATGCATACGCAGTTGAGGGTACGGGTCGTACATACATGGTTGAGGTGGGGGTACGCTCCATGCATACGCGGGTGAGGGTACGGGTCGTACATACACGGTTGGGGTGGGGGTACGCTCCATGCATACGGGGTGGGGGTATGGTCCGTACGTACACTGTTGGCATGGGGGTACGCTCCATACGTACGCGGGTGAGGGTACGGGTCGTACATACACGGTTGGGGTGGGGGTACGCTCCATGCATACGGGGTGGGGGTACGGTCCGAACGTACATTGTTGGCATGGGGGGTACGCTCCATACGTACGCGGGTGAGGGTACGGGTCATACATACACGGTTGGGGTGGGGGGTACGCTCCATACATACGTGGGTGAGGGTACGGGTCGTACTTACACTGTTGGGGTGGGGAGTACGCTCCATGCATACGGGGGTGGGGGTACGGTCCGTACATATCCGTACCCACACTGTGGAATGCTTGTGCGGGCCGTACCCAGGCCTTTGCCACGTGGGTACAGCCGTCCTGCCATTGTTGGGGTGACGTAGGTATGGGCGTGGTACGACTCGTACCCACGCTCTTAAGGCGTGGGTACGGGACTGTAGAACGGAGGCGACAACTACCTCACTACAGCGGTGTCCGGGCGCGGGGATCCTGTCCCCCGCGCTCGACCGATTAACGTCCCGGTCACCCAGGACACCCTCTCTTTCTCGTCCCCTGCAGGTACCGACTCCTGGACTTGGTGAACCGGAAACACTCGCCAGCCATCCCGGACGCAGAAACTGGACGACCTCGAGCGACCCGGAAGCACCCGCCCCTGACCCCGGAAGAGGCCAGCCAGACAACAAGCCGGAAGGTAGAAAAAGCCCCGAGGACGACGGAGCGTCGTTCGGAGCAACCGACTCGTGGCAGGAGACAACGGAGAGCGACAAACCCCCGACAGAGAGCGGCGCAGCACGGCTGGACCGAAGCAAGGAAGAGGACGAGGACGTCTGGACGGAGGACTGGTGGCATCCTCAGGAGGAGGCTGGAGAGCGGCCGCAACTCGGACGAGAGTTGCGGCGGGGCACGTGAGTACACGTCACCTTTCTCCGTGGCCCTTTTGTAGTTAGAGTTGTAAATATAGAACTGTAAATAACATAGGAGACACGCGCACTAAGACACAGTATACTTATCCCCCTTTTTCACGAGCACTGTATAAATCCCGATCACTGCCCCAACACCTGGCACCTCTATCCCCTCCCCTCTCTTACTTGCCTTTTCCACCTCCCCTGTCCGTCCCGTCCTCACTTCACCCTTTCGTAATCCCTCACTCTCGGGTGTCGGTGGAAGTATTCCGACGGTGTCGCTCGGACTAATAGCCCTTACGCTTCTCTCCTTTGTTTCAAGCCTCCGTGGAGCCCCAGTACCATATCGAGGGGATCACCATGCTGCAAAGGAGAAGCCTGACTCGATCTCGACTCCACCACACCGAACCGGGTCACGAGCCAAGTCAACCGTCCCGTCCTGTTTTTGACTCTGTACATCTGTTCCCCTGTTGATTAAAGCACAGACATTGCTCACTATATTCGGCCTCCCTGCCTGTTATTCCGGTCCGCCCTGCCCACAAGTCCACAAGTGGTGTCAGAAGTGGGGTCGCCCGGAGGCATGGAGGCCGCAGTCAAACAACTGGCAGAATGCCAGGAGCAACTGGGGAAGATGATGGAGAGATTCCTCAAAACAGCTGAAGAAGATCGGGGACAGCTGCATGATGTGTTGAAAGGCCAGGGTACCGCGCAGGACCAAGCCCTCGAGAAACTCACCACTGTCATGGGACAACAAAGACCCGTCACCTCCCTGCCCTCAGTCGTGGTACAGAAGTATGTACCTGGAGAGGACCCCGATTACTTCTTCACGAACTTTGAGCGCCTAGCTCAGGCAGCTGCCTGGCCCGAAAACCGGTGGGGCCACTACTTAGGTCCCCTATTGACCGGAGAACTGCAGGCCGCCTACCAGCAGGCCAATATCCAGGGACAAACACCATACGCCGACATCAAGACCTGCATCCTGGAACGTTTAGGGATAGACGACGAGACATATAGGGTCCGACTCCGTCAAGCAAGGGAAGGACCCCAAGAAACTCCCAGGGCTCTAGCGTTCCGTATTCAAGATCTGGCCAATCGGTGGTTAAAATCGGCTACAGCCACTAAGGAAGACATTCTAGCCAAAATATATTTGGAGCAATTTCTGGCTTCCCGATATCCTGCCACCCAGAAGTGGGTACGCCAACATTCACGTCTAACGCTCGACAGTGCGGTGGAAATAGCCAGCGCCTACAGCAGAGCCCAGGAATCCCAGCGACCCAAGGAGGAACATCATTCCCGCACACCTCCGGGGAACCATCCCCGGGTTATACGACCCCCTCAGGTGGTCAGGAAACCCGAGCCTGCTGCCCTCATGCCTTATCCTGTCTTGCCTCGGCCCCATCCACCTGGACCCCAATGTTTTCATTGTGGTGGGTACGGACATATTGCTCGCGTCTGTCCTCAAAGGGAGGAGCCCATGGACATAGGGATGGCGAAAAACTATGTATGTCTCACCGCTGACACCACTCCCCCTCCGTTTCGATGCCCAGTGCGGATTGAAGGACACAGGATGATGGCACTGGCCGACACTGGCTGCAGACAAAGCGTCCTAAGACCCCAAGAACTGCCTCACCCTGTCGGGCCCGTGACAGGAACCGTGGCTATCAAATGTGTCCATGGCGACACCAAGCACTATCCGACCACACAGGTCCATGTCCAAAACCCCACGGATATGGGTAGTCTGTTGACGGTGGGTCTTATACCTACCCTCCCCGAACAAGCGATATTGGGAAGTGATTATAGTGGTCTACCCCCTCTCCTTCAGGACACCACCGAATCTCTGAGGAAATGGTGGGCCGAAGCTCCGTTTTCCCGTGGATCCCCTCCGGGGCGTCCAGCGGTCAAACCAACTAAGACCAAAAGACAGAAGAGGAACGAAAGGAAGGACTTTGCTATGGCCTTTCCTGCCCAAGTCGATATCCATCCATGGGAAACCGACCGGGAATTCCGCGCCACACAACAGGAAGACCCAGTGTTGCAGGAGGCCTGGGCGCGTGCGCTGGGTGCTGAAGATCCCCTACATGTAGGTCCTTATTTCTTCCGGAAAAACGGACTCCTCTACAGAAAGGGAGGACCCCAACAGCCACCCCAGCTGGTTATCCCCGGGTTGTTTCGTGATAAAGTATTGTTCCTAGCACACAGCCATTTGCTGGGAGGGCATTTCAGTGACGAAAAAACCGGTCAGACCATCCTAGATAAGTTTTACTGGCCAGGGGTACACGGACAGATCAAACAGTATTGCCGGGAGTGCCCGGTCTGCCAACGGAATAGTCGATATCGGCCCCCCAGGGTTCCTCTCCAGCCCCTCCCCATCATTGATGTCCCTTTTACAAGAGTGGGCATGGACATTATAGGACCATTGCTACCCTCGAGATCCGGATGTAGATACGCTCTCGTACTGGTGGACTATGCCACCCGCTTCCCGGAAGCAGTACCCTTACGCCACCCCACCACTCAAAACATTGCCAAAGCCCTCATATCCATTTTTTCAAGGGTGGGTTTTCCCCACGAGATATTGACTGACCAGGGGACACCCTTTGTATCCGCCCTGATGCGCCAAGTCTGCTCCCAGCTAGGCATCAAACAAATACGAACAGCTGCCTACCACCCCCAGACAGATGGGCTAGTAGAGCGATACAACGCCACCCTTAAGACGACCCTTAAAAAGCTTTTGGGCCTTGAAAGTAAAAGATGGGAGGAGATGCTTCCCCTGGCGCTGTTTGCCATCAGGTGTAAGCCGCAAAGCAGCACAGGATACTCACCATATGAATTATTGTATGGAAGAGCCCCACGGACACTCTTAGATATGGCAAAGGAAGCGTGGGAAGCCGAACCCGACAGAACCCGACCCTTACCAGAATACGTGGACAACCTGAAGACCCACTTGGAACAGATAAGGGTCATTGTGAGGCAAAACCTGGTAGCCGCTCAAGACACCCAAAAACACCAGTACGATAAGGGAACCAAAGCCCGAAAGTTCAGCCCTGGCGATCTAGTACTGTTACTATTGCCTTCTTCCGACCACAAATTACTAGGACAGTGGCAGGGCCCCTTTCTGGTGCTAAGAGCCGTGACTCCCGTTACCTATGAAGTGGAAACAGAACCCACCCGAGGTATCACGCAGATATATCACGTGAACCTCTTGAAGAAGTGGGAGGGCCCCCGTCCTGTCCTGTCCAATACAATAGCCCCTCCCTTTGAAGGGTGCATTGACCCTGACCTCCCCGAACCTAACAAACAGGATCTCAGGAAAGCCCTGTCCTCGGTGCAAACAGTCTTTTCCTCCCTTCCAGGACACTCCACCGTGGTTGAACATGCCATCCACACGGAACCAGGAAAAACCGTGAGACAACGGCCCTACCGCATCCCTGAAGCACGTAGAGCCATCATCAGAGAGGAGACGAATCAAATGTTGAAAATGGGCATCATAGAGCCCTCCAACAGCAGCTGGAATTCCCCCATAGTGTTAGTACCCAAGCCAGATGGCTCCACCAGATTCTGTATTGACTTTAGAGAAGTGAATAAAATATCGGCCTTCGACACCTATCCCTTACCCCGCGTAGACGAAATGGTGGAACGCATAGGCAAAGCTAAGTACATAAGCACCCTGGATCTCTGCAAGGGTTACTGGCAAATCCCCCTCAAAGAAACAGATAAACCCAAGACCGCCTTTTCCACCCCTGAGTTTAAGGTGATGCCTTTTGGGCTTCACGGTGCCCCAGCTACGTTTCAAAGAGCCATGAACTTGGTACTACAGCCACACCTAAGGTATGCCGGGGCATACCTGGATGACATCGTCATTTATAGCGACGGTTGGGAGCAGCACTTACAACACCTACGTTCTGTAGTTGCCTCTCTGGGGAACAGTGGCTTTACCATCAACCCCTCCAAGACCACCCTAGCTGCCCAGAGTGTAAAATACCTTGGATACCTGTTGGGGGAAGGGCTCATACGGCCTCAGAACAACAAGATCAAAGCCATTCAGGCCATCCCCTTCCCTCAAACCCGGAAGGAACTTCGTGCCTTTCTGGGTTTATTAGGGTACTATAGGAGGTTTATCCCGAATTTCTCCCAAACCGCGGCCCCTTTAACTGATTTATTGAAGAAAACCACGAGAACTGAAGAACTGCTCAGACATCCCTCAACCCCGATGGTACACGCCTTTGAACGGCTGAAGCAGTCCCTACTCTCGGAGCCGGTGTTAGTCAGCCCGGACTATACCCAGACTTTCATCTTGCAGACCGATGCCTCTGATCAGGGCTTAGGGGCTGTTCTTTCACAGAAGGACTCGACAGGGATCGAACGACCAATATTATACCTCAGCAGGAAGCTTTTTCCCCGAGAAGTAAATTATGCAGTAATAGAGAAAGAGGCCCTAGCCATTAAGTGGGCAGTGGAAAGTCTTAGGTACTACCTGGAGGGGCGTGAGTTTATATTATACACCGATCATGCCCCTCTAGAATGGATGGCCCGTAATAGGGGCCACAATGACCGAGTCCTTCGGTGGTTTCTCTCCCTACAGCCCTTTCGGTTTAAAACCGTACACCGGAAAGGACTACAACAGGGCAACGCTGATTATCTGTCCCGGTATCCACCTCCCAGCCCCCCTACCAGAAAGACAGCTAGGGAAAGGGGATGTAGAACGGAGGCGACAACTACCTCACTACAGCGGTGTCCGGGCGCGGGGATCCTGTCCCCCGCGCTCGACCGATTAACGTCCCGGTCACCCAGGACACCCTCTCTTTCTCGTCCCCTGCAGGTACCGACTCCTGGACTTGGTGAACCGGAAGCACTCGCCAGCCATCCCGGACGCAGAAACTGGACGACCTCGAGCGACCCGGAAGCACCCGCCCCTGAACCCGGAAGAGGCCAGCCAGACAACAAGCCGGAAGGTAGAAAAAGCCCCGAGGACGACGGAGCGTCGTTCGGAGCAACCGACTCGTGGCAGGAGACAACGGAGAGCGACAACCCCCCGACAGAGAGCGGCGCAGCACGGCTGGACCGAAGCAAGGAAGAGGACGAGGACGTCTGGACGGAGGACTGGTGGCATCCTCAGGAGGAGGCTGGAGAGCGGCCGCAACTCGGACGAGAGTTGCGGCGGGGCACGTGAGTACACGTCACCTTTCTCCGTGGCCCTTTTGTAGTTAGAGTTGTAAATATAGAACTGTAAATAACATAGGAGACACGCGCACTAAGACACAGTATACTTATCCCCCTTTTTCACGAGCACTGTATAAATCCCGATCACTGCCCCAACACCTGGCACCTCTATCCCCTCCCCTCTCTTACTTGCCTTTTCCACCTCCCCTGTCCGTCCCGTCCTCACTTCACCCTTTCGTAATCCCTCACTCTCGGGTGTCGGTGGAAGTATTCCGACGGTGTCGCTCGGACTAATAGCCCTTACGCTTCTCTCCTTTGTTTCAAGCCTCCGTGGAGCCCCAGTACCATATCGAGGGGATCACCAGCTGCAAAGGAGAAGCCTGACTCGATCTCGACTCCACCACACCGAACCGGGTCACGAGCCAAGTCAACCGTCCCGTCCTGTTTTTGACTCTGTACATCTGTTCCCCTGTTGATTAAAGCACAGACATTGCTCACTATATTCGGCCTCCCTGCCTGTTATTCCGGTCCGCCCTGCCCACAAGTCCACAGGGACGTACCTGTATTGTTGTGTTGCCGGTTCGCGTCGTCAACCACTTCCGTTGTGGCGGACGCTGGCTTTGCTGGACACGCCCCCACCCCCTCGTAGTGACCAGGGCCTGGGAGTCAGGTATGTCCAGGGCATGTGTGCTGTGTGACTTTGGTGGGGGTTTTGTGGCCTGCCCCTGCTCCTGCCCCCCCCTTTCCCCCCTCCCTTTGTTGTTCTGACCTTCTGCGGCGTCTGCGTCGTAACCTGTAGAGGAGGTCGACTGCTATGAGGGCCGGGATGACACGTAGGTTCGGGTCCATGTCTGTCCGTCGCGTGCAGGTACTCCTTGTTCGCGTCGTCCTGATTTCCCGGCAGTTTTTGGCTGCCGGAAAATATTCTCCGTGCGGGATGATGTCGGTGCGAATCGTACTTCCTGGTTCGTGAATGGCAGGCTGCGTGCGTCCCGACGTCACGTCGGCGCTTTCCTGGATCACATTTGTATGTTTATTTTCGTCTGTCGGGGTTTTGTACGATTCGTACGGAAATAGTATTTCCGTGCGAATCGTACTTACATGTTTGTATATTGTTACGACCGGGTACGCGTCGGACGGAGAATATGCTCCGTCCGACGGCTCGTACCCGGTTTTTACAGGATCGTAATCGGCACCTATATGCGTGTGTAAACTGTCGGGTAATTTTAAGGCGTAATTTGGATGTAGAAAAAGGGTTAGTTAATGGCGCAATGGGTAAAGTGGTGGATTTTGTTAATTATCAGAAAAAATAGGGAATTGAATTTTTAAAAATTAAATTTGATCAGATTGAAGAAGTTAAAGAAATTGGTCGTTGTTCAGTTCGTTTTTTGCTTGTTAAAGATTTATAAGTCCGTAGGAAACAATTTCCATTTTCTCTGGCATATGCAGTGACTATTCATAAATCTCAAGGATTAAGTGTAGATAGTGCATTGGTGAACATTGGATCTACTGTATTTAAAGAGGGTATGGCATATGTTGCTTTGTCGCGAGTCAGAACATTATCTGGTTTGTTTTTGATTGATTTTGATGAGACAAAGGTTACTGCAGATGCAAACTGTGTAAAAGAGTATACTAGGTTAAGAAGGGTGTATGCTCCAAATTTAGGTCAATATCCTGTATTTGAAAAGCGTGTGATTGGTCAAAAAAGAAGGTTTGAGAATATCTGTTCTGAAGGTGTCGAGAAAGGAACAGAACAAGATAATGTTGTGATTGCAAGTAAAAAGAAATTGGACACTGTTGAAGAGGTTGTTGGCTATCAGTTTGAAAATAGTTCAGGTGTCAACTGCTATGCTAATGTAGTGGTCAATGTTGTTTTTTATCTTGAAGGTTTGCAAGAGCAAATTATGCAGAATCAGCAAAAAAGATGTTGTTCTCTGTTGCATTCTGTTTATGAAAAATTGACAACAGATACAAGTAAAATACAATCTGTTTCAGATGTTCTTAATCTTTTGGATGTGTGTTCTGGTTCTACACAATTTACACAAAATATCCAACAAGATGCTCAGGAATTTTTAATGTATATGCTTACCATTTTTGAAAATGAAGGTGTAGAAATAGAAAATATTTTTGGCCTTTCTTAAAAATGGGAACATCATTGTGAAAATTGCATGTATCCATGTACCACTAATGTAGACACTTTGGGCCCGATTCACAGAACTAACTTAAGACAAAATCCTAAACTTACTACCAATTTGGTATTCACAGAAGGCACTTACTCATTTTGGTATTCACAGAAGGCACTTACTCATTTGGGTATTCACAGAAGTTAGGAGTCCTAACTTTAGGACTCCTAAATGCCTTCTGTGAATACCGAAAGCCTTAAAATTAGGATTTTTCTCAGTTTAGTAGTTGTAAAGTTAGGAGTCCTAACCTTAGGACTCCTAAACTGAGAAAAATCCTAATTTTAAGGCTTTCGGTATTCACAGAAGGCATTTAGGAGTCCTAAAGTTAGGAGTCCTAAATTTAGGACTACTAAATTGAGAAAAATCCTAATTTTAAGACTTTCGGTATTCACAGAAGGCATTTAGGAGTCCTAAAGTTAGGAGTCCTAACTATACTACTACTAAACTGAGAAAAATCCCAATTTTAAGACTTTCGGTATTCACAGAAGGCATTTAGGAGTCCTAAAGTTAGAAGTCCTAAACTTAGGACTACTAAATTGAGAAAAATCCAAATTTTAAGACTTACGGTATTCACAGAAGACATTTAGGAGTCCTAAAGTTAGGAGTCCTAACTATACTACTACTAAACTGAGAAAAATCCTAATTTTAAGACTTTCGGTATTCACAGAAGGCATTTAGGAGTCCTAAAGTTAGGACTCCTAACTTCTGTGAATACCGAAATGAGTAAGTGCCTTCTGTGAATACCAAAATGAGTAAGTGCCTTCTGTGAATACCAAAATGGTAGTAAGTTTAGGATTTTGTCTTAAGTTAGTTCTGTGAATCGGGCCCTGAAAGATTTATGTATTTAACATTACCAGACTGTAAATCAGTGTCTTTCAATAAATTAGTTAAAGGTGCAAATCAAAACATGGAGTGTAGCCAATGTAAATCAGAAGTGTTATCCACATTATTTTTAACAAAATATGGATAATACATAATTTTAATGATGCAACGTTGTACAGCTGATGGAAGAAAATTGGATACTTTAATAAAGCAGTTTGTAGCAACACAACTATCAATATCAGGAAGGACTTTTGTAGCAATTGCAATAATTTTCCATGATGGTCCTTCCACCACATCTGGACATTACACTGCCTATCTAAAATGTGACAAAGGCTGGACACTTTATAATGATTCCCAGTTGGTTTTCAAACAACGTTTGCCTAGGGAATTACCTCATTCCTACCTAATATTTTTAAAGTCAAAGTTTTAGGAAGATAATTCATTCTCTGAGGAATTTATTATTATAAATTAATAGGACTACCATTGGACAATTTACATAAAAAGGAGTGCAAAAATACCATTTGGCCTCAAGGAAAGGTATATGTTTGAATTATGGACTTTTCGTGCTCATTGATTCGGTGAATATTTTAAAGCGACAACACTTACAGTTTTTATAAGTTAAAGGTATAACATTTTGTTAGCCATAAGCATTTCATATATGTGTGATTTGTATTTTCTGGTATTTTACTGAGAATAGCATGTTTTTTTTTTTTTTAAATCTTTTTGATTGTTTTTTTTTTGCCCGCTGTTAAGTGATGAGTACGATTGAAATCACTATTTCTAGTGAAATTCAATATATTCTGAGAACAGCAAAAAGGCAAACAAATTACTTTGTTGAAATTATGCTGTTGTAAAAAATGTATTATTACATGTTATAACTATTTTTTCTTTTTTTTACAGATCCTAATTCTAAAATAAGCAGTTTACATCAATTTACATTGCAAAAAAAATCTGAAAAAAATGTATACCATTTTTAATTTCTATTACTGTGAAGGTAAGTTTAACTAAGTATTAATATGCAGAATGGGCAGATCTGCAAGAACCTACAAAGATTGAACAAGTTTTTAAAAACACTCCGTTTATACCGATGTAGTTTTGCAATCTCTCTGTTACCGGATATTATGTAACCTCCAAAAAACAGATTTGAGTGGTTCATAATTTTTCCCATTGTACCTATTGAAGGACCGCAATCATTTCAATCATTCTTGTTTGAGCATCTTTGCAGACAGAACTCTGTGCTTACCGTCTATCATTGGGAAGCAATTTTAAAACAGAAATATGTCACTTTTTGTAACATAGTTATTGCACAAGACACTCTTTCATATTTACAAAGATAGGAAAAGGCGCTCTGTGTACTTTTTGTGCTCCATGTAAATACAACCTCATCATACACACCACTTTGCGTTGAAAGGTTGTTCTATAAGTGTTGTTGTGCATGATTGTACTGAATACTCATAGAACAAGAAACATCTCCAGATTTATCAGAAATCATATATCTCGATATGTGTGTGAATGCTGCACCATTCTCTAATTGGTGTACGAAAGCACAACAAGGAGAATTGTTTTCATTTCTCCTCATTTTTTAATCTTCAATGCATGCTAAAATGTTCAGCATACATTGAAGGAGAAAAATGCGTTTACTGATTGTTTTGTGCAGGAAGGTGTGTCTTTCTGCACAAAAACAAACAGCACATGACACAGATATCCTTCCACCATGGTGCAAGGGTGCCTGTGTCACCACATGGCTGCAATTTAAGCAGCCGTGCAGAGAGAAGCATAGATGTGCAACATATTTATGTACATATGTTGCATCCCTGTGCTTCGGAAGTACTACAGCACACTGCAGTTAAAGAGGTTACTGTGTGATGCTGCAACACTTCCTCATAGTTCTGCACTTATACATTCACCATACGCTATTAATGCATTCATTCAGTCAATTACATACTACACATACATTCATCTAAACTTTCACACACCAACAAACAAATATATAGCTCTTTTTTTAAACCAGAAAAGTTAGTTCTTAGAAGAACTTTTTTTTCTTCTCTTTTCTTTTATTATTTTTTTTTGTTTTTTTGAACAATTTTTATTTTTTGGGGGATTTTCTTGAAAAAAAAAAGGAAACAAAGAACTGGAGGAACAAAACAATGAACTTCAGGGGAAAAAAAACCCCAAAAAAACTAACAATGATGGCTTTCTTGCATCCTGCAAATTAAGTCAATAGATTGCTCTCCATAGCATAGCACTGCATTACACTTCAAGCAGAGGACTTTCAGTGTGGCAAACTGAGGACCGATGTCCAGGTGTTGGTCCGATGGATGCACGTGAGAAGTACTTGGCTCTGATGTCTGTGAAGGTCCAGGGAGAACTCTCATTCTTCGGCACTCTTCATGTGCCATGTTTATTGGATGCATGGTTTTGAGATGTTTTTTCATGCTGGCTGTACCACATGAGTACTTCTTTTCTGGATCACCACGGGAGAGCACTCTTTGACATATCTTGCATGTCACTTTGGTGCATTGGTCTTGGATTGCCCCTCTGGAAAAGTAAAAAATTTCCAGACGATAGATGAATATCTTTCCGGGCGTGGTGCTTCAACCAGAAATTCATCTCCAGAAGAATGTTGAGATGCTGGAGATCCCTCCTGCCCTGAAGCCATTGTTTTGCAAAAAAGATTGAACTAAGTTTAAACTTAGCCAAAAAAAGTTCTTCTCAGCAGAGAGATGCTCCTCCACAGAAGGTCTAAGAAGAATGATTGAAATGGGTGGGGTCTTTCAATAGTTAGAACAGGAAGTGTAATGAACCAATCAAATCTCTTTTTTTCAGGTCACATGGGATCCGCGCACCGTGCGCTTACGCAGCACGCACCCAGCGCGCATCCGCGAAATTGAATTTAAAAGCAATATAGGATTAGACGTAAAAATATATTACTTTTATGAGTAGTTTAGAGTTTGTCTTCAAATAATATTCTCATGAAATACATATATATATGTTTTTTTAAATGTTAAATATTTTGCGGGATTCGCGCACCCACCACGTCATACACGCATATGACGTATCGCCGAAGCACGGAAGCATCGCGTAACGTTTACCGTACGTGTCGCGTATAGGCTTGGAGTCGCGTACCGGTCGCTTTGCAATCGCGCACCCAACAGGTACCCAACACATTCCGTACGCAGATGCTTTCGCGTAGGGATCGAGAACGGTGCGCATAGGGTGCGCGGATCCCAAAAAACTGGGAAAAAAAGTTTTGAAAATATAGTTTAAAAATATTTTCAAAAATATAAAAATATATTTTAAAACATTAACAATTTTTTTTACAAAAACCCAATAAAAACAAATAATATTATTTAATTTTTAAAAGAATTAATAGAAAAAATAAGTTTTGAAAATATAGTTTAAAAATATTTTCAAAAATATAAAAATATATTTTAAAACATTAACCATTTTTTTTACAAAAACCTAATAAAAATAAATAATATTTTTTAATTTTTAAAAGAATTAATTGAAAAAATAAGTTAAAATAAAGGTGCTAAAAAAGTATTTTAAAAAAACATAATTAAAGGAATTGACACACTGAAATTGAAAAATTTAGAAAATCAATGAAAATCATTAAACATCATAGCTTTAGAGATAAATTATAGATAGGAATTAGCATTTAAAAACCTTTGAAATTCACTGAAAAAACCATAGGTTTTATGCACGTTATAGTTCGGAATTGGCATTTAAAAAACCTTAGAAATTCACTGAAAAAAACATAGGTTTCAGGGGTGTTATAGTTAGCTGGACATTTCCCTCATACAAAACCCTAGAAATTCCCCCGTTATAGTTAGTTCAGCTAACTATAACTCACGCGCCCCCGCAATGCACTGCTGATGACGTCACATATTACATCACTCATGACATGGTCAGTGACATCACTGATGACATCACTGATGACATCTCAAATGACATCACTGATGACATCACTGGTTGGTTTGGATTTTGGAAGAGAGAGCAGGTTTCCTGCTCTCTCTTCCAAAATCCAAACCACAGTTTGCTATGGCAGGGCGGGAGCCGCGAGGCTCCCACCCTGCCATAGCAAACAGCAGTGTCCCGGGGTGGATACCTTGGGACACTGCAGGAGCCAGCCCTGGGGGTGGCGGTCCCCAGGGCCATCACAGGCTCCAGGAGGGGGGTCACGCTGCCCCCCTCCCATTACATTGGCAAAGCCCTGGGGAGGTGGTGGTCCCCGGTGCTTGGGGGTCCAGAACGGACCCCCGAATATACATAATTAGTGCCCCGGGGAGGTGGCCGACCCCGGGGCATGTGGGGGGGCCTGAGCCCCCCACACAGGTATATGTATTTTTTTTAAAGCCCCTGGGGGTGGCAGTCCCCGGGGCAGCGGGGGGTCCATGAGCCCCCCCACAAAATTATTAATAAAAGCCCCGGGGGTGGCGGTCCCTGGGGCTTTAGGGGCATTGGAGGCCCCCACACATAAAAAAATAAAGCCCCGGGGGTGGCGGTCCTTGGGGCTGCGGGGGTCTGTGAGCCCCACACAAATATTTACTGAAAGTCCCAAGGGTGGCGGTCCCCGGGGCTGAGGGGGCCTGCCTCGGCCCCCACAACTTCAATTTAACATGCCCCCGGGACTTGGCCCACCCGGGGGCTAAACAATAAGGAAGCACGGGAGCCCGCGCTTCCTTTTTTTAAATTTTCAGCTGAAATTTGCGCTGGGTGCGCGAATCTCGCCAATTTAAAAAAAAATGCTTTTCTTGGCCCTGGGGGATCTTGTGAGACCACCTGAGCAGACCTAGAGGGTCAGGGTGTTTCTACCCTGCCCCCTTTTCTTGTTTTGCACCTTCTTTTCTGTTTTCTTGTGCCTGGGTTCTACCGAGGCACAAGATGGCTGCCAACACTTCCTGGTTTGCAGTGTTGACAGCCAATTAGCATGAAGCTCGTGTTCGGGATGGTGCATGGATCCTCCGCGGCCATAGATATCACTCTCTTTATTTCTTAAATTTCTCAAAATCTACTGAACGGATTTACACCATTTTTAAAAAGATCGCTTTCTGAGCCAAGCAGTACCTTTTGCCAAATTTGGTGTAATTCCGTTCAACTGTTTTTGCTATAACTGTGTCTAAACTTTCCTATGGGAAATTAATTTTTTTACCTCTATTTTTTGATTTTCTCAGGAACTACTAAACGGATTTACACCATTTAAAAAAAGGTCTCTTTCTGAGCCAAGGGCTACGTTTGTACAAAATTTGGTGTAATTCCGTTCAGCAGTTCGGGCTGTAGTCTGTTTCCTATGGGAAATAACATAGAAAAAACGCTTTTTGGTACCCCCCTTTTTTTCTCGGCCCCCGCTTGACGAGCAGAGGCCCTGCGGATGGCACACGAGGTAGGGTGCCCAGTCGGGTGCACCGGCGGGGCAGCGAAGTGACAAGCACCACAACCCACAAAAAAGGTAACGAGGGCACTGAATAACACAGGATCTTCTCTTTGTATCTGGCAGGAACAACAAAGTGAAAATGCCCTAGTACCAAAATGTAGAATTAGTGCAACAACGGTCTTCAAGAGGACCTGTGACGCCGCTTCTGCCTCCCATACCCTGGAGGCAGCAACTGGGTCAAGCGGTACGGTCATACTGCGGTGGGACGCACACTCGTTGACCTCTCATGGCACTGCTCCACACTTCAGGGAGGACGCTTTCCATTAGCTATGTTTTCTGATGACGTGTCGCGCCCGCCCCGTCCAACAACAGAACTCCTTTAGATCCAAACAGACTCTTCCACTTTCTCACCGGAAGTGAAACCAGGCCACGCGGACACTTTCACAATACAACAGCTGGGAATGCACTTTTTGGTAAAAAAAACGCATTCCTTCCTCCTAATTAATCAAATAAACGTCTCACTGACGAACAGGGGCCAGCTTCAATCAGTAAACAGCCGTTACAATGACTTTTTTACTTCGCAATACCATTACAACGCATGCATTACCACGCATGCGTTGTACATCGCGAAGTCATTACTACACATTTTTTTTATAACGCATGGTCATTTACCACACATGCCTTTACAACAAATTTTGTTGTAAAGGTATGTATAGTAAATGACCATGCGTTCTAAAAAACATGTAGGCGATCCACGTTGTTGTAAGGAAACAGAGGCTGTTCCGTTTCCTCACAACGACGTGCACCGCCCCTCAGACACAACGTGAAGCAGGAACCACGAGGAGAGAGGAACCATGAGGAGTGAGAGGTAAGGGGGATTGGGCATGTGGTGTTTTTTTTCCTAGGGTTTAGGGTAGTGCAGTGGTGTTTGGGTAGTGTAGGGGGTCGTGCTGGGGTTAGTTTTTTAGGGTTTAGGGTAGTGCAGTTGTGTTTGGGTAGTGAAAGGGGTCATGCTGGGGTAGTGTTTTAGGGTTTAGGGTAATGCAGTACTGTAGGGGGTCATGCTGGGGGTAGTGTTTTAGGGTTTAGGGTAGTGCAGTGGTGTATGGGTAGTATAAGGGGTTGTCCTGGTGTAGTGTGTTAGGGTTTAGGGTAGTGCAGTGGTGTTTGAGTAGTGTAGGGGGTCATGCTGGGGGTAGTGTTTTATGGTTTAGGGTAGTGCAGTGGTGTTTGGGTAGTGTAGGGGGTTGTGCTGGGTCTAGATGTAGGGTTTAGGGTAGTGCAGTGGTGTTTGGGTAATGTAGGGAGTCATGCCGGGGGTAGGGTTTTAGGGTTTAGGGTAGTGCAGTGGTGTTTGTGTAGTGTGGGGGGTTGTGCTGGGGGTAGTGTTTTAGGGTTTAGGGTAGTGCAGTGGCATTTTTGTAGTGTGGGGGTTGTGCTGAGGGTAGTGTTTTAGGGTTTATGGTAGTGCAGTGGTGTTTGGGTAGTGTAGGGGGTAGTGCTGGGGTAGTGTTTTAGGGTTTAGGGTAGAGCAGTGGTGTTTGTGTACTATAGGGGGTCATGCTGAGTTCTAGTGGTTTAGGGTTTAGGGTAGTGCAGTGGTGTTTGTGTAGTGTAGGGTGTCGTGTTTTAGGGTTTAGGGTCGTGCACTGGTGTTTGGGTAGTGAAGGGGGTCGTGCTGGGGGTAGTGTTTTAGGGTTTAGTGTAGTGCAGTTGTGTTTAGGTAGTGAAGGGGGTCGTGCTGGGGGTAGTGTTTTAGGGTTTAGGGTAGTGCAGTGGTGTTTGTGTAGTGTAGGGGGTCATTCTGGGGGTAGATTTAGTGTTTAGGATAGTGCAGTGGTGTTTGTGTAGTGTAGGGGGTCGTGCTGGGGTAGTGTTTTAGGGTTTAAGGCTGTGCAGTGGTGTTTGTGGAGTGAAGGAGTCGTGCTGGGGTAGTGTTTTATGGTTTAGGGTAGTGCAGTGGTGTTTGGGTAGTATAGGGGGTTGTGCTGGGTCTAGATGTAGGGTTTAGGGTAGTGCAGTGGTGTTTGGGTAATGTAGGGAGTCATGCTGGAGGTAGTGTTTTAGGGTTTAGGGTAGTGCAGTGGTGTTTGTGTAGTGTGGGGGGTTGTGCTGGGGGTAGTGTTTTAGGGTTTAGGGTAGTGCAGTGGCATTTTTGTAGTGTGGGGGTTGTGCTGGGGGTAGTGTTTTACGGTTTATGGTAGTGCAGTGGTGTTTGGGTAGTGTAGGGAGTAGTGCTGGGGTAGTGTTTTAGGGTTTAGGGTAGAGCAGTGGTGTTTGTGTACTGTAGGGGGTCATGCTGAGTTCTAGTGGTTTAGGGTTTAGGGTAGTGCAGTGGTGTTTGTGTAGTGTAGGGTGTCGTGTTTTAGGGTTTAGGGTCGTGCACTGGTGTTTGGGTAGTGAAGGGGGTCGTGCTGGGGTAGTGTTTTAGGGTTTAGGGTAGTGCAGTTGTGTTTAGGTAGTGAAGGGGGTCTTGCTGGGGGTAGTGTTTTAGGGTTTAAGGCAGTGCAGTGGTGTTTGTGGAGTGAAGGGGGTCGTGCTGGGGTAGTGTTTTGGGGTTTAGGGTAGTGCAGTGGTGTTTGTGTAGTGTAGGGGTTGTTCTGGGGGTAGATTTAGGGTTTAGGGTAGTGCAGTGGTGTTTGGGTAGTGTAGGGAGTCGTGCTGGTGGTAGTGTTTTAGGGTTTAGGGTAGTGCAGTTAATTTTGGGTAGTGTAGGGTCTCGTGCTGGGGGTAGTGTTTTAGGGTTTAGGGTAGTGCTGTGGTGTTTGGGTAGTGGAGGGGTAGTGTTTTAGGGTTTAGGGTAGTGCGCCCAACCAACCACAATATCCATGGACAAACGGGATCCTGACTCTTTTGAACGCTCCGCCAATTGAATAATTTGGGTCAAGGGCCCTACCACGTCCAAGACCTATCAATTCCTTTCTTGGGATCCCTCATATACTTGGAGAAAAAGGTACATAGTTTCTCATCAATTTCAGGCGTGTGTGCCACCTTCCCCTTCATTCTCCCCTCATCCTATTCCTGACCTCCAATTCAAGGGGTTGATGGATTTTCCCCACCACATACTCTGCCACTTTGGTGTCAGGGATCCACTCCGCCGACCTAGGAAGGTAAATTTGGGTAGGCTCAAGCATGTTCAAGTGGACCCCGTCCCCAACCCGGAACTGAGAGGAGTGGGACTCTGGATGCCAAGGACACCCCGAGTCCTTATAGTCATCGGAGGAGAAATCGTCCTCCGATACACCCTCTCCCTCTATGGGAAACCCGCCGTCGGGGTCTACAATAGTGTTGACAGTGACGCAGTTTTCTCCGGACTCCTCCTCCTCCCAGCAGGGTGCATGTTGTAGCGTTTGCGCACTCTTGAGAAAGGTCTCCGCAAGTTTATCAAATCCTTCCAAGTACCCCGCGTTATGCTTTACAACCCGTTTATTCCTTATCTGGGAGCTACTGGGACCCGCCACCACCAGATCTGGGTCACTGAACACCCCAGGGATGCATTTCGCCAGCTTATCAACCTGATCCCTAAGAGGAGCCAGCGCCCTAGAAATAGAAGGAGAGAGGACTTGGTACACTGCTGGAGGGAGAAGTTGGGGGGCCATTCCCCCTCCACTTCCTGGTAGGAGGAGTAAAAATGGTCTTCTGGAGAAGACATGATAGCAGAGGGTGTGAGCACAGAACAAATGCCCTTAAAATCCTTAAGTCAGACCCCTCGCCGGTGCTCCAACAGCTGGGCTTTCCCCAAAGCTGTTATAAGAATAGACTGAGGCGCAATACCAGTTACCACCACCAGGTGGCGCTGGTCACTAACGTGGCTGTGTGGGGAAATCACCACGTAGCGGTGTCAAAATTAGGCGAGGGTTGGTCGGGAATCAAACGGACACTAAAGGAGTGACCGGATTCTCAAATGCACGTAAAGACCAGCGGGAGCGCTCGATGGAGCTGCCTCGCTCGGACCAGACGCGCCTGACAGGATCTCACCGCACGCAGAGCGCACAGCGGGAGAAACTGAGAGGGGGAGAACGCTCTCGGGCAAGAGCCTGCTGCGCAGGGAATATGAAACAATACGAAGGCAATAATGCTAATAACGTGCACAAGAAACCACTATACAAACAGCAACAACATCAGATTAAGCCAAGAATGTAAGGAATGCACTTAACTGATGAGCAGTGAAGAAAGAGGACGCGGAAGGGATATTTTATACGATGGACTGTGATATGATTGGACTATGGTTTACTTGGAGACTACCCCCCTAATGGTTCATGGGTTGTGTAGTCTTTTGTTTAATGATTAGTGTTACGTTTTCTTTTAACTGCTTTGCAAATAAAAGAAGGAAAGATATGCATAATCCTCACCTCCGTCCTGCCATAGAATTCATTAAACTTTATTCGATCTGATTTAGAAACATAGGGGCAGATTTACAAGCCCCTTGCGCCACTTTTGCGTCACTTTTCCCATGTTAAAAGTGACGCAAAAGTGGCGCACGTGGCTTGTAAATCTGCCCCATAGATCATAAAAGTGTACATAAAAACAGTAAATCCTCTTTCCTAATACAACACAGTGAGAATTAATTAAAACCAGTAGGTAAAAACGGGTGTTACAAAGCCTGGTTCAGAGCAACTTCAGGTTAACAGAATCGTAAAGTTCAATGTTTCGTAAGATCAATCTCATTTACTTCGTGCAACATACGCAATAAGGGGTCCAAGTAAGATATAACGCTCCAGTACTTGACCAGTCTGCACTATATAAAACTGCAGAAAAAATAAAAATAAAAAGTATTTTGCACACTTCTGTCATTGGGCTATATGTGGGCTACATCTGGGTGATATTTGTGCTACATTTGGGCTCTTTTTTCTCTGGTGGCCATCTTGGAAGACTTTATTTGTTATGAAGTTTCCTAATTTCCTCATTTACTGCAGTCTCCTCAGTAGGAAATGCCTTCAGTTTTTTACTTTGATTCCATCAAGAAGGCATTCAGATGTGTCACACATTTGCCATAAATTCAGAATGTTAGCACTCTAGTTGTTCATTAGATCACTGTAGTAAAGCTACTGCTCACCAGGGAGTTAACTGGAAGTCTACTGCTGGTATTGAAAGTGATTGTTTCAGTCTGCATGTCAGAATTTTCTAATGAAATAGAAGAGGATTTGAGATCTCACTCAAAACATGCCCTAAATTTTCTTTCTGCCGCACTAACCATAATTTCTATGGCAAAATGAACCCCCTCATGTTGTTCCTTTTTAAATTAAATGTTTTAAGTGTTACCAGTCTATTCCAATCAAGATGGCTTCAGGTGTGCCATAATTTTGTCATAAGTAAGACTGCTAGCACTCTAGTTGTTCTTTAGAACACTCTGGGAAGCTGCAGTAGAACACAAAGGCATCAACTGACAGGCTGCTCCTGTTGAAATATAACAGGAAGATATTTGAGATCTCACTTAAAACATGTCCTAATTTTTCTTTCTACAGCACTAACCATATTTTATATGACAAGATGAACCCCATCATTATGTTCCTTTTTAAATTAAATGTTTTAAGAGTTACCAGTTTATTCCAATCAAGATGGCTTCAGGTGTGCCATAATTTTGTCATAAGTAAGACTGTTAGCGCTCTAGTTGTTCTTTAGACCACTCTGGGAAGCTGCAGTAGAACACAAACGCATCAACTGACAGGCTGCTCCTGTTGAAATATAACAGGAAGATATTTGAGATCTCACTTAAAACATGTCCTAATTTTTCTTTCTACAGCACTAACCATAATTTCTATGACAAAATGAACCCTCTCATGTTGTTCCTTTTTAAATTAAATGTTTTAAGAGTTACCAGTTTATTCCAATCAAGATGGCTTCAGGTGTGCCATACATTTGTCATAAGTAAGGCTGTTAGCGCTCTAGTTGTTCTTTAGAACACTCTGGGAAGCTGCAGTAGAACACAAAGGCATTAACTGACAGGCTGCTCCTGTTGAAATATAACAGGAAGATATTTGAGATCTCACTTAAAACATGTCCTAATTTTTCTTTCTACAGCACTAACAATAATTTCTATGACAAAATGAAACCCCTCATTTTGTTCCTGTTTAAATTAAATGTTTTAAGAGTTACCAGTTTATTCCAATCAAGATGGCTTCAGGTGTGCCATAATTTTGTCATAAGTAAGACTGTTAGCGCTCTAGTTGTTCTTTAGAACACTCTGGAAAGCTTCAGTAGAACACAAAGGCATCAACTGACAGGCTGCTCCTGTTTAAATATAACAGGAAGATATTTGAGATCACAATTGAAACATGTCCTAATTTTTCTTTCTACAGCACTAACCATATTTTATATGACAAGATGAACCCCATCATTATGTTCCTTTTTAAATTAAATGTTTTAAGAGTTACCAGTTTATTCCAATCAAGATGGCTTCAGGTGTGCCATAATTTTGTCATAAGTAAGACTGTTAGCGCTCTAGTTGTTCTTTAGACCACTCTGGGAAGCTGCAGTAGAACACAAACGCATCAACTGACAGGCTGCTCCTGTTGAAATATAACAGGAAGATATTTGAGATCTCACTTAAAACATGTCCTAATTTTTCTTTCTACAGCACTAACCATAATTTCTATGACAAAATGAACCCTCTCATGTTGTTCCTTTTTAAATTAAATGTTTTAAGAGTTACCAGTTTATTCCAATCAAGATGGCTTCAGGTGTGCCATACATTTGTCATAAGTAAGGCTGTTAGCGCTCTAGTTGTTCTTTAGAACACTCTGGGAAGCTGCAGTAGAACACAAAGGCATCAACTGACAGGCTGCTCCTGTTGAAATATAACAGGAAGATATTTGAGATCTCACTTAAAACATGTCCTAATTTTTCTTTTTACAGCACTAACCATAATTTCTATGACAAAATGAACCCTCTCATGTTGTTCCTTTTTAAATGAAATGTTTTAAGAGTTACCAGTTTATTCCAATCAAGATGGCTTCAGGTGTGCCATAATTTTGTCATAAGTAAGACTGTTAGCGCTCTAGTTGTTCTTTAGACCACTCTGGGAAGCTGCAGTAGAACACAAACGCATCAACTGACAGGCTGCTCCTGTTGAAATATAACAGGAAGATATTTGAGATCTCACTTAAAACATGTCCTAATTTTTCTTTCTACAGCACTAACCATAATTTCTATGACAAAATGAACCCTCTCATGTTGTTCCTTTTTAAATTAAATGTTTTAAGAGTTACCAGTTTATTCCAATCAAGATGGCTTCAGGTGTGCCATACATTTGTCATAAGTAAGGCTGTTAGCGCTCTAATAATAATAATAATAATACTGATATTTGTAAAGCGCGAACAGCTACCTCACGAGGAGGTGTCCCGGCGCTATAGACCGCTGGGGAACCCGTCCTGGCTATCCCTGTGAGATGGTCCCTTTCTGGGTATCTCCAAGGTGAAACCAGGCATCCCCAGCGTCTGTGGGGGGCCGTTGTAGTTGTTCTTTAGAACACTCTGGGAAGCTGCAGTAGAACACAAAGGCATCAACTGACAGGCTGCTCCTGTTGAAATATAACAGGAAGATATTTGAGATCACACTTGAAACATGTCCTAATTTTTCTTTCTACAGCACTAACCATCATTTCTATAACAAAATGAACCCCATCATTTTGTTCCTTTTTAAATTAAATGTTTTAAGTGTTACCAGTTTATTCCAATCAAGATGGCTTCAGGTGTGCCATACTTTTGTCATAAGTAAGGCTGTTAGCGCTCTAGTTGTTCTTTAGAACACTCTGGGAAGCTGCAGTAGAACACAAAGGAATCAACTGACAGTCTCTGCCCTTGTTGGATGTACATGATTTACTGAGAATGACAGACTTCATTCTCACATGACTGAGAAAGATAATGTGAATTTACAGAAAATATGCTCTCATTTTAGCTTCAATTTTCTCTCAAACATGATTCGGGATATCCCAGCAGAAGGTTTTTCACTGGGTAAAATCACCTTAGAACACACCACAATTCCTGAAATTAGTATGGTACCATCAACAAATTAATTCTAATGTAACTAAAGTCTGTTATCACCCTATAGTTCTCCTTTTGGTAACCCTCAAAATCTTCGATTCACTACAATGCATTTCAATGTGGTACTATCATGTATATTGGTCCCAAGATGGCTGCCAGCAATTCCAGGATGAAGTGCGGACAGCCAATCAGATCTCACGATGAGATGTTTCATTAGGCTCCGCCCAGATATTGAAACTTTTTCTTTTTCTAATTTCTCATGAACTACTGAACAGATTTACACCATTTAACAAAAAGGGATCTTTCTGAACCAAGGGCTAGCTTTTCGCCAAATTTGGTGTAATTCCATTCAGCAGTTCGGGCTGTGGCCGTGTCTAAAGTTTCCTATGGGAATTAACATGGAGAAAACATGTTTTGGGACCCCCTTTTCTCTCGGCCCCTGCTTGCCGATTCACCCCGAAACTTTTAAGATAGGAGCTGACCGGAGCGCCCCCCAAGTTTTGAAAATTTTGCGAAGATTCGTCAACCGACGCCAAAGTTATTGGGAAAAGAATGTTACGATTTTCCTATGGATAACTGGTCCTAACTATAACTACCTACTGGCGACCGCCAGTAGGTAATGTATGTATATATGTGTATATATATATATATATATATATATATATATATATACACACATATATACATACATATATATAATCTATATATATATAATCTACATATATATGTATATATATTCAGTTAAAAAACCATAGGTTTCAGGGACGTTATAGTGACAAATTAGCATTTAAAAATCCTTAGAAATTCACTGAAAAAATCATAGGTTTCAGGAACATTATAGTTAGTTGGTCGTTTCACTTGTACAAAAACAGAGAAATTTGAACGTTATAGTTAGTAGAGCTAACTATAACTCGCGCACCCACAATGCACTGCTGATGACGTCACATATTAAATCACTCATGACATGGTCAGTGACATCACTGATGACATCACTGATGACATCTCAAATTACATCACTGATGACATCATCCAGTGAATGTGTGTTTTTGTAAAGTTTAAATATATTTTATATATGTTAATGCCAAAGTGTATTGAAGAATGAGTTGGTGTATAAGTGTCTGGGTGGAGGATTTAATAGGTGTGTGACTGACTGTATAAGTTAGTGATTAAATGTCTCTTACTGAATGCATGGTTAGTGACTAAACTGTGAATGTCTGTGTCAGTCTCTCAGTTGTTATATAAGCTGCTGCATGGGTTGATGATTAGGTACATGACTGTCTATATGGGTTACTTATTGGTAGCATAAGTATTTGTATGGGTGGCTTAGTGTTTGTGTGTGTAGGTGGGTGGGCGGGGTGTGACTTTCTGCCAACATGTGTGAGTGGCTAATTTACTGGGTGCATGGGTTTAATAGTGCATGTGGAAATAGCTGTTTTGGTAACTGAGTGTGAGTATCAGTGTGTTGGTGAGTTAATGTATATCTCACTGGTATATGTGTGAGTAACTACATATGTGAAAGGTAGTATATGTGAGTGTTGGAGTATATAAATGACTCTAAGTGATAGTGAGTAATTGTGAGAGTGGCTGTATAAATTAGTGTGTGCTTGTGTCAGTGATTGTATAAGAGACTAAGTATATGTTACTATCTGTATGAATAGGTTAGATAGTGAATGTATAACTGTATAGGTGAGTAAACGGCAGTGTTATAGATTCTTTACATGACTAGCTAAGTGTATCAATAACTCTATGGATGAGTGACGGTGTATGAGTGTTTGTATAGGTGTATGAGTACATATAATAGTGCTGTAATGATGAGTGACTGCATGTATGAGTTACTGTATGGGTGAATGAATGAATGTGTGTGTATAACTAGGAAGTAGTCAGTGGGTATATAGTAACTACTATTGATTTGTCGATGGTTTAGAAAATAGTAGTCAGTATTTTAGAGTGGGTGTATCAAAGGTTATATTAGGGTGTGAAGAGGTGCATCAGATTATCACGCGGATGATGTCATCAGTGATGTCATTTGAGGTGTCATCAGTGATGTCATCGGTGATGTCACTGACCATGTCATGAGTGATGTAATATGTGACGTCATCAGCAGTGCATTGCGGGGACGCGAGTTATAGTTAGCTCTACTAACTATAACATTCGAATTTCTCTGTTTTTGTACAAGTGAAATGACCAACTAACTATAACGCCCCTGAAACCTGAATTTCTAAATGTTTTTTAAATGCTAATTTCTAACTATAATGTCCCTGAAACCTATGGTTTTTTCAGTGAATTACAAAGGTTTTGTAAATGCTAATTTCTAAATATAACGTCTGTAAAACCTATGGTGTTTTCAGTGAATTTCAAAGGTTTTTTAAATGTTAATTTCTAATTATAATGTTCATTAAACCTATAGTTTTTTCAGTGATTTTAAATTATCATTCCATTCTCAACCTGGTTAAAACAGCCGATATCGGCAGTTTTCCAGCAATAGCTCCTACCAAAATAAATTGTCACAAATGAGAGCAACAACTAATGCAAATAATATGCAGAGTACGCGTTCCTGTACAAAAATAACACGAAAACACCACTTCCCAATATTTTCAACGAGCAGCCGAATCTGCGGTGCATTCCAAAAACAGGTGATAAGCTGCGTTAGCAGTAGGAATGTAACATCTGCCTTTTACTGGTGTAAAGTAGGATGACTACCTACAGTGTTAAAGGGAGCCCAGCCCAGAATCACATCTGAAGACCAACACATAGTGCTACTGTTCATGCACCTCCGACACCCAAGAAGGTCACAAAACCCACTGCCACCACCATCAGGACCTCTCCCCGGACCACCCCGCCACTACCACAGAGGCTGCGCACAACAGGACAGCGGACCTACCTAAAACGGCATGGCCCCTCAGCCACACAATAGCTGAATGTAGCGAGATGTGGCAACCAAACATGTGTGAAGAACGCAAGTCATCCACCAATAATAATGCACACAATACCAAGAGTACAGGGTGACACATTGGCGCTTGCGGCCCGGGTGGCGGCAGCACTACAACAGGGACACCCGCATCAATTGATTCCTCATACAGCCCAGGACGGAACCACTCCCAGAGCTCCAGAGTCATTGTTCACAGCCTCACGCAGGACTGGCATACGCCAGGCCAGCCCAATCCGTTTACACATACAGGAAGGGACAACAACGCTACATGGCCCAGCTTTTCATTGTAGTGATCTGCTGCTCACAGGTCTAGTTGTCAGTACACCACAGCCACTCCCTGATGGCTGGTTTACACCCATACCACACCCATCAAGCACAGGCGTCACAGGACACTTGACCCTGCCAATAAAAACGATCGGATGGACGTGCTCCATGCCATTTCGATTTCAGACTTGGTGCACCAGATGCACTGCAGCCGGCACAGGCACACCACCACAGGACGGTGAATTTCGGTCCACTGAGGTAGGGGCATTGTAAGTGCTGAGCGGGTGTGCAGCCTGCGATGATGCCCCTACCCGGTGGTCTGGACATCTCATGTTTTGTGTGCCCTGCTGGACCGCAGTGTAGGCCTGAGCCATCGAACAGTGGGGGCCTACCGCCACGTGCGTGGCCTCACTGGTCACTGAGTTAGTGGCACCGCAAGGGCTGAGCGGGTGTGCAACCTGCGATGAACATGGGTGCACTGGTATGTCCTCTGCCATCGCAAAATCAAGACGCAGCACCAAATATGACCTGTTGGCCTGCGGAGCGGAGCTGCATGATGTGGAGGGTGCCCTGTCTGCGAAAAGGTGAGCAGTGAGGCCTGGGTGCGCAGGGGCAGGCAGATACCTCTGGGCGGCGGGAGTGGATGGGGTGCAGCAGCCTGGGTGCGCAGTGGCGGGCAGACACCTCTGGGCAGTGGAAGTGGATGATGTGCACCAGCCTGGATGCACAAAGGCGGGACAGCGATTTAGGCGTGCGCAGTCGTATATACTCTGCCATTCCTGATTCTGTACTATGTTTCAGATGGGGGAGCTTGAGGGCTCCACTAGGTCCCGGCACATGGTTGGAGACACAGCAGTGGCATAAAGGTGAGCTGTGAGGGTTTTGTCCACAGTGTGGGCACTCACTGTCCCTCCTCATCTCTTCCTTTCTCTGCCTCACACTCTTTTTCTCTCTCTTCCTCTTTCTCACACTGTTTCTCTCTCTCTCTCACTCTTCCTCTGTTTCTCTCTTCCTCTTTCTCACACTCTTTCTCTCTTTCTCTCTCTCTTCCTCTCTCTCACTGTTTCTCTCTCTCTTTGTCTCTCACTCTTTCTCTCTGTCTTCCTCTCACTCTTTCTTTCTTTTTCTCTCTCTCTTCCTCTAACTCTCACTGTTTCTCTCTTTCTCTGGCTCCCTCTCACTCTTTCTTTTGCTCTCTCTCTTCCTCTCACTCTTTCTTTCTCTCTCTCTTCCTCTCTCACATTCTTTCTGTGTGTCTCTCTCACCTTTGATGGACGCATGCCGCACAATCTTATCATGCTTTTTGTCTAACAGGCTGTGATTCACGGATTGACGTCTCCCCCAACAAGGAACTCCCGCCCCTCAGTGCCACCAGAGCTGAACGCGAGTGCAGCCTGCGATGATGCATGGCCATACTGACAATCAACACACATTCTGATTTGTGAGCTCTGTTTACCGCGTGTGCGCAACGCCTGAGGAGGTTGCTTCGGCACGTGGTGGGCCCTCTTTGACACATGCCGGTGGTGGAAGGTGAGGAGAGAGGCTTGTTTCCGCAGCAGCGAGCAGTCACCTCTGGGAGGTGGGAGTGGATAGTGTGCAGCAGACTGGGTGCACTAGAGCGGACAGACACCTCCGGGCACTGGGAGTGGATTGGGTGCAGCAGCCTGGATGCGCAGGAATGGGCAGTCACCTCCGGGCACTGAGAGTGGATGGGGTGCAGCAGCCTGGGTGCACAACAGTGGGCAGACGCCTCTGGGCAGTGGGAGTGGATGGGGTACATCAGCCTGGGTGCGCAGATGCGGGCAGACACCTCTGGGTGGCAGGAGTCGATGGTGTGCAACAGCCTGAGTGCGCAGGCCGGACAGACACCTCTGGGCGATGGGAGTCGATGGGGTGCAGCAGCCTGAGTGCGCAGGGGCGAAACAGAGAATTACGCATATGTAGTTGTATGTACTCTGCCATTACTATTTCTATACTATGTTTCAGATGACTAAACTTGAGGGCTGCATCATATCCCAACACGTGGTTGGAGACACACCGGTGGCAGAAAGGTGAGCTGTGAAGATTTTCTCCACAGTGTCAACACTCACTCTTCCTCCCCATCTCTTCCTTTCTGTCACTCTTTCTCTCTCGTATTCTCTATCTCTTCCCTTCTCTCTCTCACACTTTCTCTCTTTCTCTGTCTCTTCCTCTCTCTCTCATTCTCTCTTCCTCTCTTCCTCTCTCTCACTCTTTCTCTCTCTCTCTTCCTCTCTTTCACACTGTTTCTCTCTTTCTCGCTTCCTTGTTTCTAACTCCTTCTCTTGTTCTCTCTTTCACTCTTTCTCTCTTTCTCTGTCTTCCACTCTCTCTCTCTCTCTTTCTTTCTCTCTCTCTTCCTCTCTTTCTCTCTCTCTCTCTCTCCTTTGCTGGACACATGACGCACCATCTTATCTTTTTTTTGTCTTGCAGGCTGTGATTCACAAATTGTCGAGGGATGACACGCCATACCTGTACCTACTTTTATTTTGGTCTTTTGTTTAAATAACATGTTTTATATGTAAATCCATACATGAATAAGATTCTTTTTTGTCCAACCTCACAAGCTTCTTCTTCTTAATAATTGTACCACATTACATACGAGATTCCCTAACGTGACTGTCACATTTGTTTGTGGGGGTGGGGGTGAGGGGGGATGGCGGACAAGGAGCTGCTGCTCGGGGGTGTCAGAGCAGTGTTGGGTGTCCAACCTGCATGATCGTTGGCTCCATTGCATCTGTTCTCAGAGACTTGCGAGCCAGCAGGCTGGCTTGAAGATGAAGAGCTGCGACCCGACTGGCTGTCTTGTAGAGGGAGAGCCGCTGCCCATCAGTTCACAGAGGGAAAGCTGTCGGCCAGCTCGCAGAAGAACAGCAGCGTACTAGCTCGCAGGGGTAGAGGCACAGCAGCATACTAGCTCGCAAAGGTAGAGAGCTGCGAGCCGACGGACTGGCTTCTAAAGCCATAGCTGCGAAGTGGTGATGTGGGCAGAAGGAACGTGAAACAGGAATCTCGCACAGACAGAGCTCCGGTATATTTTCAGTATTGCCTCGCAGAGGTAGAACTACGGAGAGATACGAGCTGATGGACTGAATCACAAAATGGTTGCCAACACTTCCTAGTCTCAACAGTTCGCAGCCAATGAGCCGCAAGCTCCTCAACCAATCAGATGTCAGAATTCTCAAATATCACTATCTGTACAATATGATATTTCTCAAAAACTACTGAACGGATTTACCCCATTTAAACAAAAGCGTGCTTTCTGGACCACAACCTTTCTCCCTGCCAAATGTGGCGCGTCTGCCCGCAAAGAGGCACAGCAGCGTACTAGCTCCCAAAGGTAGAGAGCTGCGAGCCGACGGACTGCCTTCTAAAGGCATAGCTGCGAGCTGGTGATGTGGGCAGATGGAGCGTGAGAGGGGTATCTCGCACAGACAGAGCTCCGATATATTAAATTGGCCCCGGCACCTTTGTTTTATATTTTCACTCGATGCAAGACACAAGATGGCTGCTAACACTTCCTGGTGTTAGCAGCCAATCAGAGGAAACTCTCTGGTTCGAATAGTTAGCAGCCAATCAGAGGCAAGTTCGTGCTCGGGAGTTAAGCTCCGCCCAGATAGATAGATATTTTTTCCCTTTAATATCTCAAAAACTACTGAACGGATTTACACCATTTCAACAAAAGCGTGCTTTCTGGACCAAGACCTCTCTCCCTGCCAAATTTGGCGTAATTCCATTCAGCAGTTTGACCTGTAGCCTTGTCTAAAGTTTCCTATGGAAAATGCATTGAGAAAACACGTTTTGAGACCCCACTTTTTTCTCAGCCCCCCCTTGACCAATCACCCCCAAACTTTAAAGATAGGAGCTGATCAAAAAAGAAACTTTTTGGAAAAGTTCGTAAAGATTCATCAAACGACGCCAAAGTTATAAGCATATGAAAAAATGCTTTTCTTATGGAAACGTGGTCCTAAATATAGCTATCTACTGGCGACTGCCAGTAGATAATATAAATATATTAAATATATATATATATAAATACATATACGCACAACAAGTCCCTGCAATGACGGATGAATGTACTCTCAAGATACCTCTGGTATTCAGTGCGTAATTTGTGCTAGTGGTTTCTGGTGCTCAGCACCGGCACTCATTTCACTATAGAATTTTTCTCCAGTGGGAAGTGGACACAATAATTATTAAATGTACATGATGTTATGACCGTATATGCGCAGCGCTATTCTGGGAGTCACAGATCCCATGTTGCAAAGCGTTGAGTACATGCCCTCACCACGTCCCCGTATGATTGAAGGCTTGAACATGGTTTAACTAAACCTACCAGAAGGCGTTCTGTGTTATGGTGGCCATCTTGGAAATTCGGCTATGTAAAGCTGTGAATAGCAAGCATCTGCGCTTGCTATTCTGTTTCTATATTGATGAGTACTTGTTGCCCTTCCGGTAAGGGGCTCGCCCTTTGCCCTGGATCCTTTTCAGTCTGTGTGCAGTGTGTTGGAATCAAGCTGCTTCACATTAACCTTGAGCTGCGCCAGCCAAGCCTGTTGAGGCTTCAGTATTGCTGGTGTCTCTGACCTGCAAGCCGTTCTTCGCAGGCCCCCGGAGCCGCTTTTGAATGTGGTCGACACTCCCTGTCAGAGCGGAACTAAGCGTAAGAGGAGTGGACTGCCTCCAGCAAGTCAGCTAAGTGTACTGACAGAGTACCTGCTATGTACAAAGTGTCTTTGAGATTTATGACTTTTTGATTGCTAGAACGTTATCCAGAAGCTTGTGGTCATTGTCACAATGTGGATTATGGCTGTCACCCTTGCACTAATCTCTGGCCCCATGAATTAAGATCAATGTTTTAACCTTTCATGTCAAAAAGAAATATGCATCTAAACATTATGGGTCAATTGCACTGTGTGAAATTGGAAAATTTGGTGCCAGTCCCAGCTTGCCTGCTTGAACAAATCTTTTCATCATAGGCAAATACTTTATTTCACCAAGCGAGCCCCCTTTCTGTTCATTATCACACTTGAGAGCACCTTTAAATACACAAGTTCAGGATGTGCACTTCTCAAAAACCTCTCTCGTCTTGGACTTATTATATTAACCTATAATGTTGCTCCATCAATAATTATCCAGGCCGCAAAATAGAGTGCATATCACTGGAGCCAATAGTGGCCATGGGTGGAGCCGGTGGCAGTGGGCAGTGGGTGGTGGCCTATTAAGAAAGATTTTGAGCTTCTGCACTTATTATTTTACAAATTAAGCACAGCTGGTATTAAAGTATTATTTCTCTTCTCCGTGTCACGTGTGAGCAAGGCTGTTTACAGACGAAACGCATAGCGGAGAAGAGAAATAAATCTTTCCTGATACTTCAATGCCAGTGGTGTCTCTTGAGAGTACATTTATTCGTGACTACGGGGACTTGTTGAGTATTTTCCAGCCGGTTGCCCTGCTGGCGCACGTACCACCTCTCTTGGTCCTTGGTCGGGATCCGAGCGTTTTTGTTTGAAATCTATATATATACATATATATATATATATATATATATATATATATATATATATATATATATATATATATACTCACAGAAAAAACCATAGGTTTCAGGGGTGTTGTAGTTAGCTGGACATTTCACTCATACAAAACCATAGAAATCCCTCCGTTATAGTTAGTTCCGCGCGCCCGCAATGCACTGCTGATGATGTCACATATTACATCATTCATGACATGGTCAGTGACATCACTGATGACATCACTGATGACATCTCAAATGACATCACTGATGACATCATTCAGTGAATGTGGTTTAGTTTGAAATTTAAATATGTATTATATATATATACCAATCTGTATTGAAGATTGAGTGGATATATAACTGTCTGGATGGAGGATTTAGTAGCTGACTGACTGTTTGTTTAAGTGAGTAATTAAAAGTGTCTCACTTATGACATGGATTAGTAACTAAACTATGTGAATGTGTGCATCACTGTCTCTGTTGTTGTATAACATGCTGCATCAGTTGGTCACTAACTACATGAGTGTGTATATTAGTTATTGATTAGTTGGGTGAGTATTTGTATGGGACACTGAGTTTGTGTGTGGTTGGATGGGGTGTGTGCAACTCAATGCATAGATGTGTGAATGGTTGATTGACTAGGTGTATAGGTTTAAGAGTGCATGCGGAAACAGTTGTTTGGGTGACTGTGTGTATTTATTTGTGTGTTGGTGAGCGAATATATGTTTTAGTTGTACATCTTCAACAAAGTAAAAAAATAAAAGGCATTGTATGTGAGTGTTGGTGTATATAAACAAGTATATATAAGAGTCAGTGATTGTGAGAGTAACTATATGAATGAGTGTATAATAGGCCTGGGTGAAAATTCCTTTCCGCTCGCGTAAATTGCGATAATTTGACATTTTTGCGTTCCGCGGAGAACGCTAAAATGTCAAAATTTCCGCAATCCGCATCTTGCCGGAAATATTTTTCTTGCTCGCTCTGTAAAAAAATACATTATCGCGTGCCTTACCTGAATCCCCGCGTTCGCCGACAAGTTGGTAGCCATTTGCGCTGTCTCGCGACAGTTCGCACCCGCATTAACGTCATTCGTCGCGCCATCACGTCATTCGTCGCGCCATCACGTCTTTCTGCTCACGATCATGCACCGCGAGACAAGTGAAAACAAGATGGCCGCGCCCATGAGCAACCGCATGGGTAAGTTGGCGAGCCGCGATCACGCAGAAAATACCGCGAACGGGCGGGCAAAAAAACGTCTGCGTCTTTGCGATATTTCCACGTGTTTGCAGAGATTTTTAACATTTTCGCGATAGTTTTCAAAAGTGAATTTCGCAAATTCCACCCCTTGTGTATAATCGTAATGGTGATTTTTTAACATATTAACTATGAGTTACTATGTGTTTGAATAAATGAGGTGTTGTGTGTATAATTGTGTAAGTGAGTAAATGTAAGTGTGATTAATTTTTTTCATGAGTGAGTAGGATGACTGCATAACCGACTAAGATGACTGCTGATGTGTCAATGTCTATATATGTGTATACGTGCATTTGATAGTGTTCTATTAATTAGTGACTGCATGTATAAGTGATTCTGTTGTTGAATGGGTAGTTGTGTGTGTAGACTTAGGAATCAGTGAGTGGGTACGTAATAACTGGTATTGGTGTGTCAATAATTTCAAATATGGTACTCTGTATTTTACAGTGAGTGATGAAAGGTTATACTAGTGTATGATGAGGTGTATCAGATTGTCACGTGGATGATGTCATCAGTGATGTAATTTGAGATGTCATCAGTGACGTCACTGACCATGTCATGAATGATGTAATATGTGACATCATCAGCAGTGCATTACGGGCGCGCGAGTAACTATAACGGAGGAATTTCTATGGTTTTGTACGAGTGAAATGTCCAGCTAACTATAACACCCATGAAACCTATGTTTTTTTCTGTGAATTTCTAAGGTTTTTTTAAATGCTAATTTCTAACTATAACGTCTCTGAAACCTGTGGTTTTTTCAGTGAATTTCAAAGCTTTTTTAAATGCTAATTTCTAACTACAACGTCTCTGAAACCTATGGTTTTTTCAGTGAATTTCAAAGGTTTTTTTAAATGGTAATTTTTAAGTGTAATAGTAGTTATACCTATTTTTTTGTATTGATTTTCTACAGTTTTTTAACTGTTTACTTATAAATATTTTATTCATTAAATAACATTATACATCTTTCTGAAAATTGCAAAAATAAAATACAAAAAATTAAAACTGAAATATTGTTTAATTTTGTTGTTTTATTTTTTTATTTTAATATGTTTATATAATTATCTTTAAAAAAAAAATCCCAAAATTTTTCAGAGTCACACACCCAAAGCGTACACATCACGGTGGGTGTGCGGATTCTAGCCTCCATTTTAGAAATGTTGTGAAGGATCCGTGTACGGTGTGCAACAGCTGCGTGTTTTTCAGTTACATCATATACATTTAAAATTACGTGATGTGCGCGATTGGTATGCGACCAGTCCACGACTCCTGCTCCCGCGCATTCGCAACACATGCACATTATGGTACGTGACACTTGCGCGGTGGCGGGTCCCGCGTGACATCATATTGGTGCTGGGGCGCGCTGGGTCCACGACTCCCGCAAATATTTTTTATGTTCTAAAATGATATGTATGTGTGTTTAATATACATATTAGGGCAAGAGACTATCTAAGATATTCATAAAAATAATATATTTGTACTTATAATAAACTTATATTATTTTTAAATATATTTTCGCAAAGTCGCGTCGGGTGCGTGCTTCGTGAGCGCAGAGTGCGCGGATCCCACGTGATTTCAGTGGTTCATAACATTTCCCACTGTAACTATTGAAGGACCCCACCCATTTGAATCATTCTTGTTGGAGCATCTTTAGAGAGACATCTCTTTTCCTACAAGAACCCTTTTTGCCACTTGGAGAGAAGAAAGTAAATGCGAGAAAGGTGACGTGCAAAATTTGTGACCGAGTCCTGTCAAGAGGCAGTGAAAAAAAATACTCTTGTGGCACTGCTTCTATGTACAAGCATCTCCGGACCACACATACTCTCAATCTTGCTCGGGAGGAAATGAGGCGAGCTGCTTTGAACCCCTCACCTGCTGTGGCAAGTACATCTGGAGCGTCCTCAGGAACACCTGCAATGGACATTAGGCCAGAATTCGCCTTTATCGAGCAACACTGCGTGAAGTGTAAGAAACTTATATGCTTCGGTGAGCAGTCGGTGGATGCAGTTTGTGCTGCGCAATGCAACCATTGTTGTTAATTTTTTTTGTTTTTTTGTTTTTGGAATGATAAGTAATTCCAAATGTTTCCTGTTTTATTCATTCTTTTTTTTGTTCATTTTTTGAAAAAAACAAAACAAATACAAAATTGTTCAAAAAAATAAAAATAAAAATACAAAAGAAAAAAAAAGTTTTTATCAGAACTACCTTATCTGGTTAAAGAAAGAACTATAATTTCAAGGTAATGTGTGAAAGTTTGGTTGAATATATGTATACAGCATGATTGACTGAAAGAATGCATTAGTAGTACAACAGCTTAACACTGCAAGCTCTTTAGCTGCACTGCGGCACTTCCGAATCACAGGGATGTGACATATGTACATGAATATGTTGCAACTCTGTACTTCCCTCTGCACTGCTGCACAAACTGCAGCCATGGTGCAAGGATGTCTGTGTCATGTGGAGATTGTTTTTGTGCAGTAAGGGACACCTTCCTGCACAAAAACAACCAGTAAAGACATTTTCCTCTTTCATTGTATGCTGTGGAATGCAGCATGCATTGAAAGAGGAAACAATTAGGAGAAATGAAAACAATGCTCCTAGTTGCGCCTTGCTACACCAACTCTATGATGGTGCAGCATTCACACACATCTCCAGATTTACGATTTCTCATAAATCTGGAGATATGTCTTGTTGTAATGGTGTTGCATGGGAACACCCACAGCAACACACCTATGGGACGCCCCTTCAACGCAAAGTTCTGTGTATAAAAGGGTCATATTTACAAGGAGAGGAAAAACCAAGCAAGGTGGCTTTTCCTCTCCTTGTAAATAGGAAGGAGTGCCTGGCGCCATCACTACATTACAAAAAGTGACGTACTGGTGGCGTAGGGTGCTTGCAAATCTGCCCCATAAGTGCTTAGGTATTGGCAGACTGATACAATAAGAACATAGTGCTGGATGGGTGATTGAAGAATTGCATGAGACTGACAGGAGGTATCCTACGCTGCATGGGTACTACTTCACTATTTAATGGAGTGGACCAATAGTATGTATCTGCTTAGAGATTTGTAGGGATTATGCACAGAATATGTTATGTGTACTTGTGTTGGTGCCTAGGTCATTTTATAAGAATACCACTAGTAACTGGAATGATGACAGTGCTGCAAACAGAGTGAACACTTAATTTATAAGTGCTTACGTATTGGTGTAGTGATAGGATAAGTAGATGGTGGTAGATAAGTACTAAAGAAGTGCATGGGACAGACTGGACGATTACTACACTGCATGAGTACTAACTGGGTATTTAGAATAGAATATCAATAGTATGTAGCTAGTTAGAGGTCTGCTTGGATAGTGCACAAAATATTATAGATGTACTTGTGTTAGTAGCTAGGCCATTCCATAAGTTCGTGACTAGTAACTAGAATTACAGTATTACAAACAGAGTGTATAGTGAATTTATAGCTTAGGTATTGGTGGAGTAATAGGATAAGTAGATAGTGCTGGATGGGTGATTGGAGAAATGCATGGGACAGACAGGAGGATTCCTACACTGCATATGTACTAACTGGGTATTTAGAAGAGTGTATAGTTTGTAGCTGGTTAGAGGTGTGCATGCATAGTGTACAAAATATTGTACCTGCACTTGTGTTTTTGACTACGCCATTCCTTAAGTATACGACTAATAACTGGAGTAATTTCAGTGTTGCAAAGAAAGCGCGTGCTGAATTTATAAGTGCTTAGGCATTGGTGGAGTGATAGGATATGTAGATAGTGCTGGATGGGTGAATGGAGAAGTGCATGGGACAGACAGAAGGATTCTTAGACTGCATAGGTACTAACTGGGTATTTAGAAGAGCGTATCAATAGTATGGAGCTGGTTAGAGGTCTGCATGCATAGTATACAAAATATTGTACCTGCACTTGTGTTAGTGGCGAGGCCATTCCTTAAGTATATGACTAATAACTGGAGTAATTTCAGTGCTGCAAAGAGAGTGCATGCTAAATTTATTAGTGCTTAGGTATTGGCAGAGTGATAGGATACGTAGATAGTGCTGGATGGTTGAATGGAACAGACAGAATGATTCCTAGACTGCATAGGCACTAACTGAGTATTTAAAAGACTGTATCAAAGCTATGTAGCTGATCAGAGGTCTGCATGCATAGTGCACAGAATATTGTAGCTGTACTAGCATTGGTGTGTCTATGGTTTCGAGAATGGTTGTCTGTATTTTAGGGTGTGAGAAGGTGCATCAGATGATCACGTAGATGATGTCATCAGTGATGTCATTTGAGATGTCATCAGTGATGTCACCAGTGATGTCACTGACCATGTCATGAGTGATGTAATATGTGACATCATCAGCAGTGCATTACTTTAATCCAAAAAGCTGGCGGCCAAATTGGCCTGGTCACGATGTGAAAGAAAAGAAAACAAGTGTTAATATGCACACAATGTCATTTCAGCATATCTTGCCCTGTGACCACCATACCTGTATGTTCGTCAACGTGACTTATTCATAATAAACATACTTAGAATTGCAAACATCAACATAAACAATGGACTACACATTACTTTAAAGTGAAAGGCTATCAGCCATATTAATCTGGGCATGTTGCATATTATAATGGTTCTTACAGGAAAGAAAATGAAAAAAAGGGGTGTTAATATATACACACTATCCCAAAATAAAGTTCTAGTGATTATAGTTCCATTCCATTCACAGCTCATTAAAGATGTCATGAGTGATGTCATGAGTGATGTAACTGACCATGTCATGAATGATGTAATGTCTGAGGTCATTAGCAGAATTTCACTAGTTGTGTATGAGTGAAATCTGAGTCTAACTATACCATCCCTGTAATCTTTGTTTTTTTCAGCAAATTTCTAGTTTTTTTTTTAACGTTAAGTAAGATGCATATCACAAGGGATGGTGGGGGTTGGAAGCAGGGCCTGGCATTGTGCTGCCCCCACCCAAGCTTGCTGCTCCTGCCTTTCCTCCTCCTAGCCATCCATTGTCCAAGTCCATGTCCCTGCTCCCTTATTACAGCCCTGTGTGGCCATTGTTCTGCCACTGGCCTTCCTGCCTTCTCTGAACAGTTAGCTTACTGCCCCATCCACCTCCTCCCTATCCTCTGTTGTCTAAATACATGGACTAGCCTCCTCCCTCCTGCCATACATGGTCTGATGTGCTGCCACTGCCCTCCATTTAGCATGATGTACCAGTCCACTCCTCCTGCCCTCAATTGCCCAATTCTATGCCCCATCATTGACCTCCTGCTTAGCTTGTGTGCTTAGCTTGCTGCCCCTATTCTCCTTCCCCATGCCCTCCGATGTATTTGTGCATGCCCCTGCTCCATCCTTTTTGCCCACCATGTTCCATAGACCTGCCACTTCTATCTACTCTGAGTGTTCTGTTGAGCTGCCACTCCCCTCCCATCTGCCTACCATTGTCAGATGACTGTAACTTGTCCCTGCCACCTCCAGCCTGCCTGTCCACTTTTCATGCCCCTATCCCCTTCCTCCTGTCCTCCATGGTCCATTTTACTGCCACACCCTTCTTCCCTCCCTGGTCTGTTGTGCTGCAACTGCTTCTCCTGCTTGCCCCGCGTGGTCTGTTGTGAGGCCCCTTCCCCTGAACTCTTTTGTCTGTGCCCAGGTCCTGACCCTCCCTTCTATCCTCCATGGTCCTTTGTGCATGTCCCTGCACCCTCCTTCTTGCCCATCATAGCCATTGTGCTGCCACTAACCCTCCCGCTTGCCATGCATGGTCTTCTGTGCTACCACAGCCCCTCCTACCTTCCCTGTGTGATCAGCTAGCTGCCCCTGACCCCCTCCCACCTTCCCTCTATGGTCTCTGTGTATGCCATCATAGTCTCACTGTTGCTCTCCATTGTGCTTCTTGCTTCTAGTGCCCATCCTGCCTGACCTCCATGGTCATCTTGCTGCTCCTGCCCTGCCCCCTTGCCCCCAGCCCTCTGTTTCCATGTGCAGACCCCTATTCCCTCCCTCCTGGCTTGTCTGTTCCATTGTAATGCCCCTGATTCGTCCCTCTTGCCCTTTATGGTCTGTTATGCTGCAGCTTTCTCTCCTGTCTGTCCATTATGGTCAGCTAGCTACAATTGCCTCTTTCCCCTCTGTTCTCTGTTGTCCATGTGCATGGTTCTGTCCCCTCCCTATTGCTTTCTATGGATTGTTGTGCTGCACTACCGTCCCGCATGCCCTGTGTGGTGTATTGTGCTGCGGCAAACCCTGGAGTGTCCTCTCCATGTCCCTCCTGTCCTCTGTTATCCGAGTCCATGTCCCTACCCCAATTCCTCCTGCCTTCCATGATCAAATATACCATACTTGCGAACATTTTGAACTTGGTAAGAGGGAGATTTTGAAAAATAACTGGGGTATTGATTTTCCCCTTTGAGTTACATTGAAAAAGAGGAGATTGTAGACAGGAGACAGATCAAATAAAACCCATTTGATCTTAAAAACATTGGGCGTTTCCTGGCTGAATCGGGTCTGTTGGCATGTATGGTTGTACTACCACTGCCTCTTCCTTCTGCCCACAATGGTCTATTATATCGCCACAGCCTCTCTTGCCAGTCCTGTATTGTTGGTTTGTTGCCCCAGCCCCCCTTTCCACTGCCCTCCATAGTCTGTTGTGCTGCCACTGCCCTTTCTGTCTGCCCAGTGTGGTCAAATTGTTGCCTCTGCACCCTCCTCCCTGCCTTCAATTTTCAGGATCCGTGCCCCTGGCCTCTGCCTCTCAACAGTATCCTAATGAACAACTAGATTGCTAACATATGGGGCCCGATTCACAGAACTGACTTAGGACAAAATCCTAAACTTACTACCATTTTGGTATTCACAGAAGGCACTTACTCATTTTGGTATTCACAGAAGGCACTTACTCATTTCGGTATTCACAGCAGTTAGGAGTCCTAACTTTAGGACTCCTAAATGCCTTCTGTGAATACCGAAAGTCTTAAAATTAGGAGTTTTCTCAGTTTAGTAGTAGTATAGTTAGGACTCCTAACTTTAGGACTCCTAAATGCCTTCTGTGAATACTGAAAGTCTTAAAATTAGGATTTTTCTCAATTTAGTAGTAGTAAAGTTAGGACTCCTAACTTTAGGACTCCTAAATGCCTTCTGTGAATACCGAAAGCCTTAAAATTAGGATTTTTCTCAGTTTAGTAGTGGTATAGTTAGGTCTCCTAACTTTAGGACTCCTAAATACCTTCTGTGAATACCGAAAGTCTTAAAATAAAGATTTTTCTCAATTTAGTAGTAGTAAAGTTAGGACTCCTAACTTTAGGACTCCTAAATGCCTTCTGTGAATACCGAAAGCCTTAAAATTAGGATTTTTCTCAGTTTAGTAGTAGTAAAGTTAGGAGTCCTAACTTTAGGACTCCTAAACCGAGAACAATCCTAATTTTAAGACTTTCGGTATTCACAGAAGGCATTTAGGAGTCCTAAAGTTAGGATTCCTAACTTCTGTGAATACCGAAGTGAGTAAGTGTCTTCTGTGAATACCATAATGAGTAAGTGCCTTCTGTGAATACGAAAATGGTAGTAAGTTTAGGATTTTGTCTTAAGTTAGTTCTGTGAATCGGGCCCTCTATATTTATTACAAAATTGTGGAACGCCTGACGTCATCTTGACGCAATCAAAACTGTAATACCTAGAGCATTTCCTTTAGAAATTACATATATGAGAGGGTCTTATTTGCATCAAAATCATGGTTAGTGCTCTAAAAAACTAAAATGAGGACATATTTTCTGAGTTTTCAAATAGCGACAAAGTACTTTTAAATTATTTGTTATCTTTATGTTTTTTATCCAGTTGACCACTTGATTAAATGTTGCACTTAGGGGAGAGGATTTGGTGTTACTTCCAGAGCTGCAGACTTTGCAACTGGGGAACCAGGTTGGAGTTTCTGCTTCAGCTCGACATTCTGTGATTCTGGTAAAATCACTTAATCTCCCCATGTCTACAACCGAAATGAATTTTTTCTTGTGTGATGTAACCAACTCTCATGTAAAGCACTCAAATACCTGACAAGTCTGCACTAAGTAAAACGGCAAAAACACAAAAAATAAAAAGTGTTTTGCACACTTCGGTCATTGGGACTACATCTGGGCTACATCTGGGTGATATTTGTGCTGCAGTTGGGCTTTTTTGTCTCTGGTGGCCATCTTGGGAGATTTATTTGTTATGAAGATTTCTAATTCCCTCATTTACTGCAGTCTCCAGTAGGAAATGCTTTCAGTGTTTTCCATCAAGAAGGTATTCAGATATGTCACACATTTGCCATGAATTCTGAATGTTAGCACTCTAGCTGCTCAATAGATCACTGTAGTAAAGCTACTGCTCACCACGGAAGTCTGCTGCTGGTATTAAAAGTGCATGTTTCAGTCTGCATGTCAGAATTTTTTTATGAAATAGAAGAGGATTTGAGAAGTCACTCAAAATGTGCCCTAATTTTTCTTTCTTCAGCACTAATCATAATATCTATGGCAAAACGAACCCCCTCATTGTGTTCCTTTTTAAATTAAATGTTTTAAGTGTTACCAGTTTATTCCAATCAAGATGGCTTCAGGTGTGCCATACGTTTGTCATAAGTAAGACAGTAAGCGCTCTAGTTGTTCTTAAGAACACTGTGGGACATTCTGTCATTGGGTTATACTTGGGCTACATCTGGGTGATATTTGTGCTACATTTGGGTTCTTTTGTCTCTGGTGGCCATCTTGGGGGACTCATTTGTTATGAATTTTCCTAATTTCCTCATTTACTGCAGTCTCCTCAGTAGGAAATACTTTCAGTTTTTCACTTTGGTTCCATCAAGAAGGCATTCAAATGTGTCACACATTTGCCATAAATTCTGAATGTTAGCACTTTATTTGCTCATTAGGTCACTGTAGTAAAGCTGCTGCTCACCAGGGAAGTCTGCTGCTGGTATTCAAAATGCATGTTTCTGTCTGCATGTCAGAATTTTTTAATGAAATAGAAGTAGAGGATTTGAGAAGTCAAAATGTGCCCTAATTTTTCTTTCTGCAGCACTAATTATAATCTCAGTGGCAAAATGAACCCCCTAATTTTGTTCCTTCGCAAATTAAATGTTTTAGGTGTTACCACTTTATTCCAATCAAGATGGCTTCAGATGTGCCATACTTTTGTCATAAGTAAGACTGTTAGCGCTCTAGTTGTTCTTTAGAACACTCTGGGACATTCTGTCATTGGGCTATACTTGGGCTACATCTGGGTGATATTTATACTACATTTGGGCTATTTTGTCTCTGGTGGCCATCTTGGGAGACTTATTTGTTATGAAGTTTCCTAATTTCCTCATTTACTACAGTCTCCTCAGTAGGACATACTTTCAGTTTTTTACTTTGATTCCATCAAGAAGGCATTCAGATGTGTCACACATTTGCCACAAATTCAGAATGTTAGCACTCTAGTTGCTCATTAAATCACTGTAGTAAAGCTACTGCTCACCAAGGAAGTCTGCTGCTGGTATTGAAAGTGCATGTTTCAGTCTGCATGTCAGAATTTTATCATGAAATTGAAGAGGATTTGAGAAGTCACTCAAAATGTGCCCTCATTTTTCTTTCTGCAGCACTAATCATACTTTCTATGGCAAAATGAACCCCCTCATTTTGTTCCTTTTTAAATTAAATGTTTTAAGAGTTACCACTTTATTCCAATCAAGATGGTTTCAGGTGTCAAATCAGCTGTACAGAATTAAACCAAATTTGGCAGAAACCTAGATCTTGGTCCAGAAACATGCTTTTTGTGATTTGGTGTGAATCCAGTCAGTGTTTGTGGTATTAAATTGAAAACAAAATTCTAAATAAATACGGAAAGTTATAGAAGGGGTCAGGGTAGAGGTACCCTGACCCAATGGGTGTGATAAAGGGGCTTTTGATGGGCCCATTGTTGCTACACTCAGCGTGGGCCCGTGTTACATTGTGATGTATTAGTGAATCTTGCAGTTAAAAATAAAAAATAAAATCACTCAGATACTAATGTAGTCACTCAGAGACCCATTCACACTGGTAGATTCACTCACACACCTACTCAGAGACTCACTCACAGACCCACTCAGACACTCACATGCCCACTCACAGACCCACTGAGACACTCCCACTCCCACTCACAGACCAACTAAAAGACCCATCCATCTACTCACAGACCCACTGAGACTCAGGCAGTTACTCACCGACCCACTCAGACACTCATGTACCCACTCTCAGACCTGCTCAGAGACTCATGCACCCACTCACAGACCTACTCAAACACCCACTCACAGACCCGCTCAGAGACTCACACACCCACTGACAGGCCTACTGAGAGACTCTTGCACCCACTCACAGACCCATTGAGAGACTCATGCACCCATTCATGCACCCATTCACAGACCCACTCAGACACACACACACACACTCACAGACTCACTCAGAGACTCACGCAACTGTTCACAGACCCACTCAGACACTCATGCACCCACTCACTCAGAGATTCACACACCAATCAAACTTACATGCTATTACCCCTTCTCACATAACCACTCTCATACACTCACTCACAGACTCACTCAGACACTTACGCACCCACTCACAGATCCACTCAGAGACTAACACACCTAGTCACACACCCATTTAGAGGCTCATGCACTGGCTCACATCCCAGTCAGACACTTATGCACCCTCTCATAGACCCACTCAGACGCTGATGCACCCGTTCACAGAGTCAGACTCTAACCCACCCACTTCTCAACCCACTCAGTCATGCACCCACTCACTGACCCACTGAAATATTTATGCACCTACTCACAGACCCACTGAGACAAGACACTCAGGCACCCAGTTACAGACTAAATCAGCTAGTCAAGCGCCTAGTCAGATACACTGAGTTACTCACGCAGTTGCAATCCTCCGTTCCCTTGCAGCAAATATTCAGGTGAAATATTGTAGAAGGAGTCAGGGTATGTCGACCCTGCCCCCAGGGGTGCAATGTAGGGGTCTGTGAGGGACTACTGGTGGGCCAGAAAATACCCTAGAAGTTTTTTTTCTATCATGGTAGGATTCGCGAATCTGCTGCAACAGTCTATGTCTATTGAGTGTGTGCTTTTGGTTTGTGAATTTGCAACGGATTTGCAAATTAATACAAATATTTAAAAAAGAGATTTAAAAAGGAAATGAACCAGTTTTGGGAAAAGGGGCTGCTCTGATAATACCCTTTATGTTTACTGTGTGTAGATGATAATTACGCACCCACTGAAAAACCCACACATCCACTCATATGCCCACTCACAGATCCATACAGCCACTCACAAAACCACTGACTCTCCCACACAGCCACTCAGATACCCACTCACCCATATAGTCAAGTACACAACCACTCCCTCACCCACACTCTCACTAACACACCCACCTACTCACTCATACAGCCACTCACAGAACTACCCACTTAGCCATACAGCCACTCACTCACCAATGCACAGACTCACACAACCACTCACTCAGTCTTACAGCCACTCACACATCTATTCAATGACACTTGCAGACACTCAGATACCCACTCACCGATCTGCACACCATCTCACACCAACTCACTCACCCATATAGCCACTCACATTCATAACTTACTTATACAAGCACTCTCACAACCACCCACCCACTCACCCACATAACCACTCACCCACTAACACAGGAACACACTCACTCATACTCTCAGTTATACATCCAGATGGTTCTAACAAGAACCTTTTTTTTAACTTTTGCGAACCTTTTGTACTTTTATTGGCAGTTTTTCGGTGAAAATATATATATACATACACACACACACAGACACAACCACACCACCAACTCTATTTTGCTCTTTGTAGAAATTCTTTGTTTGCTTGCACATGCCCTCAGCCAAAGGCTTCTTTGAGCATGGCAGAGGGGTGAGGTAATGTGTGCATTGTACATAATAACTGATGTATTTTAGGGTGTTTGCAGTTTTGTGCTTGATTAAGCAAAACATACTTTAACAGTTTTTTCTTTCAGCAATTTTCATAGGTATTTAATGATGTAGTATATTCACCTGTCATGTACCCATTCTGCACTGTACGCTGTCTTCAACCACGCCAATTCCGACCAACCAGTTAAGGGTGTGATCCTTTAAGATCAGTCTGTGTCAGGGCAGGAGTGGGATGATAATGTAGCCCCACCATCTGCATCTCCCACAACTCCACCTACAATTTCTCTCGCAGAACACATCAGAGGTTTTCATGAACTCCTGGAGCAAGCCTCAAAACAATTCAACCTTCCTATACCAATAAAGCAAATGGATTGTTTTCTGTATGATTTTAAAGATTCAGTAAGCAAGTCGATTAAGTCAATTCCCATTGATGATCAAATTTGGGAAGAGGACTGAAACCCATGAAGAACCTTGCAACAGTGACAGCAGTCATTTCTTGGCTTGATAAGAAATATAGAGCTCCTGAGAATTTGCCTACGTGTTTTATTGGGCATCTATTCCCAGATGTGTTATTGAAGCAGGCGGTCCAGCAGAGGTCCAGAAATCCCTTTTATCCATGGATATAGCTTCAACGGCTTTCAGGCAGATGGCTGGTGCCAACAAGGATGATTGGAAGCCAATTAATTCCATCCTGAAGTTCAACTAAAGGTGTTAGACATGCCTTTTGATCGAGAGAACCTCTTTGGTACGCAAATGGACAACACTCTCCAATCTATCAGGGCTGACACTGGCATAGCTGGTATTTTAGGAACTTTGCAACTGCGCCACTTTCAGCCTTTTCGTGGTGACAGAGGAAGAGGCCAGTTTCTGCCTAGAGGTTCTTACCAGCCATAAAGATATAAACCCTATCCTCAATTTCAGCAGGGTTTTCGCTAGGAGTATACCCCGCAGCAACAATACAGGACAACTCAGACGGCAGCTTATACAAGAGAGCCTGCTTGTAGAAGACCTACAGCAGGAGGATAATGTAATGAAGCATCTAGACGCTTGTGACAATTTTCATACACTAGTCACCTCAACCATGACATTGCACTGCTACTTACCCAGTTACTACAATTGTTGGAAGGCTATCTCTTCATATAATTGGGAGTTAGATATATAAGTTTAACAGCATTCCCCATTGTACTGCGTTCTGGTGCTTGCTTTTACATTTTATTTGCTCAAATCATGTCACGACGTGTTTCAGCCACCAAAATGGCCTTGATCACCAACAAAACGCTCTGCGGCAATGTTCTCATTAAAAAACGTGATTAGGCAACAAATAGGCACTGAAAATAGACTATTTCTGTAGATTTTCATAACTTAGGAAGACAGACTTCACACTCTTTTTCTCTTCCAAGAAGGTTAGTGCTACAACATTATACAACAATTACATATTTCATGTCGTATAATGAAATATTTGATTTTAATTGAGCTAATTCCTAAAAATAGTGATTACATGCTTAATCAAAAACCTTTTAGATTACTTTGACTCCTGATTTCCGGAACCCAAATTTTATAATGTCTGATTAAGCTTAATGGGCTGAAATAATTCTAGTATCAACACAGTAGAATAACATTTTCAAACATTACATTTGGACAACATCGCTCTATTACTGTTTGTTTGTTAATATGTACAGTATAGTCTCTGTAGGAGAGTTGGATCTGCTTCTTATGGTTACCCCCACCTTTTTGCTGATGTATCACTGTTTTCGACTTAGACTGACTGGGATCCTGCTATTCAGGACCCCAGTCTATCTGCTTTCTCCTCTAAACTGATTGCATGTACTTTAGGTACACTCCAGATTATCAATCCCTAGTATATAGTACACCATGTACCCAGGGCATAGGTACCCCAGAGGCCACCCAGGGGCTGCAGCATGTCTTATGCCACCCCTGAGAGACCATTAAAAATAGCACCACATGTCTGCTACTGCAGCCTGTCTAAGGTGGTGCATGCACCCCTTACTTAGATATAGGTTACCTATATCTATTCTAAATCACTGCACACATAAACCTATCAGTCACCCCTATGGCAGCCCTTATCAATCCTGAAGGAAGGGTGCTGGGTATATGTGAGAGGGTGCCCCTGCATGAGCAGAGCCCCTCTGCAGCCTTCGGAACTTACTTTCCGGGGTTGTCTGTGATGCAGCCAATCATATATATTTAAGTGCATTATAACCTTGTGGTACATGCTAACGGCTGCTTAGAAACATGTTGTGTTTGGTGCCAAACACCTTGGAATCATACCTCCCCCACCAGTTCCTTTCTAGAGGAACTAATGTGAAACACCGGTACACCCGGTACCAGCTTTCTCAACCTGGGCATCACAAACTGGATGCTGCCAGCTACAAACATGAGTCTGCCCTCCTGTTGCTGAGCCAAGCTCAAGCAGAGGAAGGTCTGACAATAGGTTTCCTGTCACAGGGAGGTGTGACCACCTCCCAGACAGGCTTTAGTTTATTGGGGCTGGCTGGGTGCACTCTGAGAGTGCCAGAAAGTCTGCACTGGGGGCAGATTTGGTGTCCCTGTGCATAGTCCAGCTCAATCCGGTTGCAGGAGCCATTTGCTCCTGCTCTGGCGCAAAACTGGACAAAGGACATGGGTGTAGCCACCCCTCTGTGCTGACCCTCCCATAGGTGGGTCCTCAGAGTTTGTCTAACCCCGTCCTTGGGTATAAAGTAGGAACCCTGACTACATTACTTTAGATTTTACCTGGACTAAACTCTGCAAGCAGAAACCATGTACTTTGATGGTCTACACTTAGCTGCATGTCAGAAGAATCTCCCTTGGAGTAAAGGAGTTACTCTCCTGCAGCAGCAGGCACCTTAACGCATCTGACTGGTTTGCATCTCCCGAGCTCCTGAGGACTCCAAAGATTTCTGCAACACAGGAGGTGGGTTCCCAAGTGTCTCTGAGGTCGATCTGCTCTCTCAGCAATTCTGAGACCAGTATCTCTCGTGAGGACCGTGCAACCCAAAGCCCTGTGCACCGTGTCTTTTGCAGCAGCATTTGCTTTTTGGCGATCCCTGAGGCTGTGCTTTGGGCTACGTGTAGTCCTGACCCCAGGCAGTATTTTCACTGAAGATTTCCGGCCTACACTCCACGAGTGTTCCGTGGGCTGGTATTTCGTGATTCAGCTCGAGGTCCCTTCGCGATCCCTGGTCCGTTGGCCTGTGGGTCCCTGTAAAGGTAACTCTGACTTTCCTTGGGCTTCCCTGGTGGCTCCAGACGTGCCCTGACTCTCCATTGCTTGGAGAGTCCCCAGGACCTGGCTGGTCCTCACCGTAACTTATTTCCTCTGCCCGCGTGGGTTGCCATTGCCAAGTCTTGTTGGTGTTCAATCCGGACACTGACCCCCCCAGCACTCGACATCCTTCATAGGACAGCTCACCTCCAGACTTTGGTCATCGTCGACATCTCCTGGTCCCCGTGACTGCAGAGTCAAGCATCCTATCTTCTCACCTGAAGCACCCGACATCGGTGGGCATTCAACTACCGAGCCCCTGGTCACCCTGAAGTGACCCAGACTCTGTCTCCTCTGCTTTCAGGTTCTTCTCACCTCGGATCCAGGCTTGATTCCACCAGACACTTTTCATCTTCCCGGCAGCAGCACTTCTTCACATCGCGCCATTGAAAATGACATGGGTTTCCGACACCACTTGATCCCTATGCACCCGGCTCCTCTGGAATAGGTAACACGGGTACCTCGGTACTCACAAGGGTGCTGGCCTTAGAAACTTCTATGTTCCAAAGGTTTTGCTTGAAGTCCTTTCCGAAGTGTCCTTAAACTGAAATTTTCCAACCGCGTCTCTTCCATATAGTTGTACGAAGCTCGCGTCTGTGTTCCCACACTGCACCCATCCTCCGTGGGCTCCCTGTGTCACTCCTTTGGGTGATTCCTTGGAGTCCCAGCGATTCTACGTGCTCTAGGCACGGTGTCTAGTGAAGTCGTTGTTGTTATACCATTTTTTTAGTATATGGTTCGGTCTCCCCCTGGAGCCCGCTGTGTATTGTGCTATTTACTGTTGTTCTATTGGTTAAGTATTGTGTGCCTTGTGCTAAAGAGATTAGTAGAGAGTGTTTAGTAATAAATACATATTATTTTATATGACTCTTGTGTCGTTCTCCTTTCAATTGAGTATTCAGGAGGTTCTGATCTGGTAAAACAAGCTGCTTTACATTCCTTCGAGACTTAGCCTGCAGGCTGCTCTCCACAGCTACCACTAGGATAGCTTTCTATAAAGGCTGTCTTTGACCTAATCACCATAAGGGTTGTTTGGACTGGTGCAAGGTGCCCATTTTAATTAGTGGACAGCATATACCAGGCCAACTTCTCACAGTCCCAATTAGAGATGTTATAATCATATTTGATAACAGCTTATATATATATATATATATATATATATATATATATATATATATATATATATATATATATATATATATATGCAGTTATAGTTATGACCTACTTTCCATAGGAAAAGCAATTTTTGTTTGAGAAATGGGGGTGTTAGTGACACAAGTTATGTGTCCAAAATTGTTTTTTTTAATCGCGTGCGATATTTGCGATGACGCTGCGACTGCCAGCACGACCACCCCATATACTATCACGGGGACATAGCGACTATAAATGTCATCGCGAATATTGTTGAAAATACTCAAAAAAATAAGTGACTCATTAATACGTGAGTTATCTACTATGATGGTTAGAATTAATAATATAGTTATAATTTTTGGATGTGTTGTTGGTTATTGAATGTAGGCCTTTGTTGTCGGTTTTCACAACGTGTCCACGGGGATCACGATTACCAACGTCATTGCGGTTTCCAGAGTCACCACGAAAAGGTAAAATAGGTTTTAGAGATGGTTGTTCTAGAAAAACAGGAGTTTGAAGTGTACAGTAATAACCCCAAGTGTGTAAATAAATGTAATATGTATACATACATGTGTTTTCACTTTATGGAAAAGGTGTGATTGTCGCTGTTAACAGTGACGTTGCGATGTCCCGAATAACTGCGAAAACGGAAAAACGGATCTGAAAGATGCTTTTTAAACAAACTTAGTACAAAAATATGAGTTTAAACATGCTTTGAAAGAAGTATGTATATAGTAATATGTGTAGTGCAATTTTCAGAATGGATTTTCTTACATATTATTTTTAGATGTGTTGGTGGCCAATGAATGTATGCTTTTGTTTTACGCTTTCAGGAAGTGTCTGCGGGCATCGTGATTACCGACATCACCGCAACCTCCGGCGTCACCGCAAAACATTAAATAGGTTTTAGAGATGGTTTTCATAGAAACTCTCTAGGAAAACATGAGTTTGAAGTGTACAGTAATAAGCCCCTAGTGTGTAAAATACTGTAATCTGTGTACATATATGTGTTTTCACTTTATGGCAAAGGTGCGATCGTCGCAGTTAATGGGAACATCACGATGTCCCAAATAACTGTGAAAATAGAAAATAGATCTGAAAGATGGTTTTTAAAGAAACTTAGTACAAAAATATGATTCTAACTGACGGGTGGTTTTTGATAGGGTGATGGCGCCCTCGGAGGAGTTCACAATCTGATTTTTCACAGACATAAACAATAATATGCGGTGCCTAAGGGTAGAGAGCACCACCCCTCTATACAATTAATGGTCTATGCCTACCAAACAATATTACTGTATTCCCCAGCACATGCTTTTAACAATCAACATTGAGAGTAATGTACACATTAAGTTCATGTCCACTTCTTTTATTGTTCTTCTCTGTTAATTTTCCCCGATCTCAGCCAAAACGTGTTTAGTCGCATATTTTGCGACTTCTTCAGGGCTAAGAAATCACATACAAACAAAATGTTGACTGTTAAAAGCGTGTGCTGGGGAATACAGTAGTACAAAAATATGAGTTTAAACATGCATTGAAAGAAGTATGTATATAGTAATATGTGTAGTGCAATTTTCAGAATGGATTTTTTTACGTATTATTTCTGGATGTGTTGGTGGCCATTGAATTTCCGCTTTTGTTTTGTGCTTTAACAACGTGTCTGCGGGCATCACAATTAGTGATGTCACCTCGACATCTGGCGTCTCCTCAAAAACAGAAAGTAGGTTTTAGAGATGGTTTTTCATAGAAAGCGTCTGGGGAGAGGAGTTGGCCTAATGGCTAGGGCAGTCGACCTTGAATTATGGTGAACCGGGTTTGAGTCTCGGCATTGACGTTGAGCATCCTGTGATTATGGGCAAATTACTTAATCTTTCCGTGTCTATCAAAAATGAATGTGTCCTCATGTAATGCAACTGGTGCTATGTAAAGTGATCTGAAACCCGATTCGGGTCAAGTTCACGCTATATAAAACTCTGTTTGAAGTGTACAGTTATAAACCCCTAGTAGGTCATATACTGTAATCTGTGTGCATACATGTGTTTTCACTTTATGGCAAAGGTGCAATTGTCACAGTCAATGGCGACATTGTGACGTCCGAATAACAGCGAAAATGAATAATAGATCTGAAAGATGGTGTTTAAAGAAATTTAGTAAAAAAATATGAGTTTAAACATGCTTGGAAAGAAGTATGTATATAGTAATATGTGTAGTGAATGTTCAGAGTGGCTGTTTATTACATATTATTTTTGGATGTGTTGGCGGCCATTGAATGTCTGCTTTTGTTTTCTGTTTTCACATCGTGTCCATGGGCTTTGTGATTACCGACGTCAATACGATCTCCAGCGTCACCACAAAAACATAAAATTGGCTTAAGAGATGGTTTTTATAGAAACTCCCTCGAAAAAAATGACTTTAGAGAAAACTGTACGAAACCCATACTGTGTGAAATACTGTAGTATGTGTAGATTTATGAGTTTTAGACTTTATGGAAAAGGCGCAATCATCGCGGTTAACGATATCATCGCTACGTCCCGAATAACAGAGAAAATGGAAAATAAGTATGAAAGATGGTGTTTAAAGAAAATTAGTACAAAATATGAGTTTAAACATGCTTTGAAAGAAGTATGTAATAGTAATATGTGAAGGGCAATGTTCAGAATAGATTTTTTTACATATTATTTTTGGATGTATTGGTGGTCATTGAATGTCTGCTTTTGGTTTCTGGTTGCGTGACATATCTTCATGGATCGCGATGTTGTCGCGAATATAATAAATGAAAAAAAAAATGCTTGTTAATCCACTGAAGAAAATACAAGCTTACAAAAATACCACTTTTAGAGCTATTTTAGATAGAAAATACATTTCAAAAACCTTAAAAATTCCAAACAAAAATCATAAGTTACATGAACGTTATAGCTGGGAAATAGAATTTGAAATTTAAAAAATTCACTGAAAAAAACCAAAGGTTACAGGGACGTTATAGTTAGAAAACAGAATTTAAAAAACCTTAGAAATTCAGTGAAAAATAACAAACGTTACAGGCTGGCATTTCACTCGTTCAAAAGTGGTGAATTTCAGCAATTATAGTTAGCTGAGCTAACTATAACCTACATACCTCAATGCACTGCTGATGACCTCACATACTACATCACTCATGACATGGTCAGTGACATCACTCATTGGATCACTGATGGCATCATCCACAGAATCTCTGACGCACCTACTCATACCTCCATGTAACCTTTCATACACCCACTCCAACTTTCACACTACCATTCTCGAAACCATTGACACACCCATACCAGTACTTACATTCCCAATCTCTGATTCATAGTTCTACACACACATCCCCTCAGTCACCCATACAGCCACTCGAACACCAACTCACTCACTAATAAAGACACTATTATGTCTACTCATACAGCCACACAGCCACTCACATACTCTGTCACCCATAGAGTTACTCACACACCTACTCACTCACCCATTGAGTCAATTACACAGCCACTTACCTGAAAAGTTATTACACACCAACTCACTTATTCCTACAGATACTAACACATACTTACACATCTATACAGTCAATGACACAAGGACACACTCACCCATACAGCCACTCTCACAATCACTCACTTACACATACAGTCGCTTATATACTCCAATACTCACCTATACTGCCTTCCACATATATAGTTACTCACCCGTATACCACTGACACTTCCATTTACTCACTGACACAGCCATATGCACACTCACTCACCCATACAGCCCCTCTCAGATGCACTCACAAACCAATACAACCACTGATATACCCACTCACTCATCCATGCAGAGAGTCACACACACCCTCACCCACCCACACAGACACTCATAAACCCATACAGGTACTCAGACAACCAATCAATAACCCATACAGCCACTCATGTACCTACTCACCAACCCATGCAGCCACTTACACATCATCTGGCAGACTTATACAGACATTCACATATATTAGTCACTCACCCATACATTCACTGAGACATGTATAATCACTCACTTATACAGTCAGTCATGCACCCACTAAATCATCCATATAGGCACTCATACATCCACTAATTCAATAATACACCTTTGTGTATATATATTTAACACTCATAAACCTTTTAGAAACACTCACAGTCACCAGATGATGTCATCAGTGATGTCACTGACCATGTCATGGGTGATGTAATATTTGAGGTCATAAGCAGTGCATTGCGGAGGCGTGACTGTATGTATGAATTTCTCGGGTTTTGTGTAAGTGAAATGTCAGCCTAACTATAACGTCCCTGAAACCTGTGTTTTTTTCAGTGAATATCTAAGGTTTTTTAAATGCTAATTTCTAACTATAATGTCCCTGAAACCCTGTTGTTGTTTCAGTGAATTTCTGAGGTTTTTTGGATGCTAATTTCTAACTATAATGTCCCTGAAAGCAGTGGGTTTTCCAGTGAATTTCTAAGGTTTATTTATATGCTAATTGTATATTATAACGGCCATGAAACTTTTTTTAAACAGTAAATATATATATATTCACTGAAAAAGCCATAGGTTTCAGGGACGTTATAGTTGGAATTTAGCATTCAAAAAACCTTAGAAATTCACTGAAAAAAACACAGTTTTCAGGGACGTTATAGTTAGTTGGACATTTCACTCGTACAATACTTCTTCAAATGAGAAGATACATCATACTTCAAAACTGTCAAATTTTCAAATATAATAAAAAGCACTTTAAATACCCACCTGTCCTGTATATGGAGGAGAAATGAATACATACATCTTCTAGTATGCAAATTTCAAAAACATGAGGTATGAAACAGACGTTTTCTAGTATGTGTAGGCTTCTACATGTATTCTGACACGTGTTGTGTATCTGCTGACTCTAACTTCAAAACTATGTAGTTTATCATACAGGTGCATACATCTTATCAGTTCTAATAGAGTATTAAGTCACAGAAGCAGACATCTCTTATCTGTGTATGCGTCTGAGAAGTCCATGGAGAGAGAGTTCAATACACACCTCTCCTGTATAATGAGGAGTCAATAACTTGCAATAAAAGCACTTTTATTAGTTTATGCACTCTTGTAAAAAGTAAGTGTGATATTGCTCCACAGAAATATGATCATACTTTTCAAGTAGTGTAAAGGATGAACATTATTCATATTATGAACAAATAACATACATTTAATTTTTTTATATTTTTCCATCTTACCATGCATAATATATTCTCACCTTTTAAGAAATGTAGATACATCATTCAATAAAACTAGTTTAGATTAGAATTATCTTAAACAGCATTAAAACTGTTTTCAAACTTCTAAAGTACCTACTATAAAGAAAAAAAGAAAAACGGTTATTTAATGATAATATATTAGATACATTATAATATTATATTTTTGAGAACACATCATGATTTTAGAATTTCATAACATTCTCAGTTTCCCTTTTTTGCTGTTCTCAGATTCCACTTTAGTTCACCATATACCATGGATTTCAATGTAGCATCACCATTGAACAGCGGAGAAAAAAACATCATTATCAATATGTGTAGCTATGCTTTTTCCTACCTACACTTTGTTAATCACTTTATGTTATTTGGCAAAATGTACACTCTCATTTACATCTGGTTCAATATATTCAACAAATATATCAACTATTTGCTTTTAAACACTATTTTCCAGATGTAATATCAATTATCACAGATAATAATCAAAACACTAATTATAAATTGTAATAGTTTGCAGTGCTGTCTACTTTCTGTTGACATCGTCCCAATAGGCCGAATGATTTTCTCAAAACTTTCAAAACAGAAATAACATATAAGAATTTTGTAGTTCATAAGGCAATCTAGCTTTGAATTCCAGGTGGGCACCATTGCAATGTGTCCATCCTTTGTTACACTTTAAATAAACAGTATAGTGTCTAGATGTTGTAGTGGGTCCATTATGGAAAGTAATAGCCACTGTTGTATAAGTTCTTGAACTAGATATTTGACTTCTTTTAAAATGTGAAATTCTGGTTTCCAATTTCCTTCCATCTGGTTTACAATGTTGGGGAAACAGCGTTTACAACGCTGTTTCCACAATACATGGCTTTACAATGCAGTTGTTACAATGACCGCGTTGTTATCACCCGTGCCATTACATCGCAAGTCGTATCAACGACTTGCTGTAGGGGGCATGCAACATCAGGGAATGTGTTGGATTTTAAATCCAACACCTTCCCTGGTGTTGCACAAGCTGGAGTAGAAATAGTAATCAATACTATTCCTAAGTCCAGCTCGCCCCCTACAGCCAGTCGTTGATACAACTTGCGATGTAATGGCACGCGTGGTAACAACGCGGTTGTTGTAATGACCACGTTGTAAAGCCATGCGCGGTGAATGTATGCGTAGAAAAGTCATACAGTCACAACGCTGTAACATTAAACTTTCTATATGTAATGTAGAGAACATGTTAAAAGGTACTGATTTGCAGTCTGGCATTGTTAAGTAAAGGAAACATTCTGTTTGTATTTGAGTGGTAGAAGTAAATGAACAGTCTTCACACTTATCATCCCATCTGCAACTTAGTCCAAATAAGATATCAAAGTCTATTCCTTCATCTTCAAACACTCCAAGCATGACCATTAGAAATTATTGTGCATCGTGTTCAATGTTTAGAGTAAATGGCACTGAACCAGTACATATGTCTAAAAGATGTCGAAGGCCAGAAGCTCTATGTATTTTAGTTCTGTCACTTACCAACTGTTAAAATAGATGATGAAGTGCAAAACAGAATCTTTTTACACAATTTTACATTATTTCATGATGAAGATGTGGTAGATGAAACACAACATTCAGAATCACATTAGCATTACAGTTGATACCTAAACTGTTTTTCAACTGGTATCCTACAATATCGCCAACACTTTCCACTTTTTTCCTTTTATGCCTTCAACTTTCTCGTCAATTGTTTTCTTTTTTTGAACCTCAGTTAAATAATTTACATATTTCCATTTTGGACACACTACACGTTTCTCATATATGGGGTATTCACCTAAATGAGAAGCATAACGTCTTCTTAAACGTTTGTACTCCTTTACACAATTTGCATCAGCACTAACCTTTTTCTCATCATAATCTATCAAATACAAACAAGACAATGTTCTTACTCGAGACAATGCAACATATTGCATTCCTTTTTCAAACACCGTACTTCCAATATTGTCAAAAGATCTGTCTATACATAAACCTTGAGATTTATCAATAATTACTGCATATGCTGGAGACACAGGAAGCTGTTGTCTGCAAACACATAAGTCTTTTACAAGTAAAAACATACAACAAAAAATCCAATCTGTTTTACCTCATTAATTTGATCACATTTTATAATAAAAAATTCTATTCCATTTCTATTTTGAAAATTTGCAAAATCAACAACTTTTCCCATTGCTCCATTTATTAATCCTTTTTCTACATTCAAATTACACTGCAAAATTACTCAACAGTTTTTACATACATGTAAAGTCTTTTCTAATCCTGCAGTTTTAGATACAGACTTTTCCAAAGAATCCAATTTAGCCTGTAGTTTCTCAGTAAGAAGAATTGTCACTCCCTGGTGTTCGATTTTGTCAATAGCTTTACTGTCCACAATCTGTTGTTGTTCCAGTTTGAGAAGTTGTTGATTAAATGTAGAACAGTCTTGCAGCGTAGGCATTAGACAAACTATAGAATTGTTTTCTACAAGCATATTATACATTACTTCAGATGTAAACAACTTCTTTAGTAGCCGACTTTCTAAAAGTTGCGTCAATACACAAATTCTTATGTCTTTAAGAATATTTCCATAATCGTCATCAGTTGCTTGTCGCACATTCTTAGCAAGTTCCTTATATACAAAATTCACTCTCTTCAAAGATTTCCTTGTGTCATCATGGAGAAGTGTTTTAAAAACAGGTTGTCATTTAATAAGAGTAAGTTGTCGTAGGTCTCCAAATACAATTAAATGTTTTCCTACAAACAGAACATCATAATCTGTTTTTAAAATCTGTTGCATTCTCAAGTGTACAAAGGCAAGCATTAAGTTTGAGACTATGCTTACCTTATCAATGATTAAAAGTTTCATTTTCTTCAGTACTCTTGAGACTTCATAACAAGCTTCTCCAGATAGCTTCTGATATTCTAATGTATCATGTTCAACAGGTAGCATAAGTAATCGATGTAAAGTAATACCTTTAATGAGTGTGCTGCTAATCCACTTCGAGCTATTATGATACAAGATAAATGTGATTATGTAGTTTTGTATAGATCATTGGTCCAAACTTTAATTAAGAAACTGTTTCTAGACCACTGATGTTCAATAGAATAGGTTTAAATGATGAACATAGGCATTCTTTTTTTAATGAGAAGACCATGTGTGCCTGTTGTTTGACTTATAGATATATTTCTTTTTGTTCAATGGTTAGTTGTTCTTCTAACTTTTCCAACTGAATAATATCCTGTTCTGCTTGTTGCATTGCAGTTTCTACCTCATTAATGGCTATTGATGTTTAATTTTCAATAATTGGTTGTCCCAGCGGATCTTGACGTGGACCAGAACTTTGTAGAAAATGGGAGGTGCACCAGAAATGAAGTCGGAGTCATATGCTTGAGTCCATCAATTAGCTTTATTAGTATCAAAAGTAAAAGTGGCCATCAGCCAACGGGTTTCGTTCCTTCGACCAAAGGAACTTCATCAGGGCTCTCACAACGATGTAGCATATTCCTTAATATTATCCGTATAAATATAACAATCAATACATCACCTCTTAATAAGGGTCACGCAAGTCGGTTCCTAAAATGTAATCGGGGTCTTCTGTGTCCCGACATTCAGCAAATAAGCTGTCCGGTCAACATCAGATGGTCCCCCGCTCTGCACACCTTCAGAAAGAGCCTCAAGACCTGGCTCTTCGGCTGACACAGAGCTGCACCCCCCCCCCCCCCCCCCCAGCACCTTGAGACCCTCAAGGGCGAGTAGTGGGCTTCACAATTCCTTGATTGATTGATCTGAACATTCATAGGATCCAATCTCTCGATGAGAAAGCATTTTCAAGAAGAAGCTGTACAATTTCTTGCTAAGACTCTTCTCTGCTGAAATACCTTCCCACATTTCTTTCATCTCTGTATTTTCAGATTTGGTAATTTATGATGTAACATACCAAGCAACAGCAATTGAATTATCTGCAACATACTGAATATCCATGTTTGCATTCCACAGTTTCAAAATAACTGGATTGTAGTCATTGATGTACTTTGAAAATTCTGTTCTTTTTAAGTTGTATGTACTCTTCAGAGATTTCCAAGTTATTGTATGTCTTACTGATGACAGAAAACTATTTACTTTTCCTTTAGAAATTATAGGATGTGGGAATGCAAAACGACATTTAGTTTACGATTTCCCTTTACATTTGTATTTTTGTTGGCAGTATTTCCCAAATCAATGACAATGAAAGTGTAAAACTTGTTGTCTCAAGCACTTGTCTCCTCCATCTCTTGGACTGACACATGTAACATACTGTTTGATGTAAGACAAAACAGTTTCATCACTAACCGTTTGACATTTCGGTGCATTCTTTATCTATAATAGCATGTGTATGAGTAGCACCTCTGGCTTGGTACTCCTTTTGGCAAAGAAATCTGTTACCTCTCCAAGAGGTGGAATGTTTTTATTGAAGATAAATGGCATCATACTTTGAAACCTATGGTTAAAATACCTGTACACATTTACAGGATCCAAGGAACAAAGTTCTCCAGCTATCTTCAAATCAAAGTTTTTAACATTTGAATTTGCTTCTCATAGAAATTCAAGTAAATCTCCCCATCGCATATTCAGGACAGCTAAGAGTTACAAACCATGTAGGAGTACCTAAGTTACATTCATTTGAGTTCTCCATGACGTTGATACCAATGCTCATTGGTACCACGTTGGCATGCCCTCAAATTAATTAACTGAGATTCTAACTTTTCATCTCTTTGTTTGTCCATGAACTCTTTTGCAGAAACATGTTGAAGGTGAACTCCTGTTTTTAATATGTGGTGGTTTACTGCATATGAAAGTGCAGACAAATAGTCCACCTTCTCCAGTGGGGAATATCTAAAAAAAACGAGCTTCTAAATGTCTTTCCCGTACGCTCATGGGAGTTCCCTTTGTTTCTTTCATCTGAAATAATTCAATACGGTTTCCTATTATTTCTTTTGAATGCAGAGGATGTGTTGTATAATGTGTTGTATAATGTTCATAAATCATTTCAGTCCTGCACTTTTCCACTTTTTCAATTTGGCCACTAGAAATTATTGTTTCAGCTTGTAAGCATATTACCTCTTCATCAACATTTACATTCTTATAATAAATATTATTCTGCACCAGGTATAATTTTGCCTTTTGAAGTTTATTAACATCTACAAACTCTTGCTAGATTTTTTGACTCATTGTTGGTAGACCATTTACTAGACTAACTACTGGCTCATTTTCTTTCTGTCTACACCAACATTTTCAATGTTTTCTTAAAATCTAAAGGTAAGTACACAACTCGTCCTTTGGGACCGTTTTGCAAATCTGTTGGTGGCAGCTTACCTGTTTTAGGCTCTATCTGAACTATGGCCTGAAATGGATGTACAGATTGAATAAGGATAGACTCATATGTATTTAAATCTGCCAGTTCCTGAGGAATAGGTACCAACTCTAAGTTGTTATGTACTGCTCTACCTGGTATTTTGTTTTCTTCTAAATTGTTGTAACAATATTTAAAAATAACTTGATCACTACCCAATTCAAACTGACCTTCTACCAACAAAGAAACAACAAATTGCTGCCACTTATCAATATATTCTTTTTCACTTTTTAAATATAAATCAACATTCCTAGTTTGACTTCTATAGTGAAATCAGCGACAACAAATACAAGCATAGTTTGGTTTTTCAGATGAAACCGTGTTAAACTTTGTAATTTCTTCTGCAAACTCATCAATATTATTCTCTTTCTCGTTCTCTTTAACACCTACACTTATCAAATTCTCAGTTTCTCTACATTCCTCTTCTGATCCAAAGAAACGAAACTGTATATCATCTCACACTTTCTCTATATCTGATACAGAACCGTGCAAAAGAGCTGTGTTCATTTCACTTAAACATAATGCAGGAGTTTTTACATAGTAGAATCTCCTTACCAGCTTCCGCATTTCAGAGTGGTGTACAGCTGACATTCTTAAATGATGAAAAGTACTTTGACACACTTTTCATGAAAGACAAGCAAGAGAAGGACCTTGCAACTTAGTATATTTTCTTATTTTAGATGGATCTAGTCCTTTAAACATCTTAATCTTCTGTTTAACACTTTTATTGGCATTCCTCCAAAAAAGTTTGTAATATGTCAATAGATTCCTGTCGAGTATTGCAAATACTGCTACAATCCCACTTATATACAGGAGCTTGTGTACGTCTCCCTTGAACTTCTTCAGCTATTACTTCTACATTCCTAGGAAACATTTTTTCCTTTGGAATTGGAGAACTATCTTTCCTCTCATACCATCGACTACTAGTATTAACTGCATGTACTGATTCTGTTCTGCTGAAAATAGCTTTCTTCATTAAAGAAAGGCTCAGTTCTGGAAGTGTGCTTCCATTCACCACTGAAAGTTTTACAGAAGTTACTTCTATTAACTCGTCTTTTTCTTTTAATTTTCTCCTTCATAAACACCATTGTTTTGTCCAACGTTCTCATTCTCTTTAATATTAATATAAATATTTTTTGTTTTATCTCAAAAGCTTTATCTACTACACTTTCAATCTCTTGCTTTTTCTGATTCGCTGCTGATCTTTTAAAAAAAATATTTTTTACAATCTTTAAATACATTTTGTAGTTCTCTACCTATAAGCATTCTTTTTCTTATGCCCCTATGTTCTTTGAGCTTTCTTGTTATATGCACTGTTTTCCCATAAAATGATCTTGGTTTAACATCTCCATTCCAGTTTTTGCTTTTCAGTTGTAAAACTTTTCTTGCCAACATTTTTATTTTTTTTTAAAGTCTAGATAACTGTTTTAATAAACTGTTTTGTTCTCTTACCAGAAGTCTTTTATTCCTGTTTAACATTTTGTGCTTCATCTAATTTCCTCTTTTCACTTTTCTTGAAGTAGCACTGTTTTTTTCTTCTTTTCTCTTTTGATATTTTCTTGCCATCCTCAATTTTTCCCCTGATAAAAGTAAATATCTAAAAAACAAAGATTAGTTTTAATACTTTGTTAAATAATGTTCTACTTTAGAAATAATTATATATTAATATTCAAAAAAATAATAAACTGTTGCTTTCAGTTACATTGGAAATCTCTCCCTAACAACTAAATATGTAGGATTATCATACTTTACACATTAGCAAACCTGTCACGAGAGCACTCAAGGGCACATGCATCATTGTTTTCGGCGGTCCCAAATGGGCAGATTCGCAGAATCTGCCCCTTTGCGACTGGATCCTCCCAAATGCAAAAATTGCTATTTAAGTAATTGCAAAATTTGCAATTACTTAAATTCCAATTACATTTAGGGAATCGCAAATTGCGATTCCCTAAATGCAATGCAACAAAAACAATATATAGCGATTTCGATTTTAAGAAAATCAAATTACCATCAACTTAAAGTTTATGGTAATTTGCAAAAACTTTGAAAAATGCACAAAAGTGCATTTTTCAAAGTTCTATGTTGCACACACACATGCCCTAGGGGCATGTGTGTGTGCAACATATTTTTAATTGCACTTCAGGGGTACATCAGGGTGTACTTTTGGCACCCTTGCACCCTTAAAACTGCATGTGCAATTTGCAAGTACCTATATGGTACTTGCAAATTGCGCATGCAAATCCCATTGATTCGTTTGGGTCTTTAGGCACATTGGAATGAATGGGAAGCCATTCCTTATTTACGATTCGCAATTTGCGAGTGCAAATATGGAATGTGTAGGAATCGTACATTTGTTTGCGTTTCCTACATGCATAGCGACTTGCGATTCCCAAATAGCGAATCAGTAAAATTTGCTATTTGGGAATTGCTAAATGCGGGCTTGATGCATGTGCCCCCTAGCTCTTCAAACAGTGACATGGAAAGAATTGCTGTTTTAAATTTACCTAGGCTCAACTTTCTCAGGACTCGGTGAAAACTAAAGCTGCAAAAGAAAAGTGAGCTTTCAGACATGTTGGTACAAGGATTAGTGATTAGGGTACTTTGTATGAGTCTCAGAAAAGGTACACTCAAAGTAGGTCAAATAAATTTAGGTGTCTGCTTGAACTAGGAAGAGCAGTTTGTCAAGTTTAAAGGTCTGCGTGCTCTCGTGACTGAGGTATGTGTCTACTTGTACATGTATTCTCTCATGTGTTATGTATTTGAAGATGGTAGCTTGAGAACATGCTAGCTTTTGCTACCGGTGGATGAATCTTCTCAGATCTCTCTGTCATTCTGTCGCACAGGCAGTCATGTCTTATGTATGTAGGTGGACAGTTTGATACCCAGATGCCCTGTTTGTTATGACCATAAAGGTATATATATACTTTCTTCTACAAACATTTCGGGAGCATGAGCTGTGAAACACAGGTATTCAACTATGTGTATGTTTCTTTTTATATTTCATGCCACTAGCAAAAGACAAAGACAGACGCATGCATGCCTTCAGAAACATGATGAGAGTTACAACACTGACTTGGGAAGGCTTGGAGTTTTAAATTTGGCTAGGCCCAACATTCAGGGCAGTTGGTGAAAACTGACTCTGCAAGAGAAAAGTGAGCTTAAAGACATGTTGGCAGAGGGATTAGTGATTAGGTTACTTCGTATGAGTCTGTAGAAATGTACACTTGAAGTAGGACTTATAAATGTAGGTGTCTGCTTGATATGGGAAGTGCAGTCTGTCAAGGTTAAAGGTCTGCCTGCTCAGGTGATTGAGGTGTGTGTGTACTTGTACATGTATTCTCACACATGTTATGCATCTGAAGATGCTAGACATCTGAAACACAGGCATACAACTATTTATATGTTTCTTTTTATGTATGCCGACACTAGCAAAAGGCACAGACATGCATGCATGCTTTCAGGAATATGGCGAGACTTACAACAGTGACATGGGAAGGATTGATGTTTGCAGCTTCAGTTTTTACCAGCAGCTTAGAATGTTTACATGAATTTAAAACAGCAACCCTTCTCAAGTTACTGTCGTAACTCTCACCATGTTTCTGAAGGCATGCATGTGTCTGTTTGTGCCTTTTACTAGTGGCATGAGACATAAACAGAAACCTACAAATGTTTGAATACCTGTGTTTCACAGCGCATGCTCTCTAAATGTGTGTAGAAGAAAGTGTATATATACATATATATATTCACTTAAAAAACCATAGGTTTCACACATGTTATAGTTAGGTGGACATTTCACTCGTAAAAAACCAATGAAATTCCACGTTATAGTTAGATCAGGTAACTATAACTTGCGCGACCGCAATCCACAATGTGTCATTTCAGATGTCATCATTGATGTGATGAGTGATGTCACTGACCATGTCATGAGTGATGTAATATGTGATGTCATCAGCAGTTTATTGTGGGCGCGCAAGTTATAGTTACCTGATCTAACGATAACGTGGAATTTCATTGGGTTTGTATGCACTCTTGCACTTTGCTTGTGATGTCCCCGTGAGTAATGGAGGCTATTTGAAACTTTGAAAAATACTCATTACGAAGGATTTGGTGGTGCTGTTCTTCTGCTCACCCCCGAGACGCGCTGAATATTGGAGGGCCGTGTGCATGAAGGCGAAAATGGATAACTATATATATATATATATATATATATATATATATATACACAACAAAACAAGGTATCCCCTCTTGAAGATGCACTCAGCAACAGAAATTAAACTGAATACTTTATTTAGGCAACTGGCATTATCATTCAGATTAAAAAGATTTCCTTACGCGTGTCGGAGCTGCCTTGCTCCTTGTTCACAGGCTTTGATGCACTTGCGCAGATAGAAAGGAAACTGTTCTGTTTGTTCGAATTAAATGAGCTCCAATGGGCCTCTCAGGTGAGATTAATTGTAGGTGCAGGCGGGTACCTGTAGTTTCCTTTTTACAATTCCTGCCCATAAGTGGGTTCTGCACCAAAAACATACTTGTAATAATTTTGTAAAGCCCTCCAGTGGGCCTCCAGATAAGAAATGCCAGTTCATTTTCACAATTCTGTTGCTTCGCTTTGAGATTGAAGACAATGCTTAACCTCTGCGACCAACACACTTGCCTTCCGATATATACACACACAGACACAACCACACCACCCACTCTATTTTGCTCTTTGAAGACATCCTTTGTTTGCTTTTGCATGCCATCAGCCAACAGCTTCTTTAAGCATGGCAGGGGGATGAGATAATTTGTGCATTGTACATAATAACTAATGAATTTCAGGGTTTTTAGTTTTGTGCTTGATTACACAAAACATACTTTAACTGTGTTTTACTTTCAGCAATTTTCATAGGTTTATAATGATGTAGTATATTCATCTGCCTTGTACCCATTCTGCACTGTACACTGTCTTCAACCAGGCCGATTCCGACCAGATGAGGGTGAGATCCTTTAAGATCAATCTGTGTCAGGGCAGGAGTGGGATGATAATGTAGCCCCACTATCTGCATCTCCCACAACTCCACCTACTAGTTCTCTTGCAGAACACATCGGAGGTTTTCATGAACTCGTGGAGCGAGCTTCAAAACAATTCAACCTTCCTATACTAATAAAGCAAATGGATTGATTTCTGTATGATTTTAAAGATTCAGCAAGAAAGTCAATTAAGTTAATTTCCATTGATGATCACATTTTGGGGGGGGAATGAAATGCATGAAGAACCTTGCATCAGTGGCAGCAGTCATCGTTTGGCTTGATAGAAAATATAGAGCTCTTGAGAATTTGCCTACGCATTTGATTGGGCATCCATTCCTAGATGTGTTAGTGATGCAGGCGGCCCAGCAGAGGTCCAGAAATCCCGTTAACCCATGGATATAGCTTCAACGGCTTTCAGGCAGATGGCTGGTGCCAACAAGGATGGTTGAAAGCCAATTAATTCCATCCTTAAGTTCAACTAAAGGTGTTAGACATGCCTTTTGATCGAGAGAACCTCTTTGTTAAGCACATGGACAACACTCTCCAGTCTATCAGGGCTGACACTGGCACAGCTGGTATTTTAGGAACTTTGCAACTGCTCCACTTTCAGCCTTTTTTGTGGTGGCAGAGGAAGAGGCCAGTTTCTGCCTAGAGGTTCTTACCAACCATATAGATATCAAACCTATCCTCAATTTTAGCAGGGTTTTCGCTAGGAGTGTACCCCGCAGCAACAATACAGGACAACTCAGATAGCAGCTTATACAAGACAGCCTGCTTGTAGAAGACCTACAGCGGGAGGAAAATGTAATGAAGAATCTAGACGCTAGTGACAATTTTTAAACACTAGTCATCTCAACCATGAAATTGCATTGCTACTTATCCAGTTACTACAATTGTTGGAAGGATTTCTCTTCAGATAATTGGTAGTTAGATATAAACCAATGGGGTCACACCCTGGAATTTGTTCAAAAGCTTTCCAGAAGTCCTCCTCGCTGGAAGTCACATCACCATCTAGATCTGTTAAACAAACCCTTTACTCAATTTGTCACTTTAGCAAGGAATATGTCCGTGTGCCTGAAAAAAGGCTCTGGTTCGACTGCTTCTGAAAAAAAGTAGCGCTGATCTATCAATCCTGAGCAACTGTAGACCCATCTCTTTTCTTCCGGCAATGGGGAAAATGCTGGAGACTCTGGTGAACGCCTAGATCACTAGCCATATTGTAAGGAATGGCATCCTTCATATGTCTCAATCTGGTTTCCTTGCAGGAATCCACACAAAATCAGCACTTTTAGAGGTCACAGAATTTATCAAAAGTAACCTAGATTTAGATAAAAATAAATCTGTGGTCATTCTTGATTTGTCCACTGCTTTTGATACGGTGCCCCATAATATTCTCTTGCAGAGACTGGAGTAGTTAGTTGGGAATCATGGCTAAATCTTGGCACTGAATCAAATCTTTTTTGGCAACTAGACAAGTAGCATTCTTTCCACCTTATACTTCTCGTTTTACTGAAACAAGATATGGCATTCCAGGGGGCGCTAGGTGGCGCGCAAGTAGTATGGCCACACAAGAGTGAGGCTCCGGCAGCTCGATGCCTAAATCCTCTCAGTTATCCTGCTAAATGGTCCTGCAGACGCCAGAAAATAATCGTAATCGACGCACTACATCTTGCTCCTGACTCGGTGTGCCTATCAGCTGGATTGGAGGCTCTCCGCCTCTGATTTGACGGACTGTTGTGGTGGCCGGAGACGGGAGTGTGGCTGTGCGGATCTCCTGGGCGGCCACTGCAGCTACGTGAGCTCGCGGCTGCACACGTGGAGACTAGGCGGCGGAGTAACGGCCGGGGGAGACGGCGCGGCCATGCTGATTCCCGGAGCAGCAGCTGTGACGACCTGGTGCTGAGCAGGGGGGGCGCTGTCTGCTCTCGGGCAAAGGATATCGCAGCTGCATAAGGTTGGTGGACACCAGAAAGCTTTGATGGTGGCATCCACGATACTTGAATATACGAGGAGCGGCCGTTGATGCACATCTCCCAGGGTAAGGTGCTGCGATTGAAAGTGAGTCGGAACGGTCGCTGCGCTCTGGGGCCTCTACTTTGCGAACTGTATACATAGCACTACCGTGGGTGCTTTTGACTGCCCCCACCTGTCTTGCTAGACGCCGACATTGACCTGCTGCAGCATTTGGGGACTGTGAAGGAGCGGCTGTCTAACTGTGGGTCCGCAGCAGTGGGGCGGGAGGCACACTGTCATCGGCCATACGGACGTTAAATCGGGGGTGAGTGGGGACGGTGGTGGCACTTCAGTGGCCTATCTCTGGAACGTTCTGGACGGCGCCACCACACGCGCAATTGACTGCCCCCCAGCCCGGTAGAGACACCAGTGATGCTTTGCTGCCTGCATTAGAGACCTTTGCACCAGTGCTTGGGCGACTGAGGGCACGTGGACTCCCTGCAGTCAGGAGGGGTCACAATTTGATTAGCAGTGTAGGTCGCGCCTCTGACACCCCCCCCAGCGGGGACCTCCAACTGGGCCAGCGGGATAACCTGTGATAATGTTGTTGCTGAGGGACTGACGTCGACTGGGCCCCGCTGGTTGCAAGGAGAGCTGTGCTTGAGATTTGTGCGTCATTGATTTGGGGCCTGCGGGACTGCAAGATATCTGTGACGCTTTGCTGCCCTTCCCGTATTGTGGTATGAGGGTTCCTTTTTCCCCTGTGTTCGATATGAACAGTGTTGCTGGCCACCTATAGTGCCTGCCCAGACGAAGCAGGCGGGGACAGAGAGTACAGTGTACACAGGGGTCGGGGATCTTCAAGCTAACGCACTTGTGATCTGTGAGCCCTCCGTATTGCTGGATCATGTATGTGATGCCTGTTAGTCGCCCCAGGCGCATCTAGAACTGGTTGCTGCCTTGCCTAGGCGGAGGATTGGCCTACGCGATTTTTGAGTAGCGCTTCCGGTGCCAGGCGAACACGCTGAGGGTGACAAGACTGCGCCAGCACCTGAGAGCCAAGGTGTGAGTCTGGGTTGGAGTGCTGATGAGCGCGTGACGGGTCTACGACTTCTTTGCATTCGGCTGTTGCAATATCCTGAGTTGGCCCTCTCGCTGGAGACTCTAGGAGTGGGGCAGGAGCGCAGACGTTGTGGAGGCGCGTGGTCTAGCTATATTTCAGTGGCGACATGGGCAAGATAGACAACAGAGAACCGCAGCTCACCTTTGAGGCCACGAAGCGCGGTCCTCGGCCCTCGCAGGCAGATCGGGATGCAGACCGGAGGGATGAGGAGCAAGGGGGGGCGACCACACAAGATGCTGACATTCGGAGTATCCTCCAGGAGGTCAGGCAGGGATTCGCCACCATTGTGGATAAGGTAGACCGAATGTCCTCGCGGATGGATGCTAATGCGCATAAGCTGGAGGGGCATGATGAGAGTATTAAGGAAGCAGAGAGGCGTGTCTCGGACGCAGAGGACACAACCTCGAGACACACAACGCAGCTGGCACACATGGATAAGCTCTTGCAGCTTATTGCAGCCAAAAATGAGGAATTGGAAGCGTGCAGTAGGCGCAACAATATTCGCATAATAGGTATTCCGGAATCGACTAATACAGGGAAAATGGAGGAATACATTGAGAAGCTGCTGTTGTCTGCCATTGGTACTGAATCCTTCTCCAATCAGTTTATTATCGAGCGGGCCCACCGCTCTCTTGGACCGCGCCCCCCACCCGGCAGTGCTCCACGTCCTATAATAGCTAGACTTTTGAACTATAGGGACCGGGATGTGGCCTTGAGAGCTGCGCGAAGTAAACCAAAATTGTTTGGTGTTTCTTTTTTAGCATAATACAGACTGATAGCACTTGGTAAGGAAAATGGCTGATACAGAGGCTGGGAAATTGAACATACTTACATGGAATGTCAGAGGCATGGGGATCCGAGGAAGAAAAGACAAATTTTGGCATATTTGGAAAGGCACCGAGTGCACATAGCTATGTTGCAGGAAACGCATTTCGCTCCTCAGAAACCAAATAATTTTGCATGCAGATGGGCGGAGCACAGAATCCTCTCTTCGTATTCGACGTATGCGAGGGGTACGGCAATTCTTATTAAAAAACAGACACCATTCCAGCTGGCTGGAGCAGAAAGTGATCCACGCAGTAGATACTGTTTGGCATGGGGACGGCTGGGAGCTTCCTCTGTCACTCTTGCTTGCTGTTCTGGTCCGAATGTGGACGCACCAGAGTTTTACACTTCACTATGGGCTAGGATATTCTAGGACATACTCTGATCATGGCCCGGTGAAGTTCACGCTGTCATCCTCAGAATTTGACATGCCGCGCCGGGCATGGCGGCTTCATGCCCCTATTTTGCTGGACCCGGTTTTTCAGGCGGAACTGCGAGAGGAAATATTAGATTTCTTCGCACGCAATAAAGGCTCAAAGGATAGTGTGGAAACCATCTGGGAGGCGTTTAAGGCCACACTCCATGGAATATGCATAGCGAAGGGGTCAGGTGTTCTAAAAGATATAACTAATACATTACATGGGTTAGAGACAGAGCTTAAGGTCCTGGAGGGGCAACTAGCAGCGGACCCGAACAGCACTGACCGCCTCAAGTTTCGGGAGACTCTCTCGGAATATATGGACGCGGCGCAAAGGGAAACGAGGTTCCGAGATAGATTATGGGTGGCACGTCGCTACGGAGAGGGAGAGCGCCCTGGGAAGACCCTGGCGCATGCGATTCAGAGACCGCGACATACTAACTATGTGTTGGAGCTCGAGAACGCAAACAGGGAGGTCATGCGCGATACCCCTCATATCCTCAATGCATTTATACAGCATTATAATCACCTTTATACTACTAAGAGGAGTGATGATCTGGCAGGGTATGTTGATGATGTTGGGCTGGGCTGGCTGAGTGATAGGCAGTGGGAATTCTTGTGCGCCCCGTTTGTGCGCTGGACGAGGTCATGGACGCGATTATGAGCATGCAATATGGGAAGGCTGCAGGTACAGACGGCATTCCGATAGTTTTACAAGACCTATATAGATCTAATGGCCTCTATTCTGCATGAGGTATATGAGGAGTCGTTAGAGGTTGGCTGCCCACCCGCTTCCATGAGGGAAGCTATTATCATCTCACTCCTAAAGCCAGGGAAGTCGCCTAAACAGTGCGACTCCTATAGACCTCTTTCCCTCCTTAATTGTGATGCCAAAATTCTGGCCAAACTCATAGGAGCTCGATTGAGTCTTCTGTTGGACACTTTGATCCTACCGGATCAGTCGGGATTTGTGCCCGGAAGGGCAACATCTCATAATCTGAGAACTCTTTTTGCTGTCCTGAATAATGTCTCTCCTGAACTGCCTATGGCTGCGATATTTTTGGATGCCACTAAGGCTTTTGATTCCATTAAGTGGGATTATATTTATGGGGTAATGCTGCGGATGGGTTTTCCGCCCCTCTTCCTCTCCTGGATCCGGCTCCTGTATCACATGCCGGTTGCTAAGGTCCTGGTTAACGGTCACACATCTCACAGGTTTCCCATTACCAGGGGCACCCGGCAGGGGTGTCCGTTATCCCCCTTGCTCTTTGCTCTCGCAACGGAACCGTTGGCGGCCAGGCTAAGGCAACTTCACAATGACAAGGCCTTTCGTTCTAATTTGAGGCAAATTCATATATCCTTATATGCCGATGATATTACGTTGTATATACGAGACCCGCAACAAAATCTAAATCCAATCCTCCAGGAATTTATAGTATTTGGGAAACTGTCAGGGATCCAGATTAACTGGGGAAAATCTTGCGTTTTCCCCTTGACGAATGCTACGACTTGTTTCCCGCTAGATTATCCCTTGGAGTGGTGTGACGCAGACATGAAATATTTGGGAATTCAGGTTTACGAGAAACAAAGAGGAACTAATGCGCTCAAATTATGGCACTACACTAACCCGAATAATGGAGTATGTGACCCGCTGGATTGCTCTTCCCCTCTCTATGGTGGGACGCGCGTCCCTAATTAAAATGGTAATACTTCCTCAACTGCTCTATTTGTTCCTAAACATTCCGTATTATCCGGCCACCTATTTTTTTAAGGCACTCAGAGCAGAATTAACGCGCCTCGTATGGGGGGGTAAACAACCGAGGTTACAGTGGCAGGCCCTTATCAGACCCTATTCGCAGGGGGGGTTTGGTATACCAAATTTTGTACTCTATTACCTTAGTGCACAAGCTTATTATACATGGGTCTGGGTGAAACAGCCACGGTATATGCCTCAGGTCGCGGCGGAGCACTGGCTGGCACACCCCACTCCACTAGAGGGAGTGTTATATGACTCGATCCAGCCTCGAGATAGGGCGCCGCCTACCCTTAGGTGTACTGCTGTGGCATGGCAACACATAGGGCGTCTGTTAAATTCCACCCTATTATACTCCCCGTTAATGCCTCTCGCATATCATCCAAGTATGCCTCTCCTTCAGGAGGCACTGTTTCGTAGCTTTAAGGAGCGCACCTATATAACCACTTGGGGGGATTTATATCACAATGGCCGCTTCCGCACTGTTGACCATGTTTTTCAAGGAATACATCAGACCCCGTTGGACGTTTTCCTTTATATTCGCCTTCGACAGGGTATCCGGTCGTTGACCCCAGACTTCCCGCTGGAACCCAAGGCGTTGGAGCCACTGCAGTTAATACTCAAGAGAACAACGAACAGGCGCCTTGTCTCCTTGATATATAGGACGGTGCAAACACAGAGGGACTTGCCCACTACGAAGTCCCGCACAAGGTGGAGCGAAGAGCTGGGGCTGGTCCTGACGGATGATCAATGGGAATACTGCTGCTTGCAAACCAAGAGGATCTCGGCCAGCAGCAGGCTCCGCATAATACATTATAAGTTTCTACATAGATTGTACTATACCCCGGCCAAGTTGCACAGGTTTAATTTACGAGACTGTGATAGGTGCGACAGGTGTTGTGCTCCTGAAGCAGACTTTCTACGTTTGGCCTGGGAGTGCCCGGGTGTCAATGCCTTTTGGGGCAAGTTTTTGACGCCCTAGCCCTAATGACGAACACACACATTGACCCCACACCCTTGTTGGCTCTTCTCGGCTATGCTAAACCAATCCAGGCGGCCTACCGCAAATATGTTGCACTGGCTTTACTCATGGCCAAGAGGTGTGTAGCCTGCCGTTGGGGCTGGGGACGGGCGCCCAAATTTAAGGATTGGATAGATGATTTGGTGACCTGCCAAGAACGACTCACCACATATGCTGAGCTGATGCCTAGTGCTTCTAGACCTAGGGATATTTGGGCCCCCTTAAGGTGCTACCTGCTGGCGTCCCCGCCTGAAGCTCTCTCTCCTGGTGCAGATGGACTTGTTCAATAATATCTCCGTAGTGAAGAGGGCAATGCTTGATCTCTCTTAAGGGAGAAGCACAGGATCTTGAGATGGACTGCTCCTAATAGAGGGGGTGCGGCCGGGTGCAAATGTCACATGGCACAGTGCCTCGCTAGCGGAGTACGCATCACATTACCCAAGTATTCACATCCTTTCATGATACCTTAGAGCTGGTCACTACATACAAGTTTGAAATGGATTATTGAAACATGCTATAAGTTTTTGCCTATGTCCATAATAGATATATTGCCTCTCAATGCCAGCTCTACTCATCATGTAAATATATGTCTGGGTGGTATTAAAGTTCTGGGAGCAAGGGGTATTTTGAGAATTTTTTCGTATCATGGTGGTTATGGGCTCGCTGCCTCTGCATGTCTGGATGACATAGTGAATGGTAGAGATACGTTCCGGGACACGGACTATTGCTATTAGTACTGGAGATGTATATATGCGGACAATGTAATACTTGTTATGGGAACTGATGTACTGGATGTCAGTGTTTGGTTATTTTTTTTTTTATTTTTTTACAAAAAACCATAATAAAAAGAAAAAAGAAAAAAGAAAAAAAGATATGGCATTCCACATAGGTCAGCTCTTAGCCCTACCCTGTTTAATGTACATATGGCTTCATTGACTTTAGAAGTTCACCCGTGGGGTTTCAATATAGTATCCTATGCAGATGATACACAGTTGATGCTGTGATGCAACTGGGCGACACTGATTTGAAATTTTCAGGGCTCAGTTGATGCAAGGTGGGTACACAGCAGGTGTTTGCAGGAGAACTCAGATAAATCTGAAATGCAGGTCTTTGGGAATTCATCACCACTGGACATACTGAGATTACGACCAGCTAAGTTGAGGGAAACTCCGATAACAACTTCCGTGGCCAGAAATGTGGGCGTGCAATTGGACACTGAACGATCATTTCAACCACATATGCAGTTAACTGCAGCTTTTTGTTGCGCCCTACTAAAATCTTTAAAAAATAAAGGCATTAAAAGTTCTCCCAGTTGCCACTTGTAAAGACATTGTGCATTCCTTAATCACCTCCAGGTTGAATTATGCAAATGTATTGTACATGGGTGCACCTATGAAATTGTTAAATAGATTCCAACGAGTAAAAAATGCGACAGAGCAACTGGTTCTGAATATTCCCAAATATAGTGCATTAGGAAAGCTTTGAAGCAAATGCACCGGCTACCAGTCAGGCAAAGAATAAAGGTTAAAGCAGCAAAGATCACCCATAGGGCGATACAAACAAGCATTTGCAATGCAATAGGTCTCGCATTTACGCGAGTTTGAGCGATTGACCTTGCAAATGACAATGCCTTTTATTTTTGTTTTCATTTTTAAAACATAAATAAAAGGCATTGTCATTTGCAATGTCAATAGCTCAACCTCGCATAAATGCGAGATCTATTGCATTGCAAATGCTTGGTCTCTCTCTTGCTGAGAGTCAAACTCTGAGGATGAGGAAAATATGCGCCGGGGCCCCAAAGTGCCACTGGTGCCAGAGAGGGGTCGGGGCATAGATCTGGGAGGAAAGGAAGAAACCTAGGGCAGCGTGAAGGTGAATATGACAGGAAGTGCGGGAGGCAGGGAGCACATGAAGGGACAGTGGACGATGAACCCCAAGGGTATAAAGGGTAGAGGCAGAGAGCCACGGGGCAGAGAGGAGAGGTAGAAGAGACCCCAAGGGTAGAACAGGCACGGAGGACAGGAGGAGGGCAGACAGGACAGGGACAGTGAGCAGAGGCAGAGAGCACATGAAGGGACAGTGAACCCCGAGGGTATAAAGGGTGGAGGCAGAGAGGAGAGGTGGAAGAAACCCCAAGGGTAGAACAGGCACGTAGGACAGGGGGAGGGCAGACAGGCCAGGGACAGTGAGCAGAGAGAGAAGATGCAAGAGACTCCGAGTGCAGAATAAACAAGGAGAACAGGGAGGAGCGGGCATTGAGCAGAGGACAGAGAGAGAAGGGGCAGCAGAGATCGAAGGAGACAGATGGCTTGAGGGTGAATGTGACAGTAGGCAAGGAGCAGAGGGCGCACAAAGATTAAAGGGCAGGTAGCAGAAGGGCAGAGAGCACGAGAGTACTGTCAGAAGTCAGGATAGGGGAGAGAGCACGAGAGTACAGTCAGAAGTCAGGATAGGGCAGAGAGCACAGAAAAGTGAGAGGTAGAAGTGAACATGGGTGGAGAGGTAGAGCACAAAGGACAGAAGACTGTGGGTAGACAGTGAGGCAAAGGTGACAACAGTAGGGGGCACAATAATTGGGGCAGAGAGCCCCTCAATTCTTACTCGCTCCTGCCCAGGGGTATCTACAGCCCCTTACTGCTCACCAGCTCCCGCCCTGGGGTATGTACAGCACCTCGCTGCTCACCAGCTCCTGTCCCGGGGCATCTACAGCGCCTCGGTGCTCACCAGCTCCTGCCTCCTGGGCTTCGCAGCGTTTGATGACTGAAGGGGAAACCCAAGGCGGGCAGAGCCCAGGAGGGAGGAGAGACATGCCTTCTCTTTCAGTTTCATTTTCCTGTCAGAGCTGGGACCGGAGCCAGGGGGGAGTCCGGTGAGGAGAGAGAGGTGGGAGTTCGGTGGGATGGGAGGTTTAGAAGAGAAAAAGAGGGGTAGGAGAGAGCGAGAGTAAAAGGGGCATGGACAGGGTCGGATTGGGATTAAAAATCTGCTTTAAGGAAGCGCAGCATGTTGATTATGTAGGTTAACGAGTTCCGTGAACTGGAGCCTACCGGGTGAGGGTAATCTTAAAGTTCCATTTTAAAGCTCCTGAAAAGTAAACGAGAGCTATAAAAAAGATTGAAAATGGACAAGTGCTAGATTAAGAACACGTAATGGTGCTCTAGCTCAGAATTCTTACCAGATAACCAAACACTTGAAAGTCCGTGAGATGACCCCTCGATAAAGCCGTCCAACAACGCCTGCTAGTAACCGAGGCAAAACATACTCGGGAAAACCGGAGGTTTAAATAGAACCGGAGGGACAGGCTACTTCGAAGGTATCCGGAAAGGGAATCTGGGAGCACGTCCTGCTGGTAACCGAGGCAAAACATACGCGGGAAAATCGGAAGTTTAAATAGAACCGGAGGGACAGGCTACTTCGAAGGTATCCGGAAAGGGAATCTGGGAGCACGTAATGGCAGCCAAAAATTAAATGAACAGGGACCCAAGTAAAGCACTAATGAAGCCGATAGATAGATGATATCGGTTTAAACAAGGCACACAGTCCGTACAAAGAATTCAAAATAGATGAAGCAAATAATACAGTCAACAAGTTGAAATGAAAATACTGAAAACGGAGACTCTAATAGATGTCCAAGATGAAACAAGCTTTGGCAAGTGAAAGTGAAAGTGATCGCGTGCTACGGAGGAAAGACACATGGCGCTGCGCGCGTGCACGTTCACGTGCACTGTAGCTTTAGGCCAGGCAGCACTTTGAAAAAGCCTGTATACAAAATGTCTCGGCCAGATCAGCGCAAGCGCTGGATCAGGCGAAACCTAAAAAGGGACCTTTTATATGCAGGAGAAAGTAAAAAAATACAGACCTCATAATTCACTAAGCAAACCAAATCTTTTATGTATTCCCAGGATACATAAGGCCAGAGCGGGCGGGAGGTCTTTTACCTTTCTGGCTGCTAGCTTGTGGAACTCCCTACCTGACCAACTCCAGGCCACAGTTGTAAAGCCAGCTTTCGAGGCTAGTCTGATAGTTATGGCAGAAAAGTGTAAATAATGCAGTTGCCAAACCGTGAGTTGAATGAAGGTGCTGAGGGCAGAAAATGCAAAAAAAAAGTCTGGATGTACCTTTCTTGTAGGAAAACCGTCAGTGAATTTATTATAGCGAGCAAACCGTGTCTGATTTATGAACCTGCTTCATAGATGCCTAACTCTGAATAAACAAAGTTTGAGATGGTAAGTAGCCTACATAAAGTGCAATGCCGAAAGTCAGCCCTGACTTCTTAATCAACCGCACACTGCATTTTGTGACTCGTTCATGATTGCAAAGCCAGGACTGACTAATGGTGTCACATAACATAATCACACTCACCACCTATGCAACAAATGTTTGAACCGAAAGTTAAAAAGAAGGTATTGCTGCATACCTGCTGCTACTAACTGTTTGTGCAACTGCGGTATGTGAGGTATCATGGGAATGCTAATGTTATTTTTTAAAAGGTTTTCATGCTTTTAAGTTCTATTACTTGAGAAGAGATAAAACGTTGGAGAATCAACTGTCCTAACCTGCAAGGGGCTTGTGTCTAAAGCATCTCATCAATTAAGTGGTCTGATCAACACCAGGAGCTTCAGTTAAATTCTGCATTAGTTGTGGTTTTACTATGCCACCTCAGTGGTATGGTGAGGAAGCAAAATAGAGCTTATGGGGTGATCCTCCTACCATAATTAGCAATGGAAAATATACATTACCTCTCTTTTAAATTGGCATTCATTTGTATATGTTTTTTCCTCCTAAAGCTTACACATTTCTCCAATTTAGCACATATATTGTGTTAGCCAATTAAAAAAGGCCTTTTACAACATGAAGTGTGTGTTTTTACAATTCTTTCGAGATCTACGCACCTTCACTCTGTAGGGACTTCTCACAAATTCTTACTCTTCAAGTTTTATTACCTAGAATGGCACCAACACTAACTCATTTTTCATCGCAAAAGGCTAATCTATGCTCGCCACCTCCCCAGATACTTCCAAATATTCCCAGTCACTGGCAAGGGTTATAGCACAATCTTGTTCCATGTCATTACTATATCTTGAAGCTACAAGCAAATTGACCATAAACGAACAAACATCCTCTAGCCGCACCCTATGTGGGCTACCAGATATTTGCAGGGACCTTGTTGAAAGCATTTGCATTATTCCATATGTTGTTATATATATTTTATATCACGTACTCACCGCACTAGTAGTCCCCACACTTATCAAGTCAAAGCAGCAGGATACCCCCACTCAAACCTCTAGCCTCATGTCATTTATGTCTACTGTAAGTTCTGCTATCTTCTACACCTAGCCCAGAGTAAACAGTCGTCCAACTTCAGTATAGCAGTCTACAATTATAGGACTAATGCACCTGCTAATCTCTGAAGAGAATATGCTCCAGTAGACTAGTGTGCATGACACTTTGGCCAAGTGAAGTCTGAAAGGAGTTGACCCAAGGTAACCAATAGTTAATATTTGTTTTGTTTTTTGGATCACAAAATGAGCTCTGGTAGATAGCTGAAGTGGTCTTTCTTTAACCACACTCAAATAGGAATGGGAATGACAACGTGGGTGCCGAAGGCTTGAGCATGCGATACAAGGTGCATTTTGCTCAATGTTTTCAAAATATTCTGGAAAGGATAATGCGAATTTTATTCCAATGTCAGTGTTCTAGGTCAACTTGGCACCAGAGAGAAGGTTCCTTTGATGGTGCATAATAATATTTAAAGGTTGTTTGAGGTTTGATTCTGCCCTTGCTCACCTCATCCAGCCACAAATGTTTTGATACGAAAATGTTAAGTAGTCTGTTAGAAAACCGCAAGTCAATCTCAATTTACTAATTTACTCTCCTTTTCTTGAAAGAAAAATCAGATTTATGAGTAAACCAAAAGTAGTTTACTCCCATCAACACTGTGTCCTTGGCTCAAGTGCAATAAAGTTGTAAAATCGTGCAATGTCAATATCATCGGAAACCATGTAAATGTGTTTTAATTTCCTGTAAAGTCAAGAGAGGGAAGGACCCGGTTTTTTGTTTAAGCTAGGATTTCAACGTAACAAAACCCAAGAGGCACTGCACATTTTTGGGAAGTTTATAAAACCAAGTACGACATTCCAGGTAGGGCCAAGAGTTTGGGCATATGCGAGTCTTTTCTTTCTGAAAAAAAGTTTTCAGTCCAGCAGGAGCTAAAAAGCAGCATCATTATTACCACACATGAAATTACTGATACCCAATAGGAAATGATGGAGATGGGTTTTGGCGCACAAACTCCTTCATTCCATGACAATTACAGCAAGCGCAATGTGTCATAGGTAGATTCAAAGGTGAAGGGCTTCCCACACATTTTATAACCCTAATTTGTCTAACAACTACTATTACAGTCAAAATCTGGATGTAAGATACTGAAGCATATTATGGGTCTGTTGTGTGTAGCTATTGTGGTATTGGAATACTTGAGTTATCGTCAAGACAGATATGGTGTTATAGTAACTAAATACATTAACAATTGGCCAAGTGGTCTGAGATGGCACACAGGTTTGAGACATCAGCGTCATAGGCGATATATTAGGGGTTTGAAACTCATATGGTTAGGGATAGGTGCTTTCCGTGGCTTACAATTACGCCATGCTCTTGTTTTTACTAACATTTAGCTTATTGTTATTATTTGTTTCTTCAGAACAAATTTCAATTGCTCTCAGAACTGGCAATTTGCATCTTTATCTTTATCTTCTGGAATTGTATATTTAGGGAACAGTGGATCTCTGTTCAATTAATTTTGTCTATGTAGTTTGAGTAGCACGCATTTGTATAATCCATCTTGCACTGTTGGGGTATCCAGTTTTACATATTGGTGGTTTTTGTGCCGCATTATGCTCAGGAAATGATGCAATAGGACAAGAGTATTTAAAGGAAATGGAAAGCATGTGAAATTCTTTAGTCTTTTTGATCAGGAGGCCGCGAGACATGACACTTGGAGAAGTATGTGTTTGTGTGGTTGTGATTTATAACATAGGTGAGTGTAGAAGTGATATGACTATCAATGGATGTGAGTGAAAGGCTACTTAGACTTTAGTAATGTTTGGGAACACTTACAATGTTTATTGCAATGAAGGCTTGTCAATATTTAGACTGAATGGAAATGCTTTGATTTAAATATAGGAGTACAGCAATTGGGTATGGCATATTGGTAGTATTTGAACAGTGTAAACTCAGCTTGTGTTTTTTCTTGTTTGGTTTTAAGTTTATGGTCTATTAGTAGTACTGCTCTGATTAAAGGTGTTAGTGATTGTTCATCACGAGAGATTCTTGTTGATGATATAAGGGGTATACTTTGTAACAATAAGTGATTTTTGATTTCTGCAGGTGTAAGCCATGTTATACAATGCAAAAGCCATGTTGTAGTCTGGAGGTGTCTAATATGGAAAAGAGAATGTGGAGGTAGTATAACAGAAGGAATCTGGCTATTATATCTTAGAAAAAAATACTTTTCATTAGTTCTATAAATATTGAAAGTATAGCCGTAACAGTTTATAGAAAAAAAACATTTTTTGTAGATCATTCGGTACCTGAATAGTAACGCATCCAGGACACAATCTTTTTTATTCACCACGGAGAATCTGACATTTTGGAATCCAGAAGCCAGGTTTCCTCTTTTTTAAAATGTTTCCCTTTTTATTTAAGGTAAGAAAGCGTACCTTTAATGCTCATTGGTGGTTTAGTTTTATTCTTCCTTATGCGACTCACACAAATATTTCAATACAGTGTCAGATTGAAAAAGCCCAGAATTTATTTTAACTCGTTGGGATTCACGGTTTTCACATACAATTATAATGAAGTGAGAGCTGTCGACACAGGAGAGCAAGATGGCTGCCGGCTGACGGCTGATGGCTGACGGCTGATGGCTGTGAGAGCCGCTGCTGAGTTCTCACCAGGCCCGGCTCCAGGAATTTTTATTTGGGTGGGCCAAGGGCACATTTGGGTGGGCCACTGCGGGCCCAATTTGTCGCTTCTGGAGGTGGCCTACAAGCCCTAGATTACATCATACGTACTTGCATACAGGCACCATGATACAACAGCTAGCTGCTGTGTGTACACAGAGCATGTGGAGAGTTGTTTGAATGTAAGACCAATGTCTGGACCTAACTGTAAACCCTCGAATTCCAGCAGGCCAGGCTTCAACACAAGTACTTGAATGCTAAGCATATTATAAAGCGTTTAAGATTAAGGAATGGCATGTATGACAACAAGATGAAGCTGATGATTATAACAGTGTATGTAAGGAATATATGTATCTAATCTTCTCTGTATAACAGCCTGAACACCCCCACTGCATCCACTCATCACAGATGCTCCATCATAGCACTGACTTAAAATGTCTTCTGGCTTGAAATCACTGGCAACCAAGTGGCTTAAGATGCGATCTGCTATATATTCAGCATCTAATTGTTCCATCTGTAAAAGACCAATTAAATGCTCCTCAGGCTTGGCTTTGCTCACAAAACGCACCATGAGGGACAGATTTTCAATATTACATTTATCACGGGTGCAATCGCTTTTAATACAAAAGCTTTTTGAATCACAACTTTTGTACTGCTTTTTGACTTGTGAGAGAACCATGCCAGTTAAGGTATCTATTACTTCGTTTTGGATACATTTAGATGTATATTTTGCATTCAGGGGAATAGAGTGTATAACTCCAGCTAGCTTTTTATCTTTCTTCAGAGTGTATTGGAAAAGCTTTAAAAATAAACCACTTGTTGAATCAAAAACATCTTCATTGTCGCCACTCAGGGGGAGTTCATTCACATCAAGAAATTGAATGACTTCTCCAATGCTTTTTAAGTAATATCGATTATTTTCTATTACTTTCGTATCTAATAAAAAGGCACTTGTATCTCCTCTTCTCCCTCTCTTAGATGCCTCTGCTAGAGCTAGTACAGCATATGTGTGAGCAATGCCTGTAGACAGTGGCATCAAGACACCCCCTTCCATCCAACACTGCTTTCACAACTTAAGTAGGGGTGTTGTTGACACATCAAGTAGCATCCAGCCTGCACAAGGGCCACGATACACTGGCCACTGAAGGCTTGAGCCAGATGCCTAGTGCAGCTCAAGGTACTCTTGGACCCTCGTGCCCCAAAACAAGCCTAGCTTTCATTTGGCTTCTGCCAGCTGCCCAGGCTGTAATGTCATATTTCCAGTATGAAAGATAAAGCATTCATCTGTAATGCAATACAGGAGAATGAGACACCCATCTATTGACTGAATTGCACAATGTGAAACTACAAAACCTGGGATCAAACCTGGCTTCCATGCTTGCACCAATTGTGTGATACTAGCCAAATCTTTATTTCCCTGAGCCTCCTTTATTCATCATCACATAAGAGGGAACCTTCAAATACATGTGTTCTAACTGTGCACCGTACAAAACACCTTTTCTGTTTGATTTAGTATACTATAATAGTGCTTCATCTGCACTAAGATTATAAACCACAAGTACGGAGCACATAACAGGCTTGCTGCTCAGACTCCCCCACTACCAGCCTCCACCAGTGCCCCTCATCTCTCCATAGCCCCTCCCCCATGAGGTCCCCCTCGGATTCCCTCATTGCCACCCTCCAACAGTGCCCACCATCTCTCTGTAGCCCCTCTCTCATATGCATTTTATTTGTTGTATAGCGCTACTTAGGTGTCACAGTACTTTACATCACGCACACATTATGCAGAGACAATGAATCATACAAGTATGTAAATCAGCCTATAGGGAATGTCACATACGCTAATGAGGATTACCAGGTGTAGGAATCACATGTCATCCATACTGCTGGGCAATATGTTTTAAGAGGGTTTGGGCTGGAGAAGCACAAACACAGGATTTACAGCATATCTCAGTGGTTGGGGTGTTGGCTTTACTGATTAGAATGTATATCTGCCCAAACAAACTCTTTATTGCAACATTCGAATAATGAAAGACTGGGAAAATTCGAACTAACTAGCAATACAATACAAGAAAAAACCTAATTATACCATTCTGCTTTGTATGCAGGTCTTTGATGACAGTCCATAGGTCACTGCCCTATGTTAGGATTGTAACTTCTGAACTGCAAGTAATCAAAGGATCTCTGTGACAAAGGAAAGTAACCCACTGAGCTATCCACGTTAACTACAGTTTATCTGCATTTAAAAAACTACAAACAGACATAAGACTGCTCTCCAGCATCATCATTAATCCCCAGAGTTATCTGGACATTTTAATAGTTGTCGTGCGTCCTTGGCCGAACCAGTCAATGTAATGATACAAACGATTTTAACATACCATTTAAAGGAAATATACACGGCACACAAAGTATGTGTCTTGCTCACAGATTTAAATAAAACGCAATAGCCACACATTCTCTTACCTGCCCTTACGAACTCTGTCACAGCCCGATCTGATTAGCAGCTCTAGGGGTCACGAAGGTCAGGAAAATGAATCAGCATAAACAAACTCCTCTTCGCCAGCGCTGAAAAGAATGAAATATCCTCGCAGCAGGACGGTACACCAATTCAGTGCCAACGAATGGATTTGGCCCCTTTCCCTACTGTACCTGCACGAGTGGGCGGGGACACAGCCCACCTTTCTAATAGGAGATGCATGATTGGGGGTGCGACTGCGAGCCCAGGCCCAATCAAGCAACTCCTAAAGAAAGAAGACAGATAACGTTCAGAGAACGTCTTAATTGCAGAGGCCATTTTCTGTTGGCCCTGCTGACGTCACTGCCAGGGCCAAGGTTTATGATTGGGTGGGCCAGGCTCATGTTTGGGTGGGCCGGGCCCACCCGGCCCACCCTCTAGAACCGGGCCTGGTTCTCACCCTGAAAAAAAAGTAAAGATGCCGGCATGCTGATACACACCTACCTTGTTGATCGGCTGACATCATGGTAGTGGGGTAGCGGTCTCCGACGGAGATTGAGGAGGTTGACTTTTGTGGTTGAGGCGCAGCTGGGACCTGGTGTAGTGGTCGGTGTACGCCGGAGGCGCCTGAACCAGGAAGGAATGACGGGCCCAAAGACTTTCAAGCCTGGGAAGGAGCCTCTGAAAGAAGTAGCCATGGTGGGAACTCAGCCCCGACGTGGTGCTCATTCTAAAAAGACTGAGGAGGCGGGCAGTAAAATGAGAGATGGAGGAATGGAGGGCTGGAACAAGCTGCGAACGGCTAACTCGGAGGGCTCCTCACGGCAACCCTCTGTTGCAGAGGCTTTCCCGCTGGCGTCCACTGGCGGCATCGTGAACGTCCCGAGCATGGCTGAGACCGGGACAAGGGAGGCTGCCGAGCTGGGCCTGGCTCCACCCCCACCTTCCGCAGATACAATGTTGCAGCAGCAGCCTAGACTGGAGCTAGGGCTGCAGGGAGAGGATGCTGCCTATCGATCACTGCAAGAGGAACTGCCAGTGAGCACAGATGCCAATGGGAGAAGTATGCCTGAGCAAACCGCTGGGGATGGAGCTGGCTGAGAAAGGTAAAGTCAAGATGCCTGTGCCCATCCCTATGCCAGATGTCCCCAGCGCTGCTCTGCCTCCCGGGGGGGGATATAGGGGCCAAAGTTTGGTTTCACTGTGGTCTAAGTCAGCTTTGGGATCCCCAGAGGGAGATACATTTTTCTCCCTTACTGATGACACGGATATCTCATTTTCCAGTGAGGGCAATACAGCGGAAGAGACTGATTCAGGGGACTCCTCCGCTACCAAAAGGGTGTGACGCAGTAAGACCTCTACCTCCACCCAGAAACGAAGGATCAAAGCTAGAACCAGCCCTCCTAATTCAGACATAGCTACAGACCACAAACTTAAGTGAGATTACTCCGCCACCAGTCAGATCTATGATAACGATGAAGCGCAACCCTTAGCTCAGGGGGGCCTGCTAATTCCATGGGCTCTGCTGCCGACCCTGTCACCCCTCATCACTCGATCTCGTCTATTCTACCTTGAAGCAGATGCAGGGTGAAGCCAGGCAGGAGAGCCGTAGGGCGCATCAAGCCACTAAGAAACTGCAGGGGTCCCTCCAAAAGGTGAATAAATTATGCACTGACATCACAGAAAGGGTAACCCATGTAGAGGAGAGAACCGCAACTCTGGAAGAGGAAGTGGGGAAGCTGCAGACATATAGGGAGTCGTGTGATAAGCAGGCAGAGGATGTGCTTTGGAAACTTGAAGACTTTGAGAATTGGCAACGGAGAAACAATGTGAGACTGCTGGGCCTTGCAGAAAACGTTGAAGGAGATAATGCTAGGTCATTTGTTGTAAACCTCCTAAAGGGGGCATTTCCTGATCTCTCTCACTAGAATAGGGACATGGAGGTCCAGCGGGGACCGGGCTTTCAGATGACACAAAAAAAGGCAACGCAACGGAGCAAACAGCACGGCCCAGAGTAGTCCTGATCTTCATCAGCAACTTTCTCCTCCGACAAGCTATACTGGACAGAGCAAGGCCAGATGCAAAACACACATTTGAGGGGCACACTTTCTTCGCCAGGCTGGACCTTTGCCATATCACAGTCAAAAGGAAATGGAGGCTCCATCAGATGATAACTCCCTTTCAGGGGACTGGCTATGAAACATACTTCTATACCCTGCTCAGCTTAAAGTTATATCGAATGGGAGGGTTCGGATGGTTACCTCTGAAATAACTGCAATGCCTTCTCTTTACCTGCGTTTGCGCGCACCATTCCTCACCCAACATGGCTGCCCTTATACTCCGCTCTCGCGGCATGACCACACTCGGTCCACACATGCGCCGCTCCACGCATGAGCTTTCACCCCTGTAGCGTCTTTATCTACTATTGACTAACGCACACACAGCACGCTCTGGACTGTTGCCAGCGCGCCCCTGTGATTCATTCACTGCCGATTCATCATCCTGCCAAGTAAGTTTTATCCCTCACGCTGTCTCCTGAGGTCTCTCCCTACCCCCCTAGTAGATTATTGACTGCACATTCCCCTTCTCTTGCTTGCAGCAACTCCCTGGTTAATCAATTCCCTTGAGTCAGACATACGCCGCAGAACACGGACTACCAGCGTTGTTTCTCCATTGATCTTGTTTCTCGTAAAACCTTGTCCATACAAGTAAGTCTCACCATTCTCGCCGCCCCTATAGTATCTCGCCCTACCCACCTTAAATTAATAAATTAACTTTATTTCCCTTCCTCCTTCCCTGGCTCTCGTTTCCAGCGTCTTGGGACGGTTAAATTCCTTTTCGTGCCCCGATCAACACGGGCATTCTTTGGAATACTCTGGGATACTCGACCCACCCTGCAGGCCTTTATTGCCGTTACCACGATTTCATGTAGTAAGTTTACTTCCCTACGAGATCCTTTATCCTGTGCATGACGTTCCTTGATTGAGCCTGGCACGACCTTAATTCTTCCTCAATGAGGACCGCCACACCACTGCCGCACCTTCCCGTGCGTTCTGACCTCAATTCTTCTTCTTGCGCCCCTTAGCGGTTGCATGTCGGTTGCATGGCGATACTACTCTCTCGGTTTTTTATTGCCAGCTGCACCTAATTCCGCGCCACTGGTATTGATCACATCAATACCTCACGAACTATAATGGCTGTACAATCACCATCCTCTGAATAGCATGATCGTTCTGCTCTGCCCTCACCCAGTACCCACAACATCACAAATTTTGCCTGATGTTTCCTTCAATTTACCCTCACGCCTTCATTGCGTTAACACTACAACGCAAGACATTGTGGTATTTTAAATCTTGGACACAGTAGTAATTGATGTTTTTCCCCCATTTAGATTTCACGTGCTCGCACTTTCATTGTCCTGATGATGATCTTAATTCACTAAGATCGAAACGCCGTCGACTACAAATTCAAAGTTCCCTAAACATTGTCTAAACTAATTGGGTTCTTTTGACCTGTTTTCAATGCGATGAAATGTTTTTATTGTCACTAAGCACTTCACTTCACCCACCCTCACTTGTGTTTGTGTGAGCACTGTATATACAAATTATATACTTTCTAAATGCAATAATGGTAGAAACGGAAGCGCCTCCATTTTATGATGTATAATAAAATGTGATGTCTTCCTCTACTTGCCTGTGTCCTTGTATATTTTTCTTATTTTGGATCTAATTGATTTCTATATTTCCCCAACTACAATTGAATTTTTCTTAAATCAATAACTGTAGCCCCGCTACTTGAGGATCTCTGACCTCCCCAGACCATTGTTTTTTTGAACTATCTATCTACCCCAGGTCACATTCGTGAGGGGTTCCCTTGTTTTTCATACATATACCTCTGAAATCAAGGCACAGGAGTACCTGAATGAGATGAAAGAAGCTAAAGGAAGGTCTAGGTTTGTTCGGCCGCCTGAGGGGGGCCCCTCAGTAGACTGAGAATTGTCATTAGGGATGGTTTGACTCCCAAGAAATGCCTTTAGTCAAAATGTGTAAAGAATTTTTTTATTTTTTTTATTATGGCATGAAATACAAGGGGTGTATTTAATGGGCCGGGGTGAGGACTCTGCGACGACTCAAATCATGAGATCCGGCCACCACACATAGGTCATATCTGACCTATTTGCTTGTGAGGGGAGTAGGGGGGAGGGTGAGAGGGGCAGCGCGGGCACCTGAGGAATATTTTGATGAATGGGACAAGTAATAAAAATAGGCTAATTTATAGAACAAATGGTGTAGGATGGCAAAGACATATTAAAGGCATAACGAAAGGTAATTTGTCCGATTGTATTTAATGAGTGTCCGAACTTTCTCAATGAATATCTGCGGCTTAAATGACCAGGGCAAGAGACAAAGAGCTACAATAGTCTTGAAAACACTCCGGGCAGATATTTTATGTCTTCAGGAGACCCACATAGAAGGTACTAGAGAGAGCATAATGGAACAACTAGGGCTTAAACCTATTAGCAATACTAAATAAGGGACCAAAACAAAAGGGGGGATATATCCTTCAAGAGAAGCCAATCAGACAGGGGGTGCCGCTGGGTATTGGTCGAATGTATGCTTCATGATTCCACTTTTACCATATGTTAAGTTTATGGCTCGACCGCAGATGACCCCAAACTTTTAGAATTTTTGGATGCAGAGTTGGCAATGTGGCCTACTGGCGTAATATTATGTGGTGATTTTAATATTAATGGTCTGGGAGGACTTTGGGAGGATAAGGGGTATAAGTATACCGGACGAAAGAGAAAGGTCTTTAAGGCTCTTACTAATTTAGTGAAAAATAAGTGACTAATGGATGTATGGTCGCCACTTAAAGCCTGATGACCCTGGTAGTACGTTTTTCTCTGCCCCCCATAAGTCAGTGGTTCGACTAGATTACTTTTTTGTCTCCCAACAGTTAATATCCAGGTGTAAAATAGAGAAGCACCCACTCATATTGGAGCACAATCCCTTAACCCTAACAGTTACTGTGGCAGCGGTCAGTAGACCAGAGCGGGTCTGGACTTTCGAAAGAGGGCTTCAACGGACCAGGAGTATGTTGCACATATGAATGAATGGATCAAGGGGTTCTGGGATATCAACAGGAAGAGCACAAGCTGTGGGGTGGTTTGGGACACGTTCTAAGCTGGGGTTAGGGGGGAGACAATATAGTCTGCATTGGCAAAAGAGTGAGGTGAGGCACAATTAGAGAGAATGTTACATAAGACCCTACTGGAGGTAGAAGAAGAGCTCGCAAGTGTCTTGGCACTGGACACACCATCAGATAATGTACTGCTCAGACTGGCTTTGGCCAAGGCAGAGCTATTGGATATTACCGCAGCCAAGGAAGCTGAGAGATTCCTTGCTAGGAGGGAGCACAGCTATGAGGTCAGTGAGCGGGTGGGGCACGTCTTGGCAGCACAATTGAGACAAAACAGCGTGGCAGGAGAGATTCGCGAAGTTCTAGATCCAAGGCAGAATCTGATCAAGGGCTCACTAGGGATTCGCGAAGAATTTCGGCGATATTATGAAAATCTGTATCGCGAGGAGCATCGTGGGGAGGAGAGCCTAATCCTAGAGTATTTAAGCGAGATGCATATACAGCGCATAGCCCCCGAATACGCGGAATTACTGGAGACCTCACTGACTGTGGAGGAGATTTATAGTGCACTTAGCAGTCTCCCTTCTGGCAGGGCAGCAGGACCGGACCAGATCCCACTAGAATTCTATAAAACCTTTCTCGAAGTAATAGGGCTGGCTCTGGTTGACACAGTTTGTCAAGCTCGGCAAGGGAGCTCTGTCCCAGAATCCTGGGCTGAAGCAGACATCACTATATTTTTTTAAAAGGGCAAAACACCTAGAGAGACAGGCTCTTATAGACCAACTACGCTAATGAACTGTGATGCTAAAATAATGTCTAAGGCCTTGGCGTCCCGGTTAAATCATATCATTGGCAAAGTGATTCACCCACGCCAACAGGGGTTTATACCAGGAAGGGGCACGACAGATCACACCCACCGGGTTATAAATTTGATTGACGCAGCTGAAGTCTCAGTGGACCTTATGGCTTTGATACTCTTGGATGCTGAAAAAGCATTCAATAGGGTCTCCTGGGACTATCTGTGGACAGTTGTGACTTGGAATGGCATCAGGAACTGCTTCATTGACGCAATTCAGGCTTTGTATAAGGCACCAACTGCTCGACTGAGACTGAACGGGGGTACACAGCACCGTTATCAATCAAATGGGGCACTGGGCAGGGCTGCCCGTGTTTGCCCCTGCTCTTTACCGTATATATTGACCCTCTGGTTTGGAAGCTGGAGGCCAATAATGAAATTAAGCCAACTAGATTTCATGTGCTAGAAGCAAAAATTCTTGCTTACGCAGATGGTCACCCCCGACCCCCAAACCACTCTAGTCGCAAACGAGGAAGAGGCTCACACGTTCGGCTTGTTCTCTCGGTATTCACTCAACCGACAGAAGACACAGATAGTTAAACACAGGATAGTTGATCTGGACGACCCTCGGGTAACTGAAACGGCACCATACCTAGGCATCAACATCATGCCTGAATTGGGACAGCTGGTTGAAAGTAATATCGCCCCAGCAATCCAAAAAACAAAAAAAGACTTTGACAAAATACACAATCTCCACCTATCCGTGGTCGGACGTTGTAACGTGGTTAAGATAGTCATTTTAACCAAAGTGCTCTAACTTTCTAGGGCTATCCCAATAGAAATTGAGAAGCAGTGGTTTACAATGCTGGAAAACATCTTGAATAGGTTTATTTGGGCACAGGGGAAAACAAGGAGAGCCTTAAGGTATATGACACTACCAATTGAGAGGGGAAGCTGGGCAGTCTCTGACCTAAGAATGTATTATTGGGCTGCTGCTTTTCAATTCATGCGGGGGTTAGTAGGTGGGCGTGTCGAAGATCCATGGATTAGAGCCGGCTCTCCAGATGTATATAAGTTACTGTTAGGGGAAGACGCGGGGAACTGCTTATTGAAATATAGCAAACCTAGTTATTACAAAAGAATAAGATTTAAAACACTGGTGGCAGCATTTAAGAACTGGGCAGCGTTTATAAAGAAAACTGGCTTAGGGAGAGTTAATTTCTATACTCAGATGTACGGAAATCCCATGTTTCTGGGAATCTTTTTTGACAGTACAATGTTGGAGTGGGAGGGGAGTAGACTTCGGAAGGTAGGTGATCTAATAGGGCCCGAGGGAATTAGATCATTTGGAGACATCCAGGCTAAATTTGGAATTGACAAAATAATTTTTTTTAAGTACCTTCAGGTACGCAGTATTTTTGGAAGTAAAAGAGGCGGAATGAATGGATTCAGGGAAGTTAAGACTATTGAGGTTGTAAGGGATTATGAGAACTGTATTATTAGGAGAATTTAGGCAGAACTCTTGCTATTGAAGCAGAATGACCTAGTGAAGCAGGGAAAGAAATGGAGGGATAGGCTTAGTGTAGATCAGGATAGTTTTCTTGAGTTTTAAGACTTAGGACAGACCAATTTGGGTTCAGCAGGTCTGCAAACCCCACATTTAAAAAAAAAAAATTCTTTGTATTACACTCCGACAACGATAGCCCAGTGGGGGGGACAGGAAGGAATTCGATGCCCCTGCTGTGACAGCACCGACGCTGACTTAATTCACATGTTCTCAACCGGCCCCTGGCTCAAAACCTTAGCCAAGACAATTGAAAAATTCCTGGATCAAACGCTGAACTTAAAGGTATCATTAACACCTGAACTAATGCTTCTGGGGATTAACAGTGGTGAAACGCAAGACTCGACCCAATATTTCCTCTTCTTGGCCATGGCAGTGGTAAGAATATGTATTGACTCTGATTGGAATGACCAAGCTGCCCCGACATTCCAGCAATGGCTTGCCAGGTTGCTTGCCATCTTCAACCTAGAAAGGGGGATTTATGAGAGAAAGGGTAGAAAAGGGAGATTGCTTGGCAGGCGTATCTGGCACCAATATATGGATGGAAGGAAGACAGGTCTGAGAATCAGGGCCGGACTGGCCATAGCGGACACTGGGCGTTTCCCCGGTAGGCCGCTAAGCTGGGGGCTGTTTTTGTTACCGGGGGTCGGCAATATTGGCCCCCTGTAACAAAATCGGCTGAATCCGGCCCACGCAAACTGCTCGGCTGCACTCCCCCTCACCCCTGGGGGGGCCGGCTGAGCAGTCCGGCCCTGCTGAGAACTGATTTATACTGTCTCCTTGATCACCTTTTTTTTATTCTTCTAATTTTTTCTTCCCTTGAAGGATGGTTGTCAGCCCGCTCCTAATGACGGCTGGTCATTGGCTAGGAGATATGTAAATGTTTGTATATATAGCCTTGTTTGCAGTACTGCTCGTTTATGAGGTAATTGGTGCATTGTTGATATATTCTGATATATCCCTACCATTTTTCTTTCTTTTTTTTGCTTGTATTACAGATGACTGATAATTCCTCATGTAATAATTGTAATTGTAACAATGGTGCTGCATAAACAATAAAACTTTAATTATTATTTTTTTTTTTAAATACAATTATAATGAAGTTAACTTTATGGCAAACTCAGCCAGTAAAACTTTCCATTAGAATATTAATAAATCCTAATTTCGCTAGACTTCCTTTAACTATGTGTTTATCTTTCTAGATATGGAGAGACTTAAGGAAGTCAAACTGTATTTAATTTCATTGTGATCTATTTTTTGTGTTAAAGTACTCTTAGAAGAGGTTTTGACTCACAGACAATGTGTGCTAATCAATGTGTTATGTATCTTTATCTCCTACAGTTCTGAAGAAGCAGTTGCTGTGTCACGATTTGGCTGTATATGTATTTTAATTTTTCATTCATGGCTCTGTCTGTATTTGTGTATCAAGAATGCATTTATGAGACTTTCATTTCTCTATTTTAGAGAAAATGTTATGTTTTTTTAATTGTAGTTAGCAATGTGAAGTATATCTGTGAATGAAATCTGTTGGTCTCAAGAAAACAAAGGAGTCTTTTGAAGGAAGATTGACTTTGAATCTTGGGAAAATCTTTTATAATAAATCAATTTTGTGTAACTAGCAAAGTTGTATGAACTATTATATGTAATAAGCAAACTGAGGCTTCCCACTAACTTGTATATTTGACAATTTAGGAGTTACTCCGTATTGTCGAGCAACGCATCCTAAAATTCATGCAGTCTTTGAACTACTGTAGATCCAGGTCAGAAACCACAGATGATGTACAGTTAGTTGAAAATGGGAAACGTTTGTCTTTTTAAATTATTATGGGTAAATAGTGAGACTATGGAATAATTCTTGATATTTGAGAGTAATGAAGCAAATGAATTTGCCAGATCTGTGACATGTAATTGTACGTTCTGTGTATATGTTGAGAGTTTTGACTTAAAGTCCCTAAGGTCAAACTTCCTCTTAGATAGGGTCCAACTCCATCTTGGCTAATAGAGGCTGCCATTTTCCCTCTCTCAAACAGTGGAAGTCATAATTTTTCTTAATTTATCCATAATCATTGTCATATCTGCTATTAGACACAGATGTCGCCTGACCTTATCTTTCTAAGAACTGTGAAAGTGTCAAGTCATTCAAATGATGATACAGAAACAACCATCAATGCGACATGAGTCAATTGTCTACTTCCCATTATGTCATGGTTAATTAAGATCACATGCAGACATATAACCAAAATAGTGTATTTTGAATTGACGTCTTTTTACCTTGCAAGCTCATAATGTAACATCTGGGATGCCTACCTTGATGCACATGACCTATGTCAGGCATTCTTAAACTTCTGTCAGAAATTCCAATTTCTTATAAGATTTAGTATATGAGGACAACCAATTGATTACTTGTCAGGAGAGGACTTTCACCATGAGTGTCACCCGAGTTTCTTCCAGTAACAGTCTCACCTACTGCCGGCACACTTCGAATTTCACAGATAGCACATCTAACCTGAAGCTGATAACTCTGAGTCCCGGAGGAAGAAAGACTGACTGCTACCACAGAGTGTGTTTGCCCATCGCGGGGAACATTGTCTTTGCACCTTCGCAGATAAATACAGCCTTAGCTGTCAACAAAGTATGCAGTATGTCACTTCTCACTAAAAACACTCTAGACTGCAGGTTACTCTGCCTTTCATGCTCTCATAGAAGTAGACATTAGGGTGTTAGGCTCTGGATTACAATTTTAATGACTTTTTGCCATGCTAGATTTGCTAGAAATGTTCATTTTATTCTTGTTATTTACAGCATGCCTTCTTGCTGTTTTAAAATATTCTGTGTCATTGTTTTTGATGTACAGAGAAACAGATTGTTCCTGTAGTAATAAAAACTTTTAATTTAAAAGTGTTCATTGTTCTTAGTAAAGGTTGTGTGATATGGTGAATAATGAAATAAGGTTTGTTACTGTTTCTACTGTGCCTCTGATCCTTTAATGGGATTTTTAGTAACCCAATAACAATGCTTCTATGTCAATTAACATTGAATAGTGTTTTGCGAGACGACAATAATCTATCTATCACATTAATTGCTGGTGCATTGAACCGACTTCACCTGTGTCACCCATGGGTGGGAAAGCACACCGTGTAGAGTTATGCCAAAGTCATAACATGCAACAATTGGCCCCCAATGTGGGGGTAATATTTTACAGTTATGGCTTGAGTAGTTTTTTTTTACTTATCACAGACACACATGTGGACCATTATTAGGTCACTATGGAGACATCCTAAGCAGTGGTGGTTGCCACAATAAAGAGGTGGTGGAGCGGATGGAGGGGGTGTGGGGGAGCGCAGAAGGGGGAGCATGCACAGGGGGGTTAATAATAAAAACAATAATAAATAAACACTTACCTGGAGCTGCCACCCACTTCCCTCGTTGCGCCTCGTCCTGTCTGGTGAACAAGCACTGGGGCCGTGTCACGGACTCCCTGCAATTCCATGCTGCTCTCATGAGAAAGCATGGGGATTGGCCTGATCGGGGTGGAAAAATGCTCCTCTCAGACTAGGGATTCTGTGGGGGTTTCTCCAGCCAGGCTGGAGAAACCAAAGTGCGCATGTGTGTTTTGGTCAGCCTGAAACGGCCGGCAAAACACATATGCACACTTTGGGAGTGCATTTAGCACTCTTCCTTATCCATTGCCTCAACCCTCCCTGTGCAAGCTGGCTCAGAGCCAGAAAATGAAAAATAAAACAATGACATTGTTTTCTTTTTTATTTTCTGGCTCTGAGCCAGGCAGTGGGTAGCCACCGCTGATCCTTAGTGATGATAGTTACCACCTACTGGGGATCAGGGAACACCTATTTGCATGTGACTCATAAAAGGTTAATCCCCATTCTGTGAGCTTTGTAATTCTTTGATTCTAATATTCAATAGATTCCACTCATGATGGCGCAGCTATCATTATATGGGTCAATTGCAGAGGAGCAGTTACTCAACATCTCAAAGTTCAAGCCTATTGATGCTGCCTCAGGGCAGTTTCAAGAATACACAGCGGTAGACCCATCGGCACACTACAGGGCTTACCAAGATTTGGAAATCCTATTAACTTATCAAGAACAGCAAAATTGGTTTGGTGGCCATTTGCTTCACACGCACAGAAATGTCCATTTGGGACCGCTGAGTACTGATGGTGCACCTTACAGTCTTGGCTGGCTAAACTCTTATTACCCTCCCTGACAACCTAACACAGGATGAAGTAGTAGGGGTGTTAAACTACACAGTCGCTTTATACAGGAGACTCGTATAATTTGTACAGCAGACTTTGAGCTCCACACCAGGTATCGCAAACTTTTTGTCTGCAGACTATTAACACTAACATGAAAGCGCCCACAAAGCATGATGGAATGGCTTTCTGGATTGTTCTTTAAGACCAATCAGTTAGAAACAGTGTATCCATACAATACCCCGAGACAAACACAGAATACCAACTATGTGTCTCCCTCTTGGGATAGTGGCTCCCATAGAGGTGTGTAACACTTGGAGAAGCATCTTTGCATGCATTTATACCAGTACACATGGTATGCCTTTCTTGAAACTTCTCCCTGATGTACTTAGACAAGTACTAAATGAGCACAGAGCTGCACCAGCTCTGGACTTAGTTAGTAAGTTAATGTGGAACTTCTCAACAGTCTCCTTCCTCATCCTAAGCAACATAAAGGGAGAACCTTCAGTTAGGGAAGCACCCCAGGGGGAGGAGGTCCTAAGAATATAAGGATAGCCTTCTCTCCTATGATACCTGAGGATGTCAGGGAAATTTATATTAGTGAATAGGCCATAGGAAAGCTCAAGCTTTATATAGAAACCAAGTGGGGTGGGACTCTAGTCCACATGTTATTAAAATGCCAACACGTTTCGACCTTCGTTGAGAGGGACCACAACAGAGTGCTTATGCGAAGGTCTTCATCAGGGCAGTGTAGTTTTCATGTAGGACATTATGCCAGAATCCTTGTACTTTGTTATGCTGGAAATGTGTGATGACAATATTTCACAGCCGTTTCGGAGTTTGTTGATACAGATATTGATCTCGGTACCACTTTTAATTGTTAGTCCATTTTTTAAAATCAGTCCGTTTTTTTTTAGGCGTCTTTACTGATTTTAGAACTGATTTAGCGGATGCTCGTGATTGTTTTCATCTCGGGTCGTAAGCAGGGTAGTCCTTTATGGTGCTTCTTGTGTCACAACTCTCTGTCCCTTTGCGATCCCCCCTAATGTCAACTACTGAACTTGTCTGCTCCTTGATGTCGTTGACTTAGTCGTCCCCAATCCTGCAGCTGTAGAGGGAAGTGACAACATTCTCAATGATCTGCATTACTAATTGACAAACAGGCACATGTGACACTCATAATATGTATGTCACTTTGTAAACAACAACTGCTGATTCCATACAGAATGAGATCTTGATCTCTGTCATGGCTTAGTAATCTAAGCTAGTGACACACTTGATGTCAGAATTACCTGATGGACAGGTGCGAGAGGGTTTCACTGCTGCAGCCAGGATGTCATGCATTCCCTGGGATGGTGTATGCTGCACTGGTGTCATCCTGTCAGCAGCTGTGATGAGACATACATGCCCATATTTCAGTACAACAGATGGTAGCTATGAGCTAACATGTCATTCTCAATAACCATTGACCGGACAATCCAGGACAATGTGCAGCATGTTTCCCTCTTGGACTTTACATGTGGGCCCCTGCTCACATGCAGCAGTTGCCAGCAGTTAGCTCTACGCAGCACTGACATCAATGAGATGACACATCAACAGACAAACTTGTATGAGAAGGTTACTGATATTTCAAGGAAGGGGATAAATGACCCGGACTCCTCCGCATTACACCGATTTCACCTTCACCATTAAGACCAACCGGTTTCATGAGTTTAATGTTGTCTGTTGACAAGTCAAAAGGTGTTCATGTGTGAGATGTGCAATAGTCAGGTACATAATGTGGCTTATTTGTGCTTCCCTACCCGAGAAGTCACAAAGCTCATTTCTGACTGAGAGAACACAGATTTATTATGTCCATCCTTTGAGTGTCCTCTGTTTGCATACCCTATTTCCAACATCATGGTGGTATTTAGCTGACAACAGATGGTGTCTTGTACAGCAGACATCCTAGCCTCATATGTCAACCACTCACCTATATATGTGAATACAATAGAAGAGGAGGCATGAAGAATGCAACATTTTGTAATGATCCCACATTGCGGCTAAGTTGAGAAGCTTTGATTCTTTCCGCCTGCACTGGATTACCGTGTTGCTTTTCAGCCAAGTGATTTGAAAATGTAACTGCATGGAGATTCAGCTTAGCAGCCCATACACCCATCTCAAAGGTACACAACTGGCATCAGTGTGAGCATCATCCATTCCAATTTCAATCTGATTTTACCATAGATATTTTGCTAGGGAGTTTTCATATAATTGAATTGCAAACCAGTTGGGTTTTGGACACTTCATATGACACATTGTACTATTTTATGTCCATTCTGCACTCACTTGGCATACATTTTGTGTCATCCTTTCACTAGCCACCAAAGTCTGATCTGGTATGTGATTAAATGCCATATGTGAGCATATTGTGATGCAGGAGAACTGTGTTGTCCAACACATACAACATACGGTGGAGATCAAGGGCACATTTAATGAGCATTCAGCCTCATTATTATTGGGCTTACTCACCATGGCCCAGCACCGGCCCAGTGTGTTGTCCCGGACCAGATGTCACAGCCAACCTTGTAGCAGAAGTCAGTGTGTGTCTTTGATTCTGGGAGGGTCTCATTGTACCTACAATGATAAGTGTGTCAGCAACTTTACATTTCTGCTGCCACATATGATGCACTCAATTACAGGTCCAAAGGATAAGCACAAGCAGTTGTGGGCACCACTGTTGCAGAAGTGTGTAGCACTTAATATCATGAGTGATCCCACATATACCTTATAATGGACCCACTACCTAGAAGCAACGTCTATCAAAATGACATGACTCCGAATCCTGAAGTAAGGTCCACTATAGTGTTTTGTTGATGGCCAACAAACAAGCCAGCCAATGTTAGAAGTACATGACCAGCTGGGTGGCCTAGGCGATTTCATGTATAGTGAAAACATTATAAGTTGGACAGTGGATGCATTGTCAATACTACTGACAATGGTATCTCACTTCTTGTTCATCATTGTCATATTTGTTAACATTGGAATTCTTGATTATTTCTACAGACACTATTACAGTATAGTGGGGACACCCTTTTGACTTGTTGTGGCACTCGATTGCAGGATTGAATTCCCAGGTCGGGGACTGTTGGTGGAATACATGTTATGTTCACCAATTACAAAGGTATGATGAGCCAAGACATATTATATTTTATATTTCGCTATTCACATATGTCATTTACTAAAGGTGAATGTCCATTGACAAATCCAATAGTTTTTAAGCTAGTTTTTCATCTCTGGTTACCTTACATATACGGGCACTATTTGTCCCTCTGTTGTCTCCTGACAATGTATGCCTTTTGACCATCTCCTGACCAGTTAGACTTGCCAGTTTGTGAGGGTGGTATGTCTTGCTCTGGACGATGTTGTTTCCTCCCAGAAGATGCAGGGACCTCTGTTACTACAGTTGTCTTTGCTCTGGCTGAATATGTCAATAGGTGAGAAGAGAGAAAGTAACCAAATGGGAAATGTACATGTGGAACTTTTCAGGAACTTCCCCATATCTTCTGCATGCTAACAGTGTTGTGAAGTACTGCGGCAGGTAGGTGCAGTGGGCCGTTGGGGATGTAATGGTGTGGCAGGGTGGGAAATGAACAACGGAATATGTGAATGACATACTTTGATCTGAGGATTCTCTCCCCTCTTGCTTTGTGATTTTTGCTGGCACAGGGTGAGTTACTTCTTGGATAATTTGTGGCAGATTTACAGGCCCCTTGTAGGACATTTAAGCCGCTGTTGCGTCACACCATGCGCCACGTTGCGACTTAGTTACAACGTGACACATCTCGGGAGATGCGTCACGTTGTAGAGCCCTGCGCAACATTAAACCTGCGTGAGGTTTAATGTAAGCAGAGTGGCCATTCCTCTGTGAAATGCCTCGTAAAAGTGATGCAGTGAAATCTACAAGATTTCACGGAGTCACTTTTAAGAGGCCCCTGCGACGAAACCTTACACCTGCTTGAAGCAGACGTAAGGAGTGGTGCAGCACGTTAGGTATGGGCGGTCCATGAACATTGTTGAAGTTGCGTTGCACTTGCGACACAACTCCAGCAAAGCGCCGCCCTTAAGCCATGAGATTCGACACACATCTGTCTATCCCTGCGCCAATTTTGGGGATTTCAGGAAGCTATGCTGTTCCCCTGCGAGAGGCCCCATGAGTTTAAAAGTTTTCATTAGGGTCCAGCTCGCACTTATCTTTTAAACTGTAAGAGGAGGCCTGCAGCAGCCCCTCCCAGACCTCGCATGGACTGTGGACTGACCCATTGTCATTCTGAGACTGCAGCTTATTATCTTATATAGAATGACAATGGGCCCTATTGTAGTGCCAGCATGTGGTGTGCCTTCTCCTGCATCAGACAAGGGCCATGCTGGAGAAACTTAAAAAATTAAAATAAGATAGCTGTCGGCGGCAGAGCAATCATGTCTGCAAGACCTCCATCTATAGGTCATTTACCACATTGTCAAGGTGGAAAGTTGTATGGGGTAGAAGTGATAACCACTTTTAAAATAGTAGCACAAAAATGAATGTCAGAGCACAAAAATCCAGCACCAGTCGTTATGATGTGTCGTGGCTGCAGTATTGTGATAGTAACTAGGTGCACTGGACCTGGGATGCGACCTGCATGCATCCCATAAAGGTGGTATACAAACCACCACAATCTATTCAACACAAATAGTCCTGCAATCAGAAATAACAAATAAACAATTGGTAGAGGAAATTGTTATCCATAGTCCAACACAGAGAAATGTATAAATGGATGTGTTCCCAAAAAAGAGAGCAAGGGTCGTATTTTTGATTGTAGAAAACGGTTTCTTTATTGTTTTAATCCATAGATAATTTCTTTAAAAACACAGCGCAAAAAGGACAAGACTGCTGACGCGTTTCGTCCCGCATGGGACTTCTTCAGGGCTAAAAACATATACAAACAAAAACTATTTACAATTCATATACAATAAAAATATACAATACAAATGAACCAGACAAGACATTCTAGATAGTTCCATATCCATTCTGTGTCATGACAATAACTTATTGTGTGAGCTCATGGGAAGACAATCCATTAATTATTATAAGTAAAAAACATGTATAGAACACTCTGTAAAGGGAGGAATGGGACAAAGATTGATCCTGGACATATTTCTTATCAAATATAGATTTAACATGCAGAATAAGCACAGATACTATGCACAAAAAAATTGTAAAAAGACCAAGATTGAATAATGTCACATGTCACTAAAGAAGTGACCAAAATTAATTATCAAATATAACAAGAAAGCCTAAGTACTGACAAAAGTCTAAATGCATTATCTAATTATTGGACCGTACCTTGAAAAGTAAGTAATATTCTGTGCAATGTTATTCTTATTTAAGTGTTCAGATCAATAAAGGGACAAATGAATCTGTAAAAAAATGAAATACAGATATCCCCTTAATCACAAACTTAAACACATGATTTCAAATCAACTATTCTCCTTGCATGTGTTGTTAAGCAGAAATGTGATTTACAATAATCTGTAAGGCAATACAGTATTGCTTAATAAGCTTAGTTTGTGAAAGGGCAATGCACAGATCAGGGGTTCCCAAACTTTTTTGACCCGCGGCTCCCTTGACCCATTGCCCATAGCTCCCCAATGTTATTTTATTGGGGAGGGTGGGGTGGTGTAAGCCCGACCTCGGGAGTACTTGCATTTTTCTCCCTGAAAATGATTGGGATGAAGCTGATGAAGTTATTATAATCATATATGCAGGGTGTTTCGTAATACTAAGGCGGCGACTCTAATAAAATATTCCTAGTCACACTTCTTTGCCCATGCCTTTTTAAGTGTACCCTCTCAAACTTTTTTTATCCCACTTACAGTGCTAGATAGCACCCCTATGCATGTAGGCCCAATTGCCAAAGTGTTTCTGCGCTTGAAGAATATTTGCATGCACTTCCATTTCTACCCATGTCATACGTGCCAACACACCTGTCTCAGCAGGGTGACACACGATTTTGTAAACCACATACAGCTTTATTTTTGCTGTCTCCTCCCTAAAATTGCCTCTAAATCAATGTAATTAAAATACATTCCTCTTTTTTTTCTAAACGTCCCTCTTTCTTGCTTCCAAATGTTGGCATTATGCCGTATATGGTATTTTACTTTCCTGTGCTCAAGGAGAGAGCAGGCCTGTCTAGAAATGTGTGTGTGCTGAAAGAAATGTGTACAGGAAGTACCTATGATTCAAGTACAAATGTCAATACTTAAAAATACCTAATGTGTTTAATTGACAGGACAACTGTACTTTCCTGATAACTTGCATTGTTGTGAAATGCATTTGGAAAAGAACATAACTATTAATTAGTCTAACAAAATGAATCAGACATCTTCCGCTTATTTTGTGAGTGTTGAAACATAGGTATCCATTGAAATATGGAGGTCATCTCCCTCGACATGCCATCAATTGAGCACTACGTATACAGCTTTAGGCATGTCACTTACAAATCATCAACATCATGCGTTTAAGTCTAATTAGTTGGACTAAAGCCAACAGACCCTCCAACATTAAATGCATTAAAGTGATTGGTGCACAGCTCCCCTGGCTAGGTTTGGCGGCTCCCCAGGGAGCCACGGCACACAGTTTAGGAACCACTGGCATAGATTATAAAAGAGCTATGCATGAATTTTTCATCTCCTTAACACCATTGCATACTTAATGAGTCTTATTACTACCTATTGTCAAGTTGTACAATGCTTTCAAAATTATCCCCAGTAATATTAGGTAAAGAAGTTTTTCTAATAACACAATCGTAAAGTATGAAGAATATGGATAAGTAAAAGTGCAATGCATACAATACTCAATGAGTCTCAAAAACACGAGTATTATCGATAAAAGAGTACATTTCTTACAATTGCCTATCGACAAGTTTTAATCTGCTCACTATCTCAAAAACTCTAAGATATAATGCTAGGCCTTATCTCGTCTGGATGCGCCATCTTGGAGCGTATATAAAGGAATATAAAGCTGGTACTTTCAAGATTGAGGAAGGGAAAAAATGTTATATCTTAGTCATGCACACTATACTAACTGACCCAATAATGATTGTCCAATAATTAAATATAGACAAACACAAAGATGATTAACAATATGGTCATTACTAAAACCTATACACATGAAAGAAACGTGTGTATCGGGACTTACAGGTTATCTTTTCTCCAAAATCATATACCAGTGTCCAGTTCCAGAATCGAAAGAGCCAAGCATCTACAAGATACACAGTTTGCAACTCTCCTGATGTAAAAAGACCTGCAAAAAATGTTGGACCAGTGATTTAAACTCGGTCTAGAATAATGTGACACATACATATCCTGGTCTTGCCATCTTGGAATATCAAGAATAGAAGATTTCAAGATAGCCACCCACAAAAAACAACCGTAAACCTTATTGAAAAGAAATAATTATATATGTCACATGCGTATCCTTATCTTTTAGCAATTACACGTGTGCTCAGTATCCGTGGAGAGACCCCTTTTAAATAGCAAGTAAAGAGTCAAAAATGTGTTGTCCAAAGAAAACAGCAAGCGCCATATTGAAATGGTGTACTAGGTAAGATGTGAAGTAGGCTTTAATCTAATATAACAACAGCGCCCCATAATACATAAATAATTATAATGATGACGCACTAATAATCAAATATAGTGCTGAAGAAAATCGTCAAGTGTAGATAAAACAGCATGTACATAAACTCTATATTTATGCACAGATATCAATTAAAAAATGCTCGTACGAAACCAAGCTCGTGCCATTGTACTTACGGGATATGTATCTCCCAAGCGTTTAGGTTGGTCTCCGGTTCAAAGTAATTGAAAAGAACTGAGCAACCTCTAACCACACAATTTATACCAGATCAAGGAATGGCACACCTGTATGGAGATGTGAACCCGGCAGTTGATTACAGCTCAGGTCACATGACACTAGTAAGGCAAGGTAGCGCCATCTTGGAATATCGCAAAGATCGATCATCAGTAACATTAAACATCAAAGTGCACAAATGTAACTTTTTAATTCAATGTGTATGTGTGAACAAACACGGTTCAAAGTGATCGAAAACAACCGAGCTAACTCTAACCGAACAATTCATACCACATCAAAGAAAGGCACATCTGTGCGAAGTTGTGAACCGGCAGTTGAATACAAATCAGGTCACATGACACTAGTATGACAAGGTAGTGCCATCTTGAAATGTCGAAAAGAACGTAAATCAGTAGCATTAAAACTCAAAGTACACAAATGTAACTTTTTAATTTGTGAGAATAAATCCTTAAGTACAAAAAAGTGGGTTACTAATATTTTCAAATATGTAACTGAGGGGAGAACGAAGATCAAATCAGAAACAAGAAAATTAGCAGCAACTGCTCGACAGTACAAACACCATTGTTGCAAAGCAAAATGGTCCAAGCCAATTGGTAGGTATTATAGCGTCTATGTCCGATCATATCTCAACAATGGAACCTGTCCACGAAAAGACAACCAATATCATATCCACATAATATGATGTGAGATTAATTATTCTTTAATGTACAGCAAAATGGAGCCTCCTCTGTTGTCAACAGATATGATAACAATTGCCCACATGTATGAGTACGATATAAACATGATGCAAATAAACATTCTTACACAGTGGCAATCAGTAATCAGCTACAACCACCCATCATAGGTTGTGGACACGGGTTCTTATAGATCCTCATTCGGACCTCTCTTTTTTATATGAGGTTCAATTGATTTCAAATGTGGAGGAAAGAATCATGACAAAAAACCCCAATCTTGTTTCACACATAAAGTCCATCCAGAAAGGAACAAACTAAATGAGTGATAGTATCATTTAAGGGTAAAGATAACGAAATGTTCACACTCCAAATAAAGGGTGTCAGACACATATAATTATTTCTTTTCAATGAGGTTACGGTTGTTTTTGTGGGTGGCTATCTTGAAATCTTCTATTCTTGATATTCCAAGATGGCAAGACCCGGATATGTATGTGTCAAATTATTTTAGACCGGGTTTAAATCACTGATCCAAAACTTTTTGCAGGTGTTTTTACATCAGGAGTGTTGTAAACTGTGCATCTTGTAGAAGCATGGCTCTTTTCGATTCTAGTACCGGACACCAGTATATGATTTTGGAGAAAAGATAACCTGTAAGTCCCGTTCCACACGTTTTTTTCATGTGTACAAGTTTTAGTAATGACCATATTGTTTAATCATCTTCATGTTTGTCTATATTAAATCGTTGGACAATCATTATTGGGTCAGTTACTATAGTGTGCGTGACTAAGATATAACCTTTTTTCCCTTCATCAATCTCAAAAGTACCGGCTTTATATTCCTTTATATACGCTCCAATATGGCGCATCCAGACTAGATAAGGCCTAGTATTATATCTTAGAGTTTTTTGAGATGGCGAGCACATTAAAACTTGTCGACAGGCAATTGTAAGAAATGTACTCTTTTATCGATAATACGTTTGAGGCTCATTGAGTATTGCATGCATTGGACTTTTACTTATCCATATTCTTCATACTTTACGATTGTGTCATTAGAAAAACTTTATACTTAATATTAATGGTGATGATTTTGCGAGCGTTGTGCAACTTGACAATAGGCACTAATAAGACTCATTAAGTGTGCAATGGTGTTAAGGAAAAGAAAAATTCATGCAAAGCTCTTTTATAATCTATGCATTCTCCTATCACAAGCTAAGCTTATTTAGCAATACTGTATTGCCTTACAGATTATTGTAAATCACATTTCTGCATCCTCCTCTGAAATGTCTGCAAAACATTTTGTCCTGAATTTTGACCATCTGTCCTGAATTTTTGTCCTGAATTTTGACCCGTTGTCCTGAATTTTTACACTCACCATCCTGAATTTGCACCCATGCCAGTTGGTCACCCTATCCTACACCCATAATTCAGATAACATTCCTATAGTTATGATACCAAGAGTGGGAGACAGAATTCTACATAAATAATCTGTCTAGATTCGATTTAATCAAAGAAGCACGAGGGGTTCTTTTCTACACATGCACGAATAAATGCAACCGTTGCCTATCTATCGCTATTGGTGGCCTAGTTTATATGAATAGGCTAAGGACTATGCTAGACAGTGCAACATTTATCAGAAAATCTCAGCCTCCACTGTAAAAAGTTCCTTACCAACTGCCCTCATGATTTCAAATATCTCCTTTTGGGTGATTTACTTGGAACACATCGGTCCCCTCCATTCAGCTAACCAATATACGTACATATTGGCAGCTAATGATTCATGTTCCTGATCACCATGGGTTTGGCCTCAGAGAAATGCAAACGCTTCAGCAGTCATAAAAGATTTGCAGTGCCTAAAGTCAATGGGGCTGTTCATTTATTTAATAAAGATAACATTCCTGCCTTCGCATTTAAGGCTTACATGGATTTAATGTCTGCTGTAGGAGCTTATTTGGAATTCAACAACCTGTTCAAAGCTGAATTGAACAGTGTTGCAAAGAGGGCCAATGGCATGATAAAACAAGCTTTGACTGCTAGAGTGCTATGTTTGGGTCTTAGTTGGTACCATAATTAATATGTACTTCAGAGAGTATTAAATTACTTGCCTAGATGACTGTTTGGAGGACGTACTCCATATTATGGTCCTTTCAGAGTTCTTATGTTTGTGCCTGGCTTAAATAATTCTGGGAACGTGGCAATTGAAGAAAAGGTTGACTTGGAGAAGCGTTTGAATGTTTTAAAGAGTATCCAAGAAGTCAGAGACAAGCCTTCTAACAAAAACGCTGTCACCTGTGAAGAGAAGGTTATCACTGCTGCTGATGGTTGGTTCCCTCGGTTGGGGACCTAGTTTGAGAGAAAATGAACAGAAGGCAAGCTTTTGAAAAATCTTACAGACCACCTGTCACTGTTCTTGGGGTAAACGGCACCAGAACTGTTATTATTCTTCCTCTGCTTGGTTCAAGGAGAAACAGACAGGTGTCTATTGATTACGTCAAAAAGCACTATGTGGACAGTCCTCTACAGGTGACCACTGTAAACACCTAGAAGGATTCAGACTAGTACCTCCAAACCTCTAACTACTCTGAATACCCTACCCCCCTGTACAAAGCAGTACAATTTCTAGCCCGAGTTCCAAGTCGGGGAATAACTGAGAACATTGAGTGTACTCGACACAGAAGATGCTGCTGATATGACAGTAGCTACTGTCTAATGCAATTCCATGGTTAACTATGAAATTCCACCTTACACGTGTCATTTGAACTAGTGCCCTTTCAAGTGCTTCGGAGACCAAAGATATTGAAAATGAGTCTGGAGATTTCACAGGAGATTTTCAATTCCTTTTAAAGTCACTCACTGTAAGAGACTGATTTGTTCTTGTCATTGGTTTAATGAAAATTATTTGATTCCTCGGTGGTCCTATGCCTAAATCATTTTGGGAACTTTTCTTCTCATCATGTGGTTGTTAATGATACTCGTCATTCTACTGCTACTGAATGAACACTACGTCCTTGCAAGAAAAATTGACTTGCCTGTGGTTCGTGAACTGCAGCCACACTCCTCAACCCACACAGTTCAAAGAGGTCTCCATTCTGCGAATATTACAGCTTACCCGGTGCACGAGGGCATAGCCTGGGAAAAGGTCCCATATCAGATTATGGGGCCCACTGAGACATTGTAATTGCCTTATGTGACAAACGTGTCAATGCGTTATAATATAATACCTGGTTCTATTTCAGATGTTTGGGACATTGAGAAAGAATGAAGTCTGATTTACAGGCATACACTATTCTGAATAAAGAAGATCCTTATTTGAACTCAGCAAATTACAAAGACATGTATTGTTATCATCAATATGCACATTATTTCATACATAGGACTAGCTATCCTAGAGAAATACACAATTACCCACAACGGGAACATTGTAAGAAATTCTCTTACTATCAGAGTGCTAATTGATCATATCTTTCAGCCTTCTATTATACCCACGAGCTACAGCATTGTCCCAACAATCTAATCACTACCATCAAACTGATTTACTCCACTGAGTTTAGTCAAAACCTGCCTATTCAGGGATATGAGTATTGGAAACAAATACTGATGAAAAAAGCATTTGAGGGACCACATTTTAGCAGCTCTTATTTAGAGCCATATAATACTGAAAGAAATTATCTTTCTAAACAAAACTATCCTGACCACGTTCAGTAATTAGCAATTTCAACGGAATATGTCCCAATCGAACATAAATTATAAAATACAGACTGGAACCTATAATTCCACCCAATTTCCTATTCAAGGATTGGCCTTAGTGCCTTATGATTCTGATACATGCATGCAGCATTTTCTTTCCAACACTCCTGGACCTAAAATAAATGTTTGTGATCCAGGATATAATACATAAACACCTGTAGTAGTTACCACAGTAGTAGCCGCAGTGTAGGTAAGCTATGCCAACGAGGACTAGAACACTCTAGTCTTTCAGCTGTGAGAAAAACGCTTTTCCTCCATTAAAGAAAACATGGAATTTTCTGATTTTCGTCTGAGACCACATCATAAATGAAAAATAAGTTTCCTTGCCACAGGAATATATACGTTATATTTAATTAATTAAACAAATAGTCAGAGAAACAAGCAGTAGAAAGAATTAGGCAAATAGATCAGGAAAACATGCAAACAGTTTTTAAAGTTGTTGACAGTGGAATACACACGCTTTCTAAAAGAGTCTGCTCAGTAAATCACATTTTGTTATCAGCCTTAGAGCTCCTGAAAGGAGACCTGAATTTATTTCAACACGGGCAGTGTTAGAAAGGGGGGTCTCTAGTTGGCAGAGGTAGGTACCTTTGTCCAAATAGGGGCCCTTGCTTCTAGTCAGGGTAAGGGAGATACACTCCTAAAATAACCCCCGCTCACCACCTTGGTAACTTGGCACAAGCAGACAGGCTTATCTCAGAGGCAGTGTGTAAAGCATTTGTAAACACATAGAGTAACACAGTGAAAACACTACAAATGGACACCACAACAGTTTAGAAAAATAAGTACTCTTTATCTAAACAAGACTAAACGACAAAAATCCACAATACAGTATTAAAAATAAGGCTTTCAAATGGTAGAAATAGTTCAGTGCAATGCAAGTTGTAAATGTGACACTTTTCCAAGAAAGTACCTTAGATGCGTCACGCAAAACAAACAAAAGGGTCACAGGGAAGATGATGCGTCAGTTCCTGCTTCGGGGGAGGTGATGAATCGGTTCCTTACTGCAGCGCAGGGGAGGTGAGCCGTTGGTTCCTTACCAGAGAGGAGGGGATGCGTCTGGTTCTTACTGCATTCTGGTTACGATGCGACAAGATGGCGCCTTGATGCGTGGCGATGATCCGGTGCGATGTGACAGTATGGAGGCTTGATGCGATGCAACGGCCCAGTACGATGCCTGATCTTTTGCAGCCGCACGGCAGGTGCTGCTACAGTCTTCTCGGTGATGCGTCGGGACCCGGTGAGGATGCGGCACGCTTCTTCCTGGTTGCTCGGCGAGGTGTCGGAACCAAGTGCGGATGCGGCATGCTTCTTTCCCCGTGGTTCGGCGATGCGTCAGGAATCGGTGCGGATGCGACACGCTTTTTCTCATTGCTGCGATCTTCTAGCGCCCAACGACAAACAGTCTCTAAAGGTCCTAAACAGCACCAGGCACCTCTTTGCAGGTTAGAATTCCCAGCAAGGAATTTCAGGGGACCTGGTGGTGAAGTCTTTGTGTCCCTGAGACTTCAGACAGGAGGCAAGCCTAGTTTCAAGCTCTTGGAGATCTTCCTCAAGATGACAAAGCAAACAGCAAAGTTCTTTTCTCCTTTCCTTGGCAGCAAGTAGCCACTGCAGGCCAACCCCAGATAGCAAACTGCACAGGGGCAGTAATCTTCCTCAGCTTCTCTGGCTCTTCTCCTTGGCAAAGGTTCCTCTTGATTTCCCAGAAGTGATCTAAAGTTCTGGGGTCTGGGTCCCCCTTTTTATGCACACAAATTATTTGTTCTCTGAAGAGTGTCGGAACCCAGCCAAAACCAGTTCTGTCCTCACTGGTGCAGCTTCTTGGCAGGAGGCGGAGCCAGCATTGTTGAAAGCAGATCTGGCCCAGGCAGGTGAAAGGAAAACTCCTCCCCCTAGTTTAAATTAAACCCAGGTCCCATTAAGCCCAGCCATGACTCATCAGACTGCCAGAGCTGCAGCCCTCTCCCAGCTCCTGTCACTCACAAGCCAGACATGCAATACACAAACCTAGCAGAGGCATACTGGATGGTTAGGCAAGAAAGTACCTACTTTCTAAAAGTGGTATTTTCAAACACAGAATGTGAAAATCACCCACACTAAAAGATGCACCTTAACATTCTGATTTCAGGCATACTAAACTTTATTTTCCTATCTTGTTCCTAGGGCCAGTTATGTTTATAAGATGCTATAAACAAACTGCCCATCCTGGCCTATGGGAACAGATAGCCTTGCAATATTGAAACACAAAATTGGCAGTATTTCACTATCAGGACATGCCACACATACCAGGGCATGTCCTACCTTTTACATACAATGCACCCTGCCCACATGGGTACCTGGGGCCTACCTTAGGGATGACTAACATCCAGGAAAGGGAAGGTTTGGGGACTGGCAAGTGTGTGCACTTTTTTTCACATGCGGAGAGTGAGAGAATGAATCGGACAGTTGCGTTCTCCCAAATAAACTTTTTTTCACTAAAGGCAACTGTTGCCTGCGACTGTGTTCCCCAAAAGGGGTTACAGTTTCTTCCTCGAGATGGTCCTACACTACTTTCGTCAGATGGAATATCAAAGATATTGACGGAAACGCCTCACTCACATAATAGTGACATGCTTCATCATCGGCGTTACCTCCACACCCAGATAAGGTGGTACTATCTGGGCGGACTCAACCATAGATATACCGGGAGTTCTTATAAGTAGGTCACTGGTTAAGAGGCGAACCAGATTTTTTGGTACATACACTAAAAATACCTACAAGTGTACCTCCTCTTGATTCTTTATTCTGAGGCACTTGTGATATCATTAAAAGCCTTATGTTGGGGTTTTTTTGAACATTAGTGTGTTCAAATTTACCCTCTACTAGATGCCAACATGTTTCGGCCCTCCCTAAATAGCCCAGTCGGGTCTGGGGCCTTCGTCAGGGCGTGGTGTTTATAAAGCCTACTTATGAGTCCCTATTGGGGCTTTTTACATGTATTTCATGCACACCAAAGGTGAGGCCTAGTGCACTCACCTGTACGTCTTTTGTTCGAACTCCAGTAGTATTTCTATAAGGAGTAAAAAAGATTTCTTTAATATACACTCTAATATCTAGTTGATGTGTTACATAACTTCTGTGCATCTAAAGTGCTCATAATTGTTGCAATGATATTGAGTGATTTAGTGCCAACTGACTCCGTGCTCACTATTCACTTGCATGTGAGACTATTTATTTGTGTTTAATATATACACATGCCATCTCCATTGTGCTGGCCCCCTCAAAAATGACTTCCACCACCTACAGTGATGATAAAATCCATGTCTGTAGTGTTTTTTAGAAAAAACGAAGTGCTTCTTGGTTATTTTGGAGACATGGCGATTGTACACCCTTGTGATCCAAAAAGATCGATGTACAATAGACTCCCTTGGATTTCAATTGAAACCCCATGCACCCAACTTCTGAGTGTTTTTGTGCTCTTATCCACAGGGTATAGCATCAATTTGTGTGCTCATTTAACTTTTCTTGTGTGTGAATTCAAAATGTTTTTAAGTGCACCCTAATTGGTGCATAGCTCACCTACTGGTGGATGCTATTAAGCATCATGCAGGAGAAGTGTGTCAAAGGTGGCGTCCTGTAGTCACACACTGCATTAAACAAGAAGGGTTTAATTACTAAAAACATTGTGTCTCTTACCCTCTGTTTGTGTGTGTGTCCACGACCTTGGAACCCAAACTGTTTCTGTTAGGTTATCACATACCCTTATACAGTAGACACATGTGGGGGGGGAAAAAAGAGAAGGGATTCATATATGTTTTTTTAGAAAATATCTGCTCTTTTCTTTCTCAATTGTGTGATGTTTTCACATCCATTACTACATTAATATGCATGATGATTATAAACTCTCCCAGTAATTTCCGCCTTTAGTTTGATATATATTGAAGATTAGTTAAATCATAACTATTCTCCCGTTCATCATACCCCTATATGTTGCGAGGGTAATAGAGCCACGTTGTCATTGTTGTTCCGGTGGAGTTGCCAACTCGTTTCAACTCCCCTTGATCGTGTAAACGATACAAGCACCCGTTCACACCCCCTTTCGTTAATCTATGTAAATCAGGTACTTCTATACTACTCGTACCTAACTTTGATCTAAGTTAACAAAACGCCAATACAGCGAGCGGTTAAGACTTACTTCGTCAAGGAACCGCCACCGCCGATCTGCCTAGTACACAACTCGCCTGCCGTCGAATGATGAGGGCACTTCCTCGAGTTGTTTAATACCAGGCTCCTGATTGGTTAATCGGGCACTCTCTCCCGTCGCGTACTTTCTCTATCGTTTTTCGGAGGACTACTTGGCTCACGGGAAGTGTTAGACTTTGCGTTTTGGGTGATCATGGGTATTGTAGTATGTTACAATTATTGACTCGTTTTTTCAGTAGAACAACTTTATTGCGAACAACTTAATTACGAACAGGGGGCAAGAAACAATTAATCTTTTTTCTCGTATGTGATAGCGCTCATGCTGTTGTTTATATGCTGAAGCGCTTCATTGGAAATAGGCGTACTTTGTTCGTTCTGGTGTTTATCGACGTGTTTTTCGTATACACCGGTTAATAAAATCAACCCTAGTTTTTAGAAGTGTAGCCAGAGAAAGTTAGAAATAATGTGTTTTCAAATTTTTTAGAATTTTTTGTGACCCCATAGGTCTGGGCCATATTGTATTCAATATTCTGCTGGTTTTGTTGGTCTAAATTATATTCCATGCCATTTGTCTCGCTCACTGCTCCCCATATTCGTTACTCTCAAGGTGTACGGGAGCCAGCCTACAGTATGTCATGCGTTGTAGTATTTGCAAATTAATGTTTGTGAATTACCACTTGACCCCAAGCGTCTGCCATTAGATAATGATCATTTAGAGCTACATCAAGGTTGTCCACGGTATTTCTTCATTCAATCCTTGTGTTGTGCTAGACAGACGGTAGATCCATCGCTGTTCCAATTTGAATAGTTGTTTCTCAGTACTATTGTTCGGTAATTTTTCGATCACTGTCCATGTGAAATCATTTTCATTATGCTTATTAATTTGAAAATGACGCATCATTTTTGTGATCGTTTTTCCGCACCTGAATGTGCTCCGGTGTTCATTAATTCGGACCTTGCCCTTCCTAGTCGTCATTCCTACATACTTCTGGTTACAGATGCAGGTCATCAAATACACCACATTCTTGCTGTTGCAGTTGCTAAAGGAGCGTTGCTCCCAAGGGGTTTGTAAACCCACGTTGATCGTCTTACTGGCTTGTGTCAGCCGACACACATTACACGATCCACATGGGAAATGTCCAACCACCTCTGGTAGGTTCCACAGTGTATTTTGTTGTCCTTGCTTTGTTGGTAACTTAGGGCGAGTATGGACAACAGAATCTTTTATCGATTTCCCTCTTTTGAAAGCAAACAACGGTTTTTCCAACTTCAGGCCCCCTGAGTTCAAGGTTTTCCAATGTCGTAAGACAATTCTCTTTATTCTGTTTGAATCTGTTCCGAACGTGGTAACGCACACAATTCTTTTTTGCTCTGGTCTTTCTGAAGGTTCCAAAAGTCCTTCTCGATTATTGTTTTTAGCCCTTTTATAAGCTTGTTTTATTAGTCTCGTAGGGTACGTTTTGGTCTTTAACTTGTCAGATAGTTGTTTTGCATGAGTTTCATACTTGGCTTTGTCTGAACAGTTTCTCCTTAATCGTAAGAACTGCCCTACCGGCAGATTGTCTTTTAGTGCCTTGGGGTGGAAACTGTCATATCTTAGTAAATTGTTTACATCCGTTGGTTTGTAAAACACTTCAGTTTCCAACACTCCTTCGTTTGCCCAGATTTTCAAGTCCAGGAATGTTATCGAGTCTTTTTTCAAGGTCATGGTAAATTTCAGATATTCATCCCTTGTATTCAGCCATGTAAGGAAGTTTTGTGCTTCATTTTCCTCTCCTCTCCAAATTATAAAGATGTCGTCTATGAATCTTTTCCAAACATTAAGATTCATCTGATATGGATTCGTCTCATTGAAAATGTACGTAGTCTCGAAATCATGGACATAAAGGCAGGCGATGCTGGGGGCACAGGTCATGCCCATGGAAGTTCCGTGGGTTTGGAGAAAATATTCCCCCTCAAATTCAAAATAGTTTTTAGTTAGGGCTAGTCTTGCACAGTCCACCACGAACTGAATCGGTGTTATAGCAGACCAAGTTTCTTGTCTTAGTAGTTTTTCAATCACTCTAAGGGAGGCCTCTTGTGGAATGCTGGTATACACCGCTTCCACGTCTAGTGTGATTAGGAGGTCTGTTGCTGGTTGGAACCTTAAGGACTGAAGTTTACGTAGGATGTCTTGAGTGTCTTTTAGATAGGATGGCATTTTCTGTACCAACGGTCTCAAAAAGTAATCTGTGAACTTGGAGAGAGGTTCCAAAATAGAACCAATGCCAGAGACAATTGGTCTTCCTGGTGGAGGATTTTTATTTTTGTGAACCTTTGGGAGGATATAAAAATAAGGAATCTTTGGATCAATTTCTTTCAGGAAATTTTCTTCTGTTTTAGTGATCCACCCCTCCTCTCCTGCTTTTGTTACCATCTCGTGTATTTCTTTTTTCAAGTTTGCAGTCGGGTCTCTTTGTAACCTTAGGTAATTCCGTGGTTCGTTCAAGAGTTTCAAACATTCACCTCTATAAACTTCAATGGGTAGAATCACCGTTGCTCCCCCTTTGTCCGCAGGTTTTATAATCACATCCTGCATCTTGTCAAATTCTGACAGGGTTTTCCGTTCAATGGAAGAGAGGTTGTTAAACACTCTTGTCTCCTTATTTCTTAGCAGGTCAATTTCCCGTGTTACTGCTGTTTCGAATGCTAGTAAGGCGGGTGGCATCGTGTGATTTGGTGGGGTAAATCTCGATTTTTTTCTCAGACCCGTATTTTTCTCCTCTTCCTCTTGTTCAGTTGGTTCTTCCGTGTGTTCAAAGAAGACCGATAATCGTAGTCTTCGGAAAAATTCCGCCACTTCAATCCTAACTTTGAAGATGTTAGATCTGTTGGTTGGAACAAAGCCAAGTCCTTTGTTTAACACATCCTCTTGGGTTTTTGTGAGCACTCTGGTACTAAGATTTAATATTCCCGAGGGGCCTTGCTCGTGCTGGGTCTGGGTTCCTGTAATGTAGGGTCGTCTCTGTTTGTTTCCCATTGTACCCTTGGTCCTCTCCGGTTGATGCCGCCTCGCCTGGGGCCTCTCCCTAAAAAAGGTTGTTGATAGGGTTGCCAATTGTATCCAAATTGTGGAGGTTGAAAAGGTTGCTGCATGAATGGATTCCATCCAAACGGGGGTGGTTGTTGGTACTGGCCCATTTGTTGGTATGCTCCCCGATTTCTTCTGGATCTGTTTCCTCTTTTCCAATTCTTCCCCTTCCGTTCTTCGAAGGACGAGTCGCTGGAGTATTTTTCAGATCCTGTGCTCTCTGTGTCTGAGAAATCTGATCTCTCTTTTTCTGTGGGATTGTAGTCTTCCTTAGAGTACGGAAAAGTCTTTTCAAATTGGAACCTTTTTAGATCCTTCTGAAATTTTGTAATTTTAGCTTGGGTTAGATATTCTTTGTATTCATTTATAATTTTGTTATTTTCTTCCAGTTTCTTTTTGAATTGTGCAATCGTTATTTGAGTTTTTAATCCATTTTCCAATGTCTTTATTTCTATGAGGAGGGCGTCAGAAAGTCTCTTCGCTGTTTTAATAATTAAAACCAGCCAATCTCTGGTACATTTCCAAGCAATCAATGCCCAACTGCGTCTAAATTCAGGATCATTGAGAAAAATACGTGGAGAGTTTGCTACGATCAGACCATTTGGAGCGATATTACCCCTCAAATATTCGGTCATAATCGCTCCGTGTAGTAGGGTTTTCAATTGAGTCCTTTTTAATTCAGTTAATGAATCCCAATCCCCATTATTTTGGATTACCTGTGTAAGTGTGGTGTCGGAGATTAATGATGGTAGCGCTAAAATGGATGATATTTCATCCTCATCGTAGGCTAATCCTTCTGCCATATTCAGACACAGACACTGATGTCATGAGTGATGTCACTGACCATGTCATGAGTGATGTAATATGTGACGTCATCAGCAGTGCATTGCGGGCGCGCGAGTTATAGTTAGCTGAACTAACTATAACGGGGGAAATTGAATGGTTTTGTACAAGTGAAAAGTCCAGCTAACTATAACACCCCTGAAACCTATGGTTTTTTCAGTGAATTTCTGAGGTTTTTTAAATGCTAATTCCTAACTATAACGTGCCTGAAACCTATGGTTTTTTCTGTGAATTTCAAAGGTTTTTTAAATGCTAATTCTTTTTTTTTTTTTCAATTTTTTTAACATATTTTTATTTTAATTTTCTATCCTTTTTTAAAGACTGTGGTTAAATTTTAAAAATTCTACAATATATTTTTTTTTTACCATTTTTTTAAACTAAACAGGTAAGATTTATTAGTTTAACATAGTGTTTTTTTTCCCCTTTTTTTTTTAAATTATTTTTTTAACGTGCGCGTACGGTAAGCGCACGTTTTGCTTTCATTACGTTAGATTTCTACGCTGTTTGCGTTCATTTACGCAATTTGCGTAGACGTACGTCACGCGCGCGCAGCGCGTAACGCATACGCTGCACGCGCATGTTACACGGAAGTGAAGGGGCTAATTTCTAACTATGCCTACAGAGATAGGACATGTGAAGAAAGAAGGAAAAATGCACAGAAAGAAAAAAAAGAAGTGCAGATAGAAGCAACAGAAGTCCTCAAAGACGAAGAAAAGTGCAGGAAGAAGGATAACGTGCAGAAAGAACAAAAAGAAGAGCAGAAAGAAGCCTTGTTGCAAAATCATCCTGTACCCTCAACTTTTTCAGACGGATACTGGTGGTAACTGAGTCTGACTAACCAGTCCTAGAGCCAGTGCTATGTTAAAAGACACTTAGAATACAGTGAAAACACCTACATACACTAGGGAACATTATGCGTTGGGGTCCCCCTGTGATTAGCATGACCTCCTCTGTAAGCCCCTAGTATATAATAGGGCAGGGGGATTAAAACTACCTCTTAAAACAGGCCACCGGGCGTTTTTGCACACGTTAACTCAGGCCCCGTCCCCTCCCTTCACCACTGTGTAAACACGCCCTGTGTCCGTTTTTAGTTGGGAGATTAAGTTCATTTGAATCCTGAGGGTCCCTAGGGTCCAACTAGCCCACTAGGTACCTCCAGTAAGCGCCACAGAGCTGCGTTGCAGAGAGGTGTAAAAAGTGGCACAGCCTGGACCACCTCTCTGCAATGCAGCTCAGTGGCGCTTACTGGAAGCACTTGGTGGGCTAGTTAGCCCCCAGGGGCCCTCAGTATTGAAGGAAAATGATATCCCCAATTTAAAACGTGCCATAGTGCGTGTTTGCACACGTCACCTCAGGCCCCGTCCCCTCCCTTCACCACTGTTTAAACGCGCCCTGTGGCTGTTCTAAGTTGAGAGATTAAGTCCCCTTGAATCCTAAGGGTCCCTAGGGTCAAACTAGACCACTAGGTACCTCCAGTAAGCGCCACAGAGCTGCGTTGCAGAGAGGTGTAAAAAGGGGCTTGGCCTCAGAACACCTGTCTGCAGCGCAGCTCCCTGGCGCATACTGGAGATGCCTGTTGGGCTGGTTGGCTCTCAGGGACCCTCAGTATTGAAGAGGAATTAATTCCCCAACTTACAACTCGCCAGGGGGCGCGTTTGCAGAGTGCTGCAAGGAGGGGGCGTGGCCTTCGGCACGATGCCAGTCTTTTATTTATTTAAATTTTTTAAGAAGGGGGACTGTGTGGTTCCTTTTCTTATTCTAATTTATTGGCCCTGATGACCCCATCCCCCAGGGCCTGTCTCCTAATTATATTTTTTTGACCCCAATCCCTAGGGCCGGCCACTGTTTTTTATTATTTGTCAAAAATATATATTTATAGACACACCTAGGACATGCTGGACAAATCGTACGTACCTATCACCATGACGATTTGCGTGATATTCATTAAAAGGCGACTATGCATACAATGAATCCACGTGGAATGTATTTACACCACTAGTGAAGCTCTGACATGTCTGATGCCCTACCGTGCCTAATCCCGGTAGACACCCTTGTCGTTTATTTATACAAACATGGGTAGCTATTGACGGGCACATTTAATACACATGCACACCAAGCCATTCAAAGGGGATTCGACAAAAATTCGACCAAAACTATGCAAGAAACCCCCCTCACGGTTAATAAAACACACATCCACTGCCGGATGTGTAATACTTTTTATTTTACTCTCTTGAAAGGGGACGAACATCACTTGAGAGTCACAGCGCGCTCCTGGCAGAGCCCAATGCTGTGTTACACCCACCATTGCCTGCTGAGTGCCGCACACCTCTGTGTTGTATTCCACTAGCTAGTGCATATGCTATGACACTCTCTAGCCCATGTGCACTGTAACACCACCCCGTGAATATGTCATGCCACACTTGTCTTCGCACGGGTTATATTGCCCCATCTAACGTGCCTTCCTCGATGCCTATGTTATAACGCACAGTGCTATGTCATACATATTACAATCTGGGATCCATATCTTTGTCACAGTGCATATGCAACGTTACACTCCCCAGCACATATTTTATATTAAAACGTTAGAGACTAGTTAGGTTACACAACACTGCCCTGTGCATATTACACTCCAAGGCGCATATCACATAGCACGCGCTAGTGCCTGTGCTATCTCGCGCTCTCCAATGAATCTGTCATGCGCACAATGTATTGCATATTATATTTCACGCCCGGTTCATCTTATATCACACTTTTTGGTGCATAGTTTATACCATACACTATATCTAGTTTTCATTTTCAATCGTGCTCTCAGGACTATGTTCTATATAACACTGTGTTCACCTACCCTTTTCACGGGCATTACATTTTGCGATAGGGGGTGGAGGGTCAGGGGGTGTTTCTGCCAAGTGAGCCCGGAGTCACAGTCACAAACGTCCTCTTCTTCCTGAATAAAAGTGAGATTATGCTGCATACTTGTTCATATTTTAAGTAGTTCGCACAGACACACGTTTTAAAAACAATAAAGTTCCTAATTCCCGCCTTCTCTGAACAGTTAGCATGCTGCCCCATCCCCCTTCTCCCTATCCTCTGTTGTGGGAATCCATGGACTAGCCTCCTCCCTCCTGCCATGCATGGTCTGATGTACTGCCACTGCCCTCAATTTAGTATGATGTACCAGTCCACTCCTCCTGCCCTCCATTGCCCAATTCTATGCCCCACCATTGACCTCCTGCTTAAACTCTGTGCTTAGCTTGCTGCCCCTATTCTTCTTCCCCCTGCCCTCCGATGTCTTTGTGCATGCCCCTGCTCCCTCCTTTTTGCCCACCATGTTCCATGGACCTGCCACTCCTATCTACTCTGAGTGTTCTGTTGAGCTGCCACTCCCCTCCCACCTGCCTAGCATTGTCAGATGACTGTAACCTGTCCCTGCCACCTCCACCCTGCCTGTCCACATGCCATGCCCCTATCCTCTTCCTCCTGTCCTACATGGTCCATTGTACTGCCACACCCTTCTGCCCTCCCTGGTCTGTTGTGCTGCAACTGCTCCTCCTGCCTGCCCCGTGCGGTCTGTTGTGAGGCCCCTTCCCCTGAACTTTCTTGTCTGTGCACAGGTCCTGACCCTCCCTTCTATCCTCCATCGTCCTTTGTGCATGCCCCTGCACCCTCCTTCTTGCCCATCATAGCCATTGTGCTGCCACTAACCCTCCCACTTGCCATGCATGGTCTTCTGTGCTGCCATGGCCCCTCCCACCTTCCCTGTGTGGTCAGTTAGCTGCCCCTGAACCCCTCCCACCTTCCCTCCATGGTCTGTGTGTATGCCATCACAGTCTCACTGTTGCTCTTCATGGTGTGTCTTGCTTCTAGTGCCCATCCTGCCTGACCTCCATGGCTATCTTGCTGCTCCTGCCCTGCCCCCTTGCCCCCAGCCCTCTGTTTACATGTGCAGACCCCTACTCCCTCCCTCCTGGCTTGTCTGTTCCATTGTAATGCCCCTGATCCGTCCCTCCTGCCCTTTTTGGTCTGTTATGCTGCAGCTTTCTCTCCTGTCTGTCCATTATGGTCAGGTAGCTACCATTGCCTCTTTCCCCTCTGTTCTCTGTTGTCCATGTGCATGGTCCTGTCCCCTCCCTCTTGCTTTCTATGGATTGTTGTGCTGCACTCCCGTCCCGCATGCCCTGTGTGGTGTATTGTGCTGCTGCAAACCCTGATGCCTGCCCTGCAGGGTCAGTTTGGTGCACCTCTCCATGTCCCTCCTGTCCTCTGTTATCCAAGTCCATGTCCCTACTCCATTTCCTTCCATGATCCAATGTACCATACTTGCGAACATTTTGAACTTGGTAAGAGGGAGATTTTGAAAAAAAACTGGGGTATTGATTTTCCCCTTTGAGTTGCATTGAAAAAGAGGAGATTGTAGACAGGAGACAGATCAAATAAAGCCCATTTGAGCTTAAAAACATTGGACGTTTCCTGGCTGAATCGGGTCTGTTGTCATGTATGGTTGTACTACCATTGCCTCTTCCTTCTGCCCACAATGGTCTATTACATTGCCACAGCCTCTCTTGCAAGTCCTGTATTGTTGGTTTTTTGCCCCTGCCCCCCTTTCCACTACCCTCCATAGTCTGTTGTGCTGCCACGGCCCTTCCTGCCTACTCAGTGTGGTTAAATTGTTGCCTTTGCACCCTCCTACCTGCCTTCAATTTTCAGAGTCCGTGCCCCTGGCCTCTGCCTCTCAACAGTATCCTAATGAACAACTAGATTGCTAACATTCTATATTTATTACAAAAGTGTGGAACGCCTGACGTCATCTTGTTGTAATCAAAACTGTAATACCTAGAGCATTTCCTTTAGAAATTACATATATGAGAGGGTCTTATTGGCATCAAAATTATGGTTAGTGCTCTAAAAGACTAAAATAAGGACATATTTTCTGAGTTTTCAAATAGCGAAAAAGCACTTTTAAATTATTTGTTACCTTTATGTTTTTTTATCCAGTTGACCACTTGATTAAATGTTGCACTTAGGGGAGTGGATGTGGTGTTACTTCCAGAACTGCAGACTTTGCAACTGGGGAACCAGGTTGGAGTTTCTGCTTCAGCTCGACATTCCGTGATTCTGGTCAAATCACTTAGTCTCCCCATGTCTACAACCAAAATGAATTTGTTCTTGTGTGATGTAACCAATGCTAATGTAAAGCACTCCAATACCTGACAAGTCTGCACAATATAACACTGCAAAAACACAAAATAATAAGGTGCCGATTACGATCCGGTAAAAACCGGGTACGAACCGTCGGTCGGAGCGTTTTCTCCGTCCGACTCGTACCCGGTTGTAAAACTTCACAAACATGGAATTACGATTCGCACGGAAACACCATTTCCGTATGAATCGTAAAAAACACCGACCGACGAAATTATACGTACCAATGTGATCTGGGAATGCTGCGACGTGACGTCGGGACGCTTTCAGGCAGCGTTTCACGACCCAGAAAGTACGATTCGAACCGACAGCAGTCCGGACGGCAATATTTTCACGGCACCCAAAAAGTGCCGGAAAAGCGAAGTACGGCGCTAAACGACCAGAGTAGGTGGCCCGGTACGCGCCGACCCCCCCCCAGCCCCCGTACGTTCGAGTCGTACCCCCCGTGTATGTACACCCGTGTACGTGTCGTACCCCCCGTGTATGTACACCCGTGTACGTGTCGAACCCCCCGTGTATGTACACCCGTGTACGTGTCGAACCCCCCGTGTATGTACACCCGTGTACGTGTCGAACCCCCCTGTGTATGTACACCCGTGTACGTGTCGTACCCCCCCGTGTATGTACACCCGTGTACATGTCGAACCCCCCGTGTATGTATACCCGTGTACGTGTCGTACCCCCGTGTATGTACACCCGTGTACGTTCGAGTCGTACCCCCACCCGTACCCCCTACCCGTGGGGGTATGCACCGTACATACACAGGTGGGGGTACGACTCGAACGTACACAGGTGTACATACACGGGGGGGTACGACACGTACACGGGTGTACATACATGGGGGTTCGACACGTACACGGGTGTACATACACGGGGGGTTCGACACATACACGGGTGTACATACACGGGTGGGGGTACGACTCGAACGTACTCGGGTGTACATACACGGGTGGGGGTACGACACGTACACGGGTGTACATACACGGGGGTACGACTCAAACGTATGGGGGCTGGGGGGGTACGACTCAAATGTACGGGGGCTGGGGGGGTACGACTCAAAAGTACGGGGGCGGGGGGGGTCAGCGCGTACATACGGGGGCCGGGAGGGGGGGATTCGACTCGTACATAGGAGGGCTGGGGGGAGTGTTGGGCGCGTATGCGGGCACATGTCTCCATGGTTGCTATGGGAGTTCGGTGCGGACGGTGTATTTTCCATACGGTTGTAACATCGGACGCACGGGATGGATCGTAATTCCGCGGTCAGACTTCACTTTTCACATTTGTACGGTAAATCGTCCGTGGACGTGTCGGACACATTTTCCGACCCGAGGACGTGTGGGGAATAATTCCCAATGCGATTCGTATGGACTTTTTCCCATGCGAATCGTAATTGCCAGTTTGTACGGCACTTGTACGATTCGTACGGTAAAAAGACCGGATACGAGTCGTTCGGAGAATTGTTTTACCGGATCGTAATCGGCACCTAAGTGTTTTGCACTCTTCTGTCATTGGGCTATATTTGGGCTACATCTGGGTGATTTTGGGCTACATTTGGGCTCTTTTGTCTCCGGTGGCCATCTTGGGAGATTTATTTGTTATGAAGTTTCCTAATTTCCTCATGTACTGCAGTCTCCTCAGTAGGAAATGCTTTCAGTTTTTTACTTTGATTCCATCATGAAGGTATTCAGATATGTCACACATTTGCCATAAATTCTGAATGTTAGCACTCTAGTTGCTCATTAGATCACTGTAGTAAAACTACTGTTCACCATGGAAGTCTGCTCCTGGTATTAAAAGTGCATGTTTCAGTCTGCATGTCAGAATTTTTTAATGAAATAGAAGAGGATTTGAGAAGTCACTCAAAATGTGTGCCCTCATTTTCTTTCTTCAGCATTAATCATAATTTCTATGGCAAAATGAACCCCCTCATTGTGTTCCTTTTTAAATTAAATGTTTTAAGTGTTACCAGTTTATTCCAATCAAGATGGCTTCAGGTGTGCCATACTTTTGTCATAATGAAGACAGTAAGCGCTCTAGTTGTTTTTAAGAACACTCTGGGACATTCTGTCATTGGGCTATACTTGGGCTACATCTGGGTTATATTTGGGCTACATTTGGGCTCTTTTGTCTCTGGTGGCCATCTTGGGAGACTTATTTGTTATGAAGTTTCCTAATTTCCTCATTTACTGCAGTCTCCTCAGTAGGAAATACTTTCAGTTTTTTACTTTGATTCCATCAAGAAGGCATTCAGATGTGTCACACATTTGCCATAAATTCAGAATGTTAGCACTCTTTTTGCTCATTAGATCACTGTAGTAAAGCTACTGCTCACCAGGGAAAACTGCTGCTGGTATTGAAAGTGCATGTTTCAGTCTGCATGTCAGAATCTTTTAATGAAATAGAAGAGGATTTGAGAAGTCACTCAAAATGTGCCCTAAGTTTTCTTTCTGCAGCACTAATCATACTTTTTATGGAAAAATGAACCCCCTCATTTTGTTCCTTTTTAAATTAAATGTTTTAAGAGTTACCACTTTAATCCAAGCAAGATGGCTTCAGGTGTGCCATACGTTTATCATAAGTAGGACTGTTAGCGCTCTAGTTGTTCTTTGGAACACTCTGGGAAGCTGCAGTAGAACACAAAGGAATCAACTGACAGTCTCTGCCCTTGTTGGATGTACATGTTTTACTGAGAATGTCAGACTTCATTCTCACATGACTGAGAAAGATAATGTGAATTTACAGAAAATAAGCTCTCAGTTTAGCTTATAGATCACCTTCCAAACCTCTGTGGGAAAAGCATGAGAAAATATTTTTCTCTCAATCATGATATCCCAGCAGAAGGCTTTTTCACATGGTGAAATCACCTTAGAACATACCACAATTCCTAAAATGAGTATGGTACCATCAACAAATGATTTATAATGTAACTAAAGCCTTAAAACCTTCTATTAACTGCAATGCTTTTTAATGAGGTGCTATCATGTATATTGGTCCCAAGATGGCTGCCAACACTTCTTGGATGAAGTGCTGACAGCCAATCAGATCTCAGGATGAGATGTGTGGTTAGGCTCCACCCACATATATATATGATTTTACTTTTGATTTTCTCAGAAACTACTGAACAGATTGACTCCAAATATGCAAAAGGCACATCCCTGAGCTGAGGACTACTTCTCTGCCAAATTTCAGGTAATTCTGTTCAGCCGTTCAGGCTGTACCTTGGACTAAAGGTCCCTATGGAAAATTGCATGGGGAAAACATGTTTTGGGACCCCCCTTTTTTCTCAGCCCCCGCTTGACGAATCCCCCCGAGACTTTCAGGGTAGGAGTGGAGCGGAGCGCCCCACCTATTTTGAAAATTTCGCGAGGATTCGTCAACCGGCGCCAAAGTTATTCCAAATAGAATGTTGCGGATTTCCTATGGAAACACGGTCCTAACTATAACTATCTACTGGCGACCGCCAGTAGATAATATATATATATATATATATATATATATATATATATATATATATATATATATATATATATATATATATATATATATATATATATATATATATATATATATATATTCACTTAAAAAACCATAGGTTTCACACATGTTATAGTTAGGTGGACATTTCACTCGTAAAAAAACAATAAAATTCCCCCGTTATAGTTAGTTCAAATAACTATAACTCGCGCGACCGCAATCCACTGCTGATGACGTCACATATTACATCACTCATGACATGGTCAGTGGCATCACTCATGACATCACTGATGACATCATCCTTTTGATAGAGTGGCGGTCGTGCGAGTTATAGTTATCTGAACTAACTAAAACGGGGGAATTTCATTGGTTTTTTACGAGTGAAATGTCCACCTAACTATAACATGTGTGAAACCTATGGTTTTTTAAGTGAATTTGCAAGGTTTTTTAAATGCTAATTCCTAACTATAACGTGTGTGAAACCTATGGTTTTTTCAGTGAATTTGTACGGTTTTTTAAATGCTAAGTTATGTATTTATTATCATATTTTTTATATATTTATTTTACAATAAACTACGTATTAAAAAAAAAAAAAATGTGGGTTTTTCACCGTGTGCGCACGGTAAGTGCACGGTGCACGCACCCCGCGAATTTTTTAAAAAAAATTTAAATGTTTTTTTCTGCCTTCGGCGTCCTTCAGGGACCCCCTGACAAAGGCTAGGGGGTCAGGAACTCTCTACCCTGCCCCTTTTTCACGTTCGCCACCTTCCTTTTTCACTCTCGCACTCAAAACAAACAAAATGGCGGCCGACACTTCCTGATTTCGACCGATTCGAACGTTGACTGACATGTAACCACCAATCAGAATTACGCTCGCGCACGTTAGGGTGCGTGGCTATAGATATTTATGTACTTTAATTGCAATTTTCTCAGGAACTACTGAACAGATTGACTCCATATATGCAAAAGGCACATCCCTGACCTGAGGACTACCTCTTTGCCAAATTTCAAGTAATTCTGTTCAGCCGTTCGGGCTGTACCTTCAACTAAAGGTCCTATGGGAAAATGCATAGGGAAAAAGCGTTTTGGGACCCCCCTTTTTTCTCGGCCCCCGCTTGACGAATCCCCCCGAGACTTTCAGGGTAGGAGCTGAGCGGAGCGCCCCATTAGTTTTGAAAATTTCGCGAGGATTCGTCAACCGGCGCCAAAGTTATTCCAAATAGAATGTTGCGGATTTCCTATGGAAACACGGTCCTAACTATAACTATCTACTGGCGACCGCCAGTAGATAATATATATATATATATATATATAATATATATATATATATATTACCTACTGGCGGTCGCCAGTAGGTAGTTATAGTTAGGACCTATTTTCCATAGGAAATCCGCAACATTCTATTCCCAATAAGTCTGGCGCCGGTTGACGAATCTTCGCAAAATTTTCCAAACTTTTGGCCAGCTCCAGTCCGCTCCTATCCTGAAAGTTTCGTGGTGATTCGTCTAGAGGGGCTGAGAAAAAAGGGGGGTCCCAAAACACGTTTTCCCCATGCAATTTCCCATAGGACCTGTTGACGCAGCTACAGCCCGAACTCCTGAACGGAATTACACCAAATTTGGCAGAAAGGTAGACCTTGGTTCAGAGTCGTGCCTTTTGCTTAAATGGTGTAAATCAAAAGCAAAATCACGTATATATCTGGGCGGAGCCTAACCACACATCTCATCGTGAGATCTGATTGGCTGTCAGCACTTCATCCATGAAGTGTTGGCAGCCATCTTGGGACCAATACACATGATAGCACCTCATTAAAAAGCATTGCAGTTAATAGAAGGTTTTAAGACTTTAGTTGCATTATAAATCATTTGTTGATGGTGCCATACTCATTTTAGGAATTGTGGTATGTTCTAAGGTGATTTTACCATGTGAAAAAGCCTTCTGCTGGGATATCATGAATCATGTTTGAGAGAAAACTATTTTCACATGCTTTTCCCACAGAGGTTTGGAAGGTGATCTATAAGCTAAACTGAGAGCATATTTTCTGTAAATTCACATTATCTTTCTTAGTCATGTGAGAATGAAGTCTGACATTCTCAGTAAAACATGTACATCCAACAAGGGCAGAGACTGTCAGTTGATTCCTTTGTGTTCCACTGCAGCTTCCCAGAGTGTTCCAAAGAACAACTAGAGCGCTAACACTCCTTTTTTTGTTTAAATGTTTTTATTAGCAATTTTCACAAAATATATATTATTTACATAAAACCCCCACCCACCCCTTGGACCAAGGTATTACTTCAAATCATACCCATCCACTAGAGAGAAAAACAATTTGGTAAATCTGTAAGATAATACATCATGTGCGGTCAAAAACTGTACAATTACAATAAATATTCTCCCAATTGAATCCATATTATTATAGACCAAGCATTTTAGGTGTGATCTAGTTGCCAGTGCAAGAGCGGACCCCAAATATTCATCCCTCTTTTCTTTTTTCCCCTCCCTTTGGTTTTGTATATGGCTACTTCCAGGCTACAAATTGCTAGTAATCTAGTCCTCCATTGTGCAAAGACCGGTGAAGTAGCATCCAGCCATGCTGAAGCTATGCAGAGTCGGAGGACAGCCATAGCCACAAAGATAAGGCCTTGCATATGATTAGGTCTTTGGTTGTTAGATACTCCTAACACAATTTCCTCCCGAGTGATAGATATTCTAGCTTGAAGAATTTCTGAAAGGAAGTCAGAGATTTCCTTTATCAATCCTGATAGTTTGTCGCATGAGGCAAACATGTGAATAGTGTCAGCAGCACCCATCGAACAACGTGGACAAGTTGTTCCCTTTCCTACTGCCCATTTTGCAATCTTATATGGTGTATAGTAAAGGGAGAAAAAGGTTTTATAAAATTGTGCCTGGAGGTTTATAGACATTAGATAAACGTGTGATAATTCGTACGCTCGCAAAGGAATATTTGGTTGGATTGCAAGAGAGGTCTGCCATCCCATTAGATGTTTTTCCAGGTCGTCAGGGAGATTATCCCTAAAAAGTTCGTAGATGACCCCAATTTTAGGGGTATTTGATCTACATATATTATCTAATACGATATTATTTTGAAATTTGTCACGTCCTCCTGTTTTTTTTTGCAGAAAATCCCTGATCTGTAGATATTTAAAAAAATCCTTATGGCTGATGCGATATTCAGACTGGAGGTCGGAGAAAGTTTTTAGGCCACTAGAGTTGTAGAGACACCCTAATTGTTGAATACCATTCTCGATCCATCTCGACATACATGTGTCGTGGAATAGTGCGGGTAGCTCATTGTTATGCTTAATTAGAGTGTAACATGAGAAACGACCCAATCCTAACAGTTTTTTTACTCCAAACTTTATATATGTTAGAGATGGTCTTAAGTTTCACTTTCTTAAAATAGTTGTCGTTCATATGTCGCCAAAGACAACCCTCACAGCCTGTCCCTAGAATCAATTCTTGTGGGGTGGTCCTATCGGAGTTATGGCCCTCTTCTATTGATAAAAGCACGGTACAATATCTAATTACCGTAGCCCAATAGTATAATTTGAAATTTGGCATTCCGAGTCCGCCTCTTTCTTTGGGCAGCATAAGCCATTTGAGTGCTCGGCGAGGTATTTTATATCCCCAAATAAATCTAGAAAATATGTTCTCTATGTTTTTAAACTGTTGGGGAGTAAACTCCAGGCATATTGTGCGAAAGAGATACAGAAATCTAGGTAAAATTAGCATTTTTATAACATTGCATCTGCCGCCAATAGTAAGATGTAGATTGTCAAGTCGGGTTAGTTCTTTCTTGGTATGTTTCACCAGTGGGTCTAAATTTAAGCTCACTATTCTATCTATGCTTGCGGTTATATCAACTCCTAGGTAGACAGCATGATCCGTTACTCTATAGTCATCCATCTTAAGCTGATCATTGATGACTATCTGTGTTTTAGTTGCGTTCAACTTATATCCGGAGATCTTACCAAAATTATGCGCTTCCTCTTCTATCGCTGCCATTGCTTGGATAGGATTGCAAGTGACTAAGGCTATGTCGTCGGCATACGCAAGGGTTTTTGCGTCATTGTTAAATGCCGTTATTGGGGTCACTAATGGATGATTTTCTAGTTTCTGTATGAACACGTCTATATAGACTGCAAAGAGAAGAGGAGAGCATGGGCACCCCTGTCTTGTTCCCCTAGTAATCTTAAATCTCTCCGAGAGTGTCCCAATGATCATAACGCTGGCTCCTGGGTCAACATATAGTCCTTGCATGGCTTTGATAAATTGTGATGTGAATCCACACCTTGCCATAGCTTCCCAAAGGAACCTCCAGGAGACTCTATCAAAGGCTTTTTCTGCATCCAATAATATTAAAGCCATAGGGTCTCCTGATTTTTCTGTGAAATCAAAGAGCGATATCACCCGTTGTACATGGTCTGATGTTGATCTCCCTGGGATAAAACCGTGTTGACGAGGACACACTACTTTATGGATGATAGGAGCTAATCGGGCAGCCAGTACTTTTGAATAAATTTTCGAGTCCCCGTTTATCAGTGCGATGGGTCTATAAGAACCCATTTCCATAGGATCTTTATTTTTTTTCGGAAAAACCATAATTTTTGCTGTTGACCACGAGAGAGGTGATTTCCCGCCACTAAAGATGGAACCAAATAATTCAAGCATAATTATTCTGAGTTGTATTGCAAATTTCACATAAAATTCTGAGGGGATTCCATATAGCCCAGCGGCTTTTCCGTTAGCTAAAGATTTCAGTGTCAGCTGTATTTCATCCCACGTAGGGGAGCTATTTAGATTAGCCTGTTCCTCCTCGTTAAGGCAGGATCCCTCATATTGCTCCAAGTATTCATCCATGTTCTCCTGTTCCCTATTAGGCTCTTTATATAGGTCTTCGTAGAATCTCTCAAACGCCCTTCTAATCTCAGAGGCTTCCGTTCTCACCCCTCCATCTAAATCGTAATACTCTTTATTGTATTGAATGTCTGTTCTTCTCTTGTGCGTACAGCTAGGTAGTGTCCAACTTGTTCGCTAAGTTCGTAAGTTTTTTTTTTATAGATCGTAGTTTTACTAATGGCTTTCTCAATAAATACTTCCGAAATCCGGTTTCTTGCCACAGCCACCCGTTCTAGTTCGTCAGTCACCTGGCCATTTAGTGTTGCTTTGGCTAATTCCGCCTCTGTCGTACTCAGGGTTTGTTGTAGTCTATCAAGTTGAGCCTTTCCTTCTCTGTTGGACCTAACAGAAAACTGGAGGGTTTCTCCTCTAATCCCAGCTTTCAATGCGTCCCAGACTATCTCTATGTCAGGTCTGCCAGGTTGTCAGTAGAGACGATAGATGAGAAGGTCCCTGACTCCCAAAAACCTACTCCCCAGCAGCGGAAGGTAACCTAACTGCGTGAGATCAGGTCTGTGGGAAAAAGGGAAGTGGATAACATAAATAGATGAGGCCAGGGATAGGGACTCTCCAGGATGAAGGTCGGGGTTGTGATCTCCTCTGGGAAGATAAGTACCTGCAGACATGGGACGAGAGAGAGAGAACCGGTTAACAGGAGGCTTCTCTCTATATAATGTGGTGAAGGCACAGGACTACGCCTACCCGCCAGAAAGGAGATGTCTGAAATTACCTTTCTTCTTTGCGGAACTCTCCCTTAACTGCCTTAGCCGCACACACCCTTCCTGGGTTACTCCACAGTCCCCTACAAAGCACTAGGTCTTCGGGAGTGATATTCTCTCACCCCCACAAGCCAATGACGGAACGGGTCCAACCGGGAGCCCTCCGTAAGTGCACTGTCACAGCGAAAGTAAAGTTCGAAATAATCAAATGATAATCCCTTCCTCGGGACTTCGTGGATACTTATCCAATTGCGAAGCAGGACGGCAATGAGGCACTTAGTGTCCGTGTCTACATTACACCGACCCCACCATGTCCAGGCAAAGAGGGAACAAGTAATCCGGGATATTGCACTGTCCCTCACGGTGTCAATAAAGTTATGTTGACGATGCAACACTCGTGGCTTACCAGAATAGCTGAAGAATCTACCTTCCCAAATACCTCGGCGTCTCGCTCGCCGCTGAATTGGGCTGGCTTCCTCGGAAACGCGGGACACGGCCCGTCACAGGGATGGCAGCTGAAATGCTTCTCGGCTTCCTCGGGAACGCGGGACACGGCCCGTCACAGGGATGGCTGCTGAAATGCTTCTCGCTGGAATCCGGCGGGGAACACCTTCCGCCACAAACATCCACAAGCTCTCTGATTGACAAGCACCGTCCGCTTCCCGCGGAAGTGCTTATGTAGACAGGGTCGTCGGATGCGCCCCAGTGCATGCCGGGATTTGTAGTTCGTGAATTCCTGACATCGGGAAAACGCGGAAACACTCCCGGTTTCCTGACAAGGGGCATAATCGGTGAGACTGCTGGCGATTGTTACAGTACCCCTTCTCAAGGACCGACGACTCGGCGGTCGACCTGGTTTACCTGGGTTTTCTTCATGAAACCGTTCTACCAGCTCTGGGCAATGCAAATGCTCCTCAGGTTCCCAGGTTCTCTCTTCCACCCCAAAACCTTCCCAGTCCACGAGATATTGCACCCTCCCCCGGACCAACTTGGAATCCAGGATTTCTCGCACCTCATACTCCTCCTGACCCTCTATCTCTAGGGGCTGCGGTTTTGCAGGTAATCTAGTGCTGGGGAGACAGGGTTGAAGAAGAGAGACATGGAAGACAGGGTGGAGTTTCCAGGCCCAAGGTAAGGACAGTCGCAGGGCTACTGGGTTGATGATTTCTTCTACACTATAGGGTCCCACGAATCTGGGCTTAAATTTATTCACTCCCCTTAAGTGTAGATTTTTTGTCGACAGCCACACCTTGTCCCCCACCTGATACTCGGGTTCTCTTGTTCTCTTTCTGTCTGCATAGGTCTTTTGAGTGGCCTGGGCATCTGCTAGATTTTGTTTAGCTTCTGTTAATACGGCCCTGAGGTGTGCATGATGTTCTTGGATACTGGGTACGGGGGTTTTGACTGGCCATTCAAACGGGAGCATGTTGGGGTGATGACCATAATTACAATAAAACGGGGAACAACCCAAGGTGGCATGTGTGGCGTTGTTGTATGCGAACTCCGCCATCCATAACAAGGTAGGCCAGTGTATGGCATTTTGCAAAGAAAAGCAGCGGAGATATTGTTCCATGGTTTGATTTAGGCGTTCTGTTTTGCCATCTGTTTGGGGGTGGTAACTGGATGAAAGACGCGCATCGATGTCCAATGTTTTGCAGAGAGCCTTCCAAAACCGGGAGGTGAATTGTGTCCCCCTATCAGTAATTAAGACATTCGGTATTCCATGAGCTCGGATCACATGCTGTAGAAAAACGCCAGCTAGTTCCTGGGATGTGGGTAACCGTCCCAAGGCAATGAAGTGACCCATCTTGGTCAAATGATCAATCAGCACCAATATCACTGTCTTCCCATCGCTGGGGGGCATTTCAACTACAAAATCCATTGATATTGTGTGCCAAGGTCGTGGGGGAATAGGCAAGGACCGTAGTAGCCCTACTGGTTTCACATGCCTGGCCTTGCCTTGCACACAAATAGCACAATTCTTCACGTAGTCATGAATGTCTTTTCGCAGGTCTGGCCACCAAAAAGATCGTTCCACACAAGCGATAGTCTTATAAGTTCCGAGATGTCCGCCCAAAACAGAGTCGTGAGCCCATTGCAAAACCTGCTGCTGTTGACTGGGATGAGGAATGTACAGCGCCTGGTAGCGATAGGCCAACTCCTCTACTTCCGACCTGATTTCGGGTTCTTCTTGAATCCAGGCTTGCACGTCGACCTCTGCTAACGACACCTTCACATCTTCGAGGAAGTCGGAAGAGGTGAGAAGAGCTATCGTAGGTCGGGGTTGCTTGTTCTCGGTGAGTATACACGGTGGTGGATCTACGCTCGGGGAGATGTTGTTGTCCGATTCTCCCAAGCGAGAAAGGGCATCCGCTTTCCCGTTTTGGGGTCCGGGCCGGTATTTGATAACGAAATCGTAGTCCGAGAAGAACAAGGTCCAGCGTAATTGACGAGGGGTCAGAGCTCTGGCTGTCTTCAGAAACAACAAGTTCCTATGATCCGTGTAAATCTCTACCGTGTGCTGCGCCCCCAGGAGGTAGTGTCTCCATTCCTCACACGCTCTCTTTATAGCCAGGAGTTCCTTGTCTGAGATGGTGTAATTGACTTCACACGGAGTAAGTTTTCGGGAATAGAACGCAACAGGATGTATTTGTCCTGTTTCAGGATGACGCTGAGATAGTACCCCTCCCACGGCATGTTGTGAAGCGTCCGTTTCCAGTATAAACGGGAGCCGTGTATCAGGATGTCGTAGGATGGGGGCTTGAGTGAATTTGTCTTTTAGCTCCTGGAAGGATCGCGCAGCTTCCTCTCCCCACCTGAAAGGAACGTTTTTACGTAGCAAACCAGAGATGGGGCGGATCACCTTTGAAAAATCCTGGATAAAGCGCCGATAAAAGTTGGCAAACCCAAGGAAGCTTTGCACGGCCTTGATATTCTGGGGAGTAGGCCATTGAGTGATGGCTTCTACCTTAGAGGTTTCCATTTGAAATCCTTGGGCGTTGATGATGTATCCCAAAAATGCGACCTCCTGAACATGAAAGAGGCATTTCTCTGGTTTAGCATACAGAGAATGTTGTTGTAATCTTGCTAACACCGCTTTAACATGGGTTAGGTGTTCCTGGTATGTTGCTGAATGTATTAGGATATCATCTATGTATACTACACAGAAGGTATCCAAATAACCCCGCAGTACTTCATCCATGAAAAACTGAAAAGCCGCCGGGGCGTTGCAGAGCCCGAAGGGCATCACCCGGTACTCAAAAAGACCGAACTTAGTTCTGAAAGCGGTCTTCCACTCATCTCCTTTACGAACTCGGACAAGGTGGTAGGCTCCTCGGAGATCAAGCTTGGTAAAGTATCTTGCCCCTTTTAACTGGTCCAACAGTACCGGTATGAGAGGGAGTGGGTACCGGTTCTTGATGGTTATCCTATTCAACGCACGGTAGTCAATACACGTCCTCAATTCTTCGCAGTCCTTCTTCGGAATGAAGAAAAGAGGCGAAGAAGCGGGAGAGGAGGAATGTCTGATGAATCCGGAGGCCAGATTATCCTCGAGGTATTTCTTGAGATAAAGGGTTTCCGGCTCAGTCAAGGAGTACACTCTACTGCAAGGAATGGGTGCCCCTGGTATCAACTCAATGCGGCAATCGTACTCTCGATGAGGCGGAAGGGTAGTTGCCTTTTGTTTATCGAAGAGATCGCGATACATGCCGTAGTCATCCGGCAGGGTGCTGGAGCGACTGGACTGTTCTGACTCGCAGGCAAGCGCTAAATAAGCGGCCGGTGTTTCCCCTGCTTCAGGATCCTCACTGTCTAGACTTTTGCAATGTTCTTGGCAATACACGGAGGCCAACTTCACCGTGCGCTCTGCCCAACTGATGTCAGGGTCGTGTAAGGTCAACCACGGTACTCCTAGGATTAGACGAAATTGAGGGGCGTCTATGAGGTCGAACTGGATATACTCGTGATGGTCTGGCTTGATAGTCATTCTCAGAGGCAGTGTCCGATATGTCACCGGTCCGGAAGAAAGGGCTGTTCCGTCTACTGTCTTGACATGCTCCGGAATCTCTTTCATTTCGTGGGAGATCCCCAATTGCCGGGCAAACTCCTGGTCTATGTAGTTTCCTGTGGCTCCAGAATCCAACAGCGCATCCACTTCCAACATGTTCTGGGGCGTGAGCCACAAAGACACCCCGATATTCAGATGGGCAACAGCTGCTTGCAGGGTATTGGCTATTACCGATGAGATCATGACACTAGGAACGTCCAAACCAGAGACCTCAACCTGATTCGGACATTTTAGTTTTCCGTCGGTTCGTCCAGTTTCATAGCAGCATGTACTCGAGACACTGGTGTTTTGCTACCGATTGGCGTCCGAGCACGGCACTCTCATATGAAGTGGCCGCTCTTGCCGCAGTAGAGGCACAGTTTCATTTTTCGTCTTTTTTCTCTCTCTTCTGGGGTGAGAGGGCCTCGAAGACCTCCTAGTTGCATGGGTTCCACCCCCTCTGGGGATTTAGGTGGTTCTTCCGGGACGTTCCGTGGCCGAGTATAGGAAAATCGGTTTTCCCCTCGGTTCTTATCCCCTTTTCTCTCTAGGAGACGATGATCCAACTGGACGGTTAAGTCGATCAGTTCTTCACACGTTTTTGGCAGTTGCACAACTTGGGCTAGTACATCTTTGAGCTCCCCCGTGAGTCCTTGATAAAACAGGGTTAGTCTTTTGTCAGGGGGCCACTCGGTCTCCACCACCAACCGATTGAACGTTGTTATGTAGGACAGCAGGTCTTGTGATCCCTGTCGTAAGGTGAGTAATTCACGATCCAGTGACAGCATGTGGGATTTCCTGTCAAACAGTTTCCGTAAGGCCAAGCAGAAGTCCGTGAAATTATGGAGGACTGGATCGTTTCTCTCCATCAGAGGGATGGTCCAACTGGCTGCGTTGCCCCCCATATAAGACATCATAAATGCCGTTTTAGCTGCGTCTCCCTGAAATACTGTAGGTTTGCAGAGAAAATGAAGCCTACACTGATTTAAATAGGTCTCGAACTTTTTTGGATCCCCATAAAAGCGTTCAGGTGGGGCTAACGGAATGCTGGTATTCTGTACCACGTGAACCGTAGGAACCGTGTCTGTAGATGCGTGGGAATGAGGGTTGGTGAAAGAGCCCCCTACAGGAGACGGGTTAGTGGAGGTAGAGACAGGAGGGGGCAAGGTTGCTGGTCTAATATACGAACTCTCCCCCTGACCCCTGCGAGAAAGACCTGCCACTTCTCTCCTCAAGGAGCTTACTTCTCTCTGGATGTTCTGATTTTCTTGTCGGGATGTCTGAACCTCTTGCTGTAGAGCCGTCAGGCTGTCCAGCAGAGAGGTGAGCACTACACTGGTATCCATCGTCTGGGCTGGGCGTAAACGTGGGCTTGTCAATCTGTCAGGTCTGCCAGGTTGTCAGTAGCGCCCAAGCCAATAACCCGCCACTAACCTGTAATGTAGAATCCAGCAGAGACGATAGATGAGAAGGTCCCTGACTCCCAAAAACCTACTCCCCAGCAGCGGAAGGTAACCTAACTGCGTGAGATCAGGTCTGTGGGAAAAAGGGAAGTGGATAACATAAATAGATGAGGCCAGGGATAGGGACTCTCCAGGATGAAGGTCGGGGTTGTGATCTCCTCTGGGAAGATAAGTACCTGCAGACATGGGACGAGAGAGAGAGAACCGGTTAACAGGAGGCTTCTCTCTATATAATGTGGTGAAGGCACAGGACTACGCCTACCCGCCAGAAAGGAGATGTCTGAAATTACCTTTCTTCTTTGCGGAACTCTCCCTTAACTGCCTTAGCCACACACACCCTTCCTGGGTTACTCCACAGTCCCCTACAAAGCACTAGGTCTTCGGGAGTGATATTCTCTCACCCCCACAAGCCAATGACGGAACGGGTCCAACCGGGAGCCCTCCGTAAGTGCACTGTCACAGCGAAAGTAAAGTTCGAAATAATCAAATGATAATCCCTTCCTCGGGACTTCGTGGATACTTATCCAATTGCGAAGCAGGACGGCAATGAGGCACTTAGTGTCCGTGTCTACATTACACCGACCCCACCATGTCCAGGCAAAGAGGGAACAAGTAATCCGGGATATTGCACTGTCCCTCACGGTGTCAATAAAGTTATGTTGACGATGCAACACTCGTGGCTTACCAGAATAGCTGAAGAATCTACCTTCCTAAATACCTCGGCGTCTCGCTCGCCGCTGAATTGGGCTGGCTTCCTCGGAAACGCGGGACACGGCCCGTCACAGGGATGGCAGCTGAAATGCTTCTCGGCTTCCTCGGGAACGCGGGACACGGCCCGTCACAGGGATGGCTGCTGAAATGCTTCTCGCTGGAATCCGGCGGGGAACACCTTCCGCCACAAACATCCACAAGCTCTCTGATTGACAAGCACCGTCCGCTTCCCGCGGAAGTGCTTATGTAGACAGGGTCGTCGGATGCGCACCAGTGCATGCCGGGATTTGTAGTTCGTGAATTCCTGACATCGGGAAAACGCGGAAACACTCCCGGTTTCCTGACAAGGGGCATAATCGGTGAGACTGCTGGCGATTGTTACACTCTATCGGAGCACTACCGATATTTACTCCGAAAAAAGCCATGATCCAATCCCTCATGTGGTTATAATAGTCCTCGTTATTTAGAAAGGCCCTTTCAAACGGCCAGCTCCTCCGTGTGGGGATGCTTCTATTGCATACCAGATTAAGTACTAACGACTTGTGTTCTTTTCACGTGGGCGCACTCCGCTGGTCTTTAGCAAGTAGCCCCATAGGATTGTGGATGATAGAGTAGCAGCGGCGAGTACACCTATGCTACAAAGTGTAATAATAAATGCCATCCCTGGACACGTGTTTCGAGGTAGTTGCCTCTCGTCAGCAGGGAGCAGGACTGTGTGGGGGGTGCCGTAGACTGCCAAAAAATATAAGGTTTAAGTACCTTTCGTGGCGGCGCGCGGGTGCAGACTCCAGGCTCGTCAGCCAATCGCTCAGGGAGCTTCAAACATTCTTTTCACGTGGGCGCACTCCGCTGGTCTTTAGCAAGTAGCCCCATAGGATTGTGGATGATAGAGTAGCAGCGGCGAGTACACCTATGCTACAAAGTGTAATAATAAATGCCATCCCTGGACACGTGTTTCGAGGTAGTTGCCTCTCGTCAGCAGGGAGCAGGACTGTGTGGGGGGTGCCGTAGACTGCCAAAAAATATAAGGTTTAAGTACCTTTCATGGCGGCGCGCGGGTGCAGACTCCAGGCTCGTCAGCCAATCGCTCAGGGAGCTTCAAACATTCTTTTCACGTGGGCGCACTCCGCTGGTCTTTAGCAAGTAGCCCCATAGGATTGTGGATGATAGAGTAGCAGCGGCGAGTACACCTATGCTACAAAGTGTAATAATAAATGCCATCCCTGGACACGTGTTTCGAGGTAGTTGCCTCTCGTCAGCAGGGAGCAGGACTGTGTGGGGGGTGCCGTAGACTGCCAAAAAATATAAGGTTTAAGTACCTTTCGTGGCGGCGCGCGGGTGCAGACTCCAGGCTCGTCAGCCAATCGCTCAGGGAGCTTCAAACATTCTTTTCACGTGGGCGCACTCCGCTGGTCTTTAGCAAGTAGCCCCATAGGATTGTGGATGATAGAGTAGCAGCGGCGAGTACACCTATGCTACAAAGTGTAATAATAAATGCCATCCCTGGACACGTGTTTCGAGGTAGTTGCCTCTCGTCAGCAGGGAGCAGGACTGTGTGGGGGGTGCCGTAGACTGCCAAAAAATATAAGGTTTAAGTACCTTTCGTGGCGGCGCGCGGGTGCAGACTCCAGGCTCGTCAGCCAATCGCTCAGGGAGCTTCAAACATTCTTTTCACGTGGGCGCACTCCGCTGGTCTTTAGCAAGTAGCCCCATAGGATTGTGGATGATAGAGTAGCAGCGGCGAGTACACCTATGCTACAAAGTGTAATAATAAATGCCATCCCTGGACACGTGTTTCGAGGTAGTTGCCTCTCGTCAGCAGGGAGCAGGACTGTGTGGGGGGTGCCGTAGACTGCCAAAAAATATAAGGTTTAAGTACCTTTCGTGGCGGCGCGCGGGTGCAGACTCCAGGCTCGTCAGCCAATCGCTCAGGGAGCTTCAAACATTCTTTTCACGTGGGCGCACTCCGCTGGTCTTTAGCAAATAGCCCCATAGGATTGTGGATGATAGAGTAGCAGCGGCGAGTACACCTATGCTACAAAGTGTAATAATAAATGCCATCCCTGGACACGTGTTTCGAGGTAGTTGCCTCTCGTCAGCAGGGAGCAGGACTGTGTGGGGGGTGCCGTAGACTGCCAAAAAATATAAGGTTTAAGTACCTTTCGTGGCGGCGCGCGGGTGCAGACTCCAGGCTCGTCAAGCCAATCGCTCAGGGAGCTTCAAACATTCTTTTCACGTGGGCGCACTCCGCTGGTCTTTAGCAAGTAGCCCCATAGGATTGTGGATGATAGAGTAGCAGCGGCGAGTACACCTATGCTACAAAGTGTAATAATAAATGCCATCCCTGGACACGTGTTTCGAGGTAGTTGCCTCTCGTCAGCAGGGAGCAGGACTGTGTGGGGGGTGCCGTAGACTGCCAAAAAATATAAGGTTTAAGTACCTTTCGTGGCGGCGCGCGGGTGCAGACTCCAGGCTCGTCAAGCCAATCGCTCAGGGAGCTTCAAACATTCTTTTCACATGGGCGCACTCCGCTGGTCTTTAGCAAGTAGCCCCATAGGATTGTGGATGATAGAGTAGCAGCGGCGAGTACACCTATGCTACAAAGTGTAATAATAAATGCCATCCCTGGACACGTGTTTCGAGGTAGTTGCCTCTCGTCAGCAGGGAGCAGGACTGTGTGGGGGGTGCCGTAGACTGCCAAAAAATATAAGGTTTAAGTACCTTTCGTGGCGGCGCGCAGGTGCAGACTCCAGGCTCGTCAGCCAATCGCTCAGGGAGCTTCAAACATTCTTTTCACGTGGGCGCACTCCGCTGGTCTTTAGCAAGTAGCCCCATAGGATTGTGGATGATAGAGTAGCAGCGGCGAGTACACCTATGCTACAAAGTGTAATAATAAATGCCATCCCTGGACACGTGTTTCGAGGTAGTTGCCTCTCGTCAGCAGGGAGCAGGACTGTGTGGGGGGTGCCGTAGACTGCCAAAAAATATAAGGTTTAAGTACCTTTCGTGGCGGCGCGCGGGTGCAGACTCCAGGCTCGTCAGCCAATCGCTCAGGGAGCTTCAAACATTCTTTTCACGTGGGCGCACTCCGCTGGTCTTTAGCAAGTAGCCCCATAGGATTGTGGATGATAGAGTAGCAGCGGCGAGTACACCTATGCTACAAAGTGTAATAATAAATGCCATCCCTGGACACGTGTTTCGAGGTAGTTGCCTCTCGTCAGCAGGGAGCAGGACTGTGTGGGGGGTGCCGTAGACGAGAGGCAACTACCTCGAAACACGTGTCCAGGGATGGCATTTATTATTACACTTTGTAGCATAGGTGTACTCGCCGCTGCTACTCTATCATCCACAATCCTATGGGGCTACTTGCTAAAGACCAGCGGAGTGCGCCCACGTGAAAAGAATGTTTGAAGCTCCCTGAGCGATTGGCTGACGAGCCTGGAGTCTGCACCCGCGCGCCGCCACGAAAGGTACTTAAACCTTATACTTTTTGGCAGTCTACGGCACCCCCCACACAGTCCTGCTCCCTGCTGACGAGAGGCAACTACCTCGAAACTCGTGTCCAGGGATGGCATTTATTATTACACTTTGTAGCATAGGTGTACTCGCCGCTGCTACTCTATCATCCACAATCCTATGGGGCTACTTGCTAAAGACCAGCGGAGTGCGCCCACGTGAAAAGAATGTTTGAAGCTCCCTGAGCGATTGGCTGACGAGCCTGGAGTCTGCACCCGCGCGCCGCCACGAAAGGTACTTAAACCTCATACTTTTTGGCAGTCTACGGCACCCCCCACACAGTCCTGCTCCCTGCTGACGAGAGGCAACTACCTCGAAACACGTGTCCAGGGATGGCATTTATTATTACACTTTGTAGCATAGGTGTACTCGCCGCTGCTACTCTATCATCCACAATCCTATGGGGCTACTTGCTAAAGACCAGCGGAGTGCGCCCACGTGAAAAGAATACTAACGACTTGTGGTCAGAGAGTATCCTGGGCACTAACACTCCTACTTATGATAAACGTATGGCACACCTGAAGCTATCTTGATTGGAATAAAGTGGTAACTCTTAAAACATTTAATTTAAAAAGGAACAAAATGAGAGGGTTCATTTTGCCATAGAATGTATGATTAGTGCTGCAGAAAGAAAAATTAGGGCACATTTTGAGTGACTTCTCAAATCCTCTTCTATTTCATTAAAGAATTCTGATATGCAGACTGAAACATGCACTTTCAATACCAGCAGCAGACTTCCCTGGTGAGCAGTAGCTTTATTACAGTGATCTAATGAGCAACTAGAGTGCTAACATTCTGAATTTATGACAAATGTGTGACACATCTGAATTCCTTCTTCATTGTATCAAAGTAAAAAACTGACAGTATGCCTACTGAGGAGACTGTAGTAAATGAGGAAATTAGGAAACTTCATAACAAGTCTCCCAAGATGGCCACCAGAGACAAAAGAGCCCAAATGTAGCACAAATATCACCGAGATGTAGCCCAAGTATAGCCCAATGACAGAAATCCCAGAGTGTTTTAAAGAACAACTAGAGCGCTAACAGTCTTACTTATGACAAAAGTATGGCACACCTGAAGCCATCTTGATTGGAATAAAGTGGTAACACTTAAAACATTTAATTTGCAAAGGAACAAAATGAGGGGGTTCATTTTGCCATAGAAATTATGATTAGTGCTGCAGAAAGAAAAATTAGGGCACATTTTGACTTCTCAAATCCTCTTCTATTTCATTAGAAAGTTCTCACATGCAGACTGAAACATGCACTTTGAATACCAGCAGCAGACTTCCCTGGTGAGCAGTAGCTTTACTACAGTGATCTAATGAGGAACTAGAGTGCTACCATTCAGAATTTATGGCAAATGTGTCACATCTGAATGCCTTCTTGATGGAACCAAAGTAAACAAGCATTGAAAATGCAATAGGTCTCGCCCTCGTTTAAGTTAAAGCAATTCTGTTTGTAATTAGGTGGCTTTTTAGCTTTGCTTTTATTAGTGTTTTTCAAAATTTCATGTACATAAAATGCATATATGTATATGTATGCATGCATTTATATTTGTATTATATTTGTATTTATATAGATATGCAGATTATATATATGTTTATATATGTATGTATATATATATATACACATACATATATATAAATGCATATGCATATATGTGCATATGTGTGCATGTAGAGAGAGGTAGAGAGAGGTAGAGAGGTAGAGATGTAGAGGTAGAGACGTAGAGGTAGAGAGGTAGAGGTAGAGAGGTAGAGAGTAGTAGAGAGAGAGGTAGAGTGAGGTAGAGAGGTAGAGAGGAGAGGATGAGTAATAGAGAGTAGAGAGTAGAGAGAGCGTAGTAGAGAGTAGTAGAAAGAGTAGCAGAGAGTAGTAGAGAGTGAGTAGTATAGAGAGCAGTAGAGAGTGAGTAGTTGAGAGTGAGTAGTAGAGAGTGAGTAGTAGAGAGTAGTAGAAAGTAGTAGAGTAGTAGAGAGTGAGTAGTAGAGAGTGAGTAGTAGAGAGTAGTAGAGTGAGTAGTAGAGAGGGAGTAGTAAAGAGAGAGTAGTAGAGAGTAGTAGAGAGTGAGTAGTAGAGTAGTAGAGAGTGAGTGGTAGAGAGTAGTAGAGAGCAGTAGAGTGAGAAGTAGAGAGTAGTAGAGAGTGAGTAGTAGAGAGTGAGTAGTAGAGAGTAGTAGTAGAGAGTAGTAGAGAGTAGTAGAGAGTGAGTAGTAGAAAGTAGTAGCGAGTGAGTAGTAGAGAGTGAGTATTTTAATTTAAAAGGAACACAATGAGGAGGTTCATTTTGCCATAGCAATTGATCTAATAACCAACTAGAGTGCTAACATTCTGAATTTATGGCAAATGTGTGACACATCTGAATGCCTTCTTGATGGAATGAAAGTAAAAAACCTGAAAGTATTTCCAACTGAGGAAACTGTTGTAAATGAGGAAATTAGGAAACTTCAATCAATCAATCAATCACAACATTTATATAGCGCACTACTCACCCGGAGGGTCTCAAGGTGCTAGGGGAGGGGGGGGGGTCCGCTACTGCTCGAACAGCCAGGTCTTGAGCTGCTTCCTGAAGGCGAGGTGGTCCTGGGTCAAGCGGAGGTGGGTCGGGAGGGAGTTCCAAGTCTTGGCGGCCAGGTAGGAGAAGGACCTTCCTCCTGTGGTGGCTCTTCGGATCCGGGGGACGGCGGCGAGGGCGTGGCTGGTCGATCGAAGATGGCGTGTGGGAGCGTAGAAGTTGAGGCGGCTGTTAAGGTATGCTGGTCCTTGGTTGTGCAGGGCTTTGTGTGCGTGGGTGAGGAGACGGAAGGTGATTCTCTTGTTGACCGGGAGCCAGTGCAGATCTCTCAGGTGTCCGGAGATGTGGCTGCGACGGGGGATGTCCAGGATGAGTCGTGCTGAGGCGTTCTGGATCTGCTGGAGTCTCTTCTGGAGTTTGGCGGTGGTTCCGGCGTAGAGGGAGTTGCCGTAGTCCAGACGGCTGGTGACGAGGGCCTGGGTGACCGTCTTCCTGGTCTCGGTGGGGATCCACCGGAAGATCTTACGTAGCATGCGCAGGATGTTGAAGCACGACGAGGAGACGGCGTTGACTTGTCTGGTCATGGAGAGGGAGGAGTCCAGGATGAAGCCTAGGTTGCGTGCGTGGTCTGTTGGTTTGGGTGCGCTGCCCAGGGCGGGGGGCCACCAGGAGTCGTCCCAGGCGGAGGGTGAAGATCCCAGGATGAGGACTTCCGTCTTGTCCGAGTTCAGTTTCAGGCGGCTGCTCATCATCCACTTGGCTACGTCTGTCATCCCTTCGTGTAGGTTGGTTCTGGCGGTGGCGGGGTCGTTGGTGAGGGAGAGGATCAGCTGGGTGTCGTCGGTGTAGGAGATGATGTTGAGGTTGTGTTGGCATGCGATGTCTCCGAGGGGGCTCATGTAGACGTTGAAGAGGGTTGGGCTGAGCGAGGAGCCTTGAGGAACGCCGCAGATGACTTCGGTGGCTTCTGATCTGAACGGGGGGAGGCGGACTCTCTGTGTCCTTCCGGCGAGGAACGAGGTGATCCATTCCAGTGCCTTCTCCTGGATTCCGACGTTGCTGAGGCGCTGTACTAGGGTACGGTGGCAGACAGTGTCGAAGGCCGCGGAGAGGTCTAGGAGGATGAGGGCCACTGTTTCTCCGTTGTCGAGTAGGGCTCGGATGTCATCGGTAGCTGCGATCATGGCGGTCTCTGTGCTGTGGTTGGCCCGGAAGCCAGACTGCGAGAGGTCGAGGGATCCGTTCGTCTTGAGGAAGGCGGCCAGCTGCTTGTTGACGGTCTTCTCGATGACTTTAGCAGGAAACGGGAGCAGTGAGATGGGGCGGTAGTTCTTGAGGTCGGTGGGGTCGGCAGATGGCTTCTTTAGTAGAGCGCTGAGTTCGGCGTGCTTCCAGCTCTCTGGGAAGGTGGCGGTGATGAAGGAGGTGTTGATGATGTCCCGCAGGTGGGGTGCGATGACAGCGTCGGCCTTGTTGAAGATGTGGTGAGGGCAGGGGTCGGTCGGAGACCCGGAGTGGATGGAGTTCATCGTGCGGATGGTGTCTTCGGTGCTGATCGGGGTCCAGGCGCGGAGGGTGGTGGTGGGGGGCGGAGGTTCAGTCGTGCCGTGCGTCAGTTGAGAGCAACAGACTTCCCCGGTGAGCAGTAGCTTTACTACAATGATCTAATGAGCAACTAGAGTGCTACCATTCAGAATTTATGGAAAATGTGTGACACATCTGAATGCCTTCTTGATGGAATCAAAGTAAACAAGCACTGAAAATGCAATAGGTCTCGCCCTCGTTTAAGTTAAAGCAATTCTGTTTGTAATTAGGTGGCTTTTTAGCTTTGCTTGTATTAGAGTTTTTCAAACTTTCATGTACATACCATGCATATGTATGCATATATGTATATGTATATGTTTCCATGCATTTATATTTATATAGATATGCAGATTATATTTATATGTTTATATATGTATATATATATACACATACATATATATAAATGCATATGCATATATACATGTGCATATGTGTGCATGTACAGAGAGGTAGAGAGGTAGAGGTGTATAGGTAGAGGTGTAGAGGTAGAGAGGTAGAGGTTGAGAGGTAGAGAGTAGTAGAGAGAGAGGTAGCGAGAGGTAGAGGTAGAGAGTAGAGAGCGAGTAATAGAGAGTAGAGAGTGAGTAGTAGAGAGTAGTAGAGAAAGTATCAGAGAGTGAGTAGTAGCGAGTAGTAGAGTGAGTAGTAGAGAGTGAGTAGTAGAGAGTGAGTATTAGAGAGTGAGTAGTAGAGAGTAGTAGAGAGTGAGTAGTAGAGTGAGTAGTAGAGAGTAGTAGAGAGTAGTAGAGAGTGAGTAGTAGAGAGTAGTATAGAGTGAGTAGTAGAGAGTAGTAGAGAGTGAGTAGCAGAGAGAGTAGTAGAGAGTGAGTAGTAGAGAGTAGTAGAGAGTGAGTAGTAGAGAGTGAGTAGTAGAGAGTAGTAGAGAGTGAGTAGTAGAGAGTGAGTAGTAGCGAGAGAGTAGTAGAGAGTAGTAGAGTAGTAGAGAGTGAGTAGTAGAGAGTGAGTAGTAGAGAGTAGTGGAGTAGTAGAGAGCGAGTAGCAGAGAGCAAGTAGTAGAGAGTGTGTAGTAGAGAGTGAGTAGTAGAGAGTAGTAGAGAGTGAGTAGTAGAGAGAGAGTAGTAGAGAGTGAGAAGTAGAGAGAGTAGTAGAGTAGTAGAGAGTGAGTAGTAGAGTGAGTAATAGAGAGTAGTTGAGAGCGAGTAGTAGAGAATGAGTAGTGGAGAGTGAGCAGTAGAGAGTAGTAGAGAGTGAGTAGTAGAGAGTGAATAGTACAGAGTGAGTAGTAGAGAGTAGTAGAGAGTGAGTAGTAGAGAGTAGTAGAGTGAGTAGTAGAGAGTGAGTAGTAGAGAGAGAGTAGTAGAGAGTGAGTAGTAGAGTAGTAGAGAGTGAGTGGTAGAGAGTAGGAGAGAGTAGTAGAGTGAGTAGTAGAGAATAGTAGAGAGTGAGTAGTAGAGCGAGTAGTAGAGAGTAGTAGAGTAGTAGAGAGTGAGTAGTAGAGAGTGAGTAGCAGAGAGTAGTAGAGACTAGTAGAGAGTGAGTAGTAGAGAGTGAGTAGTAGAGAGTAGTAGAGAGCGAGTAGTAGAGAGTGAGTAGTGGAGAGTGAGTAGTAGAGAGCGAGTAGTAGAGAGTGAGTAGTAGAGAGTGAATAGTAGAGAGTGAGTAGTAGAGAGAGAGTAGCAGAGAGTGAGTAGTAGAGAGTAGTAGAGTGAGTAGTAGAGAGTGAGTAGTAGAGAGTAGTAGAGAGAGAGTGGTAGAGAGTGAGTAGTAGAGAGAGAGTAGTAGAGTAGTAGAGAGTGAGTGGTAGAGAGCAGCAGAGAGTAGTAGAGTGAGTAGTAGAGAGTAGTAGAGAATGAGTAGTAGAGAGTGAATAGTAGAGAGTAGTAGTAGAGAGTAATAGAGAGAGAGAGTAGTAGAGAGTGTAGTAGAGAGTGAGTAGTAGAGAGTAGTAGCGAGTGAGTAGTAGAGAGTAGTAGAGAGTGAGTAGTAGAGTAGTAGAAAGTAGTAGAGTGAGTAGTAGAGAGTGAGTAGTAGAGAGTGAATAGTAGAGAGTAGTAGAGAGTGAGTAGTAGAGAGAGTAGTAGTAGACAGTGAGTAGTAGAGCATGAGTAGTAGACAGTGAGTAGTAAAGAGTGAGTAGTAGAGAGTAGTAGCGAGTGAGTAGTAGAGAGTGAGTAGTAGAGTAGTAGAGAGTGAGTAGTTGAGAGTGAGTAGTAGAGAGTGAGTAGTAGAGAGTAGTAGAGTAGTAGAGAGTGAGTAGTAGAGAGTAGTAGAGAGTGAGTAGTAGAGAGAGAGTAGTAGAGAGTAGTAGAGAGTCAGTAGTAGAGAGTAGTCAGTCAGTGTCAGTCAGTGTCAGTCAGTCAGTGTCAGTCAATCAGTGTCAGTCAATCAGTGTCAGTCAGTCAGTGTCAGTCAATCAGTGTCAGTCAGTGTCAATCAGTGTCAGTCAGTGTCAGTCAGTCAGTCAGTGTCAGTCAGTCAGTGTCAGTCAATCAGTGTCAGTCAATCAGTGTCAGTCAGTGTCAGTCAATCTGTGTCAGTCAGTGTCAATCAGTCAGTGTCAGTCAGTCAGTGTCAGTCAGTCAGTGTCAGCTAGAGCAGCTCTGCTGACCTGGTTCTCTGGCTCTAAAGCAGCTCTGCTGACCTGGTTCTCTCTATCTAAAGCAGCTCTGCTGACCTGGTTTCTGTGGCTCTACTGCAGGTCTGCTGACCTGGTTCTCTGGCTCTAGAGCAGCTCTGCCGACCTAGTTCTTATCCTACAGAGCAGCTCTGTTGATCTAGTTCTCTGGCTCTACAACAGCTCTGCTGACCTGGTTCTCTGGCTCTAAAGCAACTCCGCTGACCCAGTTCTATGGCTCTGAAGCAGTTCTGCTGACATGGTTCTCTGGCTCTAGAGCAGCTCTGCTGACCTGATTCTCTCCCTCTAAAGCAGCTCTACTGACCTGGTTTCTCTGGCTCTGCAGCAGCTCTGCAGACATGGTTCTCTGGCTCTAGAGCAGCTCTGTTGACCTGGTTCTTAGGCTCTAGAGCAGCTCTACTGACCTGGTTCTCTGGCTCTAAAGCAGCTCTGCTGACCTGGTTCTATGGCTCTAAAGCAGCTCTGCTGATTTGGTTCTCTAGCTCTAGAGTAGCTCTGCTGATCTGGTTCTCTGGCTCTAAAGCAGCTCTGATGACTTGGTTCTCTCCCTCTAAAGCAGCTCTGCTGACCTGGTTCTCTCCCTCTAAAGCAGCTCTGCTGACCTGGTTCTCTGCCTCTAGAGCAGCTCTGCTGACCTGGTTCTCTGGCTCTAAAGCAGCTCTGCTGACCTGGTTCCATGGCTCTAAAGCAGCTCTGCTGACCTGGTTCTCTGGCTCTAAGCAGCTCTGCTGACCTGGTTCTCTCCTTCTAAAGAGCACTGCTGACCTGGTTCTCTGGCTCTAAAGCAGTTCTGCTGACCTGGTTCTCTACCTCTAGAGCAGCTCTGGTGACCTGGGTCTATGGCTCTAAAGCAGCTCTGCTGATCTGGTTCTCTGGCTCTAGAGCAGCTCTGCTGACCTGGTTCTCTGGCTCTAAAGCAGTTCTGCTGACCTGGTTCTCTCCCTCTAAAGCAGCTCTGCTGACCTGGTTCTCTGGCTCTAAAGCAGTTCTGCTGACCTGGTTCTCTCCCTCTAAAGCAGCTCTGCTGACCTGGTTTCTCTGGCTCTACAGCAGCTCTGCTGACCTGGTTCTCGGCCTCTAGAGCAGCTCTGCTGACCTGGGTCTCTGGCTCTAGAGCAGCTCTACTGACCTGGTTTTCTGCACTCACGATGCACGCACCCGACTTCGCGAAAATATATTTAAAAATAATATGTTTATTATAAGTACAAATATATTATTTTGATGAATATCTTACATAATCTCTTGCCTTAATATGCATATTAAAGACACATACATATCATTTTGGAACATAATTTATTTTTGCGGGAGTCGCACACCCAGCGTGCCCCAGCATGTATATGATGTCATGCGGGACCCGCAACCGCGCAAACATCTCGTACCGTAATGCGCATGTGTCGCGAATGCGTGGGAGCAGGAGCCGCAGACTGGTCGCATACCAATCGCGCATATCACGTGATATTAAATGTATATGATGTCACTGAAAAACACGCAGCCGTCGCACACCATACGCGGATCCATCATGACTTTTCTAAAATAGTGGCTAGAATGCGTGCACCCACCGTGATGTGTACACTTTGAGTGTGCGACTCCGAAAAAAATTGGCCTTTTTTTTCCAAGAAAATAATATAAATATATTAAAATAAAAAATGAAAACAAGAAAATTAATCAATATTTCAGTTTTAATTTAAAAACATTTTTTTTTGCAATTTTCAGAAAAATATATAATGTTATCTAATGAATAAAATATTTATAAATAAACAGTTAACAAACGGTAGAAAATCAGTACAAAAAATAGATATAACTAATATCACACTTAAAAGTTAGCATTTAAAAAACCTTTGAAATTCACTGAAAAAAAACATAGGTTTCAGAGACGTTATAATTAGAAATTAGCATTTAAAAAACCTTAGAAATTCACAGAAAAAAACATAGGTTTCAGGGGTGTTATAGTTAGCTGCCCATTTCACTCATAAAAAACCATAGAAATTCCTCTGTTATAGTTAGTTCTGCTAACTATAACTCACGCGCCCGCAATGCACTGCTGATGATATCACATATTGCATCATTCATGACATGGTCAGTGACATCACTGATGACATCTCAAATGACATCACTGATGACATCATCCACTTGACAATCTGATACACCTCATCATACACTAGTATAACCTTTCATCACTCACTGTAAAATACAGAGTACCATATTTGAAACCATTGACACACCAATACCAGTTACTACATACCCACTCACTGATTCCTAAGTCTACATACACAACTACCCATTCAACAACAGAATCATCTATACATGCAGTCATTAATTAATAGAACACTATCAAATGCACTTATACACATATATAGACATTGACACATCAGCAGTCATCTTAGTCGGTTATGCAGTCATCCTACTCACTCATGAAAAAAATGTATCGCACTTAAATTTACTCACTTACACAATTATCCAACAACAAACTCATTTTTTCAAACAAATAGTAACTCATCGTTAATATGTTAAAAAAGCACCATTACAATTATACACTCATTCATATAGTTACTCTCACAATCACTGACTCTTACACATACTTATTTATATACACCAACTCTCACATACAATGCCTTTTATTTTTTTACTTTGTTGAAGATGTACAACTAAAACATATATTCGCTCACCAACACACAAATAAATACACTCAGTCACTCAAACAACTGTTTTCACATGCACTCTTAAACCCATACACTTAGTCAATCAACCATTCACACATCTATGCATAGAGTTACACACACCCCATCCAACCACACACAAACTCAGTGTCCCATACAAATACTCACCCAACTAATCAATAACTAATATACACACTCATGTAGTTAGTGACCAACTGATGCAGCATGTTATACAACAACAGAGACAGTGTTGCACACATTCACATAGTTTAGTTACTAATCCATGTATTAAGTGAGACACTTTTAATTACTCACTTAAAAAGACAGTCAGACAGCTACTAAATCCTCCATCCTGACAGTTATATATCCACTCAATCTTCAACACAGATTGGTATATATATAATACATATTTAAATTTCAAACTAAACCACATTCAGTGGATGATGTCATCAGTGATGTCATCAGTGAAGTCATTTGAGATGTCATCAGTGATATCCTCAGTGATGTCACTGACCATGTCATGTATGATGTAATATGTGACATCATCAGCAGTGGACGCGGGCGCGCGAGATGTAGTTAGTACAACTAACTATATCGGAGGAATTTCAATGGTTTTGTTTGAGTGAAATGTCCAGCTAACTATAACACCCCTAAAACCTATTGTTTTTTAAGTGAATTTCTAAGGTTTTTTAAATGCTAATTCCTAACCATATCAGGCCTGAAACTTATGGTTTTTTCAGTGAATTTCAATGGCTTTTTAAATGCTAATTCTTTAACTATATCAGGCCTGTAACCTATGGTTTTTTCAGTGAATTTCAAAGGTTTTGTAAATGAAAATTTTTAATGTATTAATTGTTATACTGAATTTTTTTATACTGATTTACTACATTGTTTAAACTGTTTATTTTTAGATATTTTATGTTTTTTAATTACATTATACATTACAATACAAAATACACTTTCTCAGAATTAATTACTTTAGTTTAAATACTTTGCAAATAGGCAATAGACTTTTAAGTACAGTAGTTACAGTTGTTGCAATGGGCAACACAATTTCAAACACAAAGCAACATTGAGCTCAATGTGAATTTCTAGTCAAATGCAATTAGTTACTTTATGAATTACTTTTCTAACCACAGGACTGGATGCTAGATTCAGTCCTTGGACATCTCCTGTAAACAGTTGAGTAAAAGCGTTTTGGTTACAGTAGTGATTTTTAAGGATTATTATTGTATTTTAAAAGTTGACACTTACAAAAATGTTCACATAGAATCACCAATGTTATCCTATGGCAGAAAATTCACGTAGCAGGTAAGTAGTGTTATCGTTACTTTTTCTTACTCAGTGGTGGATCATGGATCCAGCACAGGTGACTCTCCTGTAAACAGTTGAAAGAATGTGTTTAAGTCATACAGATGATTTTTTAGGAATATTTTTAGTTTGTGAAAATAGACACTTAGAAACTTTTCTGCTGAAAACCACACAATGGATTCCTATGGAAAGAAATACAAGTTACTGGTAAGGACGCTTAGAATAACTTTTCAGGGTCAGTGCTGGTCTAAAAGATGCAGCACTGGGTTCTTTCCTGATAACAGGTGAGTAAATCAGAATTCGTAGTTCGGCTGATTTTAGAGGAATATTTGTAAGTTTCAAAAATGGACACTGAAACTTTTCTGCTGAAAACCACACAATGGATTCCTATGGAAGGAAATACAAGTTGCTGGTAAGTACGCTTAGAATTATTTTTCAGGATCAGTGCTGGTCTAAAAGAGGCAGCCCTGGGTTCTCTCCTGATAACAGGTGAGTAAATCGTAATTCGTAGTTCGGCTGATTTTAGAGGAATATTTGTACGTTTCAAAAATGGTCACTTGGAAACTTTTCTGCTGAAAACCACACAATGGATTCCTATGGAAAGAAATACAAGTTACTGGTAAGTACGCTTAGAATTACTTTTCAGGGTCAGTGCTGGTCTAAAAGATGCAGCACTGGGTTCTCTTCTGAGAACAGGTAAGTAAATCGGAATTCGTAGTTCGGGTGATTTTAGAGGAACATTTGTACGTTTCAAAAATAGACACTTAGAAACTTTTCTGCTGAAAACCACACAATGGATTTCTATGGAAGGAAATACAAGTTACTGGTAAGTACGCTTAGAATTATTTTTCAGGGTCAGTGCTGGACTAAAAGACGCAGCCCTGGGTTCTCTCCTGATAACAGGTGAGTAAATCGTAATTCGTAGTTCGGCTGATTTTAGAGGATTATTTGTACATTTCAAAAATGGAAATTTAGAAACTTTTCTGTTGAAAACCACACAATGGATTCCTATGGAAGGAAATAAAAGTTACTAGTAAGTACGCTTAGAATTACTTTTCAGGGTCAGTGCTGGGCTAAAAGATGCAGCCCTGGGCTCTCTCCTGATAACAGGTGAGTAAATTGGAATTCGTAGTTCGGCTGATTTTAAAGGAATATTTGTACATTTCAAAAATGGACACTTAGAAACTTTTCTGCTGAAAACCACACAATGGATTCCTATGGAAGGAAATACAAGTTACTAGTAAGTACGCTTAGAATTACTTTTCAGGGTCAGTGCTGGTCTAAAAGATACAGCACTGGGTTCTCTCCTGATAACAGGTGAGTAAATCGGAATTTGTAGTTCGACTGATTTTAGAGGAATATTTGTACGTTTCAAAAATGGACACTTAAAAACTTTTCTTCTGAAAACCACACAATGGATTCCTATGGAAGGAAATACAAGTTACTGGTAAGTATGCTTAGAATTACTTTTCAGGGTTAGTGCTGGTCTAAAAGATGGAGCCCTGGGTTGTCTCCTGATATCAAGGGGAGTAAATTGGAGTTCGTAGTTAGGCTGATTTTAGAGGAATATTTGTACAATGGTAAAGGAAGGGGGCGGGGCCTGAGGTGACTTGTGCAAACACGCCCTGTGGTGCGTTTTAAGTTGGTAAATTAATTCCTCTTCAATCCTGCGGTCCCCTGGGGGCCAACTAGCCCACCAGTCAGGGAGCTGTGTTGCAGAGCGGTATTCAGAGGCCATGCCCCTTTTCACAACACTCTGCAATGCAGCTCCGTGGCGCTTCCTGGAGGTACCTGGTGGGCTAGTTGGACCCTAGGGGACCTCTGGATTGAAGAGGAATTAATTTCCCAACTTAAAACGGGCCAGAGGGCGTGTTTGCACACATATCACCTCAGGCCCGCCCCCTACCTTCACCACTGTGCAAACGCGCCCTGTGGCATGTTTTAAGTTGGGGAATTAAGTCCCCTTGAATCCTGAGGTCCCCTGGCGGCCAACTTGCCCACCAGGTACCTCCAGTATGCGCCAGGGAGCTGCGTTGCAGAGAGGTGCTCAGAGGCCACCCCCCTTTTTAAAAACACTGCAACGCAGCTCCGTGGCACTTACTGGAGGTACCTGGTGGGCTAGTTGGCCCTTAGGGGACCTCTCGATTGAAGAGGAATGAATTCCCCAACTTAAAACGTGCCACAAGGCGTGTTTGCACAGTATCACCTCAGGCCTGCCCCCTACCTTCACCACTGTGCAAACGCGCCCCTTGGCGCGTTTTAAGTTGGGGGATTAAGTCCCATTGAATCCTGAGGTCCCCTAGCGGCCAACTAGGTCACCAGGTACCTCCAGTAAGCGCCACAGTGCTGCGTTGCAGAGAGGTGTAAAAAGGGGCATGGCCTCATTACACCTCTCTGCAACGCAGCCCTCTGGCGCATACTGGAGGTTCCTGGTGGGCTAGTTGGCCCGCAGGGACCCCCAGTATTCAAGGGGAATTAGTTCCAACCTCTGCAAACGCGCCAGGGGGCGCGTTTGCAGAGTGGTGTAAGGAGGGGGCGTGGGTCTGCCCGATCCCGGTCTTTTTGTTTTTTTCTTTTTTTTTATAGAAGGTGGGCTGTGTAGCCCCCCTTCTTTTTCTAATTTATTAGCCCTGGGGACCCCATCGCCCAGGGTATGCCACCAATTTTTTTTTTTATAAAAAAATAAAATAAAATTGGGAAGGGGGCCGCGTGGCCCCCCTCCCGAGGCCATTATTTGCCCTGGGGACCCCATCCCCCGGGTCATGGCCCTTTTTTTTTATTTTTGTACTTTTGAGGGGGGCTGCCTTGCCCGCCTCCTGTGGCCCCTTTTGGCCCCGGGGACCCCATCCCCTGGGGCCGTTTTAAAAAAAAATACTTTTTTTAATTTTTAGGAGGGGGTCCCAATCCCCCCACGGTCCCAGCCGGCTCCCGCTTCCTGCGGGTGCTGGCATTGCTTTTCCACATGGGGAGCAGCTAACATGCTGCTCCCCATGTGGAAAAGCAATCTACTTTGCTTCAATGAAGCAAAGCAGTTTGCAATGTCATTGCAAACAGCAGTGTCCCGGGGGTGGGAACCCGGGATGCTGCCGGAGCCGGCCCTGGGGGGTGGCGGTCCCCAGGGCCATCATTGGCTCCAGGGGGTGGGCGCGCGGCCCCCCTCCCACTTAATTTAAAGCCCCGGGGGGTGGTGGTCCCTGGGGCTTGGAGGTCCATAACGGACCCCCTATTTTAAATATTTAGTGCCCCGGGGAGGTGGCGGTCCCCGGGTCGTGTGGGGGGCCTTTGAGCCCCCCCACTCATGTATAACTAAGCCCTGGGGGGTGGCGGTCCCCGGGGCTGGGGGGCCCCTCTGGGCCCCCCATTATCATTTACATATTGCCCCCGGGACTTGGCCCCCCCGGGTGCTAAATAAAAACGAAGCGCGGGAGACCACGCTTCATTTTTTTTTCCGGCAGCGGGATGCGCATCCCGTGATTTTTAAAAATCTCACAACCACAGGTGGAACGACAAGAGGGCGGTAACTTGTGGACAGCTTGATGCAGACAGTATGGGCAGAAATATGACTGTTTCTGGTGAACCCATTGGGGTTTGATTTGGACTACATTTCCCAAAATGCACTGTATTTGCCAAGAAGCCCATCAGAGGGCGTGATTATAAATAGGGAGATGTAATAGTGAGCCCCATTCACCATTTTCACGTATGCAGCCTAAGAAGAAGGGCATGAGGCCCGAAACACATCGTCAATATGTTCAGCCGTTCACTGTCTTCCACCACAGTTGTTTATTTGCCATTAAACCTTGTCGAGAGTACACCTCAAAGCGTGGACAAATTTGTTAAAACAAATTTAATCCGGTCGGTCTGACCAAGAGTAGCACCACCGCAGGATTGAAAGCGGGTCCAGTGGCCTGCTTATTCTCACAACCACAGATGGAACGACAAGGGGGCGGAAACGTGTGGACAGCTTGATGCGGACAGTATGGGCAAAAATATGAGATCTGTGCATTCATGTGTCTCTGGTGAGCCCATTGGGGTTTGATTTGGACTACCTTTCCCAACATGCACTGTATTTGCCAAGAAGCCCATCGGAGGGCGTTATTATAAATAGGGGATTGTTTTTGGCCCTTCCATGTCAATTACTCATTGAATAATGTTTTGCGGGGCTGCAATAATCTACCAAAGTCATAACTTACACAACAATTTGGTTTATTGGCTTGTTACGCTTCCAGTTCTATAGAAAAGAGGAAGCGGATACAAGGCAACCCTAACATGCATGCCGCTGTGAGAGGGATTTGGAGGAAACACTATAATTGATAAAGAAGTTGAAAGTAAGAGCTGAGGTCACTGCAGGGCCAAACTAAAGCTATTTATTAGCCTGAAACAGGAAGTTCCTTTATATGTAGGGGCACAGCTTGTATTGGTGCAGCAGTTACTGTTGCACAGGGCCCCAGAGGCCTGAAGGGCCAAAACAATGTTACCCCATTTATTTTTCCATAGGAAAATTGAACACAACTGCAGCCAGAATTACTGAACTGAATTACCACCAAATTTAGCATAAAGCTACATTTTGGTCCAGAAAGTGTCTTTTTTTAAAAATTGTTGTAAATTGTTTCACTAGTTTTTGAGAAATTAAGGTTTCAAATGTATGTATATCTCATGCAGCAGATGATACCCGGAGCCAACAGATCTCTAAATAAGATATGATTGGCTGCACCCACATCAAGAAAGATATGGGCCACAATTGGGACTCCATACTCCAGGACCAGTTGACTTTCAGGGAGGGGGCATCAGACCCCCTTCCTGAGCCATAGACCGACCCTGATGACGAGGAGGACAACCCCAGACTCGACACTCAATCCCTCCTAGACATCCGAGACTCACCTCCAGGATCAGGGATGACCGGCTGCATCGAGGAGACCCCACCCACCACCCAAACCACCCAGCAGGAGGCACCCATGGCCCCGCCAGTCTCCCAAGACCTCCAGGAACAACACATGGCCTTCCAACGCCGTGTGCTGGAGGCCAAGAGGGAGACGCCTGAGCAGGTGCGGGTGGGGTTCGACCTCATGGCTACCAAACTGGACACCATCCATGGGTGTCTAGACCCTCTCCATGGCCTCCATCGAGCCCTGACTGACATCGCTGGAGTCCTGATGTGGACAGAAGAATACCTGTCCGCTCAGAGTGGCTCCAGCGATACCAGCCGTGAGCTGGCACACATGGAGGCTAATGGAGGACATGGTGCGGATGGAGGTGGAAAGGATGGCAGCCACCACTGTACTTCAGCGAAATGTAGCTGGGATCTACCATGCCCTGCAGATCATCATCATGGCATTGCTGCCACAAGGCGTGGCGCAGATGAATGCTGCTGACCCCACACCATCCACATCTCCACCCCCTGGTGTGTCAGTGCCCACAGTGCGGAAGGCGTATCCACTCTGGCACATGATGTGTCACTGCCACACAGTGCGGCCGACAACCCTCCTCCGGACCCTGATGTGTCAGTGGCACACAGTGCCCCAGCCGGTACTGCAACACCCACAGGTGGGGCAGAGCACACATTCGGGGATGAGGACGTGGATGGGTTTGTGATCAGGAGGCACTAGCTCTCATTTCCACCACCAGGCCTGTTCCTGCTTGGTGCAGCAGATGGCCCCATGACCTTCGACTGACCCCCGATACACTCCAATGCACTCACCTTGGACAGCGACGTGGACTGCCATATCCTGTTTAATGACCAATGACACGGCGACCTGACTGCGGACTGTCCCCTTCATCTTCCGCAGTACTTGTCATCCCCGGATAGACTCTGGCTGGCCCTCCATGGGCCCATATTGTGTAGTGTGCTCAGCATTGCCCTGTACCGCTCCAGCTGCAGAACTGCACTGGATGTACACTAAACATCCAGTGACGCACTACTGTGTAATGTCTTTCATCATTCATATATGAATGTGTGGATGAGTGTAGGGACATTGATTTCCTTTGCGTCAATGATGCTCATCCTGTGAGATGCCAGTCAGAGGGGGCTACATTGCATATTGTGTACCGGGTGTCGTGGACACTACAACAGGGACACACGCATCAGTCACTTCCATGTCCGGACATGGACTGAACCACGTCCAGATCCTACGAGTCATTGTTGCAAGCCCTGTGCTGGTCCGGCATATGGCAGGCCAGACCACTCCGCTTGCGCTCCGAGGGGGGTCCTCATTGCTACCTGTTGCAGGCGTACTCGCTGGTGGTGTGCAGGTCACTGGTCTAGTTGTCAGCATGTCACAGCCACTCCCTGAGGGCAGGCTTGCACGCACACCACACCCATCCGGCACAGGCGTCACAGGCCATGTGACTCCACCAACATAAGGGCAGAAGACATCCCATTCCCCTCTGCCGGTGGTGACTGGATGACGGACGCTCCACGGTTCTCAATCATAAAGGGCCCATGAGTTGTTGCGCACAGGGTTAGTGGCACCCGAGACCTTGCGGCCGTCATGGGCCTACCACCATGTGGCGCTGACTGGGGTTGCACAGGGTTAGTGGCACCTGGAGCATTGCATCTGGCACAGGCACCCCACCATGGGACAGTGACTTTGGGTGCACTGAGTTAGGGGCACCTTGAGCTGCTGAGCGGGTGTGCAGCCTGCAAGATGCCCCGTCCCAGCGGTCTGGACAGCTCAGGTTTTGTGTGCCCTGCTGGACCGCAGTGTAGGCCAGAGCCAGCGGGCAGCGCGAGCCTACTGCCACGTGGCGTGGCCTCACGGCTCACAGAGTTAGTGGTACCTATTGGGCTGAGCGGGTGTGCAGCCTGCGATGATGCCCTGTGCACTGGTATGTTCTCTGCCATGGAGTAATCAAGACCCAGCACCAAACGCGAGACCTGGTGGCCTGCGGAGAGGGGCTGCATGGTGTGGAGTGTGCCATGTCCGCGGGCCCCTTGGCTTGTGGCTTGCAGCGGCACGTGGTGGGACCTCCTGTCTGCACGCCGGTGGCGTAAGGTGAGCAGTGCGGCCTGGATGTGCATGGGCTGGCATGCTCCGATAGGCGGCAGGAGGGGCTGGGGTGCCTCTGTCTGGGTGTGCATGGGCGGGCATGCTCCGATGGACGGCGGGAGGGGCTGGGGTGCCTCTGTCTGGGTGTGCATGGGCGGGCAGGCGATGTTGTCTTGTGCAATGGTGTGTACTGTGCCAGTCATGTATCTGGACTCTGTTTCAGATGACGGGTCAGTCTCAGATGTGTGACCTAATGAACTGCACTACATACCGGCAAGTGGTTGGAGACACACCGGTGGCATCAGGTGAGCAGTGTGGCCTGGGTGCGCAGGGGCAGCACTCTCTCTCTCTCTCTCGCCCTCTCTATCTCTCTCTCTCTCTCTCCCCCTCTCTTCTTATCTCTCTCTCTCCCCCTCTCTTCTTATCTCTCTCTCTCTCTCTCTCTCTCTCTACCCCTCTCTTCTTCTCTCTCTCTCTCTCCCCCTCTTCTTATCTCTCTCTCCTTCTCTTCTTCTCTCTCTCTCTCTCCCCCTCTCTTCGTCTCTCTCTCTCTCTCTCTCCCTCTCTTCCTCTCTCTCCCCTTCGCTCTCTCTCTGTCCTTTGATGTGTGCAGGACACACCTTCACATCATGATTTTTGTCTTGCAGGCTGTGACCTACGGATTGTCCCGGGGGGAGCCGCCATGTGTATTCATTTAATTTCAGTGTTCATTTTAATAAAGTTTTATTTTTTGCTTCAGAAATGAATGTGTTATGCTCATTTTTGTGACGACACATGCATGTCACCAGTTGTGATTCTGCGACATCAGGTGGATTAATTTATATGTGTTTGGGTGTAGCTGATGTGGCATGTCTTTGGTCGGGGTGCCGGGGAGGGGGGGTCCTGGGGGCATCTGTTGTTCTTCAGGTGTGGCTCTGGGCTAGTCTCCCTTTTGTGGTGCAGGCTGTGGTCCGACTTAGCACCAGGTCGGAGCAGGTGTTATTTTCCTGGTGCTAACGCGCCTTATCGACTGTTTTGTGTTCTTATCGCAGTTCTGGCTGTTTGTTGTGAATGTTGTGAAGTGGTGTTGTCGCGGCTTTTGGCACGGGAACGCCTACTCTGCATCTCATTAGAGATAGTTGCGGGGGTTATCTGTTGTGATGTGTTTTGCGGCTGCTATCGCGGGTAAACTGGTGCTGTGGGATGTTTACACCAGCTTGTGATTGGGGCGATAAGTTTATCACAACTTTGGCTACGATAAAGTGCCATTAAGTCGGCGATAGATCCTTGTGAATATAGCCCTAAGGTTACCCAGGGTTTGTGAATTTCCCTGGAGGGGACCGAGAAATAGGCAAAATACAGCTAAATTTGGGTTTTTGAGGGGAAAGTGTGAAAAAAGTCTTGCAGAAGAAAGCATCTGGGGTTTTCCCTGTAAATGGTATCGTAGAAGGGTTTGTGGTGCTAAAATACACCATCTTTCCAGCTTTCAGGAACAGGCAGACTTTTGTTAGAAAATCAAACTTGTCAACACAGTTTGTGGCTTTTTTACTTGGACATAGCCCATTTCTCCTATTTTTTGTGCTTTCAACCTTCTTCCAGTTAGTGGTAGAAATGTGTGTGAAACCAATAATGGATCCTGGAAAGCTATACATTTCTGAAAAGTAAATATAATTCTGAATTCAGCAAGGGATCATTTGTGTATATTTTTCAGGGTTTTTCTATAGAAACTAACGCGTGAAATGATAGAAATTTTGAAATTGAGTTGAAAAAAACTGCCATTTGTGCCTACATTTTCACCTTTAATTTCTTCTTACTATGTCAGATTTTTTAAAGCAATATACCGTTACATCTGTGAGACCCTTATGGTTGCAGGTATATACAGGGCTTGTAGGTTCACCAAGACCCAGAGGTACCCAAAGCCAATAACTGAGCTGCACCTTGCAATGGTTTTTCATTGTCTACCGGGTATGCAGCAATTCATTTGGTAAAATATAACAAGTGAAAAATAGGCACCAATGAAACCTATGTATTTCCAAAATAGGAGCAAGATATGGAGTTTAGAAGCAGTGGTTATTTGCACATCACTAAATTTGTAGGTAACCATACTAGTATGTGAATTAGAGGGTATTTTTCAAAATATCTTTTTTTTACACATTGTCTTACATTTGGAAGGTTGAAATGCATAGAAATAGTAACACTTGTTCTACTATTCTTTGTTCCCCTAGGTCTCCCGATAAAAACTGTACATCACTTGTGTGGGTAGGCCTAGCACCTTTGACAGGAAATGTTCCAAAACGCAACATGGACCCATCAATTTTTTCCACAGAATCTTTTTGCAATGTGCCTAGCTGTGGATTTTGAACCTTGGCTCTGCTGGCAACTAGGGAAACCTAGCAAACCTGTACATTTTTCAAAACTAGTGGAATCCAGGATGTGATGACTTGTGAGGGTCTCATCAGGTTATGTTACCCAGGATTCTTTGCAAACCTCAAAATAAAAAATAAAACATTTTCCACACATTTCTGTGATGGAAAGTTCTGGAATCTGCGAGGAGCCACAAACCTCCACTCACCCAGCATTTCCCCATGTCTCCCGATAAAAATGGTAACTCACTTGTGGTTTTACTCAGGAGACCTGGCGGAAGGCTGGGTGGTAGGAAAGTTGTGTCTGCCTAATGATCCCACAGCTTTCCCACAAAGAAATGTCAGGAAAATGTGATTGTCTTGCAAAATGTGAGGTTTGCAGGGGATTCTGGGTAAGAAAATGTTAGGGCATCCATGCAAGCCGTATTTTTTTAACTCCCCTTGGTATCTAGTTTTCAGAAATAGCTGGGTATAGTAGGTTTCCCTGCATGGCCACTGAGCCCGGGACCAAAGATGCAGTGCCCAAATGCAAAACCAGGTTGTTTTTTTAATAAATAATTTTGATGCCTCCAAAATACGTTTTGAGCCCTTCCCTGTAGAAGGTACTTGGCCCACCCACACAAGGGAGATTGCATGGATCTCCCAACTTTTTCGTATCCAGAAACCCTTGCAAACCTCAAATTAGGCTAAAAAGTCAAATTTTTCCCACATTTCGATATGGTAAGGTTGTGCGATCCCCTTACCAACACAAATTTCCCACCACCCAGTTTTGGCACGGTGATCCTACAACTTTACCATACAGAAATGTGAGAAAAGTGTGGCTTTTCAGCTAAATTTAAGGTTTGCAGGGAATTCTGGGTAATAAAATGCTGGAGGATCGATGCAAGCCACACAACCAGCCAAGCGCAATCCATGCACACCACCAGACAAACGCCATTGACGCACATTGCAAGCCAAGCAACAGTCCACGCACACCGCCAGCTGAGCGACAGTCCACACACACCGCCAGACATGTGCCATCCACACAGACCCCTAGCCTAGTGACAGTCCATGCACACTGTCAGCCAAGCGCTAGTTCACTCACACTGCCAGCTAAGTGCAAGTCTGCACACACCGCAAGTAAAATGCAGGTACACACACAGCCAGCCAAACGCCAGTACACACAGAACATCAGCCGAACTCCCATTCACACACACACAGAAACTTTCGTTAGTGTCTAGTGGCTTTCTGCCTTCTTGGGGACAGAGGATCCTATTTATTTATTGTCAGATTTGTAATGCGCATGGCTGCCCCAGCATCGAGGCGTTCCAGCGCAGCAAAAGACTTGAGACTGTAAAGGTTGGAGGGGAATTACGCCGGGAAGAGCCAGGTCTTTATGGCTTTGCGAAAGGCAAGATGATTCTAGATCCCTCTGATGTGGGCTGGGAGCGAGTTCCATAATTTGGCCACGAGAGTTCTAAAGGAGCGGCCACCTGCTCTGGCTCTTTGGACTCAGGGAATACAAGCCAGTCCTTGATCAGCTGAGCGTAAAGTGCGCCGAGGAACATAAAAGGCTAGCAGATCCGCCAGCCCCTGAGCCACACATAGTGTTTTAAACTGAATTCTTTTTTCAACTGGCAGCCAGTGTAGCTTAGGTAGAAATTTGGACACTGAACAAGATTTCGGAAGCGCCAGGAGAATGCTGGCTTCTGCGTTCTGAATTCTCTGCAGACGCCGGGTACTGGAATTATTGGCGCCTAAATAGAGAGAGTTGCCATAGTCTAATCTAGATAAAATCGTAGCCTGAACAATGGTCTGTCGGATTTTCGAATCAAAAAAGCCTAGTAGAGGCTTTAATCCTCGCAGGAGCCCAAAACAGGTCCCTGCTTCTTATTTAGATCGCATATCAAAGGAGAGGCCACTGTCGATCCAGACACCGAGATTCTTAACTGCCTCTTTAGGCGGGGTGCTGGTTTTAGTCGATCTGGCCAATATTGCTCAGACCACATATCACGGTCTCTCTCGCACAGCAGAATTTCTGACTTACTGGCATTCAGCTGCAGGTAGTTTGAAGCCATCCAGTCTGCGATAACTAACAAATCCTCCTTAAATTTCACGAGGTTGTAGTTACATTTCTTAGAGAAGGCAATAACCAATTGTGTGTCGTCAGCATACGACACCAACGACAACCCTCTACTTTTAGCCACCGCCGCTAGGGGTTGAACATAAATGTCAAAAAGTAAAGGGCTCAATATTGAGCCTTGTGGGACCCCCTGTTGCAGGGCGTACTCCCGAGAGTAGAAAGGTGGCACCAGGACCTGGAAAGATCTACCCTCCAAAAAGGAACGGAGCCAGGGCAGACCCACTAATTCCTATCTCCTGAAGACGATTTAACAATATCCCATGGGTGACAACGTCGAAGGCGGCACTTAAATCCAGAAGAACCAAGGCCGCAGAATTTCCGGCATCAAGGCTACCCCGGATTTCTTCCGTCTCTGCCAATAAAGCTGATTCGGTGCTGTGGCAAGATGTGAAACCGTTTTGCGAGGAATCGAGGATTTCATTTCTCTCGATAAACTCAGTGAGAATGGTATTTACATGAGATTCTACCGTCTTTGCCAAAAAAGGCTTTCGTTAGTGTCTAGTGACTTTCTGCCTTCTTGGGGACAGAGGATCCTGTGAGCCTAAAAAAATTGATGATCTGCCCCCAAGGGAGGGGGGGGGGGGGGAGAGACAGCCAAAATGTGCTCACAAAAAAAGGAGAGCAACCCTTGCCAAAGGATCTCTGGTGACTAGTGGGCATTTGCCTCCCCCCGGAGGCATATTAGGGGCTATTGTCCCCATCTGCCCCCACGGGGCAGTAAGACCAAATTTATATGGGGGAGCAAATGCCCTTGCCCAAGAGGCCGTTACTCTCCCCTGGTCTTTAATGGGTGGATTTTCCCCTTTCCAACGATACCTCTCCTGTCTGCTTACGTGCTCAGGGGCTAAGATAGCCCCAGGAGCACGTAGGCAGTGAAAGTCAAATGAGCCAAACAGCTGATTTGACTTTCAGTGTAATGAAGTTGGCACGCCATGCGTGCGGATCCTCACAACAGTGAAAAACAAAATGGCTCAGGCAGCTGGGGAATACTTTACCCAGCTCCCGAGGCTGAAAAAAAAGGAAATCCCTCTGCTGTTTACAGCAGAGGGATTTCTAAATAGTGTGCCTTGGACGTAATGGATACGCCCTTGGCACTGGAGCGCCACAGCCTTGGACGTAACCGTTGTATCCAAGGCATGCAACCGGTTAATAACATCAATGCAATATCTGGAATTACTTGATTGAAAGCAACACTGTGAATGGCAGTGTTGCTAGTTATAGTTATCTTAGGGCATCAGTTATAGTTACTAGAAATTGCTATAACTGGGGAATTATCGTTTTTTTTGTTGTTCAAAATGATACATTGGCTCTGAAATTTTCACCTAACTATAGCAGCAATTTTACCTTTGTTTTTTTTGGTGAAAATAATATAATATATATTGTCATGGTATGTAGATGAGGGGTTTAGTAAACCAGTACTTATCTACATATACTAAACTAGTCAATAGTTTAGTTGTTGATATTTTTGCTGTGGTATTATGGTAGCACCATCTTAAAATCTCGATATTTTTTAAATATAGCTCTTATTTTGGTCAAGGATGCCATTATGGGTGCACAATATTAAAGACTCAATATTCAGACACCATACACAGAAATATATGATTCTTTTAACAATCCCAATATTGTTGTTAACTAGCGATTCGTGGAATTTCTCCAGAACTGCAGGTATATGACCATTAACCCACCGGTGAAAAGACTCAGTAGAGTGCACCGGCGCTGAGTAAGTAAGTCCTAATGGACCACATTCCCTTTATTAGTCTGCCAAGCTAACTTTGTGCAGGCAGTGTTTTCAGGTTACTATCATCAGTCCCAACAAACAGGTTTAGGGACAGGGTGGTAATACAAACAATTCTTTCGTCTCTTGAACAACACACTCAATAATTACACTAAGAAGCTAGGACTTATAGTTTTGAAACACTTATTTTGAAAGCCTCAATCTGGTTTGCCCTAGCGAAGGAAATTTGACTTCCAAAAAAGCATTTAAGTCCAAACATAGACAGAGCGTCCTTGGCACTGACACCTAGCCACAACTCATTGGCATCAAAGTCTTCCTGGGCACAGATTTTTGACTTTGTCTGCTCGAACCTTGCCCGTCTTCTTCCACGACCATGCAGGGACCCCATTCATCAGCAACACGCCTTCTCTTCTTTGTGTACCCATACATGCTTTTGTGAATTGGCCTCAAAATATCCTTTCTTTTTTTTGCACATTTCTTTAGTGGGTTATTGATAACAACATCTACATAATATATTCTCATAAACTCTCATATAGTATACCACAGTTCTGAGATAAAGCAAAATATTTGAAGTCCCTTTAAATATCTTTTGAGTGCCTGCCCACCTACTATGGCTCAACATTGGTCGGCCACAGTGCTACATGGAACGTCGGCACAAAGTGGGTGTCCTGCATAGTGGGGGTCAGCCAGTCACTCCTTCCACTCCTGGCATAATTCCCACCACCCCCCTGGCACTGAGCAGCCAAAGTCCACCCACAAAAAGTATTGTTTAACTATCATTAATTCATATTCATATCCTTTTTTTTGTTAAATATTATTTATTGAGAAAACACAGAGTTAAAACATTACATAACTGAGAGGATATATAACAAGAGATACAATAAGGCTAATAAAATCTATTTGAAACAAGAGGAATAAATAATCACATTTGCAAATATTATAATGAAACAAAATAATATAAGAGGAGAAGAGCAATGAGGATAAAAAGTCATAACATCTTAATAAAATAATGTGTTCCGAAAGAAAAAGAAGAGTATGTTATTTGTATGTTTTGTTATAGAAAAGAGAAAAATGAAAGAAAAGAGTAAAAAGAAGGGGAGCAGAGAGAAAGAGAAAAGGAGGAGAAATTAATAGATTAAGAATGGGTATTATAAGAAAGATGAGTGTGAGGACAGAAATGAAGTAAAAGGTAGCCATAATAAATCCAATTTAATGTTTAGATAAAGAGAAGAGTGGGAGACAGAAGCAATTCTATGTTCATCACAAATTAAATTCCACCAAAGCAGAAAGGATAGTTTAGAATTGGCTTTCCAACATGTTAATATAACTTTAAAGGCAACAGCAATAAAGAGGTCAAATAAAATAGTTTTCAAAGGGAGTTGGTCAAAATCAGGAGATATAGTACCTAAAAAGATATTATGAATAGAAAATGGGACATCACAAGAAAAGATCAATATACATTTCGACCATATAGCTTTCCAAAAGTCATAAACCTTGGGACAATAATAAAGTAAATGTCTCAATGATCCTTCAGAAGAAAGACAGGACCAACATAATGGGGAAATAGAATGGTCAATAATGTGTAAAAAGAGAGAGTAATTACAACTCTGTTATAAATAAAATATAAGGATTGTGTAATGTTGGCAGCTTTGAAAGTTTTGAAAATCTTTTGTCACAATCGATCCCATTGAGTAACAGAAAGTGATTGAGATAAATCTTGTTCCCAAACTAATTCGATAGGAGATTTACTCCGAGTGTTATTAGGTAAGGATAAAGTTTTATATATAAAAGAGGCACTGGGGATTGGGTCATAAGGAATTTGAAATAGGGGTGTAACAGGTGTAAACGAAATAGGAGTGGGATTGGAGTTAAAATGTTGTAAAAAGGTTTGGAGAATAGGAGACAGTGTGTTCTGTTGCTGGATGTAAGAGTCAGGGATTTTAAATTTCTCTTGTATTCGGGGAAAGGGCAAAATCGAATTGTTAAGTAACAACTGATGTACATAGAAAATGCCCTTTTCCTTCCAGTGCTTGTAGTAGAAGGATTTGTGGCGGAATTTGATGTGTTTATTAAACAATATTGAAGAGGATAGAAAAGATTGGTAAGAGTCAAAACATTTGGAAAAAAGTGTGTGTACTAGATGATGAGAATATTTTAAAATAGGATATTTGGAAATGAAAGTACAATCGGTCATAAATATAACATCCTGAAAAGAAAAGTCATGTAGCAGTGAACGTTCAACAACAACCTATGTTGGCATAGGTAAATCTTGATAATCTTTAGACATGGCATAAAATTGACGAATCAAAAAAGCATTGTGGTATCATTTGAAATTAGGAAATCGAACACCACCCTCTGATTTTGGGCGAGTTAATTTAGAAAGGGCAATACAAGCACGTTTATTGTTCCATAAACATTTGGTACATAAAGAATTAATCTGTGAAAAATAATAATTAGGAATTTTAAAATGTAACATTGAGAGTGTGAAAAGCACCTGTGGAACAATCATCATTTTAATCGTATCCAGTCTGCCCCACCAGGATATAAATAGTGGGGACCAGGAAGACATCAAATTAGTGAGTTTGAGTTTTAAGGCAGAAAAATTATGGGATAAAGTGAGGGAATATTTGAGGAAAACCATGTTCCTAAGTATTTCATCTTTTGGGGGCACCAAGTAAAATTGGTTCAAACATGTAGCAATAATATGAAGAATTTAAAGGTAAAATCTCAGTTTTAGAAAAATTAAGTGTGTAACCAGAGACAGTGGAAAACAAAGCAATCTCTTGTAAAAAAAAGGAGGAAGGGAGTTGCAAGGATTGGACATGTAAATAAGGATATCATCTGCATAGGCAGAAAGTTGAATTTGATGGGAGTTAAGTTTAAAACCATTAATATTAGGGTTAAGTCTAATTCGTTCAAGAAAGGGTTCTAAACAGAGGAGGAAAAGTAATGGAGAAAGGGGGCAACCTTGAAAGGTACCTCTTTGCAATTGAAAATATGAGGAAAAGAGGCCATTGACAAATACACAAGCACATGGGGTAGTATATAGTAGTTTGATATATGAAATAAACTTCTGACCAAAACCAAACCATTGAAGAGTGTGAAGCATATATTGCCAATTTATTTGGTCAGAAGCTTTTTCGGCATCAAGTGATAGGGCAAAGGGGAAGAGCATTTCCTTCCAAAGGCGAGAATATTTGATAACATTCTTGCATTGTCATAGGCAAGTCGGTCTTTAACAAAGCCAGCCTGCTCTGGTTTGATGAGAAGAGGGATAATCTTTTCTAAGCGGGAAGCCAAAATCTTTGCAAAAATGTTACAATCATAATTAATTAGGGAGATGGGTCGAAAGTTTTTACAAAAGAAGCACCCTTGTCTGGTTTGGAGATGACAATAATAAGGGCTTCTAAGAAAGAACCGCAGGCTTTAGAATTGGAAAGGAATTAATTGAAAAGATCTAATAATTTTGGTGCAAAAATTGAGGAAAAAGCTAAACATAGTTCAACTGAGAAACCATCCGGTCCCGGTGCTTTGGCCTTTTTTAGAGATTTAAAAGCATTGATTATCTCTTGAAGGGAAATATCATTTTCAAGAGGTAAAAAAGTATCAGGGAGAGAATGGGGTTTTGGGATACCTTGTTAAAAAGTTTCAAAATCCCCTTCAGAAGGATTTGCATCCTCTGTGTATAAAAGTTCATAATAGGACTGAAATGTATATACAATGTCTGAATCAGAGGAAAGAAGTTTATTGTTTGTTTCTGAGTGGAAAGGTCCAATATTTTTACGTTCGGATTTGATTTTTAAATAATTTGCTAACATTTTTCCCGCTTTATTCTGGCCACCATGAAATTTAGATTTAATTTTAAGAAGAATGTTACAGGCATCTAAAGTGGCAATTTTATTTAAGGTAGATTTAGCTGCAACCAATGCTTGCAAAGTGGAGGAAGATTATAGGAAAAATAATTATACTCCAAGATTTTGATTTGTTGGAGAGTTTCCTGATATTTAGCATTCAGTAATTTCTTCTTCTTTGTAGAGTAAGCAATAGTAAAGGCTCTAAATTATGCTTTAAAAGCATCCCAGTTGTTATGAACTGAGATGTCTGAGGGTTTGTTGAATTGAAAAAACTCATTAATAAATGAGGTCGCTTCTGTTATGAAGGTTTGGTCAGTAAGTAGGTGATTGTTAAAACGCCAACGGCCTTGTTTGCAATTATTAAGGGACAAATCAAAAGAAGCAGACATGGGAGCATTGTCAGAAATAAAAATAGAACCAATTTCAGAGGAATGGATACAAGGGAGTAATGATTTAGAGGCCAGAATATAATCAATACGGGACATAGTATGGTGGACAGGTGAAAAGAAAGTAAATTCGGAAGTATCTGGATTACATGTTTTCCATACATCATACAAAAGGACGAGAGGTGATGGCAGACTGAAATGATTTGTGAGTCTTATCAGGCTTAAATTTGCATTTAGAATTTCTATCAGAGAAGGGATCCAGCCAATTATTAAATTCGCCACCAACAATTATATTGGGGTTAGAGATAGAGGATAGGTTCAATTTAATACAATGCCAAAATTGTGAGTCAGGTTTGACAGGACCATAAATATTAAAGAAAAGTGACTTGTGTTTTAAAAATAATAGCGTCAACCAAAACCCATCGTCCTTTGGAATCACATTCTATTGATATTATTTGCACATTAATTGATTTATGAAATAAAATAGCAACACCACCATGACGATCAAGAGCAGGAGAGAAAACAATTTGATTGACCCATTGACATTTAAGCATAAGAGATTCCACATCATCACAATGCGTTTCCTGTAAAAAGACAACGTGAGTATTAAGTTTGGATAAGTGAGACAATACCTTTTGACGTTTGACAGGATGACCTAGACCACGCACATTCCACAAGACAACGTTAAACATGATGATTGATGAGGGGAAACATATGGAGACAGGAACAATAAGCTGCAAGACCAACGAAAAAGAAAAAGAAACAACATTTATCAAATGATAAAAGAAAGACACTCAAAGGGATAAAAAGATAATAATGAGAAAAAACCGTGAGGGAAAAAAGCCAGGGAGCATAGAGAGAGGGAGAGTGAACAGGAAAGAGGTGGAGAAACAGATAGAGTGAACAGTGCAAGGAATAGAATCCAGATCTGAAAAGAAAGAAATAACCAGAATAAGAGGAGTACGGTGACGCCGAGACGGCGGTAGGATTGAATAGGTAAGGAAAAGCTTCCTACAAAAAAAAGAAAGAAATAACAAAGAATAGAAAATAAATAATGAGAAAGGAGAGCAATAGAATAAAAGTAATTTAAAAAATATGAGAGATAAAAAGAGTAAGGAATGAAAAAGCACTAGAAAAGTAGAGAAGAGTAGCAAATAGTAAAGAACTCAAGATAGATAAACTTTTAGAACAAACAGTAGCATTCCTTTATTTAAGAGAAAATAAAACATTAGTATCCATATTACGAGAGGAGATGCTGTTGAGAAAGAGTTTGAGTTTCTCAGGATCATCAAAAGAACGTGAGTTTCCTTCATGAGTAATTTTGCAAAGGCAAGGATGAAGAATGCCATGTTCAAATGTCTCATCTGAGGACGAAGTGCCAGAAATTCTTTACGACGAGCATTCGTTGCATTGGAAACATCTTGAGAGATGAAGATATTATGTCCCGACCAAGTGAGCCGTCGTTTGAGTTTGACTGCCTTCAGAACATGCATAAATTCAGTAAATTCCAGGAAGAGAATTATGATACCACGTGGCTTGTTTGAATTAGAATGGAGACGACCCACACGATGTGCACGCTGTATATTGAGAGGTGAAGAGGATTGAAGATCTAAGAGATCTGGAAGGAACTTCTGCAAAAAGGATAACATGTCTGGGCCCTCAATATTTTCCCGGAAGACCATAAAGGGGAAGGTTTTTCCTCCGATTACAATTTTCAAGGTCTTCAGTGTGGAGTTTCAGCTTGTGGATCTCTTGCTCTAATAAAGGAATTTTTGTAGAAATATCATGAAGATCTCCCACCCGCTGTTCAAGTTCCAACACCTTTCCCTCCATGACAATCCGTCGTTCTTCTATTTGCTTTAATTTTTCGTTGGTAGTGGACATAAACGGTTGAAGAACACGTACCTCATCTAAAATAGAGTCTAGAACCGGATTTTGTGAGGAGAGAATAGGAGAAGGTAGATCATTTTTGTGTCTTTTTGGTTTTGTACCTGACGAGGATTGTTTAGGTGTGGTGTGAGGATCGCTGGCCATCTTAGGTTGCTGGCTAGGGCGAAGAAAAGTAGTAGAATAGGGCGAATCCGGCCCACACACTAACGAAGAAGAAGGCAGGAGCTATGACAAAAAAGCAGAGGGGTAGAGGTAAGGTATATTAGCCCCTAGAAGGTGACTGACAATATTTACCCCAATGTAGAAAAGGAGCGTCACCTCAGAAAGTGACCAGTACCAGCAAAAACATGAAAAATGTCACCATCCAAGCCAAAAAAAAGAAGAGCTATTCAATGCACAATAAGGAGGTGGGAGCACTCAATAATATAGATAGTCCAGGGTAGTTCAGGTAACCAGAGTGAGTGATATCCTGAGATTTAGTCACCAGAACATTTTCCAGCCCCACATATCATAAAATGTAGATTGAATTAAAGGCCACTGAAGACGTAAATTTCTGAAGTCAGAAAGAAGTGGTATGACATTTAGGCTATTCAGGCAATTCAACTTTGAGGAAAAAAAATAAAAATCGGAGCGCGAGCGCCGCGATTCAAAATGGCGGGCGCCCGGGTTTCATGAAGAGATAATTACCCCCGTGGCTCCCGAGCACCAAAATTATGTTGGGTTAGCCATACGCGGTATCAAAACTCACCGCTATGAGGAAATGTGAATTTTGTGATCAGTTATGTCCCCTATCGTAGACCCCAACGGCTCCATGTGCATGCTATAAGTACATGTATGTTCCCTCCTGCTCCAGTTCTGAAGACGCAAATATATGTGCGTCCACCGTCAACATGCCCTCTTTCAGATCCGCCATGAATGGGTCAGATATTCCATTCCTAAGCATGAAAGGCCACCGACTTTATGTGGTTCACTTTCCACATTTCACAGATTCAGGCGAGTAGGCCCGAATTCTGTCATCAAGCCTTTTCCTGCCTTCTGCCTCTGAAAGCTCCAGTCTGAGCCTGCATCTGTGACCATGAACTTTGTTTTACTCCTTGCGCGGCTAACGATGCCTGATCCAGCCTGTCGCCTGCCAAAAACTGTATTTCACCTTCGAGATTATCTCCTTCGCTCCTCATCCGATGCATTCCTGTCTAGCAGTTTAGGTAAACATTCCTCCAGCTACCGTGCAAAGGGCCAGGCCTCGCTGTCCTCATGCAAGTAATTCATAGCCCCGTTACCATGGAATATTCCTACCCCCTCGCATCTAGTGTAGACACTTAGACGCTTGTACACGCACTAACAGTCAGTATAGTCAGTATAGAATAAGATTCTATCCTAAGAGACCTTTCCTTTTGGATAACACAGTTCTTTAAACATAGGATATTAGATATGATTTGGAATTAGGTTGACATAACCCCAGACTTCTGTCTCCACATGTAGAGCTAAATGTCAAGTCCCCTTCACCCTCTAGTTGCACGTCAATCACACGTCATGCGGCTGCGTGCGCATCTTTGCCAAACATTTCTGCTGACATTGCAGGATTCTTTTATGGATCCACCCACTAGTGACATCATGTTTAGTGACGTTTCTTGAATTACGCCCTCTATTAGCTACGTATGTACCTTTTATCAGCTGTTACGCCTCTTGCATCTGTTTTCACTGTAACGTATTTTCTATAAAACTGCTTAACTGTCAATAATATATGCGCCCTTCCTTCCTGAACTTTCGTGGTGATGGAACAGAAGGCCCACAATTCGAATTGTCTTCCTTTGTATAGGAATAAAGCCTTTTAAAACCTCTAATACCACGGATTCTGCCTCTTATATTTACTGAGTTATTCTTGATAGATTTTACCGCATAAAAAATAGTACCGGTAACGAAATATTTACCACATAAATTGGCGCCCGAACAGGGACACTTTCTCATCTCACGCGCCGGCGGTGCGTTGCAGGCCCGGTCTCCTGCCACAGCTGAACGGACAAAAACGCGTACCCGCAGGATTTCCTGTATCTCCCTCCGGCCAAGCGGGGACGACTGAGGCTGCGATCAACACCCAGACGAGGCGGTGAGAAGTGCGAAGTATCCCGACCAGAGCCTAGCTGAGAGAGCAAGATCCGAGGTATACAGAGTCCCACCAGGTTCCGAAGTTCCGAGTCGAGTCGAGTCCAGTCCAGTCCGGTCCAGTTTCAGTTCCGTTCCGAGGCCTTCCGTTCCGAGCTACCCGGTGAGTACCATTATCGGGGAGGCATTTTACGTGCACATAGTCTGTGCCGGTCAAGACGGGTTTGGGTACACAAATCCGGTCTGCACTGTTTTAGCAGTGTATCTGTACTGTTTAGCAGTATATATAGTAATATAGTATGTCTTGCATATAAATAAGTATTATCTAGTGTCAGTATAATGTCAATAACTAGTTTTCTATTAGTTATCATTGTTCGTTAAAACTGTTAAGCGTTAAATGTTTTCATACGTTCTATATATTGTGGTGTGAATGACTGTTCATTATTGTGTTTTCGTGTATAAAGTGTGTTCTAGGAACAAGATCTAAAGATGCCGCTCTTTTCGAAACTAAGACAGATCAAAACTAGAAAAGGTGTACTCGAAGAAGCCGTTCCCATTCCACCTAGGGATACTCCAGGATACTTCATGTATCATAAACATGGCTTAGATGCCGTATTATTTCTTGATTTATGGGTAGATTACACCAAAGAATTACCAGAGAGTCAGAGATGGCCCGCAGCGGGGACCTGGGATGAAGATTGCATCATGCGAGTAGAAGAAGAATTATGGAAAAAGAAAGCCAGACAGTCACAGAAAGATGCCATTGAATTATGGCGTAAAGAATCATACAGACGTACAGAAAAAGCACACAGACAGGAAGAGAAAGGTAGAGAGAATTCAAATAAAACTCGAGAAAATCTATTACTTGAGGAAGGTACTCGAGTAAACTCAGAACAAGTAGATAGACAAAGAAACGCCCTTATGAATGGTATGTATCCACTTCTGGCCGAAGGGTTACCTAAGGCTACTCAGGAAATACCAAAAGACTTGCCACCTCCGTTGTTTCCGATAAAAGCACACCCCAAGGGACATCCCAGAACCGCAGAAGATGTTTTTCTGTCCCGCTATTTAGACGACGCAGCTCCCGAGTATGCTAATACCGCACCACATAGACTGCTTGCCGATGGTGTTCAACACCAAGAGCATCCGTCTGTATCCCCGCAATTACAAACTCCTACACAAGTTCCAACAGACCCGTCCGTTTCTACAGTTTTTCCCGCATCTACAATCTCTATCCTACACCCAACGAATCCTTTCGTGCCTAGCACCTCAGACGGTGCTACAGGAGGTACGACAGACATGTTTGCCACTCCGCCGCGAAATAAACAGACTCTTAGAGATTTAGCCCTCCAACGTACGCCCAAACTAGCAACTCCCGACATGCTTAAGGAACTTCTAGTAGATTGTAGATATGATCCTGTGCCCGGTAAACGGGACGAAATGCTGCTGTCATCATTACGTATTCGACGAGCTGCAATATATTTAACGAAGCTACCAGGAATGACTACACATTTAGAAAGTATGTATCACTTTGTCCAGTCAGGGCGAAGTCCTGAAAGTATTAGCAGAGCCATGGAGTACCAGAAAGCGGAGGTACAGGGACAATTGTTACGTTTCCTCATAAACTGTGTAATCAGAAATCAAGACCGGCCTGGGGTAAATCCGGAAGAAATGCAAAAACTTGTCACTTGGGGTCGGAATATATCAGAAGGGAGACATGATAAACAGTTATGTATAGTAGCTATGTACCGAAAGATCCGCAAAGAAGTAGAACGAATACACGAAGAAAGATTAGAGGTAGACGCCGCTGACCTAAACAGAGAAGAGGAGGAGCAAGAGTCAGAGCAAGTAGAAACGATAGCTTATGTAGGTAGAGGAAGACCCCATAATAATACCAGAGGTTTTAATGATCCGGTACGTCCAATACGTCCAGAATATAATAGACATTTTCCAAACCCTATGTTAAATACAAAATCCCCCGAACACTTATTCCAAGCCGCTGATAAATTACTCCGAGATCGAAGGGGGTACCATATGCTCGATTCCATGGACGAACAAGAATTAGCCAGATCAGCAGTACAATGGGCTGACAGTCCCGGCGAATACAATGATGATGTACTTGCACACACGTTTCTGAATCTTGACCCGTACGAACAGCGTTTAGCTAGTATATACATGATCCAACACCTCCTTATATTATATAAAAGCCAACACTCCGATCCAGGACCCTTACCTGACATATTGACAGAACTACTCACGAACATATGGAAAGGGTCAGGTACTGATTTGATTAAAGAAATACTAGAATCCCGAAACCAATATTTAAATTTCGTATGCCCAGAACACGTTCCAGTTCCCATTATGGGAAGAAAAATGTATCACATAGATAGACAGAACCCGTTACGCGAAGTACACCCAATTAGAGGTGCCGGTGATAATTTTACACGCGTGTTTGTGTACACGCCTATAACTAAACTAGAATTATTAGAAATGAAGAAAGTAGTACCCAGCCATGACAAGGACCCAGCAGGTTTCCACCGTGAGATAAAAGACATGTTACTCATGGGAGAGTATACCTACCCCGACATTATGAAAATATTAAAAGTCCTATTACCCGCAGGTGTTTATGAAAAACTCAAAGAAAAAGAATGGGAGGTGGGAGACCAAAAGATAGATTGGACAGCATTAGAAAACGAAGAGAAGGCCCAAGCTGCAGGAGCAGGGCTTGGGGAAAAGACTACAGCACTAGCAGGATTACTAATACAGGTCCTGCCACGTTTATTAACTACGAAAAAGGAAGACTGGGGTGCAATCTCAGCCTGTAAACAAAAGCCAGACGAAGATACTAGTGATTTCTATTCCCGATTTGAAAAATGTTTTGGTATAAATAGTGGCATAAAAGCAAGTAGTGAGTCATACCCACATCTGTTTGTGACAAAATTAGTTGAAAATTCTCTGATACAAGTTAAGAATAGAGTATTGAAATTCGAAAGTACCTGGCAAGGTAATACCCCATCACAGATGTTACAGATGTTACAATATCATCACAATAGAATTAGAGAAGAACAAGAACACGAACAAAGAAGTATGAAAGATACAAAAATGAAAATGCTTGTTGCACAGTCAGTTCCAGCCGATAGTCATCAAAAGGGTGATTCCGCAGGCCCTGCGAAAGGGACATGCAACTATTGTAAACAACCAGGTCATTATATACACGATTGTCCAGTCCTGAAACATAATATTGCTACAGGTAGAACACATGAGAGACCACGTCCACCTAGACAGGATCAGAATCAACAACAAATACCTCAGCATGCACAACCTAGGTTAGCTCCGCAACAGCTAGCTCCGCAACAGCTAGCTCCGCAACAGGCAGCTCCACAACAAATTGTAGCACCACCACAAGCGCAGCCTATTGCTGCAACACAAGCAACGACACAACAGATGTATCAGTATGCACAAGCAGATTATCCCGATTATCAGCGATATACATGAAATAGCCTAGAGTGGGAAGTTGGCTTACCCCTTATTGAGGTTCCTGTAGACCAAGAGGGACCTTATGTACATAGCGAACTATTAGGGGAAGACAGAAAGTTTTTACTTGATACAGGGGCAAGCAGAACAACTATAAGACGTAGTGAAGTTCCAGGGGCACCCCTCTCAGGCTCACAGAATATTTCCCTTGGATTCTCAGGAAAACCTATAATTAATGACGTAACACAACCTCTTCCACTTACGATTGGTCCATTGACACGTACTACAGATTTATTGCTTACTAAATCATGTCCAGAAAACTTGTTAGGCATAAAAACATTGAAAGCTCTAGGAGCTATAATATGTTGTTCTCCGGAAGGAGTACGACTATTTTTACGTGACTTTAAAGGTCACTACGTATCCAGAGACATGGATCACCGACTGCAGAATTTACCTACACATTTATGGGCACAAGGCCCCACTGATGTTGGTTGCATGAACATTACACCATATCGAGTTACACTGAAATCAGGAATAGTACTACCACGAATACGACAATACAAGTTACCACCCGATGCTGTTGTGGCTTTGCTGCAAATCATTGACGAGCTCATTGCACAAGGAGTGGTTGTCGAAACCGACTCCAATGTATGTAATTCTCCGATAATTCCGATTCTTAAAAGAACGGATCCAAAAGCTCCACCAGTATATCGATTAGTTATTGATCTGCGCGAATTAAATAAATGTATTGTGCCACAATACCCCGTGGTCCCAGATATCTCTTCATTACTCACAGCTATTGATTCAGAAGCAACGTTCTTCACTGTAATTGATCTCAAGAATGCTTTCTTTAGTGTCCCAATTGATCCGGAAAGTCAATATTTATTCGGATTTAGTTTAAATGGACGAAGTTTTAAATTCACACGCGCACCTCAAGGATTTACAGAAAGCCCCAGCATCTATAGCCAAGCACTGAAACGAGAACTTGACAGTATCCACATGCCAGTTAACACTGCCTTGCTTCAATATGTCGATGATCTGCTGATCACCGCCCGAAGCGAACCTGAATGTGAAAAAGCGTCACTGACGGTTTTAAAATTTTTGGCTGACAAGGGGCACAAGGTGTCCCCTTCTAAGCTGCAATTCTGTGTCCAGCGAGTTGTTTACCTTGGGCACTCGCTGTCCAAGGAGGGAAGGCAGCTTACATCCGACCGCATCCAGTTAATCGCTAACATGCCACCACCCAAGACACAAAAGGAGGTACGGGCTTTTATAGGCCTCACTTCATACTGTAGGCAGTGGATCCCTCAATATGCATTTCTAGCAAAACCACTCATCCAGTTGACAACACAGGAGGCAGCCACATCGACTGTCCTCCCTTGGACTCAAGAACATACACACGCCTTTGAAAGCTTAAAGAAAGCTTTATGCCAAGCACCTGTCCTAGCAACACCATGTTACAGCAAACAGTTTACACTCTTTGTTACAGAACGCGAAGGTACTGCCTTGTCAGTACTCACTCAGGAACAAGCAGGATCACACAAACCATGTGCTTATTTCTCTAGTACATTAGATCCAGTAGCTCAGGCTCTTCCTGCGTGCCTGAAATCAGTAGCAGCAACAGCTTTAGCAATCAGACAAAGCGATGCCATAGTGTTAGGACATCAATTGACAGTACAAGTACCACACGCAGTAGAGGTTCTCTTGAACCGCACACAAACACAACACTTGACTATAGCGAGACTCACCGGTTACGAACTGACATTGTTTCAGCCACATATAGAAATCAGACGTTGTAATACGTTAAATCCTGCCACACTGTTACCAGTGAGCGGAACAGATCCATTGGCACATGATTGTGTTGAAGTTATCACTATCACGACGAAACCCAGACAAGACTTGACAGATATACCTTTGTCAGATCCAGACTTGACATTGTATGTAGATGGGTCATGTATGAGAACAAGTACAGGAGAGTTAGTGGCCGCTTACGCAGTCACAACAGACACTGAAGTCATTGAAACAAATCGTATTAACACTTTGTCAGCTCAAGCAGCAGAGCTCATCGCTCTGACACAAGCCTGTATTCAAGCCAAAAATAAGAAAGTCAACATATACACAGATTCACGTTATGCATTCGGAGTCGTCCATGACTTCGGCGTACTGTGGCGAGAGAGAGGTTATTTAACTTCTCACGGTGCCCACATCCAGCACGGACCCCTCATTCAAGCCCTATTAGATGCGATTCATCTACCTATTGAAATATCGATTATGAAATGCAAAGCCCACACAAAAGTTACCGATATCATTTCTCAGGGTAATGACCTAGCTGACAGAACAGCTAAACAGACTGCTCAGAATCAGACTCTCACAATTGACGCGACAAAGACAATAGTCCCGACACTAACACATTGCATGACAGTTAAGGATCCCGCCCTTGATGTAATTGACATACAGACACATGCTACACCAGAAGAAATAAAGAAATGGACTGAATTAGGAGGGATCCAAACAGATCAGGGATGGATGACGAAGGAAAAATCTATATGGTTTCTTCCCGACTCAATGGTCCAAGTTATTATTAACACAATACATAGTCCAGCACACCTAGGAGAGAAGGCAATGCTAGACAGCATTCAACACATTTGGTTTAACAAACACTTGCGAGCCGCAGCTAAACAAAAGGTTCGTACCTGTATGATATGTTGTCAGTTTAATCCAGGTAAAAGCATCCCCGTAGAGCAGGGTGGATTTCAACCTCCTAATCATGCTTTTGAAGTCCTCCAGATGGATTATATCCAGATGGAACGATGTCGAGGATTCAAATATGTTCTCGTAGTTGTCTGTGCTCTTTCCCGTTGGACAGAAGCATACCCGGTTTCAGATTACACTGCCCCGACTACTGCCAAACAGTTAGTTCGAGAATTCTTCCCACGGTACGGTTTACCACGTGTTGTCTACTCAGATAACGGCCAGCCGTTCTCATCCGAACTAATGAAACACGTTTCCCTTCTATTAGGCTATCAATGGAAATTTCACTGTGTCCGACATCCCGAGGCAGCAGGTCTCGTAGAACGCCATAATCAAACTTTGAAAATTAGATTGTCCAAAATATGTAGAGAAAAAGGAGTCGATTGGATAGTAGCCTTACCAGTTGCGCTCTTTTACATGAGAATGGTAGCACATTCTCGAACAGGGCTATCCCCGTATGAGGTGATCTTCGGTAGACCACCAAATATGTGGGGGACGCCTATACCTCGTAAAATCACTGACGTTGACTGTAATATGCTGACAGATTACCTGGCTTCCTTGATGTCTGCACTACAATCTTGTCGTTCACAGGTATCCGCAGCTTTTCCCGATAATACTGAGGTGAAGCCCCATGACGTGGTTCCTGGGGATCTGGTGCTGGTCAGGAACTTTGACCGGAAGACCCAACTGGATCCTAGGTGGAAGTCACCGAAGTTAGTTCTACTCACCACAAGGACAGCCGTGAAAATCGAAGGAAGGAAAGGGTGGTTGCACTCGAGTCATATCAAGAAGTTTTATGGACTACCACCCAGTGTAGATACACAACCCTGTATTTCCTCAAAGACAGACTCAAAGCTCCCTTTGGTTGAGCAATCGAACTCAGAACTATATAAACTAAAATTGAGGTCCAGTAAGTCAGACAATTTGATTGTTTAAGTCCTCTCCAAGGTGAATCGGTTGAATTTGTCTCTGACATGTATCCTCTGGACCGGAATAGAGAAAGAAATAATCAAATGCTGCTCAAGAAGCATGCGTATTGTAAATCACTTCGTAGTCACTGTACAGTAACATTATTAATTTTGTTTTTTCTAAGTCTTTTGATCATCATTGTCAGCATCCTATTGCACATGTATTACCCTATTCCTAAGCATGCTTATAATATAACTGCAGAACATTCTTTTAGTGAATTACCTCCACATGAATTGTCTTATAGATTTGCGCTGCGCAATAACACTTTCATTAGTATGTTACATCATTCCCATCAAACCAGCAATGCCACAAATTGTTGGATATGTGGCCAACTCCCTCCCTATCAGAACTATAAGGGAGTTTTGCCCCTCTTTCCCTATCCGTTCACACACAATGGCTCCTGTGGAGCATGGTTTAGTTTGATTAATACCCTAGATTCAAATTCCGCAGTTTATCAAGACAATTGGGTATGGGGAAACCTGAACCTAGTTTTGCTTAAAGTCTGCTACCCTAACAAGGAGGGACTTCCCAAAAGAACAGGAACTGATCTAGAAAATGAAGTATATGGATTAGGTAATTTTACACTTAACCTCATGATCCTGAACGTTGAATCTGAAGCTACACCAATCTTGCCCGCCATGTCAGTATTCCCAGTAAAAGGGGAATTATGTATACAAAAGAATGGTTCCATACACATGGGCCACAGTAAATGCACCACTGTAATAAAATTCAGTGATCAAGGCAAGTCTACATTTAGAGCTTCCCATCATTCCTACTTCATATGTGGCCAGACCGCATATATATGTCTACCTTTAGATTGGGATGGTACCTGTTACATAGCATTCCTTCTGCCACCTGTTTTCCTAGCTCCTCCTGATTATCATAGAAATACTCATTTAGTACACAATAGACAGCAGAGAGATCTCCCAATTGTCGATTACACTGAAACGGCATGGGAAAAATACACAGATTTCAATAAAGGTTTCTTTCCCTATATAGGTACAGTCACTAATAGTAAGCTGATACGTAGATTAACCAGAACCCTTGAAGCCGTAGTGAACGAAACTATTTCCGCCTTAGGCAATTTAACAGAAGAGCAGTCTGCTATGCGGATTGTTGTGCTCCAAAATCGTCTTGTCCTTGACGTCATCCTGGCCGATAGGGGCGGAGCTTGTAGGGTCATCGGATCAAGTTGTTGCATTTTCATACCAGAAAATTCACCGTCTGTATATAAAGCCATAACCCGCCTTCATAAGATTATAAGCCAGATACACCAGAGTCCAGGCACCTGGACTTGGTCCGGTTGGTTCTGGGGCGTGTTGTCAGCCTGGGGATGGAGAATATTATCCTTCCTAGGTATTGGCTTTCTCATACTATTCAGTTGCTGCTTATGTCTACAATGTGGGCCAGCGATTTGTGGTCTGTGTGCCACCTCGTGTATCCCACATCCAAGTTTTCATTCGAGATCCCGGAAGAAGAAAGAAGAACAAATGATGCTATATGAACAGATCGATGGATTGATGAAGATCGATATCTCCTGAGGGTCCGAAGGGGACAAGGAGGGAATGAGGAAATGTGAATTTTGTGATCAGTTATGTCCCCTATCGTAGACCCCAACGGCTCCATGTGCATGCTATAAGTACATGTATGTTCCCTCCTGCTCCAGTTCTGAAGACGCAAATATATGTGCGTCCACCGTCAACATGCCCTCTTTCAGATCCGCCATGAATGGGTCAGATATTCCATTCCTAAGCATGAAAGGCCACCGACTTTATGTGGTTCACTTTCCACATTTCACAGATTCAGGCGAGTAGGCCCGAATTCTGTCATCAAGCCTTTTCCTGCCTTCTGCCTCTGAAAGCTCCAGTCTGAGCCTGCATCTGTGACCATGAACTTTGTTTTACTCCTTGCGCGGCTAACGATGCCTGATCCAGCCTGTCGCCTGCCAAAAACTGTATTTCACCTTCGAGATTATCTCCTTCGCTCCTCATCCGATACATTCCTGTCTAGCAGTTTAGGTAAACATTCCTCCAGCTACCGTGCAAAGGGCCAGGCCTCGCTGTCCTCATGCAAGTAATTCATAGCCCCGTTACCATGGAATATTCCTACCCCCTCGCATCTAGTGTAGACACTTAGACGCTTGTACACGCACTAACAGTCAGTATAGTCAGTATAGAATAAGATTCTATCCTAAGAGACCTTTCCTTTTGGATAACACAGTTCTTTAAACATAGGATATTAGATATGATTTGGAATTAGGTTGACATAACCCCAGACTTCTGTCTCCACATGTAGAGCTAAATGTCAAGTCCCCTTCACCCTCTAGTTGCACGTCAATCACACGTCATGCGGCTGCGTGCGCATCTTTGCCAAACATTTCTGCTGACATTGCAGGATTCTTTTATGGATCCACCCACTAGTGACATCATGTTTAGTGACGTTTCTTGAATTACGCCCTCTATTAGCTACGTATGTACCTTTTATCAGCTGTTACGCCTCTTGCATCTGTTTTCACTGTAACGTATTTTCTATAAAACTGCTTAACTGTCAATAATATATGCGCCCTTCCTTCCTGAACTTTAGTGGTGATGGAACAGAAGGCCCACAATTCGAATTGTCTTCCTTTGTATAGGAATAAAGCCTTTTAAAACCTCTAATACCACGGATTCTGCCTCTTATATTTACTGAGTTATTCTTGATAGATTTTACCGCATAAAAAATAGTACCGGTAACGAAATATTTACCACAGCTACATCATACTAGCGGGACCACACTTGGAGCTGCGAAATTCCACGACGAGAGGAACTTGTGAGGAAGATAAGCTCCGCGTCCGAGTGGAGCTCACGTTTGGACCGCCATGCTGCTTCGGCGTCCAAGCCACGCCCCTCATATTCATATCCTGTGTTAAGTTTCTATGGCCGTTATGTATGAAACCTATTTGTGAATATAAAACGAGGCCCTTGTGTTGTACTAAGGAGCTTAAAAGGTTGATTGGGTAAAATTGGTCAGCATAGCATAAAAATAACGAATCGCAAAACGCAACACGATTTTGCCCTCCCCTAAATGTGAATCGATTATAGTCATTCGCAAACTCTATGTAAGTCATAAATTGAGAATATTCTTAAATTTGTCAAATTGCATGTGAAAAATACCTTCAAGTGGAAGCAGGTGGTGTCCCGGTGCAGGTATAAAATCACTCCTAAAATGTGGCACAAACATCCACAATCGATGTGGCAGTGGTGATGGTGATGAGGAGGAGGAGTGCACTGAGGGAACACAGGAGCAAATGTTTAGGTTCATCCTGTTTGACCTGGCAAGAGAGGAGGTGCATGCAAGATAGAGGCTGAGCAAAACAGTCATACTTGACTAACTGATGATTTGAAACCTATGCTAACAAGACAGACTCGGTGCAGCCGCGCTATCCCTGTACATGTTAAGGTGTTGTGCTCCCTGCGTCTCCTGGCGTCAGGGAGATATCAAGGGACTATTGCAGCAGCAGGAGGCACATGACAGGGTGCCTGTCAAGGATATTTAGAAGGTTCCTGGACGCAATATTGACCTGGATCTGGACCAGTGATGTACTTGCACATAACATTTCCTGTTTCTTCACAGTTTTTTCACCACTGAAACATAGCAACATGTTTCAAAATAACAGATGCCATATACCAGCAAAATACATTGTAGACTTCCATTTGACAAAATAAAGATGGCGTACAGTATGAATGGATTTATTTGTCTCATCTTTTACCTATTTTTGTTACTTCTGACACAAAGTGACCTATTCAGCTCCACCAGGTTTATTCTCACTTGTACATCACCATTCCTGATCCATGTACCAGTGCAGGCTCCTGCAATGACACGCTTCTTACACTTGACCTTTCCTTTCCTTCTGGAAACGACAGTAAAGACCTAGTTCCTGCAATAGAGGCGTTGAACTCCTCCAGAACACTTATGACCTGGACCAGGCTTCTTGTCAGGTCCTAATTTACCACCTTAACTCGCAGGTAGGCTTCATATGCGCCTAGACGCGACTGAAGTGGTCGCTGTTAAACACTCTATACAGCAACCAAATGCCTGAAGTAGACTGTGTGAGTGGTGTTGTTGTCCCCTTTGTGCTTTCTCGTCTTCTACTATACCTCTACACATTGTTTCCACTGCATCTGATATGTGTATCATACTCTGTCTGTGTCGTGGCATTAAAGTCATTTGACAGGCTTTTGTAATCCCCCACCCTGAAGGTTAGATCAAAATGACCTCATGCTAGCTTCTGTACTTCCAACATGGCACTTTCAAGCTTCCAGAAATGTTGTGCCAAAGCTGCTGCTTCTTGGCTGCTACTGTCTTGCTTGGCCTCGCAGTGGCTGGTACTGGCTGCAACATGGAGAGTTGTTGGTACTGTGATGCCTCTTGTTCCTGTTGTCTCAGTTACTCCACCCAGTGCCTGTGTCTCCTTGCCATGCTTGTGTGGCTGTCTGAGTCTGCTGTACTTGTATTGGAGTTATGGACTGTGCACTGTCCTTTACCTCTTCTCCTAGGACCCACCGCTGACATTTTGTGTAGATGGTTCTGGGCAGACAGGGTAGTCAGGGCGCTTGTATTTATTTTGACAAAGTGATTATAATGCCTTTATTTATCATAGAAGGCATAATGATAATTTCTCATTAAATTACCATCAAATCAGGGTAGAATCTACAGATGAGGGAGAATCAAAAGTTATATGTGCTTGAGTTCCATTATTGCTTGTTAAGCTTTACCTTGTCATGGTTATTTTTTTCTTATGGCAAAGCATAGTTGTAGTACAAGTTCTATAATGCATTATGTTTGGGAATCGTGACGCCTTATGTGGAATTTATGTTGCATTTGTCAAAACTTTGAGAAGCAAAGCGAGGTATTTGTGTGTTTGGATGAGTGAGTGTGGTTTCCAGTACATTCACATTTACCTCCTTGACTTGCTGCAATGATCGCTTACCAGTTTTGATGGCCATTGGTGGTACTGACACCTGTAATTGCCTTTTGGTGAAATGTTGTGGCATTCCTTTCTTCCACTGGTGTGGGGAGGGATTTAGTGCTAGGACCCCCAGTGACAGTAGCCTGCGATCTCCACACTGCCACTCTCTCCACGGTACATGGTGTTAAGTCGAAGCAACGATTTCAAATTTCGTCTGGGTCTTGTTGGTCACTCCCACAGCATTTATACATTCCCATATCAGTTTTTTTGGTGGCCTTTAGAACATTCAGAGAGGACCTGCCTCTTTGCGGCAAACTCCTTCACTAGGATTTCGAGCTTATCTGGCTGAACTTGCCCTTCCTTCAGATGTCTCCTGACTTGCTATTTCCTCTTCTTTGGATAGTGCTGCAAAGAGCTCAGGGCATCTTCTCCTCTCCTGTCTCACACACACTCCACCTGGCTCACTTCCTGGTTTGATGATGACATCAGTGACTGCAGGTGCGACATTCGCAATTTGCAACTTTTACCGAATCGAATCATGACAATTTGTGATCGCACTACAGGTTAAGTTAGTGGATCGTCATTTTGGAATCACATTTTGCGCTCTAGTATTTTTCGCAAATTGCGATTCGTGAAGTGTTTTAAATAGCCATGAAGACAGCACTGCTAGGGTCACATGCACTTATAAAAGCTGGCACCACCACCTGTTCTTTGGCACTGCCAAATGTGTCTAATGTGCCTGTAGTGCTACAGTTCATCTCCTCCTCCCTCTTGTGCCTGGATTCAGGAGCCTCTCAATCTGTGCATTATATAAAAACCTAACAACTTCTGCAGCTGCACGAAACATGCAACAGTCATGCTCCTCTCCACTGAGCCTTGGTGGTGAACTCTGCTCCGCTCACAGAGTTTGTGGAGTTTTCCGCACTCTGCATTATGCAGTGCTTGCGTAGTTGGAGTGGAAATGTTTTCCTGGCTCGCGCTCGTCAACATCAAGTTGGCGAGTGCAAGTGAGGAAAATCCACCTCCCACCAAATGTTTCCTCATTTGATCTCGTCAACGTCAAGATTGAGATTTGTCAATGCGGGTGGTCAGATTTCTCAATGCGAGTGGCCGCGTATGCTTGTGACCGCTCCCATTGAGAAACCGTCCGTTTGCGTTGAGAAAGCTGCAGAGCGAGTAGAAAATCTACTTGAGTGGCAGAAAGGAAGCAGCACCCATATGCGCTGTGCATGGTGCTGCTCGCGATAATTTTACAGCACGGACAAACACCTGGCGCTGAAAATTACAGCTAATGGCATTTTTTCGCTCACTCCGCTGCTTGCGGAGCTCCGCGTAGTGTGGCGGAGGTTTTTTTTGCACTTTGTGGACCATTAATGAACTCTGCCAAGGCTTACTCTCCATTAGCCAGCACTCGGAAATTGAGGCTGTTATCTACTTGCGATCTGCCCTAAACCCAAGGCTGTCTTTCTTCCTATAAGTACACCTCTTTTGAATTATCTGTCAAACGACTCCTCCTAGGCCTAAGCACCTCAGGGTGATTTAATTTGCACAGTTGTTTCATACAATTTTTCAATAGTTTATTCTTTTATAATTCATATGTATTCTTTTAATAGTTGATACAGCCATCACCCACCGTCCAAGTTTCAATTTATACATGTTCCTTCATATGCTTTGATCTTACAGTAGTCCACTGCTATCACTCTGTGTACCGTGGTGGATCTGTTGCATTTTTCACCTGATTATTTTTTTTATCACTTGATGCCATTTATATTGCTTGTAATGTCAATCCACTGTTTTGTCATTAGTGACTTTAGCAGTGTCGAATACTTGTTGAGCTGTAGTTTCACATTCACTTTTTTTAGGTCCCATTTTTGAACTTTTAATACTTCCATCTTCTTTGCATTTCTTTTTATATGAAACATCTTACACGTCGCAGGAAAGTAGAACAGGTAAAAGACACATTTTTGAAGCAAAGTTTCTTTAGTTTTCAAAGACAGAGAACTTCCTGTGACTATCGTAACACAAAAAAGGAGTGTGAAGACTGAAACCAGCTCCATGCCTGACATGTCTGTGCAGGACTGCGGGCCGGTGCTGCTGCAGGTGATTCACTCTGAGCAAATGCTCAAAAAGTGCTTCAAGTCATCGCCAGTACAACAAGCCTGAACTGCATTGCATCACTTCCTAATGATAAAAAAAAACACAGTGTCAAGTAATCATTCTGCGAGAATGTGCTTTGATAGCCGTGCAGGAAACAGGAAATGCTCTCGTTCCTCTTTGCAGAGGAGTCGTGCATGTCAATGTCGACTCGGACTAAGAAGAGGGAAGGTAGCATGCAGGGACCGGGGCTCGCGGCATCCTTTGTGCTCCTGATCACTGCGGCATTGTCCTCGCCAGGTAAGCGATACGGAACGGGGCTTCTTTTAGGTTAAACTCCGCAGACCGGAATCCCGCCTGGGGCTGTAGATCTCGGCGGCAGGGCACCTCCCTGGGAACCAAGCCCTTCTCTCTGAAGGCACTCGTTCCACCCAGGTCCCATCAAAACACATTTCAAATGTGTGTTGCTGCCTGTTCCGAATTCGACCACTGAGAGCTCACCGTGCACTTATTGTATTGGATTGTTGACTGACGTGTGCTTATTGTTAAACAAATCTGCGCTTTGTAGAAAAATGCACACGGTGTGTAATGTAGCGCATCATCAAAGGACGCTGTAACGAAATGCATAGGGTGGAGTTCGAACAAACATCAACTGTGTACCAGGGAGCAGTAAAGTAAGGCTTCACTGGCATGCTTGTACTGTAGCAGGACAGTGAGTGGAATTAGGGGGCGTGTAGTGAATGAATCTCAGCGATACCTGTTACATGTCTTGTTATGTACTTACTTAGGGAGTTTTCTATGCAGAGTTTTGCAGTGGATCAAGGTAATAGCCAGAAAATTAAAATACCCCCCACTTGGAACCAAAGCTCTGATGGCACCAGGGAAGCGAACCAAGTGAGCGTGACTCTCCCTAGAACAGCTTACTTTTCTATTCCATCCAATCATCTATCCAGTCATCCTTTCAGCCTCCCATCTGCCTTTTGATATCCACTATCTCACCTTTACATTCTGCAACCATTCATTCTTTCATCCACCATTCAATCTTTCACTATTCCATCCATCCATTGGCCATCCATCCATTGGCCATTTCATCCATCATCTATGCATCTATTGAAATATACAGCCACCCCCATCATCCGTCATTTGATTTACACATCCATCACTTAAAGCTGTTCAGCCATCAATTCATCCTTTCTTCCATCCATTCATCCTCTCAGATTGCCTTTAATTTTGCCATCCATCAATATTCTTAGATTTCAATTTACTATGCCATCCATCCACTTATCCTCTAAGATTTCCATTTACTCTGCCGTCCTTTCACTCAACCACCTATCCATCCTCTCAGATTTCTATTTACTCTGCTATCCTATCACCATACAAGCCATCCTTTCTGCTTTCCATTTACTGTGCCTTCGTCTAACCCACCCATTCATTCATCATCTTAGATTTATTTTTATCAGTCCATCCATTCATCCATCAATTCATCCATCCATCCATCCATCCATCCATCCATCCGTCCGTCCGTCCGTCCGTCCGTCCGTCCATCCATCCATCCATCCATCCATCCATCCATCCATCCATCCACTCAGCCTTCCATCCATCCATTCTGTCAGATTCCCATTTACTCTGCCACCCTTTCATCCACCCATCCTCTCACCCACCCATGTACTCATATTTTCACTCACCCATTCATCCACCTATCCATTTATCCATTTATCCTCTCATTCACCCATCCTTATACCTACCCACCCACTCATCCATCCATCCTTCCAGATTTCCATTAACTCTGTAACCCTATCATCCACCCATCTACCCATTGTCTCACCCACTCATCCACCAATCCTTTTACCCACCTATCCTTTCACCAACCCATCATCCATCCATCCTTTCACCCACACATTCATCCATCCTTTTATACACCCATCAATCCATGCTTTTACCAACCTACCCATTCATCCATCCACTCATCCATCCATCCACCCTCCCAGATTTTCATTCACTCATCTATCCATCCTCTCATGCATGCATGCATCCATCCATCCATCCATCAACAATACAACAATCCATCCATCGTTCTAAATTTCCATTTACTCTGTTCTCCTATCATCCACTCATCTACCCATTGTCTCACCCACTCATCCACCAATCCTTTTACCCACCCATCCTCTCACCCACTCATCCACCCATCATTTTACCCACTCATCTACTCATCATTTTACCCACTCATCCTTTCACCAACCCATCCATCCAACCATCCATCCTTTTACCCACACATTCTTTCACCCAATCTCCATCATTTTGCACGCCCATCCTTTAGCCCACCCTCCATCCTTTCACACACCCACCCATCCATCCATCTATCCATTTGTCCATTCATTCATCCATCCAACCTTTCACCCAGCCATGCATTTACCCACTCATCCATCCTTCCATCCACCCATCCTTTTAACCACTCATCGATTCATTCTTTCACCTACTCATTCATCCATATTTTCACCCACTGATTAATCCACTCATCCATCCTCCTTTCCATTTTTTCTTTAATTATTAGTTTTTATTTGCCAAGTTGCAGATAAATGAGGGCCATAAAGAACCCCACCCCCACTGTTGCTGCTAAAACGAGGGGTTCACAATGCCCCTGCAGTAGATTATGCACTGCAAAGTGATTATGGCCCTTTGTTATTGGGTTCTCCTTGATAAGAAATGGATACAATTGAAAAAGGTCGATAGTCAAAGGTTTACACCAGTAATGGGGAGCATGGTTAGTTCAAAGTTTTGTTGAGCAGGGCGTTTTTTTTGGTTCTTCACACAATTTTCAAGGTCTTGGTGGCAGCTGAGTGCTGAACGCAGTGTGTCAGAACTCCTTTCAGAGGGTCACCGGGCATGCATGGGCTACTAGGCCTAACCGTGATGGCTGAGGCCTTTTACACCTGATGTTCCAGGGCCTGACCTACTAAGGATCCTGAGCAAGTGGGCCAAGTATCCCTTCTGCACTTGACTCTCAGTGGTAGCTGTGGTTTAGCAGTGAAGGCTCCCTCGGGAGGAAGGAGATGTTGATACAGGTCAATGAACATAACTCATAACTCAAAGTGCAAACAGTATAAACAGCAAATCAATGTCTAGCCCAATACTTGCTTTTATAAGAAAAAGTAGTATTTTATTTTTTATTCTACAAATGCAAAGAATCCGACAGTCAGAAGCAATAACACAATCCTTTTGAGGTTGGGGCTCTAGTAGTTGTCAGGCAAATCTCTATCCCACAGTAAAGTGTTTGGGGAGATTCCCCTTTCACTGGTGGCCACATCCAGAAAATGTTCTCTACTTAACCGTACTCAAGAGTGCCACTTTGACTTTTCAGGTTTCAGTCAAAAGTGTCTGTGGTTCTGCAGCACTGTTAGTAGTGAGTCCCCCGGAGCCCAACTGGCCCAGATCACATCTTACCCGCTCTCGCAGAATAGAAGGGTTCAGTGGTGTAAAGGGTGGCCTCTGTGTGAGCACCCGCAAGGCCAGCTTTGCTCAGAAAAGTCAGACTTCCGGCAGCCCATGCGACAGCAGCTAGCGGTGACAGCTCTCTCTTCTGAGCAGAGCTACCAAAGATGTCTCACTTGTCAGAGACGTTCCCAGCTTGCAAAGACAAGGTAAGGTGGCTTTAGCAGCGGGGGTTAGGGAGAACCAGTCTTCAGCTCCCAACTAGAGCCAGAAAGGTTCCAATGTCGTTCTTGTCATCCTCGGCAGTCCTCAGTGGTCAGTCAGGGGCAGTTTCCTTGCAGTGTGGGTCCAACCCACCAAATGTAGCCTCAGTCTCTCCTTCAGGTTGCGGCCCAAATCCTTCAGCAACTTTGGTACCAGCAGCCCCTCCTGATATAAGTGGTTTCCACTGTATGGGATAATAGGTCCACAGGCTCTTGTTCCTCCTCCAAGATGATTATGAGTCTCAGCATTTCTAACAGTAGCAACTTTACCGGTGGCCCTCTTAGGCATACAGGGTCACCGCAGTGGTACGGGCTTCGCAAGACATGCATGGCAGTCACCTACTCTTTTTGATTCTCTTATTAGCCCCATCCCATCTTCTTCCACTGATGTGCCCAGGTCGTTTTTCTCCCAGTGACCTCCTTTCAGAATCTAAGAGCTCCTATTGAAGTGCACTGAAGAACCTGGCTTTTCCTTCCTCCAACTTGTGTCTCATCCAGCTATCAAAAAAGAAGCAATCCACATATCTGTCTGAGGGAAACATCCACCTCTTTTTGCTCCTTCAGTCAGCTGTGGTTCTCCCAAAATGGAACCCAGTGTCTTCTGTGTATGGTGTATACCCCTGCGCACAGACCCATTCAGACATGCACAGCCTTCAATGCACTGTACCTCTTCTCAGGCACACATACATTTGAGCACCCCTCCAGGCCTAAGCAGACAGCAGTCCATGAGCAAAGCCTAGGTCGTTTGCTCATGACCGATGATCCAGCTATCTGTAGCTGAGGAACTCCGGACATGGGTACATGTCCATCACCATATGAGAGACTCTCCATCCCAACAGGCCTCTTCAAGATATTTTATAATTTTGTCTGACCCTAAAATCTTTTTCCCCCAAATATGCAATACTGTTGGCTATGTGCTTTTGCCTGTAATTTATTTGCAAAAGGTAGTTTCTTTTACTTTTAACTGTGATTTAATTAGTGGGTTTGTGATGCTTTGAGATGCCCATCTCCCCTTAGCACTGTCTCAAAATTCCTTTAGATTTTTAAAATATATTTGATCCAGGCAAGAGTGGCTCACTTTTTCCTAGGGCCAACTGATCTCATGCCTCTATCCTTGTTTTTTAAAGAATGGTACATTTCAATTGTGTAAGTATTAGCATCTGTTATGTTTCCACATTTTGTTTCCTCATTGTTCTAGGAAATTCTTTAGAATCAAGAAAAACATGCGCTCAATCCATACTCCTCACACACATTCAAGGCCCTCCACAACTTGGGCCCCTCCTACCTGAACCGTCGCATCTCCTTACACCTACCATCCAGACGCCTCCGCTCTGCAGGAATCCTACTCATAAACATCCCGTGCATACACAGAACCAGATCAGGAGGACGAGCGCTCTCTTACATCGCTCCTAAAGCATGGCATGACCTCTGTCTCCATATCAGTTCCTTCCCCTCTCTTCTTGAATTCCACAATAAGCTAAAGACCTGGCTTTTTTATCTGATGTGTTCTGGTTGTCTGTGTCCCTCATGGCATGACATTGTTGGCTTAGCATGGAGAGGAACGTCTCTGGATTGTTAATAACACCAGTGGTGGTTGCCATTTAATGGTGGGGGCCGGGTCGCGGGTGGGGGAAAAAGTAAACTAAACACTTACTTGTTTGCTGCCGCCGCTGTCTCCTCTTGTTCCTCTTCACTCGCTTCCAGGGCAGAAAGCAGGAAGCAGTAAGCACCCGGCTCTCAGCCTCCCAATCGCCAATCACAACTCTGCAATGCAGCGTTGTGATTGGTCTGAGCGCTGTGGTTCGGTGCTCAGCCATGGAATGGGAGGCTGGGCATGTTCTCCATGCAGGCTGTAATGCAGTTTGCATGGAGAACATGCAAAGTGCGCATGACGGTTTGACCAGCCCTGAAAGACTGGCCAAAGCGTCCTGCGCACTAAAAGTGGGCAAACCAGACCAGAGCAGCCCGCCCCAACCCAGCTGAGCAAGGGGAGAAATAAAATGGTAATAACAATGATTTATTATCATTTTATTTTTTCCTCTTTCGACCTGCTTAGTCGGGCAATGCTCCTCCACCTCCGTGGAGGAGCTGCCACTGTGGACAACCATCTGTGCTCTGCAAATCTGCCTAAATTGGAGCAGGGGGATAAATGTATGTTAAACTTTGAAACTGCCCTCCAAATATATATATTTTTTCAAACAATGTTCTGTAGTGCATGGAGCAGCTATAATATTGACAGGACTCCTGGACTTTGGTTCAGTCGTTCTTCGGGTCTCCTCAACAGAAAACAAACCAGGTCAAGAAGGTGATCAGATATTTATGTGATAGTTTACAGTCAGCTTCTACCCCTAGGCAGTGTACTAGGGTATCATCACTACAGAGCTCTTCTTCAACAACAGTTTACCTATATCAGGCAGTGTCTCTCTTACAAAGCTCATGTGTCACTAAACACGTCATTCTTCCTTCTTAGAACTTGCAGGAGAAAATATAATGGTAGCGCAACCATATGCAGGTGTGAAAAAGAAGACCCATCTGAGAACAGTTCAGGATACTGGAGAATCAGGTGTGATGGTGCCCACAATGTGGAGGTGGTCACTTGATGGGACTTCTCTGCATCACATACATTGTTTGAAGTACTCAGCAACACCATTTGTGTTGTCAAGAGCCAGCTCTTCCATCACATCCTCTTCTGCCATCATGCATGCAATTTCAATCTGCAGCTGGTGCAGTTTATCTTATCCAAAAGAAATGCACCTGATTAAAACATTGCTCCTTCTCCACGAACATCTTGTTCGGTGGCATCCTACCTGCGAGCACTAGCTCAATGGCATGGTGCCCATGAGCAATTTTATCATGGTTACAGAATGACCCACTTCAATTAGGCCTATTTTTTTTCTTGAAACATTTATTATTTAATATCTGTATTGCAGCTGCGACTCCTCCACTAATGCACAGGAGCATCGCCCACTGCTTTTTAGCCAGGGCGGGACTGGCGGGCACTGGGTGTTTTCCTCGTGGGCCGGAAGGGTGGGGGCCAGTTTGGACCGGTGGGGGCTGGTTTTGCAGCAGTGCTACAATATCAGCCCCTTGTAACAAAAGCAGTAGCAGCAGTATTTCCCACCAGCACCCTCCCCCCCTTCTCACCACCCTCCCTGTTTTAAGCAGGGAAAAAAAGGAAAAATAAAATTATGTTATTATCATTTTATTTCTCCGTGCTGGTGCCAGTTTTGGGGCGGGTGGGGCTTGGCTGTAGCCACAGCAGCACAGCCTGGAGAGGGAGGAGTGGTGAATACTCTCTTAAGTGCGCAGGATGGATTGGCCAGCCTCCCAGTCCCTGTCTGAGCGCCGAACCACAGCACTCAGACCAATCACGATGCTGCTGTCATGTAGTGTTGTGATTGGCTTAGCGGTGACTGTGTGATTCCTGCTCACGGGACTCGTCAGGAAGAGAAGCTGAAGAGAGACGACAGAGAAGAGACGGCAGTATCCATACTGATCTTAATTATTATTGACAAATATTTCCATGGTCATGTTCATGCTCATCAGTGTTCTTTGCCATTCCTCTTGTGTGCAATGGCTGAGCACTACATCACGATGCAGTGATAGTGCACCTCGGCTCCCACTAGGCATGCAACGCCCATTGGGCTCAAAGGGCTTCAGCCCACCCCTTCCCCATCGTGTGTGGCAGCCCGGGCTGAAACAGCTTCCTGGGCACACACACAGCCGCACCCAAGTACTTCACAGGTCTTTAAAATACCATTTGCTTGTTAATGAGGCTTTGTTGTTTTCCCCCCCTTCTTAGAGCCCCTGCATCTACACTCTACCTATTGCTGGACAAATTACCCCATCCCCCACCCCCCGAAATGTTTTCTTACTCCCCCCCCCGAAATCTCATAGAAAGTGGGGCTAATCACTTCCTTCACATTTGCAATTGTTCAATGGGCTTTCTTCGTGGATGTTCCACTCGTCGCACCACTAGTCCTTGGCCACTCTCTGGGCTCGCCCATTTTGCAACCTCGTATTACTCTAAATTACCACCTCATCCGTTTTCCTTTGTTAGTGTGCATTCATCGAACAGCACATTTGCAAAGCATGTTATGTATGCACACTTTCCGCAGGGCAGGGTGTGGTTTGAGTGGGCGAATTACATTGCTTCATGGGCCTTTGTATCTAAGATCTCGGACTCCCAGGTCTTGAGACAGAAGCAGAAGCTGTGAAGTAACACTGCAAGAAAGACGATACGATCAGAGGGCTGGAGGGTGGGGGCCAAGGTGGGCCAAAGGTAAGAAAAAGTAAAGGAGAGGACAGATGTGGAGAGAGTCTGGAATAAAGGAAAGAAGGAATGGAATAAGAATGCAAAGGACAAAAGAAACATTGATGGAAATGAAGCAGAATGGATAGGATGGAATGAACACTAAATAATATAATGAGGGAAGTAAAATTAGAAAGAGAGAGAAATAGAAAAAGAAAGGAACAAAGGAAGGAGAGAAGAATATCAAGAAAGAAGAATGGAAAGAAGATAGAATTATGAAAAGGATAGATGGGAAACGAACTTTAGGAAAATTCAAGAAAAGAATGATTAGGAACAAAAAAATATAGAAAAAGAATAAGAAAATAAATATGATTACAGCCTAAGAAACAAAGAATGGTTGAAAGAAGGAGAAAAATAGTGGAGGAAGGAAAGAAGGCAAAAGAAAGATGGAAAGAAGAAGGCAAGAATGAATGAAGGAAATAAGGGAGAAGAGAATGATATAAAGTAGCAAAGCTCGAACAAAAAGATAAGAATAAATAATGGAAAGTAGGAAGGAAACAGTAGACAGAAAGATTGATGGTAGAAAAAATAGAAAGATTGAGGAAATTATAGAATAAATTATCACTAGACTATTAGGAGGGGGAAATGTGTGCCAAAGGACCCAACACAGTGACATAGAGATCAAAAGATGTTATTGTTCTTATAGTTAAGAAACAAAATAACAGTGGGGGTCAAATGGGGAGGATGAGTGCGAAAGAAAGGAATGAAAGTACAAAGCAAAAAGGAAAGAAATACGGAAGGACAGAAAACAGGATAGACTGAAGAATGGAATGAACAAAAGATGGAAAATATAGTTGTAAAATGGAAATAAAGGGAAAAAAAAGAAAAGACAAAGAGCAGAAAAAAGAGAAAGAATAAATAAGGAAAAGAAATGAGAAGCAGTAACAATAGAAAATAAAGTATGAGACAAAATGAGTAAAAATGTGAAATAAAGGAAGGCGTAAAAAGGGATGATAGGAAAGGAGGAGAATGTAATCTAAACAAAGGTTAAAAAAAAGATGAAAGTGGGGCATCAGGACAAGAGTGGAATGGAGAGTGTGAAAGAAGGAGAACACCAGTGGGAAGGATAATAGGAAGAAAAATAAACAAGCATTTGCAATGCAATCAGTCTCGCCTTTGGGACCTTATATGTATTTAGCTATGCAGCACATTCGCCTGTGTGCTAAAACATCTACTGTTCTTTAACATGGAAGGAAGCACCAAACTGCGTGATCTGCAAGGAGTTCCAAAACTTTCTCCACCCCCTGGCCATACACGGACTAGGTTGAGCCTTACACAGAGCATCACACAAACAAGCAACACAGTAGCCCAACTCCTAGCCCGAGTACATACACAGCCAGTAGCACTTCCCTTGCCACTCCTCAACTAAACGCGACCACCAACGTAAAAAAAACACAATACGCCCACTGATACGTCCCGCAAGCCTTTTCCCACCAATCAAATTGCACACTTAGGAGGACCCACAAAGCTCCCACTTGCTGCTCTCTTCTTGTTCCTCCAGCTCACCCAAGACCAGCATCCCTGTCCCTGTAGTGCCCTTTTTTTCACATAAGGAAACTTTCAACTAGCAGAGGTCATCCACTCGCACTAATCCATCTCAGGTTTCCTCTGCTTGTCACAATCAATCAATCAATCAATCAAGGAATTTATATTGCGCACTACTCACCCGTAAGGGTCTCAAGGCGCTTGGGGGGAGGGGGTCTGCTACTGCTCGAACAGCCAGGTCTTGAGCTGTTTCCTGAAGGCGAGGTGGTTCTGGGTCAGCCGTAGGTGGACGGGCAGGGAGTTCCATGTCTTAGCCGCCAGGTAGGAGAAGGATCTTCCCCCGGCGGTGGCTCTCTTGATGCGAGGGATGACGGCGTGGGCGAGGTTCGCGGATCGTAGCTGGCGGGTGGGCGTGTAGAAGGTCAGGCGGTCGTTGAGGTACCTTGGGCCCAGGTCGTGGAGGGATTTGTGTGCGTGGGTGAGGAGTCTGAAGGTGATCCTCTTGTTGACAGGGAGCCAGTGCAGGTCTCTCAGGTGGCTTGAGATGTGGCTGCGTCGGGGTACGTCCAGGATGAGTCGGGCGGAGGCGTTCTGGATACGCTGAAGTCTTTTCTGAAGCTTGGCTGTGGTACCGGCGTAGAGGGTGTTTCCGTAGTCTAGTCTGCTGGTGACGAGGGCCTGGGTGACCGTCTTCCTGGTCTCGGTCGGGATCCATCGGAAGATCTTACGGAGCATGCGGAGGTTGAGGAAGCAAGTTGAGGAGACGGCGTTGACTTGTCTGGTCATCGATAGGGAGGAGTCAAGGATGACGCCCAAGTTGCGTGCGTGGTCCGTAGGCTTGGGTGCGGTGCCTAGGGCTGGGGGCCACCAGGAGTCGTCCCATGCGGAGGGCGACGGTCCCAGGATGAGGACTTCTGTCTTGTCCGTGTTCAGTTTCAGGCGGCTGATGTCCATCCATTTGGCGACGTCTGTCATCCCTTCGTGTAGGCTGGTTTTGGCGGTGTCGGGCTCTCTGGTGAGGGAGAGAATCAGCTGGGTGTCATCGGCGTAGGAGATGATGTTGAGGTTGTGTTGTCGTGCGATGGCAGCGAGGGGTTTCATGTAGATGTTGAAGAGAGTGGGGCTGAGCGATGATCCTTGCAGGACGCTGCAGATGACTCCGGTGGCTTCAGAGAGGAATGGAGGGAGGCGTACTCTCTGTGTTCTGCCGGAGAGGTATGAGATGATCCATCCCAGGGCCTTCCCTTGGATGCCAGTCTCGTTGAGGCGTTGGACTAGGGTGCGGTGGCAGACAGTGTCAAATGCTGCGGAGAGGTCTAGGAGGATGAGTGCCGCTGTTTCACCGTTGTCGAGCAGGGCTCGGATGTCGTCAGTGGCTGCGATGAGGGCGGTCTCGGTGCTGTGGTTGGCTCTGAATCCGGACTGTGATGGGTCGAGGGATCCGTTCGTCTCGAGGAAGGCGGTCAGTTGCTTGTTGACGATCTTCTCGATGACTTTGGCAGGGAAGGGAAGGAGCGAGATGGGGCGGAAGTTCTTGAGGTCGGTCGGGTCCGCTGTTGGTTTCTTCAGCAGTGCGCTGAGCTCGGCGTGCTTCCAGCTCTCCGGGAAGGTGGCTGTGTCGAAGGAGGTGTTGATGATGTGTCGGATGTGGGGTGCGATGGTAGAGGTGGCCTTGTTGAAGACATGGTGGGGGCACGGGTCTGTCGGCGATCCGGAGTGGATGGTGTTCATCATGCGTGTTGTGTCTTCGGGGGTCACCTCGGTCCATGTCTGGAGGATGGCGGCGGGGTGCGTAGGTTCGACCGAAGGGAGCGGGGGTGAAACGCCGAAGCTGTTGTGGATGTTGGCGATCTTGCAGTGGAAGTACGAGGCGAGGGAGTCGCAGAGGTCCTGTGAGGGAGTGATGTCGTTGTTGCCGGTGCTGGGGTTGGAGAACTCCTTAACGATGTTGAAGAGCTCCTTGCTGTCATGGGCGTTCTTGTCCAGTCGTTCCTTCAGAGATTTCTTCTTGGTGGTGCGAATGAGCTGGTGATGTCTGCGGGTGGCGAGTTTGAGGGCGGTCATGTTGTCGGTGGTCTTGTCGAGGAGCCAGGCCTTCTCGAGGGTGCGGCAGGCCTTCTTGGAGTTCTTGAGTTCGTCGGTGAACCAGGGGGCCTTCTTGCTTCTGGGCCTGGTGAGTGGGTTCTTCAGTGGGGCGAGGTCGTCGGCACAGGAGGTCAGCCACTGCGTGAGGTCGAGGGCTGCTGTGTTAGGGTCCGTTGTCCTGACAGGTGGGTTCTGGCTGAGGGAGGTGGCGAGCTGGTCGACGGTGATCTTGCTCCAGTTCCTGCGGGGAACCTGCTTCGGGTGGTGGTGGACCGTGTTCTTTTCGAAGCTGAAGTGGACGCAGCTGTGGTCAGTCCAGTGAAGTCCGGTGGAGTGGCTGAAGGTGACGTGCTTGCTGGATGAGAAGACGGGGTCGAGCGTGTGGCCGGCGTAGTGTGTGGGGGTGTTGACCAGTTGCTTGAGTCCGAGGGTGGCCAGGTTGTCCAGCAGGGTGGTGGTGTTGCGGTCCTTGTTGTTCTCCAGGTGGAAGTTGAGGTCCCCGAGGAGGATGTAGTCGGCGGAGGGGAGGGCGTGGGGGCTGATGAAGTCCGTGATGTCTTCGCAGAACTGTGCGCGTGGTCCCGGGGGTCTGTATATGAGGGTGCCTCTGAGGGTAGTCTTGGGGTCGGTGTGGATCTGGAAGTGCAGGTATTCGGCGGCGTTGAAAGCGTCGATGGAGTCAGTCGAGATGCGAATGGTGCTTTTGTGAACGATGGCGATGCCTCCTCCGGTCTGGTTGACGCGATCTTTCCTGATGATCTTGTAGCTGTCCGGGATGGATGTGGCGATGTCGGGGGCTGAGGAGGCGTTCATCCAGGTTTCCGTGAGGAAGGCGACGTCTGGAGATGTGGTGTCGAGGAGGTTCCAGAGTTCCACGGCGTGTCTGTGGACGGAGCGGGTGTTGATCAGGATGCACTTGAGGTGGTTGCTGTTGTCCGTCTTGGTGGGCGTGGTGCCTGTTCGGAGGCAGGAGAAGTTGCAGGATCGGCAGACGAAGGGTCCATGGGTGCATCGCGGGGACGCTCTGTAGCATCCGGGGGCTCGGGCGGGTTTGAGTGCGATGAGCGTGGCGAAGTCGTAGGTCCTGCGGGGGGGCTGGCGGGCGGGGGGGCCAGGGGGTCTGGCGCTGGGCGCGGTCCAGGCACGGACGGGCGCAGACGGGCTTACCTTTGGCGCACCTTCGGCGCTCAATCGGAGCGGTCGCTCAGGGGGCGTCATAAATCAGGAGCCGGGAGGGAGGGTCAGCTGGGAGGCGGGAGCGGGGTGGCTAATGGGCAGGGAGGGGAGGCGGGACTGCAGGCGGAGGCGGGAGCAGGAAGCAGGAGACCGGGACAGCGGCGACAGGAAAAACGGCGGAAAAAACGGAGGGGAAGTGACCGGGCAGCGGTCATTCGAAATGAAGTTTCGAGTTTATTTTTTAATTGATTTTGACATACCCCGTGGTCTATAATCAGCATATTGAAAAGATTGGTAATCAAAATACATAAAATGTTCCTCATCATTCATAAGTCCAAATAATATTACATCCATTCAATAGACAGGTGAAAAACATTTTTTAAATGTGAACACTACAAAACACACACATTTATTTGGTGGGTTTTGCAGAAAGTCCATCAAATCCAGAGGAGAGTCCAACGTAAATCTTTATATTAAAGGAAGCAAATATGTATTTCAAGCCCCTGTCAGTGCTGGGCAGTGGAAACTATTAATAGACATTAATAGAAGTTATGCACGATAAACATTCACAAATAAGTCTATGGTGTGTGCTCAAACTCTGCAATAGCCTACCACCACACAGCTTCCCCATTCAGCCTCCAATTCAAGAGAGTTGGAGATGCATTCTTGTATATTACTCTGCTTTGCCATTAAGACATCTGTTTTTTCCACTACATACTAAACCCATCTGCTAAATCACCCATTAGTGTACTGTTGGCTGAGCACATTTAAGGGTAAATCCCTAGGCAGTCACGTGGTCAAGGTCAATCAAAGACTCATATCAAGAGCCATAGGAATCTAAACAATTGCAAGGGGTCCTTGCTATTTGCACTGTCGGCTGAGCACTCCTCATTTGCTGAAGTTTGCTACAAGTACTGGGAAACTAAACTATTTTCCGAGGCAAAATATGGCACTTTATTATTTTTTTAGAATCACGATGATCGAATACATTATGTTGCTGAGAAGGTCTATATCCACCAGCAATAAAAGAAAATAAATGAAGTACCCAAAAGCTAACCAAACGGTCAGCACAGTGCGTTTTCAAGTTATCGTTATTTGCATTCGACGCTTTCGTATGCATGTTTTTGTATCTCTCCATAAACCATTATTTGGAGCCTGTCCCTCTGTGTCCTAGTTCAACCTCCAAACAGCAGAGAGGGTTGGGGCAGCAAAGTGGTATGGGTGGCCTCCAGAGAGGAATAGGTGATCAGCATAGAGAGATGGGTAGGCTTGAAGAGAGGTTTAGGGCAGTAGAGTGGAATGGGTGGATGCCAGAGAGGAACTGGTGGATGTTTTAAAGATATGGGTGGAAAGTAGAGAGGTTTGAAGACAGCAGAGAGGAAAGGATGGACAGCAGAGAGAGGTGAATGGACTATAGGGTAGAATAGGTGAACAGTAGGAAAGGATGAGCTGACTGTACAGGGGGTAGGTGGACAACAGAGAAGAATAGGTGGACAGCATAGAGAGACGGGTAGATAGAAGTGAAATCTGGGGAAAGCAAAGAGGGATGCTTGGACAGTAGGGAGAGGTAGATGGACTTTAGCAATGGGTGGGCTAGCTGTACAGAGGGACGGGTGGAAAATAGGAATAGAGAGGTGGGTATACCGAGCAGAGGTTGGGGAAACGTAGAGTGTGATGGGTTGACAGGGCAGGTAGGTGAACAGTAGAGAGGGTTTGGGGGGGCAGTAGAGTTGATGTGGCTTTCAAGATTAAAGGTGAGATAAACCGCTAGTCATGGATAGAGGGATTGACATCCGGGACCAGGGGGAGATAAGCAAAGAGAGTGGGCCAGAGGCAGGCTAGGGCCAAGAGACAGCAGCAATTAGTATGTAAAGAGGAGTGAGGAAGGCCACTGAAAGAAAGGTTTGAGAACAAACCCCCTACCCTCCCCTCCCCACCCCCCAGCCCCCAATAACCCTAGATGAAAGGCAGAGAACTGTAGCTCGGGTGAAAAGGTGGATTGTGAGCAGCACGCAAAAACAGAAAATACTGTTAAAGAGACAAATAAGCGGCAGAGGGTGAAATAGCTGCCGGGTATAAGGAGGAATGACAACAAAAAAGATAATGGGCATCCCGGCATCCCGGCGAACCTAACAGCAGCATGGAAAAGAGAAACTAAGGAGGGAGCATGAGAAACAACAACAATTGAAGGCAAAAACAGTCTGAGAACTCCTGCGTGAGGAAAGAGACGGAAACAATAATTGGAGCGATAAATAATAGGGCGAGTCATTAGGGCAGAGAAAGATAAACAGAAGGGACGGAGAAAAGTGGGGGGGAGCAGATGGAGGACGAGTGACAGATATGTTGAACGATAAAGGGTACCAGCAGAGGAGGCCGAGGGCAGATGATAGGCGCCAAAGGAAGAGCAACAGCAGGACAGGGGGCGAATTAACAGAGAGGATGGGTCAAGAAGCAACAAAAGGAGGGTGCAAGAAACAGCAGAGCTAGACGGTGCGGAGGGATGGAAGGGAAACTACAGTAACAGGAAAGATATAGGTACAGCAGAGAAGATGAGGTAACAGAATTTTCAGAGGATAGGGAAATAGCAGACGGATAGTTGGGAAGAAAAAGAAGAGAGAAGTTAAGCGAAGATGTGGCGTAATGGCAGAGCTGCTGCTTTTGGAACTGAGGAACCACCAGATTCGAGTCTTGGCGTTGGCTCAACTTCCTGTGATTCTGGGCAAATCACTTAATATTCTCGTGCCTACCAAAAATGAACGTGTCCTTGTGTAATTTAACTGGTGCTCATGTAAAGCACTCCAATACCTTCGGGTTAATTTTGCGCTATATAAAAACGGCAAAAAAAATACGGAGCGGACTAGAGGGAAAGACATAGAAACAGCAGTGGGGGGAGCAAAAGGAGAGGCAAATGGGGAGGGGCAGAAACAGCTGGAGGAGAGCAGTGGAAAGTGCAGAGAGAAAAACAAGAGAGTGACTGATGCAGTGAGGTAATAGCGGAGGAGAGCAACAGTATAGGATGAGATAAATCAGCAGTGAAAGGGACGCAATGTGAGAGGGAGAAGCTGCAGGTGAAGAGAAACACGGGGAGTGGTAGGAAAGAGCAAGCAAGAGCTGACACAGAAGACGGAGATAAAGGCAGAACAGTGGGGGAAGAAACATAAGAGAAGAGTTAAAAAAAGGCAAGGATAGGGTGAAAGGGGTGCCAAAGGCATAATGAGATCATAGGGAATGAAAGGAGGGATGGGTAAATGCTACGGAAAGGAGAGAGAAACAAGAGGACATAGTAACAACACAAGTCGGTGAGCACCAAAGAGATAGAGCGCGGAAGCACGGAGAGCGAACCAAATATGGGCGTAAGGGAAAAAAAACAATAGTATGGGAAACGGTAGGCGGAGAGAAGCGAAACCGCAAGAGGAGAACCACTAACACGCACAAGGGGAAAGTAAAGGAAATAGCAGAGGAAATATCATCTTTTAGGAGTAATGCAAATGAGAAAGTAAGAGAAACACTGGGAAAGTGATAGAGTACGAGAAACAGCTATTTACCAGTGAGAAGAGGGATGTTTCCCGCAGGTTAATTCTCGGGGTAAAGGGTCACGGCCTTCTGCTCTGTGTTGTGGACTCCTGGCTCATCCATCGCTTCCTCTCCCTCAACTTGTGATCCTGACATCGCCTTTTGCGCCTCTGCCTCGGAGATGCCCGCTTCTGCTCGCTTCCATGGTCACATGTCCAGTCTGGGACGAGATGCACCTTTACACGGCTGGTCTCTTATAGGGGTGAAGGGGGATCCCGTGATAGTCCCCCGCCTTATGGCCATCTACAGGACACCTATCGAAAGAACATAAATCCGGTATAGGACACGAGAAAACCCGAATTGTCTGGAAAACCCAGGCCAGGGACAGTTGTCGCAGGAAGCAGTGAGCCGGTGTTTAGGTGGGGTGCTACTGCTGTGTTCTCAATCTGACATGCATGATGAGTCCTCAGCAGTTCTGGCCTCTGTGCCAAAGCTGTTGCCGCGCGCATCAGGTTTCGCAGTCCGTTCCCAGGATCATTTTAGCGTTTGCGAAATGTCGAGTGCTGTAGCCCTGTTCATGCGCTGCGATGCGGGCAGGCAGTGTGCCTACCATGGGTGCCGCTGCTCTGTTGATCAGCTGCATTGCACGGGGCAGCGTGGGCAGGAAGGCTGCTTCGTCCATCAGCTGCCGCACATCCTGCCCCGGGTGCTTTCGGAAGGACCCCATCATTTGGTGCTACAGAGCTGTTCACAAGTTTCTTTTCATATGGGTGGCATGTCTCCCCTCAGATAATGCTCTCCCATCATGATGGGAATTGTACCTGGTGGAATGACATCTCCTCGGACAGGAGACGGGAGCGAGGAAAGGGGTGGAGTCAAGGGCAACAGAGTGTTCAAGCGCCCAGCGAGTCAAGACATACAAAAGAGTCGAGACGTGACGTAGGGGCGGGGAGCCGAGAAGGCACGGACTGCGGGAGGGGGGAGGCACAGGATGAAAATAGTGCTTGGAGGAAAGGGGCCAGTAGCCATGGAAGGATAAAAATGACTGACATGGCTGTCATGGGGAGGTACTAAGAAGCTTAAGAAGGCAGCGTTTATAAACTAAGCCAATGAAGAAGATGGGCCGGGGAGTGGCCGGAGCTTCCACGAAGCTTCCACGCTATAGTGTATACTGCATACCTCGCATAGCAATGGCAGCGCATTCGCGCTGCAACGCTAGGCGAGACCTAAAAAGGAAGGTTCCTTGAGGAGAATAAATCGAAGAATATAAAGAGAGAGAGAAAGAGATATGAAAGAGGTAGGCAGATATACAAGCAAGAAAGAAACTTGCAGAATGAAGGTAACAGAAACTCAGAGGTGATCCAGTGAAAGAGAAGTGGAGAGGAGAAATCAACTCATTAATTGCGGTAATAACAATAGTAGAGATTGTGACAGATGTCAGAGACATTATGTTGGCCATAAGAACAAGATGATTCTAATGGCATTTTGTATGCATTATGATGGGCCTTCTTAGTATAGTGTGAACATCTAGGCATTAAGGCGGCCATGACGTAAGGATGCCCCATCTTGTAATATTCTGGATATTCTAGGAATTATGGTTAGCACTGATATAAAGTGGCCCTCCTTGGCAGAGGGTGAGCATTCTAGGCATTATGCAGGCCTGACATAAGGCATGAAGTATGACGGTAATGGCATACTGTGGGCATTTTAGGCATTGTGGCAGCCCGAGCGTAACTTTTGTGGTAATCCTAGGCATCATGTAGGCAGTTCCTGGCAAAATGGCAGCCACAGCAGTTGCATATTTGCAGACTCCTTGCCATTATTGTTGTTATCCCAAGCATGCGGCTGGCAACCATGATGTCTTTTATGCATCCAGGCATGGAGTGGGCGTCCTTGGCATTTCATATCTACATCTAACACCATGGGCATCTTCGACACAGGCATGTAAACCAGCATATTTTCTTGTGGGCAATAAGAAATCTGAGTACTAGACGAAAGTTCCACGCTAGTATCTAGATTAAAAAACAATCTGCTTTTCTGAGAAAATAAGGCATTTGGGAACACAATGGGGTATATTCACAAGACCGTGTGATAACTAACGCAAGAGTAGCCTAAAGCAACTTCCAACATCGCAGCCCAACGCGGGGAAAATGACGCAATGCCAAACAAGTATTCACAACGCTGCGGTACATGCGATAGTCACCAGATAACGCGTCAACTGGCAGCGCAAACTCCAACGCCATGCCACAAAAATGCAAAACGCAAACGCAAAAAAACATGCGACTAGGCAAACGCAGTACAAAAAGCAGCGAAATCCAGCCACAGGCCTGCAAATACCATGCGTCTGGCGGGCAAATGCACCACAAAAAAGACAGATACAACACACTAGAAACAAGCCAAAGCACGCAGCAACATGAATGCAAACTGACCCAGTGCAGAGGCCAACGCGAACCCCACAACCCCCACAGACCACCAGCAAGGAACAACGGGCTCGGGGAAGGCCAAGGAGAAGAGGGTGAGGAAGACAGGGTGCAGACAGAAGGAAAACAAGACAAGCGTCACAGAGGTGACAGAACACTAACAGCAACTGACCCACAAGCAGACCACCTGGAATGTAGTTGGAGTGCCGAGGAGGCCAATCCAGGAGGCCAAGAGGCGCCGGCATGATGTGACAACCGAAACCAGGCTCAAACCCGCTGCCAAAAGGAAGGCAGCAACAGCGACAGGAGGTGGCAGTCCAGCAACACAGGAGGAGCTGGAGGAAACCGAGGCCACAGTCATCAGTGTGGAGACGGTGCAAGGAGTAGCGAGTACGGACACAGCTGGAGAGGACCTGACAACATCAACAGGGCGAGTAACGAACAGGGACTGGGGGGACAGGGGTAGATAGGCCCAATGGCACACTGGCACAATGAGGTGTAGCACACTGCACACCCACAATTACCCAGGAACATGTCCCTCATCCCCTTGGCACACTGCAGCACACACACACATAGCAAGAACAGCACACCCACATTGATGACAAGGTGGTACAATGCGCATAGCCGACACTGCAGAACAGAGGACACAACTGACTCCGCACATGCACAGAAACATGCCTACTACATCTGAGAGAGCAGCAAACTGTGAAATGGAAATGTACGCATACGACCTCACATCCGTCATGTAGTCCAAATGTACACTGTCCTGCAGAAGAATCCAGCACCTCACAGTCACAATGTACATTGCCATATAGTCTGCATGTAAACCAGAACAATGTGCCAACACATATGTCAACATGCATCTCCCCTTCACATTGCAGAGGGGCACACAACACCTCCAGCAGAGCACAGAAGACAACACATCTGTGATGCCGGATAGGACCAGCACATCGTCGACACCGACGCCCTACAACAGCCCATGGATATCCCACGCAACCCACCACCAGGGCAGACAAGCTACCCAGAGGAGAACACAGAGCCTGCAACAGACCACACAACAGGAAGCACCCACAAGCACAGCTAGCTCACGACACTTCACCCACTCACACTTGGCACCCCAAAGCCAGGTGTCAGCACGCCAAAAGGAGGTGGCCCAACAGGCGTGGGCGGGTGCCGAAACCATGGAAGGCAAACTAGAACACATACTTTGGCGTCTATCACTCTCAGTGACCATCTACACCCCACAAAGGAGACCCACACTGCCATAGAGACATATGCAGATGTACATTCACAGTACAAAACCACGCCCAGGGGCGCGCAAATAGCAGTCACACACCCACATTGGCCCTGCGTACGACGGCCCTGGCTACTCCCCTTATGAATTGAGTGGGTGATGACAAAGCTACATGTCCAAGATCCAACTCGCTGCCTACGGTGACATGTCTGCATCCGATGTACAAGCACAATGTAATGTCGTAGGGCACAGGGCCCTCATGCATACAACAAGACCATAGGGACACACGTAGACATAATGTTGTACTGACTACGGGCACGTGTGCCCGGCCCCTTTATTGGCAGGGCCACATGTGCAGTGACGCCTGTGCTGGATGTGTGTGTGGTGAATGCAAGCTAGCCCGCACGCAGTATTTGGTGCAGGCAACCACTTGAACAGTGGACACCAGTGCAACGGAAACTGAAAACACCTGCATGACAGAGTCAACTGCAGAGCAATATGTAGGGAGCCGGAGAAAGTCCAGAGGTAACACAACATGCAAACAGAAGTGTCCGTGAGTTGCAGTGCACTGAGGTAGGGGCACTACAGCTGAGCGCGCTCATGTGAAGAAAAAGTCTCGGATTGTGTCCCTTCGAGCCATTCCTGATGCAGATGCAGTGGGGTGTGTTAGACCTGCATCATCTTCCTCATCAGCGTCCCAGGTCTCCCACACTGCTTGATGTGACATTGCTGCACAACCTCTCCACAACACAAAACTCAATCAGTAATGGACGATGGTCTGCGGTGCACTGAGTCAGTGGCACCTGGAGTGCTGAGCAGGGTATCCGACTGATGATGGCATCCACGACAGGTGTGAGCAACTCCGTAAGTCCGTCAGGACCACGTTTTGACTCTGGCAGATGGTGGTTGGAGGTGGTCCTGGCGGTGGTGGTGTGTGCCTCCTGCGGTGATGCGACGTCCAGGTCGGTCAGGCCTCGATTTGATGTGTGAGCCCTGGTGGACCGCAGTTGAGGCCGGAGGCAGCGGACAGCGCAGGGCCACAGACACATGGCGTTGATGACCCTGTGGCCGTCGCCTCAGAGGCCATCCAATATCTCAGAAGAAGGGGTCCCGTACCTGACCAGCACAGAGTTAGTGGCCCCGTATGCACAGCAGCCGGCACAGGCACCCTGCCATGGGACAGTGACTTGCGGTGCACTGAGGTAGGACCACGCGCAGTGAGTGGGTCCTCATCGATGTCCAAGGTGAATGTGGTGTAGGCTTGTGGGGGACTGAGGAGGATGTACTCCAGGGCATGATGCAGAAGGTCTGATGTTATCAGTCAGCAGCAAATGGAGGAGTGGAAAGTGCCAGCCTCGTTTTCACCACCAATTCGGGATCAGCTACATGAAGATGAACACTAGCCCCTAGTCCATAGACTCAGACGCCACCAATGTACGACCAGACAGTGTCCATGAATGTCGGGTGACTTAGTGGCACCGGTGCTGAGAGGTGATGCAGTCTGCGATGATGTCGGTAACTGATATGAACTCCGCCATCACTAAATCAAGACTCTATGACCTACTGGACCACAGTGTAGGCCGGAGGCAGCAGTCAGCAGTGAACCACACCCACTTGTCATTGGCTCGCGATGCACAGAGTTAGTGACGCCAGGGTAGTTGTCGGTAGTGTTCGATCACCTCCGTAACGATGATCCTGTTCCCTCCAGACTGCAACGCGTCATCCTCATACACCTCTCCTTGCGTGCGAGGAGATGTATTCTGCCTTTGAATAATTGATGTTCAGTTCCAATTCTGTGACCTACTCGTGCGCAGCGTAGGACGAGGGCAGTAATCCGCATAGGCCCACAGACACGTGGTTGTAATGCTATGCACAGACATGGTGGCACCACATCGAAGGGAGTATAGTGACACGAACTCTGCCTTAAATAATGTTCACTGCCATGGTGTAATCATGACTCAGTTCCAAATGTGTGACCTACTTGACCGTGGTGTAGGCCGTAGGCGGCAGTAGAGTACGTCAACGAGAAAGGACTAAAGCGGGTCTCTGCCGTGGAGCCGGTGATGGTCTGAGGAGGCTGGAAAGTTTGCAGGCCTCGGGCTTGGAGCTTGCGCCTGCACGTGGTGGGCCCTCGGTGACACATGCCGGTGTCAGCAGGTGATTAGTGTGGCCTGGCTGCGCAGGGGCAGGCCTGATGGGCTCGGGGTCCAGCGGTCCAGTGTACGGCATGCACACAGGATCGCAGGCAACTCCGCTCCCAAAGACGGTGTCAGCCTTGTGGCGTGGTGAGCGGCACCACCTTGGCAGAGACGTTGGGCTTTCCGGAAGAGGACCACGCCCAGGTCTATGTGCTTTTTATTCACACCCCTACTCTGGCCTGGCGTACGCTGGGCCATCCCACGGGGGGCGTAATAGGCAACATTTCCGCAAAATCCCCCACTGGCCGGGGTGACATGATTGCGTCCACTGTCCACTACATTCCATACACCAGAGGTGTATGTCGCCATGGATATGGGTGTGTTCTGCATACTGCGGTCTGTCCAGCACATCTCCGCCATTATAGACATTGTGTAGTTTCCCAATCATGGTTCGCCAGCATCCTTCACACATGCCTGGTTGCCACCTCTCCCCACATTTGGCTGTGTGTGGCTGAGGTGCCATGCCGTTGATGGCTCATGTTCACGGCTTGCCCAGGTTACCATTGTGAGATGTCCTGTCGTATCTGGTGGGTGGGCATGTTGTTTTGCATGTTGGTTTTGCTTTTGTGACATGTGCATTGCCAGAGTTGTGGGTTGCATGGTTGTGGAATGAGGAGAGTTTTTTGTTCATTTGGTATTTGCCGAGGGGCTGTGCATTTCCCTTGGTGCCATTCTGTGGACGCTGGTTGCTGATGGACTGTCGGAGGATGGAGGAATCGTGCACAGTGGCTAGGTATTTGGAGGTGAGATTGGTGGAGGTTCCACGGTGTTCAGTTGTTGCCTGCACATTGATGCGAGACATGTGCTTTCTGTTGCGGCAATTGTGTGCTGTGTCGGCAGGGGGTACAGGTATGACATGTGTGCTGTGGATTGCCCACAACACGTGCGTGCATCCAGCTATGGCATATGGTCCTTGCTTGGTCTCCAGCGGATCCTGCGCATTATGTTTGCCGTATGGGGACTGGGGTACCACGCTGTGGTGCTGTCCAGGACAGGTGTGAGGGACTTGGATGTGGCTGGCTGTGTGACTCCTCTGACTGTGGCGGGTGTTGGTTTGGGGGTACCGCGGGCCAACAGGTGCAGCACAGCCAGCAGCTTTGTGTTGGTTGGGAGGTTGGTTGTCTGCTGTGTAGGTGCCGTCGGCCTGTTGGGCGTTGTTGGTCATGATGCGTGCGATGGTTGTCCTTTTGAACCTGTATTGGGCAATGACATTGTCAGGTGTTGGGTCTGTGAGGCCGGTGTGTTTCCTGGGGGTCAGCACTGCCTGGGTGGTGGTCCGGGGGGTGTTCCAGGTGCTGTATGGGGTCCTAGGGTGGTGGCAGTGGGTGTTGTGGCCCTCTGAGGTGTCTGGGCCACATGACCAATGGCTCCATGGCATCTGCTGCCCTTCCGATGTGGCTGTGGGCTGTGCTCCCTTTTGTGGTGCAGGGTGCGGTCCAACTTAGCACCAAGTCAGAGCAGGTGTAATTTTCCTGCTGCTAGCGCGTCTTATCGCCTGTTTTGTCTTCTTATCGCAGTTCTGGCTGTTCGTTGTGAATGTTGTGGAGTTGTGTTGTCATGGCTTTTGGCACGGGAACGCCTACTCTGCATCTCATTAGCGATAGTTGCGGGGGTCATCTGTGGCGATGTTTTTTATGGCTGCTTTCACGGGTAAACTGGTGCTGTGGGCTGTTAACGCCAGCTTGTGAATGGGGCGATACATTTATCATCGCAACTTTGGCTGCGATAAAGTGCCGTTAACTGGGCGATAGTTCCTTGTGAATATGCCCCAATGTGTATTCTTTCAGGAAATATCAAACTAGCATTTGGGATAAAGGTTCTGCATTTCCTGATTCCTATTTGATGCAGATATATAAAGAATATATCGTGCCATGCTGGGAACACCTATTGTTAATGCTTTGTCACTGGTCTAAAAGGGCACTTGCCTGCTGTTATTTCATGGATAGCCATCTTATCATTTATATATTAATAAAGCCTTTTATTATATCAGCATAAGTACTACTGAGGTTAAATTCAGAGATTCTAATATAACCCTAAAGATATGTCTGCTATGTTAACCTATGTGGTAGCTCTTGAGTATGAGTCAATGAGGTCTGTTAACCTATGGAATGACCTGGTTTCCTGCTGACTAAGGGCCTGATTACAAGTTTGGCAGTGCAGGAGCGGACTCCTGCGCCGACAGCCCGGTCCAGCAATGCCAAACCCATGTGTGGACCGCCCGCCACATTACAAGTTTCCTTGTGTTTGGCAGGCCTTTTTTGGCAGTCACACAGCAGTGCCCCTGAAAACGGGCACCGCAATGGGAAAGGCAAAAAAGTTCCTGCCTGGCATGGACTGTAAAGTCCATGCCGTGCATGAACTGGAGTGCATGCACACGGGGGACACATTTTGTGCCCCCCTGCACACATCTCCATGGGACACAGGAGGCTCTGTAGGGCCTCCTTTGTTTCAGGACCAACAGTCTTTTCATAGAGGAAGGACCTCCATGACGCTGCTGACGGTCCTGAAACTCGTAATATGCATGGCGGTGCTGCAGTGGCAACATCAGCATATTACTGAGACCTTGACCGTTGCACCACCGCCAGGGAATGGCGGTTTCCTGGTGTCTGTGCGGCGGAGGCTGGACCGTTAACCACCACACGCCTGCAAGTCTGGCAGTCCTCATACCCCCAGATTCATAATTCGGCCCTTTTCATTTTCCACCCTGTCTCCTCCAGGTAGATTTTCTTTTTTTAAATTTGTTTTATTAGCACGTAAACCAAAAAGTAAGCAGGTGACATGTGGTACAAGCATGAAGGAAAAAAGTAAATTGGCACATAGTGGTGAGTTCCCAGTCAATTTCTGATGGATCCCCATCCACCATCCCATCCTCTGCAACTCTTTAAATACCAAAAATATCCATCCTGAACCAGTTCCAAGCATTTCGAAAGGCACATACAACAGGAGTACACAGGTTCCCTCGATAGGCATTCCATTTCCCCCATACATTGGTCCATTCGTGTGGACAACCCCTACTTTCATCTACATTTGCATACACCAGTTCATGTCCTTCTTCCATTCACTGAATTACGGTGCTGTATCAGTCCCCCAAAGCCTGGTTCTGTTCTGTTTTGCCACCATCAGTCCCACTGTGGACCACAGGTAGTCTATCCGGGTGAGATCTGATTCTCCAGGTAGATTTTTAGCCATAATATGACACTGCAAATGTACTTGGAAGAAGCATGATGAGGTACAAAAGGCAATGCAAATCAAAAAGTGAAAAATTAAGTTTTATAGGCGTGCACCCTTAACCCCTTCCATGCTCATGACGGAACGGTTCCGTCATGAGCATCGGTTGAGCTGTGCTCATGACGGAACCGTTCCGTCATGGCCCCGCCCGCGCTCGAACCCTTCAGCACCGCGGAGGAATCCGCACAGCGCTGAAGGGGTTAATGTCAAAGTAGTAAATAGTAGATCGAAGACAGAATATCGATAAAATAATTATAACGAGGTAAATATCATCACTGGGAAATTTATCAGTTTTCTATTTTACACAATAATATAAAAGTGTTAGGTATCTAAAACTTAAATATTGCTGTATATTAATATTGTTTTAAGTGTTTTAATGTATTTATATGTACATTTTTATATATTTTTAATGTTAAATTAGATGTGTTTATATCTTTTTTGAATATGCATGTTAGAGTTTAAATATAAATGTGTATGTATACACAGACACATATATATGTACATTTCCATATACATTGGTTTAGAGAGATATGAGAGATATACATATATATATATATATATATATATATATATATATATATATATCAACAACCAGGCTCTCTTCAGGTAGGAACAGAGTGCGAGACCGCTCCGGGGAAAAATTTGAAACAGGCTTTATTGATTTTAAAGCTCAGTGTGCAGAGTCCAAAGAAACACTCGGCAGACGCGTTTCTGCTTTTAAAAATAGCTTCATCAGTGCCCGTTTCTCTGGCTAATCTCTTTCCTGGGGGTCACTTCAATTATAGGTCTCCACCGTGACCACTTCCTGTCAGATGGTTTCTTGCCCCTCCTCCGCCATACGGACTACTAGCCACCTCGCATTCTCCTCCCAGGCAACTGCATTCTGGGTGACGAAGTCCTCTGTGGGAGCCCATACAGTTACGGGGCTTCTCATACAACATGTGATGTCCCAATCAGATTGGCAGCTGACTTCCCACTTGCTGCTGTTGTCCGTAGCGGTTTCCAGTCCATTCCGGTCTCCCCTTATCAGGCAATGGAATATTGCCTCCTCTCTCCCCATGTGCCGAATACCTCCTCATGGAAATGTGTAGCACCGGGGGGGCGACGTGTTGCAGACAGTGCTTCAACCCAAAGTTGCAGGTGTCCCACGTAGCACCAGATCGAGAGGGCGTCCCGCTTGCCAGTACCTGCTGACTGGCCACACAACAACAACCAGGCTCTCTTCAGGTAGGAACAGAGTGCGAGACCGCTCCGGGGAAAAATTTGAAACAGGCTTTATTGATTTTAAAGCTCAGTGTGCAGAGTCCAAAGAAACGCTCGGCAGACGCGTTTCTGCTTTTAAAAATAGCTTCATCAGTGCCCGTTTCTCTGGCTAATCTCTTTCCTGGGGGTCACTTCAATTATAGGTCTCCACTGTGACCACTTCCTGTCAGATGGTTTCTTGCCCCTCCTCCGCCATACGGACTACTAGCCACCTCGCATTCTCCTCCCAGGCAACTGCATTCTGGGTGACGAAGTCCTCTGTGGGAGCCCATACAGTTACGGGGCTTCTCATACAACATGTGATGTCCCAATCAGATTGGCAGCTGACTTCCCACTTGCTGCAGTTGTCCGTAGTGGTTTCCAGTCCATTCCGGTCTCCCCTTATCAGGCAATGGAATATTGCCTCCTCTCTCCCCATGTGCCGAATACCTCCTCATGGAAATGTGTAGCACCGGGGGGGCGGCGTGTTGCAGACAGTGCTTCAACCCAAAGTTGCAGGTCTGGGTGAGATCTGATTCTCCAGGTAGATTTTTAGCCATAATATGACACTGCAAAAGTACTTGGAAGAAGCATGATGAGGTTACAAAAGGCAATGCAAATCAAAAATTGAAAAATTAAGTTTTATAGGCGTGCACCCTTAATGTCAAAGTAGTAAATAGTAGATCGAAGACAGAATATCGATAAAATAATTATAACGAGGTAAATATCATCACTGGGAAATTTATCAGTTTTCTATTTTACACAATAATATAAAAGTTTTAGGTATCTAAAACTTAAATATTGCTGTATATTAATATTGTTTTAAGTGTTTTAATGTATTTATATGTACATTTTTATATATTTTTAATGTTAAATTAGATGTGTTTATATCTTTTTTGAATATGCATGTTAGAGTTTAAATATAAATATGTATGTATACACAGACACATATATATGTACATTTCCATATACATTGGTTTAGAGAGATATGAGAGATATACATACATATATATATATATATATATATATATATATATATATATATAATATATATGTTTCCTCTGCGATGCTTCTTCCGCCCCATATATATTTATTGTCTTTATATACATTATTTATGTTATTTTTTCTTTCTGGGTGTTATGGTGAGCAGTATATTAAATATATTTACAGTTTATATATTTAGAAAAGAAATATATAAAAACTTTAAAAATGTTTGATTTCTTTAGTTCTATTGAAATTATTCTGATACGTAGTTTATTTAAATACATTTACACAATGTTATATTTTGTGTTTGAATTCTTTTGAAAATATAAAAATGTAATTATATAATTTATTGGTAGGGTGTTTGGGTGGTATTAAATCGTATTTTTGTTATATATATTATTTTGTTGAAATTTCTATTTTTGTAGTTCAATTCATTATTTTGAATTAAATACTGTTAGGTTTGTAGTTGATTATTTTGGGTGTGTAATTTATTAATTTATATTTTTAAAATGTTATAAATATTATTAGGAATTTTATAATTCACAAATGTGATTTTATTATTTATAAGTCCAGTTTTGGCATTTTATAGGTATTTGGATGGGTAGTACTTTGGATTTTTAATTGGGATCATATTTTTACATTTGTAATTCTTGTAGATTTTAATTTAATTTAGGTTTGTGTTTTTTATATGTTGTTTATGTTATTTTTATGCTGCGCTTTGGGGATTTATGAGGATCTGAATTAGGTAATGTATTAAATTTAAATTGTAACTAATATATTACGTTTTAGTTTTGTGATTTTAATTTAATTCATATTTATATTAATTGTTTACAGGTCATTTATATTATTTTTCATTAGGTTTTTGAGTTTTATAGGGGTTTTGATGAGTAGAGTATAACCGTTTTAATCATGATTACAATTTTAAAATTTAGTTTTTATAATTTGAATTTAATTTGTGTTTTTATTATCTTTTTATAGTTATTTGTGTTAATTATCTGTTGGGTTGGTGGGGTTTAGAGGGGTTTTGACAAGTGCACTAAAGTAACTATTTAATATATATATATATATATATATATATATATATATATGATCATGTGATCAAGGCCGAGGGACGGCCGAAACGCGTCATGGCGGACTAACTGGTGGTGTGTAACCAACAAACCATTTGCAGCACGGATTTGGGTCCACACTCGTCTTTTTTCAAAAGAAAACAGCGGTACGAGGAGTTTAAATATATATATATATATATATATATATATAACAAAACAAGATTTGAAAATCAAACGCCGCACTCCTCCTGGATTTGGTAAATGCAAATTTTAATGACCTCCCCTCCTCTTTGGTGGAGAGGAGGTCATTAAAATTTGCATTTACCAAATCTAGGAGGAGTGCGGCGTTTGATTTTCAAATCTTGTTTTGTTAAATACTTGTGAGGTTTGTCCTTACCTCACCGCCGACACCAGCTATTTAGTGCTCCCCCCGCAAGGACGATTTGCTTGTCTCAGATATATATATATATATATATATATATATATATATATATATATATATATATATATATATATATATATATATATATATATATATATATATATATCATGTAACCGAATACCTCCTTCCGTACTCGAGTGGACCCAAGGGGAGTGGCGTACACGCCGGCGGAGATGAACCGGCTGTTCAATACTCGTAATTAATCTGTTGCAGTACGTACGCTCTCAGGAATCAGAAGAACCAATACTGATAACTGTAGAAACTGCTGTTTATTCCAACACAACGCGTTTCGCCGTCTGGCTTGGTCACGTGTTAGAGAAAACACTGAAAGTGTCCGCTTTTAAAACAATGAACACAGAAAGAGGACATCGTAGAAAAAATGTGTATACATAATACTGTTTCTCACAAGTTCTTAATGTGCGCCACACTTAATGTTAAATTCGCATAAATGTTGAGACGTTACACGTTCCTTCAAAATGCATCTCGTATAAACGATAAATAGCTGGTATGTTATAATTGAGGATTTCACAGTGACCTAGAATTACTTGGCACAAATGCAAATAGACATAGAAATGGACCTGCAATCAACTGTTGGTGGCAATGTTTACTGTCACTTCTAAATAAAGTTTTGTTGCCGTCAATAAATGTATGTATACAATATGTGTCAATGCAATACGAGTAACTGTACTGATCTGTACGAAACAAGTTGTTTCATCCTAGGATAATCCTTCATGTAATTACGCTTAGAAATCGCGCGTAGTCTCATGTGTCTAAAGAGAGGCTGTGAAAACAGCCTGTTGTGCTGGTGACAGGTGTCACGTGTCACTGTTGTACAAGTTAATCAAGCGAAACAGTGGCGCTTGGCAGAGTCTTATTGGCAAGTGCCATATATAACCAGTAAATCTGTTAATAAAATGACCCCTCCTAAATGTGTGTCCTATTTCATGCGAACTAATAAATTTAAACAGTGTATCGTGTTCGTGAGATGAATAATGAAAAAGAATGAAAGAAAATTGTGTATAAACACGTGCAAAAATTGCGCACGCGCGCACCCAGTACGTATGCGTACGTACATACGCATGCGTGCGTGCGTCCTACGCGCTCCACGCGGTTTACTTCCGCATAAGCTTAAATTACGCGCAACAACGTTCGCGTATACGCGTGTTCAACGTATGCGCACTACATACGCGCATATGACGTATGCACATGCGCTCCTACGTGTTTGCGCATGCGTAATCACGAGGTGCGCGCTCGGAGCTTGCGCAGTGCGCGCACCTCAGGTTATATGCTTAATAAAACAACACTTCTTATTGGTTATCATTACTTTCAGTTTCTGATTGTTTCAATACCACACCTAATCCCCTCATGGCAAGTCATGTGATCAAGAATCATCACTTTTGATTGGTTTGAAGTACTTTCAGTTCCAGATTCTTCCCAAACCACACCTACTCCCCTCATTATTAGTTCTGATTCCTTTGGAGAAGGAGCTATTCTGTTGTTGAGAGACAATGGCTGAACAGCAACCATCTTCAGACAGTGACCAGGACACTCTTGAGAGGCAGAGGAGCAGGAAGCAGAAAGACAGCTTCATATGGCAGTTTTTCACTTTTCCAGAGGGACAAAAAAAGGTAAATGCACCTAAAGTTACATGTGTACTTTGTCAAAAAGTCTTGTCACGTGGGAATCCTAACAAGAAGTATTCTTTTAGCATTCACACTATGTTGAGGCATGTTGACAAAATGCATCCAGTGACTTTTCGTCGAGCTTCTGGAGCAAACCCTCCACCTGCTCAACCGACGACATCTGCAGCAGCTCAGCCGAGCACATCTTCGGCAGCTCAGGCGAGCACTTCTTCTGCAGTGGTGCCTTTGCCTTCTTCCACACCTCGTTTTGGACCACCTTGTTTTGCGAGGTTGTCCACACGCTGCACTGATTGCGGTCAACTTATTTCTGTGTGTGAGACCAGTCTTGATCTCATTCAGAGAAAATTTGATGCGCATCTGTGCAGTAGGCCATAGATGTTTTTTCTTTTTTTTCGTTTTTCTCTTCCTGTTTCCCTCCATTAACTCAAGGGCACTTAAAAACTAAACCCCAAAAATTTTTGGGGGGGATTTATTTATTTATTTATTTTTTGGGGGGGTGCGCGCAACCTGCGCGCACCCAAGGTTTTTTTAAATTTTTTTTTTTTTTTTTTTTTTTAAATTTAATGTACAAAAAGAGGTGAAGAAATGGAAGCATGAAAAGGGAGGATTGATTAATACTAATATTTTTCACTTATTTTTTTTAAAAAAGAACTTTTTTTGAAAAAACATTTTTTAAAGTATTTTGCAAGGGAACAGAATTTTTTTTTTCTTTTTTCTTTCCAGTTCTGCAAAAAAAGAAAAAAAGTATTAATATTCAATCATACATTACAAAAAGCATTACATGTTTTTACATATTTTACAAAGCAATTTTTTGCCCTTTTTTTGCTGTTTTCAGAATTTTTTATTTTTCACTTAAAATAGTGAAAACAATTGTATTCATCATTTAACAGCGGGCAAAAAAAAAACAATCTGAAAGATTGTTTAAAAAAAGCCATAAAACTTTCCTCACTAAAATATACCTTGTTAGAAATATTACATATATATTACAAGTACTATATTTATTATTATTATTATAGTATTATAGTATAAGTAAACACAACTTTAAAAGAAGAATCACATTTCTATTATTTATATCAAAATTCACCACATACATCCCCTCTCAAACTCATAACTCCCCTTTAAAATTAGTCAGTTGAGAAAGAAATGTGCCACTCAAACAGCAGACTATCAGAGTCAGAATATCAGAGCTCTACACCTCTCTCCTCTCTGCAGAACCAGTAAATGGCAATGTTTCCATCTCTTTTTTCACACATATACATGTTAATTTCAAATCTCAGTGCTTCCCCCTTTTTTTCAAATGAAATCACACATTTCTATTGGTTGAAAACTTGAACCCCTTTCCAAATGTACCCTTCCCCCTTCTTGTCTCCTGCCTGCTACCATAGCAACAGCTCATGGAACACTGCTGTGAGGAGGGAGGTCAGAAGTTCAGCATACAATGTTTCATATCCAAAGAGCAAGAGTGCTTGACTTTTCAAACCTAACAGCAAATCCAAAGTAATGTTCTGTGGTAACACATTTTTCTGAACCAATACAAAACATGCTTTTAAAAATTTAAACATACAGCCTAGTTTTAACTGTAAAATGGTTTGAATCTGCCAATGAGTTCTTTTTATAAAAAAAGTATGTGTGCCTCCATTTTACAACTGTCTTTCATTTCATATTGCCTTTCTACTGAAAGACACCTCCTGAGTGCATCCAGATCTCCTTGGAAGATGTTCACAGTGTGGATTGTAGGTCACAGCTATGTCTTCTGGAGTGAAAAATTTGCATAAAAAAGAGGTATGGTGAGAGACCTTGCTTTGCCAAATGTAGACATTAAATGGAATGGTCAGAGAGGATTAAAGTGGCACCAATTAATGCCTTTGGTGAAAACCTTTCTACTTCTCCCACAGCCTAACCTTATTATTGTGCACTGTGGTGGTAATGACCTAGGCACTTTAACTGGGGTAGGTCTGGAAATGCTTATTAAGGACACCTTTGTGCAATTGATGTCGCTTTTTCCACAAACTGCCTTTGTATATTCTAACATATGCCAAAGGCAAAAGTGGAACTGGTCCAACCAATTTTGTCCGCAGATTGACAAAGCAAGGAAGCACGTCAACAAATCTATTTCTGCTTTCCTCAGAGACTATGGTATGGGTTCTATATACCACAACAACTTGCGTTACAACATGCAAGACATTTATAGAGGAGATGGTGTACACTTCACTGATGAAGGCAACAGAGTCTTCCTCTTGAACTTTAGACTCTGCATCGGTACTTACTTGTAGGTACCGAAAAACACTCAATGAACACAAGGGCTATTTTTAGAGCCACCTTATATCTTTTCACTTAATTGCAAATTTTTATTATTTTTTTGTTTTTAAAAAATTTTCGGGTGCGCGCTGGGTGCGCGCACTCGGCGATATTTTTTTTCAAAATATAAATCTTTTTTTTTGCCCTACAAGGTCCTACTGTGACCCCCTTACAATGCCTAGTGGGTCAATATCTCCCCACTCTGCCCCCTTTTCACGTTCTCCGCCTTTATTTATCACCCCCTCTTTATGCGAGAGACAAAATGGCGGCCGCCGCTTCCTGATTTCCACCGATTCGAATGTTTACTGACATCTAACAACGAATCAGAAGTGCGCTCGCGCGCGGCAAGGTGCGCGCACAGGACTTGCTCAGTGCGCGCACGGTGCGCGCTTACAGATATATATATTGATTTAAATGCTAATTTCTCAGGAAATACTGAACAGATTTACACCAAACCTGCAAAAGGCACTTCATGGACCTTATGGCTACCACTCTGCCAAATTTCACATAATTCTGTTCAGCCGTTCGGGCTGTAGCTGCGACTAAAGTCCCTATGGAAAAATGCATGGGGAACACGCGTTTTGGGACCCCCCTTTTTTCTCGGCCCTCGCTTGACGAATAACCCCGAAACTTTCAGGGTAGGAGCTGAGCGGAGCGCCCCATTAGTTTTGAAAATTTCGCGAAGATTCGTCAACCGGTGCCAAAGTTATTCAAAATAGAATTTTGAGATTTCCTATGGAAACACGGTCCTAACTATAACTACCTACTGGCGACCGCCAGTAGGTAATATATATATATATATATATATATATATTATCTACTGGCGGTCGCCAGTAGATAGTTATAGTTAGGACCGTGTTTCCATAGGAATTCCGCAACATTCTATTTGGAATAACTTTGGCGCCGGTTGACGAATCCTCCCGAAATTTTCAAAATAGGTGGGGCGCTCCGCTCCTACCCTGAAAGTCTCGGGGGGATTCGTCAAGCGGGGGCTGAGAATAAAGGGGGTCCCAAAACACGTTTTCCCCATGCAATTTTCCATAGGGACCTTTAGTCCAAGGTACAGCCCGAACGGCTGAACAGAATTACTTGAAATTTGGCAGAGAGGTAGTCCTCAGGTCAGGGAAGTGCCTTTTGCAGGTCTGGTGTCAATCTGTTCAGTAGTTCCTGAGAAAATCAAAAGTAAAATCATATATATATGTGGGCGGAGCCTAACCACACATCTCACCCTGAGATCTGATTGGCTGTCAGCACTTCATCCAAGAAGTGTTGGCAGCCATCTTGGGACCAATATACATGATAGCACCTCATTAAAAAGCATTCCAGTTAATAGAAGGTTTTAAGACTTTAGTTACATTATAAATCATATGTTGATGGTACCATACTCATTTTAGGAATTGTGGTATGTTCTAAGGTGATTTCACCATGTGAAAAAGCCTTCTGCTAGGATATCATGATTGAGAGATAAATATTTTCTCATGTTTTTCCCACAGAGGTTTGGAAGGTGATCTATAAGCTAAACTGAGAGTTTATTTTCTGTAAATTCACATTATCTTTCTCAGTCATGTGAGAATGAAGTCTGACATTCTCAGTAAAACATGTACATCCAAAAAGGGCAGAGACTGTCAGTTGATTCCTTTGTGTTCTACTGCAGCTTCCCAGAGTGTTCCAAAGAACAACTAGAGCGCTAACAGTCCTACTTATGATAAACATATGGCACACCTGAAGCCATCTTGCTTGGATTAAAGTGGTAACTCTTAAAACATTTAATTTAAAAAGGAACAAAATGAGGGGGTTCTTTTTTCCATAAAAAGTATGATTAGTGCTGCAGAAAGAAAAATTAGGGCACATTTTGAGTGACTTCTCAAATCATCTTCTATTTCATTAAAACATTCTGACATGCAGACTGAAACATGCACTTTCAATACCAGCAGCAGTTTTCCCTGGTGAGCAGTAGCTTTACTACAGTGATCTAATGAGCAAAAAGAGTGCTAACATTCTGAATTTATGGCAAATGTGTGACACATCTGAATGCCTTCTTGATGGAATCAAAGTAAAAAACTGAAAGTATTTCCTACTGAGGAGACTGCAGTAAATGAGGAAATTAGGAAACTTCATAACAAATAAGTCTCCCAAGATGGCCACCAGAGACAAAAGAGCCCAAATGTAGCCCAAATATCACCCAGATGTAGCCCAAGTATAGCCCAATGACAGAATGTCCCAGAGTGTTCTTAAAAACAACTAGAGCGCTTACTGTCTTCATTATGACAAAAGTATGGCACACCTGAAGCCATCTTGATTGGAATAAACTGGTAACACTTAAAACATTTAATTTAAAAAGGAACACAATGAGGGGGTTAATTTTGCCATAGAAATTATGATTAATGCTGAAGAAAGAAAATGAGGGCACATTTCGAGTGACTTCTCAAATCCTCTTCTATTTCATAAAAAAATTCTGACATGCAGACTGAAACATGCACTTTTAATACCAGCAGCAGACTTCCGTGGTGAACAGTAGTTTTACTACAGTGATCTAATGAGCAACTAGAGTGCTAACATTCAGAATTTATGGCAAATGTGTGACATATCTGAATACCTTCATGATGGAATCAAAGTAAAAAACTGAAAGCATTTCCTACTGAGGAGACTGCAGTACATGAGGAAATTTGGAAACTTCATAACAAATAAATCTCCCAAGATGGCCACCGGAGACAAAAGAGCCCAAATGTAGCCCAAAATCACCCAGATGTAGCCCAAATATAGCCCAATGACAGAAGTGTGCAAAACACTTATTATTTTGTGTTTTTGCAGTGTTATATAGTGCAGACTTGTCAGGTATTGGAGTGCTTTACATGAGCATTGGTTACATCACACAAGAACAAATTCATTTTGGTTGTAGACATGGGGAGACTAAGTGATTTGACCAGAATCACAGAATGTCGAGCTGAAGCAGAAACTCCAACCTGGTTCCGCAGTTGCAAAGTCTGCAGTTCTGGAAGTAACACCACATCCTCTCCCCTAAGTGCAACATTTAATCAAGTGGTCAACTGGATAAAAAAACATAAAGATAACAAATAATTTAAAAGTGCTTTGTCGCTATTTGAAAACTCAGAAAATATGTCCTTATTTTAGTCTTTTAGAGCACTAACCATAATTTTGATGCCAATAAGACCCTCTCATACATGGAATTTCTAAAGGAAATGCTCTAGGTATTACAGTTTTGATCACATCAAGATGACGTCAGGCGTTCCACACTTTTGTAATAAATATAGAATGTTAGCAATCTAGTTGTTCATTAGGATACTGTTGAGAGGCAGAGGCCAGGGGCACGGACTCTGAAAATTGAAGGCAGGTAGGAGGGTGCAAAGGCAACAATTTAACCACACTGAGCAGGCAGGAAGGGCCGTGGCAGCACAACAGACTATGGAGGGCAGTGGAAAGGGGGGCAGGGGCAACAGTCCAACAATACAGGACTTGCAAGAGAGGCTGTGGCAATGTAATAGACCATTGTGGGCAGAAGGAAGAGGCAATGGTAGTACAACCATACATGCCAACAGACCCGATTCAGCCAGGAAACGTCCAATGTTTTTAAGCTCAAATGGGCTTTATTTGATTTGTCTCCTGTCTACAATCTCCTCTTTTTCAATGTAACTCAAAGGGGAAAATCAATACCCCAGTTTTTTTTCAAAATCTCCCTCTTACCAAGTTCAAAATGTTCGCAAGTATGGTACATTGGATCATGGAAGGAAATGGGGTAGGGACATGGACTTGGATAACAGAGGACAGGAGGGACATGGAGAGGTGCACCAAACTGAACCTGCAGGGCAGGCATCAGGGTTTGCAGCAGCACAATAAACCACACAGGGCATGTGGGACGGGAGTGCAGCACAACAATCCATAGAAAGCAAGAGGGAGGGGACAGGACCATGCACATGGACAACAGAGAACAGAGGGGCAAGAGGCAATGGTAGCTAGCTGACCATAATGGACAGACAGGAGAGAAAGCTGCAGCATAACAGACCATAAAGGGCAGGAGGGACGGATCAGGGGCATTACAATGGAACAGACAAGCCAGGAGGGAGGGAGTAGGGGTCTGCACATGTAAACAGAGGGCTGGGGGCAAGGGGGCAGGGCAGGAGCAGCAAGATAGCCATGGAGGTCAGGCAGGATGGGCACTAGAAGCAAGACACACCATGAAGAGCAACACTGAGACTGTGATGGCATACACACAGACCATGGAGGGAAGGTGGGAGGGGGTCAGGGGCAGCTAACTGACCACACAGGGAAGGTGGGAGGGGCCATGGCAGCACAGAAGACCATGCATGGCAAGTGGGAGGGTTAGTGGCAGCACAATGGCTATGATGGGCAAGAAGGAGGGTGCAGGGGCATGCACAAAGGACGATGGAGGATAGAAGGGAGGGTCAGGACCTGTGCACAGACAAGAAAGTTCAGGGGAAGGGGCCTCACAACAGACCGCACGGGGCAGGCAGGAGGAGCAGTTGCAGCACAACAGACCAGGGAGGGCAGAAGGGTGTGGCAGTACAATGGACCATGTAGGACAGGAGGAAGAGGATAGGGGCATGGTATGTGGACAGGCAGGGTGGAGGTGGCAGGGACAGGTTACAGTCATCTGACAATGCTAGGCAGGTGGGAGGGGAGTGGCAGCTCAACAGAACAATCAGAGTAGATAGGAGTGGCAGGTCCATGGAACATGGTGGGCAAAAAGGATGGAGCAGGGGCATGCACAAAGACATCGGAGGGCAGGGGGAAGGAGAATAGGGGCAGCAAGCTAAGCACAGAGTTTAAGCAGGAGGTCAATGATGGGGCATAGAATTGGGCAATGGAGGGCAGGAGGAGTGGACTGGTTCATCATACAAAATTGAGGGCAGTGGCAGCACATCAGACCATGCATGGCAGGAGGGAGGAGGCTAGTCCATGGATTCACACAACAGAGAATAGGGAGGAGGGGGATAGGGTAGCAAGCTAACTGTTCAGAGAAGGCGGGTATTAGGAACTTTATTGTTTTTAAAACGTGTGTCTGTGCGAACTACTTAAAATATGAACAAGTATGCAGCATAATCTCACTTTTATTCAGGAAGAAGAGGACGTTTGTGACTGTGACTCCGGGCTCACTTGGCAGAAACACCCCCTGGCCCTCCACCCCCTATCGCAAAATGTAATGCCCGTGAAAAGGGTAGGTGAACACAGTGTTATATAGAACATAGTCCTGAGAGCACGATTGAAAATGAAAACTAGATATAGTGTATGGTATAAACTATGCACCAAAAAGTGTGATATAAGATGAACCGGGCGTGAAATATAATATGCAATACATTGTGCGCAATTACAGATTCATTGGAGAGCGCGAGATAGCACAGGCACTAGCGCGTGCTATGCGATATGCGCCTTGGAGTGTAATATGCACAGGGCAGTGTTGTGTAACCTAACTAGTCTCTAAAGTTGTAATATAAAATATGTGCTGGGGAGTGTAACGTTGCATATGCACTGTGACAAAGATATGGATCCCAGATTGTAATATGTATGGCATAGCACTGTGCGTTATAACATAGGCATCGAGGAAGGCACGTTAGATGGGGCAATATAACCCGTGCGAAGACAAGTGTGGCATGACATATTCACGGGGTGGTGTTACAGTGCACATGGGCTAGAGAGGTGTCATAGCATATGCACTAGCTAGTGGAATACAACACAGAGGTGTGTGGCACTCAGCAGGCAATGGTGGGTGTAACACAGCATTGGGCTCTGCCAGGAGCACGCTGTGACTCTCAAGTGATGTTCGTCCCCTTTCCAGAGAGTAAAATAAAAAGTATTACACATCCGGCAGTGGATGTGTGTTTTATTAACCGTGAGGGGGGTTTCTGGCATAGTTTTGGTCGAATTTTTGTCGAATCCCCTTTGAATGGCTTGGTGTGCATGTGTATTAAATGTGCCCGTCAATAGCTACCCATGTTTGTATAAATAAACGACAAGGGTGTCTACCGGGATTAGGCACGGTAGGGCATCAGACATGTCAGAGCTTCACTAGTGGTGTAAATACATTCCACGTGGATTCATTGTATGCATAGTCGCCTTTTAATGAATATCATGCAAATCGTCATGGTGATAGGTACGTACGGTTTGTCCAGCATGTCCTAGGTGTGTCTATAAATATATATTTTTAAAAAATAACAAAAAACAGTGGCCGGCCTTGGGGATTGGGGTCAAAAAAATATAATTAGGAGACAGGTCCTGGGGGATGGGGTCATCAGGGCCAATAAATTAGAATAAGAAGGGGAACCACACAGCCCCCTTCTTAAAAAATTCAAATAAATAAAAGACTGGCATCGTGAGGGAGGCCACGCCCCCTCCTTGCAGCACTCTGCAAACGCACCCCCTGGCGAATTGTAAGTTGGGGAATTAATTCCTCTTCAATACTGAGGGTCCCTGAGGGCCAACTAGCCCAACAGGCATCTCCAGTATGCGCCAGGGAGCTGCGCTGCAGACAGGTGTTCTGAGGCCAAGCCCATTTTTACACCTCTCTGCAACGCAGCTCTGTGGCGCTTACTGGAGGTACCTAGTGGTCTAGTTTGACCCTAGGGACCCTTAGGATTCGAGGGGACTTAATCTCACAACTTAGAACAGCCACAGGGTGCGTTTACACAGTGGTGAAGGGAGGGGACGGGGCCTGAGGTGACGTGTGCAAACACGCACTATGGCACGTTTTAAATTGGGGATATAATTTCCCTTCAATACTGAGGGCCCCTGGGGGCTAACTAGCCCACCAAGTGCTTCCAGTAAGCGCCACTGAGCTGCATTGCAGAGAGGTGGTCCAGGCCGTGCCACTTTTTACACCTCTCTGCAACGCAGCTCTGTGGCACTTACTGGAGGTACCTAGTGGGCTAGTTGGACCCTAGGGACCCTCAGGATTCAAATGAACTTAATCTCCCAACTAAAAACGGACACAGGGTGTGTTTACACAGTGGTGAAGGGAGGGGACGGGGCCTGAGTTAACGTGTGCAAAAATGCCCTGTGGCCTGTTTTAAGAGGTAGTTTTAATCCCCCTGCCCTATTATATACTAGGGGCTTACAGAGGAGGTCATGCTAATCACAGGGGGACCCCAACGCATAATGTTCCCTAGTGTATGTAGGTGTTTTCACTGTATTCTAAGTGTCTTTTAACATAGCACGGGCTCTAGGACTGGTTAGTCAGACTCAGTTACCACCAGTATCCGTCTGAAAAAGTTGAGGGTACAGGATAATTTTGCAACAAGGCTTCTTTCTGCTCTTCTGTTTGTTCTTTCTGCACATTATCCTTCTTCCTGCACTTTTCTTCGTCTTTGAGGACTTCTGTTGCTTCTTTCTGCATTTCTTTATTTTCTTCTGTGCGTTTTTTCTTCTTTCTTCACATGTCCTATCTCTGTAGGCATAGTTAGAAATTAGCATTTAAAAAACCTTTGAAATTCACAGAAAAAACCATAGGTTTCAGGCACGTTATAGTTAGGAATTAGCATTTAAAAAACCTCACAAATTCACTGAAAAAACCATAGGTTTCAGGGGTGTTATAGTTAGCTGGACTTTTCACTTGTACAAAACCATTGAAATTCCCCCGTTATAGTTAGTTCAGCTAACTATAACTCGCGCGCCCGCAATGCACTGCTGATGACGTCACATATTACATCACTCATGACATGGTCAGTGACATCACTCATGACATCACTGATGACGTCTCAAATGACATCACTGATGACATCACTGATGACATATTCCTTGTGATAGAGTGGCAGACCTCCTCTCACCCTAATATAACCTTTGATACACACATTCAAAAATAGAGACAAAAATTTTCAAAACAATGGACATACCAATACCAGTTACAACAACCTCTTCAGTAATTCTAAGATCCACATACACATCCACTCATTCACCAACAGTCCTATACAGTCACTCATACATGTACTCACTCATCATATGTACTCATACACCTATACATCCTGTTACACAATGCCACTCATCCATAGAGTTACTCACACACATAGTCACTCATGCTAATAAAGAATCAAACATACATTTACTTGCATATACAGTTATACACACACCACCACACTTACTTCTACGGAAACTTACACATACTTAGTCTTTTAAACAATCACTTATAGAAACACATACTTATTCATACAGGAACTCTTTCAATCTCTCACTCTCACATATACTCACTTATATACACCAATAGTCACATATACTAGTTTAAAACACATGTAGTTACTCATAAAGACACTATTGAGACAGTCATTCACTCACTAACACACCCATACACACACTCATCCACCCATACAGTCCTGCACACATGCTGTCTTCAACACATACAAACAGTGAGTCACTCATTCATGCACCTATGCACTACGTAATACCCCCACCGAACCATGCAGACACTCAGACTGATACTCAAAAAACCAACTAATAACCTATATAGACACCCATGTAGCTACTCACCAACCCATGCAGCCACTTATACACAAAGTGAGAGACTGATACAGATATTTACATATTTAAACATTACTCACTAAGCCATGTATTCACTATGATACACTTAATCAGTCAGTTACACAATCAATTTTTCAAAAACAAATCATCCATTTAGACACTTATATACCCATTTATTCTTCCATCGACCTTGGGATATACATATATAAAACATATTTAATTTTCAGAAAAACACACATTCACTGGATGATATCATCAGTGATGTCATCAGTGATGTCATTTGAGATGTCATCAGTGATGTCATGAGTGATGTCACTGACCATGTCATGAGTGATGTAATATGTGACATCATCAGCAGTGCATTGCGGGCGCGCGAGTTATAGTTAGCTGAACTAACTATAACGGGGGAATTTCAATGGTTTTGTACAAGTGAAAAGTCCAGCTAACTATAACACCCCTGAAACCTATGGTTTTTTCAGTGGATATATATATATACACATATATATATATGAAAGCATGTGGTGTCCTGGGTTGAGGAACGGCGCTCTTCGGTCTGGGGGGTGCGTGGAACAGCCGGTAGGACAGCCGGTGTACATAAGAAGCAGGAGACCTCTGAGCCCAGAGGTCAGGAGTACACGCACTCACTCGGAATCCAAGGTTAAATTTTCAGTTCGTTTTTTATTCCAAAAAGAAAAGTTCTTCAGCACAGCACTGCCAGTCAACAACAACACTGGCCCAACGCGTTTCGGTTCTCACTCGAACCTTGATCACGGGTTACCAAACACAGTGGTCAGACATTATTTATGTCAGTTAATGTTACTACTTCCTGTTTAAGCACTTGCAAGGCATGCTGGTCATTGTAGTGCGTGTGTTTGCGAATTGTGCTGGTAAATACACAAAAACAAAATTTGTCAAAATTAAACTCCGGTAACTGGCGGAGAGAAAGCTAATTTAAAGGTTAAGCATAATAACAATCCATGAGTGGAACGCTATAAGCAACGCAGTAGATAGTCAAATAATACTTCAAATGAACAGATAAACATAAGTCATAGTGTTCAATGCAAATGTTTGTGTGACAAGTAAACAAGAAGAAAATTATTTTTATATATGTGTATATCATATTAACCCTCTAGTGGTGTTAATAGCACTATGTACGCGAGGCACAAGTCTCATATGAAACTAAAAGTCACAAAAAGAAATTCTACCCCTCTGGTGGGGAGGCACATGTTGACACCAAATTCAACTAATGCAAGTAAATAAACAAAAGGCCAAAATCCGCCTTCTAGTAGGTGTTTGGCTTATATTCAGGTTAATGTGCCTAATTAGTCCGATAAAACTCTTGCATTGAAATAAACAAAGAGAAAGTTTTTTTACAATTGGTCTGTATTAATGTTTGACTGCAAAGCTGGGGTATGTTGTATAATTATACCCGCAGAGTTCACAAATGTACAAAGAGTTCCTCATCCTGGTTAAGGCCGTGAGGGGTCAGAGTTCTGAATGACACAATATGCTTGGATTCTTTTTGGCGGAGGAGTTTTTCTCTGTTTCCTCCACGATCCAAAGGTGGCACATGTTCAATGGCATAGTAGCGTAGCAGTTCCCATTTGCTGTCATGTGAGCTTTCCATATGCTTGGCAATGGCATTTGAACGATCAATGTTGACCGTAGCTCTGATGTGCTCTAGGATGCGTTTCTTGATTTCACAAATAGTGCTTCCAATATATTTTAACTTGCAGGGGCATTCGACAACATACACCACATATTTGGTTTTACAAGAAATGTGTTGCTGAATTTTCCACTTTCCTCCACTTCTGCCTTCCACCACTTTTTTAGGTATGCCAATTTTGCAAGCTTTGCAGTTTTTACATGGCCAAAAGCCCTCAATGTTGGTCCATGGTTTCTGTTGCTTAATTTTAAAATGGCTACGTGTGAGTCTGTCACCTAGATTTGGTGCTCTCCTGTAGGTGACATCCGGATGATCTCCAATCAGGTCGGCAATGGTGGTGTCTAGTTTTAGGATGCCCCAATGTTTTTTTAAAATATTGATTAGATCACTAGTTTCAGTTGAGAAAGTTGTAATGAGGCGTATTTTTGTGAAATCATTCTGAGTCACCATGGGTTTGCTTTTCAAAATTTCCGTGCGATTTCTTTCTTTTGCTTTTTTGAGACTTTTTTGAATTATCTTGTCTGGATATTTTCTTTTTTGGAATCTTGTTGCCATTGCTTTGCTCTGATGTTCAAAATCAATGTTGGCGGAGCAGTTTCTACGTAAGCGTAAGAATTCCCCATAGGGTATGTTCCATTTTTGATTGGTTGGGTGGAAACTGTCCGCATGTAGTACAGAGTTGGTTGCTGTTTGTTTTCTGAACAGGGTTGTTTGTATTGTATTGTTTTGTACATAGATTTCGATGTCAAGAAATGAGATTTTGGTAGAACTGATTTCATAAGTGAATTGTAGTTTGGTTTCATTATTGTTCAAGATTTGGTAATATGTAGCAAATTCTTCCGTAGTGCCATCCCATATAATGAATAGATCATCGATGAAGCGCCACCATGCTATGATTTTTTGCACATGATGGTCGTTGTCACTGTTCCATGCAATTTTCTGTTCGAACCAACCCATTACTAGATTCGCAAAATTCGGTGAGAATGAAAAGCCCATGGCTGTACCTTTCATTTGTTGGTAATGTTTCCTGTTAAAAGTAAAGATGTTATTCTGCAAGCATAGAGTGATCATTTGAAGCAACATGGAATTGTGTTGTTTAAATTGAATGTTGCTATTATGCTTAACCTTTAAATTAGCTTTCTCTCCGCCAGTTACCGGAGTTTAATTTTGACAAATTTTGTTTTTGTGTATTTACCAGCACAATTCGCAAACACACGCACTACAATGACCAGCATGCCTTGCAAGTGCTTAAACAGGAAGTAGTAACATTAACTGACATAAATAATGTCTGACCACTGTGTTTGGTAACCCGTGATCAAGGTTCGAGTGAGAACCGAAACGCGTTGGGCCAGTGTTGTTGTTGACTGGCAGTGCTGTGCTGAAGAACTTTTCTTTTTGGAATAAAAAACGAACTGAAAATTTAACCTTGGATTCTGAGTGAGTGCGTGTACTCCTGACCTCTGGGCTCAGAGGTCTCCTGCTTCTTATGTACACCGGCTGTCCTACCGGCTGTTCCACGCACCCCCCAGACCGAAGAGCGCCGTTCCTCAACCCAGGACACCACATGCTTTCAGTTTACCGGAGTAACGGCAGCCACCGCGACCAGAGTGCAATTTTGAACGAAGAGTCTAACAAAATCTTTGGATGCACGCGCACGTTTAAAAAGCAGACGGTGTAAACTTTACCTTGCAGCCGGAGGGACGCAGGATACAGTGAAGCCTTTGCTTTGAGGTAAGACGCGGCATGAATATTCACCGTAATACTTGTTTGCACTCCTTGCGGGTTTAACTGGGGCTCTCATTAAGTCATTAATTGTTTTAAGCAACGGAAGCAGTAGCCGTGTTAGATTCACGCGGGATAACAAGCGTAATCTACAAATCTCTTAAAACAATTGTCTCACGCTAGCGTTACAAAAGCCTGCAGCATCGGAATTATCGAACAGTATTCACAGCAATTGCTCGACTAATGCACGTACGCATTTCATGCCAGTAATTTGAAATTGCCTTTTGTTTCGAAGTGTGAGAGAGGACTCGGTTTCTTGTTATCAATTATTTAAAGAATCAGCACACTACTTGCCAAACACGACAACAATTATGGAAGGCAGAGAAGCTAAACGCAACGCTGATGTAGCACAAGTCTTTGACAGCATCCCAATGTCTTATCAATCAAAAGGGAAATTCAACATAGATGCCACAAATGATAACAAAGAGATTCTCAGATACTGGGAAAGGTTATCCAGAAAAGAGATTAACAAATGGTGGGAAGTTATCACCCTGAAAAAATATGTGGAAGTTAAACGAATACCTCGAGGCTTACGCCTCACTTTAATGCCCAGCCACCAGGACATCAGTGGTGACCTCTTGCAGGAATGGGGTGAGCATTTGTTGGGCTCCTCAATGGGCCTCATAACGATCCTTATTAAACACACGGAAAAAGCACTAACGGACATACAGACAGAATTAAGTGCATTGGAAGAGTCGCTTGACAAACTCACTCTCTCGGAAGAACATCAAAAACTCAAGGAGGAAATGATCAAAAACCTTGAAAAACATGAAGATCGCGTAAAATTACGCAAACAACTTAAGTTCCAGAGGGACAGGCTGGATTTTGAAGAAGGACGCATTTTTACCTTCTCCAGAAAATATGAGCAACAAAGAAGCAAGGAACAGCTTGAGGCAGCAAGTGCGCAATCATCTAGCTTCGAATCGCTGCCTAGTACTGATGTGAGCGAAAATGAAAGCAGCAATGCCCCCCAGACAACCACAGCAAAGGTTCCTTTTTTAACCGAAATGCGCCTGGCCCTGCAACAACAAAACTGGGAGAAAACAAGACCACCAGGCCGTGGGAGAGGAAGAGGAAGGGGCAGGGGCCAAGGCAGAGGAGGAAGAGGAAGACAAGGAGAGGCAAAAGAGGGCAGGGGAGGCAACGATCCCTCCATGGAAACCCGAGCCAGACCGAAACGGACCTAAAAACATCCATACAGCAAGAGGAAATAGAGCAAAGTGCCATTTCTCAAGAATTAAATGTCATCAATTTATCATCTCGCCAATTAACTCAATCGGAAGAACAATTGTTAAAGAAAGGCCTCAACTTCTGCCCAAAAATTCATTTGGACCTTGCTCAAACACGGATTGACCTCTACAAATACATCCGCAAACTCAAACTAGTTAAAATCTTTGCGGAAAAACAGACACCCACAACGGAGAAAACTGCCATGACTCACACCAGTGAATTATTAGCAGAAGACGAACAAGCTCTTATCACCCTCATAACAATGGGGAATATGGAAACAATGGATCCCTGCGACAATCTGGGTGAAATACTTCCACCCTTGGGAGCTGGAATAAGTGGAAAAAAACCCAAATCCCATTTCTATCCGATTCTACCACCGGGCAACAAAATTGACTTGTTTCATGAAGCCATTACACATGATTTATACCATCTTAATCAACGTAAACTAAATGACAACCTTTCACCCTCGGAAAGATCAGCGCTAAAAAATTTACAGCAGGATTCTACAATCGAGATCAAGCCTGCTGACAAAGGCGGAAACGTCGTAATTCTCAATAAAACAGATTACATATGGGAAGCTAACCATCAGCTGCAGGACACAACGTGCTATAAAGAACTTAGCACTAATCCAATCAAAGAAATTGAAGTAGTCATCAATCAACATCTTAATGACTGGCTTAAGGAGGGTCTCATTGACGAAGAAGAGAAAAAATATCTTACAGTGACAAAACCCATTGAAGCCACCATGTACTTTCTACCTAAAGTACACAAGCGATTACATAAACCTCCAGGCAGACCCATCGTCTCCGCCAACGGTTCAATCATGGAACCCATTTCCAATTATATTGATCATTTTCTAGCGCCAATTGTAAAGGACTTAACCAGCTATCTCAGAGATACAACAGACCTGTTACAGAAACTTGAGGGGATACCCTGGAATCATCGATATAAACTTGTGTCAATGGACGTAGTGTCTTTGTACACAAACATAGAACATGAAATAGGCCTAAAAGCCTGCAGCTTCTTTCTGGGTAAACGCAACATTCAATTTAAACAACACAATTCCATGTTGCTTCAAATGATCACTCTATGCTTGCAGAATAACATCTTTACTTTTAACAGGAAACATTACCAACAAATGAAAGGTACAGCCATGGGCTTTTCATTCTCACCGAATTTTGCGAATCTAGTAATGGGTTGGTTCGAACAGAAAATTGCATGGAACAGTGACAACGACCATCATGTGCAAAAAATCATAGCATGGTGGCGCTTCATCGATGATCTATTCATTATATGGGATGGCACTACGGAAGAATTTTCTACATATTACCAAATCTTGAACAATAATGAAACCAAACTACAATTCACTTATGAAATCAGTTCTACCAAAATCTCATTTCTTGACATCAAAATCTATGTACAAAACAATACAATACAAACAACCCTGTTCAGAAAACAAACAGCAACCAACTCTGTACTACATGCGGACAGTTTCCACCCAACCAATCAAAAATGGAACATACCCTATGGGGAATTCTTACGCTTACGTAGAAACTGCTCCGCCAACATTGATTTTGAACATCAGAGCAAAGCAATGGCAACAAGATTCCAAAAAAGAAAATATCCAGACAAGATAATTCAAAAAAGTCTCAAAAAAGCAAAAGAAAGAAATCGCACGGAAATTTTGAAAAGCAAACCCATGGTGACTCAGAATGATTTCACAAAAATACGCCTCATTACAACTTTCTCAACTGAAACTAGTGATCTAATCAATATTTTAAAAAAACATTGGGGCATCCTAAAACTAGACACCACCATTGCCGACCTGATTGGAGATCATCCGGATGTCACCTACAGGAGAGCACCAAATCTAGGTGACAGACTCACACGTAGCCATTTTAAAATTAAGCAACAGAAACCATGGACCAACATTGAGGGCTTTTGGCCATGTAAAAACTGCAAAGCTTGCAAAATTGGCATACCTAAAAAAGTGGTGGAAGGCAGAAGTGGAGGAAAGTGGAAAATTCAGCAACACATTTCTTGTAAAACCAAATATGTGGTGTATGTTGTCGAATGCCCCTGCAAGTTAAAATATATTGGAAGCACTATTTGTGAAATCAAGAAACGCATCCTAGAGCACATCAGAGCTACGGTCAACATTGATCGTTCAAATGCCATTGCCAAGCATATGGAAAGCTCACATGACAGTAAATGGGAACTGCTACGCTACTATGCCATTGAACATGTGCCACCTTTGGATCGTGGAGGAAACAGAGAAAAACTCCTCCGCCAAAAAGAATCCAAGCATATTGTGTCATTCAGAACTCTGACCCCTCACGGCCTTAACCAGGATGAGGAACTCTTTGTACATTTGTGAACTCTGCGGGTATAATTATACAACATACCCCAGCTTTGCAGTCAAACATTAATACAGACCAATTGTAAAAAAACTTTCTCTTTGTTTATTTCAATGCAAGAGTTTTATCGGACTAATTAGGCACATTAACCTGAATATAAGCCAAACACCTACTAGAAGGCGGATTTTGGCCTTTTGTTTATTTACTTGCATTAGTTGAATTTGGTGTCAACATGTGCCTCCCCACCAGAGGGGTAGAATTTCTTTTTGTGACTTTTAGTTTCATATGAGACTTGTGCCTCGCGTACATAGTGCTATTAACACCACTAGAGGGTTAATATGATATACACATATATAAAAATAATTTTCTTCTTGTTTACTTGTCACACAAACATTTGCATTGAACACTATGACTTATGTTTATCTGTTCATTTGAAGTATTATTTGACTATCTACTGCGTTGCTTATAGCGTTCCACTCATGGATTGTTATTATGCTTAACCTTTAAATTAGCTTTCTCTCCGCCAGTTACCGGAGTTTAATTTTGACAAATTTTGTTTTTGTGTATTTACCAGCACAATTCGCAAACACACGCACTACAATGACCAGCATGCCTTGCAAGTGCTTAAACAGGAAGTAGTAACATTAACTGACATAAATAATGTCTGACCACTGTGTTTGGTAACCCGTGATCAAGGTTCGAGTGAGAACCGAAACGCGTTGGGCCAGTGTTGTTGTTGACTGGCAGTGCTGTGCTGAAGAACTTTTCTTTTTGGAATAAAAAACGAACTGAAAATTTAACCTTGGATTCCGAGTGAGTGCGTGTACTCCTGATCTCTGGGCTCAGAGGTCTCCTGCTTCTCACATATATATATATATGTATATATAATTTGAGAAATAAATGCTATTTTCTGTTCCTTATTTAAGTTTTATAGGCAGTTGATTGGTGTTGCATTGTTTTAATTAATCATTTTTAGAGTGGAGAGATGGGTATTACACACTGTTTCTATTTCGTTTTTAGTATGCATGGATGAGTGTTGCACTGGGTTACTTATTCGTTTTTAGGGTGCAAGGATGGGATTTGCAAAAGGTTACTGATTGTTGGTGTGAGTGTTGCAGGCTGCTACTTAGTTTTTATGGCACAGGGATGGGCATTGCACAGGTTAGTGATTTATTTGTAGGGTGCAGGGACTGCAATTGGACTTTGTTACAATACATTTAAGGCACAGGGACGGGTTTTGCACTGGGTTATTGATTAGTTTTTAGGGGGCCCGTGTAAGTATTGCACCAGGTTGCTATTTTATTTTTAGAATGCAGGGACGGGTATTGTAACTGGTTTACTGATTTGTTTTTAGGGTGCAAGGATGTGTATGGCACCGGATTACTGATTAGTTTTGGGGCGTTTGTGTGGGTATTGCACTTGTTTACTAATTCATTTTTAGGAAGTAGGGATGGCTATTGCAACTGGTTACTGATTAGTTTATAGGACATGGAGATGTGTGTTGCAATGGGTTACTGATTCGTTTTTCAGACGCAGGGATGGGTGTTGCACTGGGTTACTGATTTGTTTTTTGTACGCAGGGATGGATCTTGCAGCGGGTTATTAATTAGTTATTAGGGCGTGGGGATGGGTTTTGTATCAGGCTAATGATTTGTTTTTGGGGCGCTGGTGTCGGTATTGTATAGGGTTCGTAATTAGTTTTTATTGTGCTAGGATGAGTATTCACTGGTTTACTGATGACTTTTTAGGGTGCAGGGATGGATATTGAATAGTGGTAGTAAGGACTTTTCAGGGCTCATGTATTGTACAGAATAGGGGTAGCAAGTAGTTTTTAGAGCTCAGGGACGGGTCTAGGATAGTGGTAGCAAGGCGGTTTAACTACTGAGCGATGTTTATGGTTTTAGGATTCAAGGGTGTTTTGACTAGATAATGCTTGAAATATTGTTGTAGGAAATTTACAATATACATTTTTTACATTTTTTAATGGTATATTTTATAAATACATGTGTAGGTTTGTGATATGTAAAATTACTTATAATTCAATATATTTAGTATGTTAAAAATGTTTAGTCTTTTTAAGTCTATAATTTGGGTTTCAATATTATGGTTATTGTCAATGTTATGTAAAAATGTTCATAGTATTGTTATTTCTGTTTTGGGTTTTAATAGTTTGAAACTTTGGATAATTTTGTTTAACAATATTTTCAATTCGATATTTTGGTAATTTTAATAGTAAATATAGGGTTGCCAGTATTTGGGGTTTAGATATTTTGAGCTTTCTTCCGATGTCGGTGCGCCAGCCACCAACAGGCCATCAGTGTGGGCCCACCGACATCTACAGAAGCGGTCCGACTGCCAGAGTATGATCCAGCAGTCTGAGGCTTTTGGCAGAGGGATCGACCGCGGCTTTTCCGACAGTCTCAAGGAGCCAGTCGGAGGAGCAGTGGGACGGTAATCCCTACACTAGGGGTTGTGCCTGCTCAGGAACCACCGTAGGGATTACGATGTCCGTTTCCCTCGGCCTGTACATGGCAGTCCGGCCGCCATGTACAAGCAGACGGAAAGGGAGTTTGGGGGAACCTAGTGGGACCTCAGCTCGCCACTGGGCCTCAGCTATTAGGCTTGGGGGGCACATGTGGTGACCCCAAACATCCATGCACCATGGATGTTTAAAAATATGCCTTTTTCAATTGAAGCTTGTGCTTCGGCCCTCTTCCGTCCGTAGCACAAGCTGGAATTGAATGGCATATTTCTGCCAGCCGTGCTGGCAGTCGCATTATAAACAAGGGGGTGGAACCGCCGCCTACTAGTCGGGCGGTTCCACTCCCACTGATCGTCCAACCGGCATCGTAATGAGCCCCATTGTCTTTGATATGTTTATATTTTCATTATCAATATTCAGTAATGCTTCATTTTGAAACCTTATGGAATATTTCATAAATGCCTCTTCAGAGTGGACTGTATAGCCTATGGCATTTCTTGTCAATGTATTTAAACATTGAGTTTCAAAATCAACATTTTCTTGGGGGAGAGATAATCGTGACTTCCCAAGACCCATCACGAACAATACCTTCCTTATCCCCTCCGTCATTGTTTTGGATTGTTTTATGGCTGCCTTTTAAGAACTGTCTGGTTAATGGGTAACTTTATAGGCCAAATTCTTTGAAAATGGTGCAGTAAAATGCATCATTTGTCACCATATTTTTTTAAACTCTCTCAGGGTAACATTTCCTATGAACCTTCTGAGTAAGGGATCGGATTGCTTACTTAGCACGCACATTTTGTGCCTTATGGTTCAAAGTGGGAGTATTTTATTTTTCTAGCTGGCCTCGTGCCAAGCAGCACATGCTTTTCAACGTCTCCGTCTTTGCCGCTGACTTATTTAAATTGTATTAATTTAATTACTTGCTTGCTTATCCGGTTGTTTGCTTCTTTATTTCAGATCTCATAGGTGTTTTCATTACCCATTTTGGTGTATTAGGCCATTTCCCTGATTTCCTAAGTTTAACTCTTAGCAAAAGTAGATATGCTAAAGTGGTGCTGTGGTGGAGAAGTAGTTGCCCAATGTGGATTTCAGAGATCATTACACAGGAAGAGGCCCAAGCAGTTCAGAGAACATGAATCATGTAAAAGCGAAGAATGGTTCTAGGACTTTTACCAAGTTGTGGCTAAAATAGTTGCAGTTGCTCCTTGATCTGAAATAGAGGCACAGATATTATTCTGTTACAATTGCTTGTCTAGACAATTGAAATGTCCTTTTTTGTGGCGACACAGCAAATTTGTTATATTTCCAGGTCATGCGATGTGCTTGTGATCACTTACTTGTAGGCCTTAGCAACAATGAAGGGGTCAATTCACAGTGAGCCTTGCCAATAGCCTTCAATGCTGAGTGAGGGCTACCGTAAGGCTTCCGTGCTTCAACAAATAAGGATTCTCACAATTTCTCAGTGGTCCATCTGCGACAAAGAATATGCAGATGCCACGACCAACAGGTCCTTGTCTAACCTTGCAAACTCACACTTGCACTCAAACATGACTGCTAAGGACCCAGATATGGAACACAATACTCATGAATTTCTGGAATGAACATGGCTCCTCTTAATCAGTGTAGCATATTCTGTGTAGAGGAGGACTTCATTCACAGTCTCACAGTTACATCACGTGGAAGGTGCAGGACAATCAAAATGAATGCTGCAAGGGCCAATCAATGAATATGAGGCAAAACAGGAAAGTAAAGTATTCTGACAGTCATGCCTAGTCACAGTTATGCAACAACTGAACAGTGTAGATAATTATTGCAGACCCAGGTCTGCAACCTAATGTAGATTCGTTTTAGTCCAGTTACTCTTAGGCCCCCATTACAACTTTGGCGCCAGAGACTCGTGAAGACCGCCTACCCAATAATGAATTTTTAAATCATTGGCTGGCATTTCCTTTGCCATTTCTATGGTGGTGCCTATAAAAAAAGGCACCATAATGGGAATGTCAAAGGAAGTTCCAGACCAGCATGGACTCGAAAGTCTATGCTGTGCTGAAACTTCTGTGCATGCACAGAGAGGGCTCATGTGTGCCCCACTGTGTGCACCCACAAGGCATGAGCCAGAAGGGGCACCTGCAGGGCCCCCTTTCTTTCATCTTTACCTCTTTACCATTAATATCATGGAGGAAAGACCTTCATGAAACCAGTGGTGGAGAGATGAAAGTCATAATATGCTTGGCAGGACCGTGGCGGTACCGACAAGGATATAGATAGATGCCTCTTAATCCCCGCACAACCGCCAGGGACGGAGCTTCCCTGGTGGAGTTGGCAGTTCCAGACCGGCACAACCACAAGGGTTGTAATGCAGCAGTTGCAAGACCGCCACCACCACACCACCAGGAGTCTGGCGGTCCTCGAAGCGCCATGCTCGTAACCGGGCCCTTAGTGCAGGTTACACAAACAGTGTGTCCCTTAGTAAATCCTTAATATACCCCACAAGAAACAATGGTGTCAAGATTCTCTTTAAAATTGGAAATTATTCTGTCTGAGTCACGAGAGCACTCACAGATAGCACTCAGACAGCTGAAGACTATAGGCTTTGCGGGATGCCCATCCACTAAAATCTCAACCTCCTTATCCTCCTGTTCTTCAGTTTACTGTATATTGTCAACTCTTAAAGAACTCAAAATTAACAAGGATACATGCAGAGTTTAATAAAACTCACAATGAAAAAAAATAAGGACAAAACAGACATAAAAAGTGGAATCCTCAGTATTAGTTCTCAATTATTAACTTTTGTAATTGAAGGCCCAAGGGCTTGGGCAGCCTTTATTCATTTTGACTTATTTGAAGCATGGTTGAACATGTGGCATCAACTGGTTGTTTGAAACACCCGATGAGAGTAACTGGCAAAGCTTTATCATAAGCATGGTCCTGCATGCCAAGATATAACAAGATGTGAGAATGTGCAGGGCATTTTCAGATATCAACCCTTTCCCCACTTCTGTTTTTTATTATCTGCAGGTGATCAGAAGCAATTTCATATGGTGTTAACTGTATGTCAATTATACAACGAGGGATGTCTGCACACACAAGTGTTGAGCATCTAGCTTGAACACTCTTGGATCATGCGCTGGTTATCTTAACATTGTTGTCAGTCAGCCTGCCTGACCGTGTTTCACCTGGAGACTTCCCACAAACATACTCAGAGCCGCCCTTTTCAATGCTGAGATACAGAGCGCCATTGTTGAGGTCTTTGTGCACAATGTTGGCATGGTGGACTCCCCTGGTGTGCTCTGGGTGGCCCTCAAGGCCAATATAAGAGGTATATGTACCTCTATGCAGTCCAGCGTCCTCTGATACTTATGCGCACACCAGCAAGTGCTAGAGTGCGAGCTCTAGAAGCTTTAGCTTCACTATTTCAATACGATAGACACACAATATTTTGCACAGTTCTACAACAAACTGTCTGAATATGAAGACAGCGCTGAAACTGATGTATGCTTCCTGCATAGGGAGGCCACTGCTTATCATTTCGGTGCGGGAAACAGAGCGGGCAGGACTCTTGTAGCCCTGCTCAAAAAGGAATGGAGTAGCTAATACAAGACAGAGCTACTGAATCCTGCTAGGGAAACATGCTACGCCTCGGAAGATATCAACCAGATCATTCTTGGATTCTATGCAACCCTCTACAACTCTACTGGTGGAGGGCCCCCGACAGGCTTACCGATTAGTATGACTCTATAAAGTTGCTCTGGCTTTTACTACAGATGACATTATTCAAGCAATCCATAGCATGCCGGGCAACAAGGCCCGGGACTGGATGGCCTGACTGCCAAATTCTACAAGCAATATGCGGAGAAAGTAGCTCCACACCTGATGGCAATGTACGAGGAGGCAGTTGGTGATGGTCTTTTTCCCCTCTCAGTTCGGGAAGCCCAAATAGTCTCTATTCTGAAACATGATAAGCAGTCCAATTTATGCAACTCAAAACAGTTGATCAATGTTTATCCATGATAACCATTGTTAATAAGATTCTGGCAAAAATGTTTGCGGCCAGAATGCTTCCCCTCCTCCCCCATATTGTGCGAAGGGATCAGTTGTCTTTGTCGGGGGACGCCCCACCACTTGCTATCTCCGTATACTCTGTGCACTGCTTCGCACTCTAAATCCACAGCTTTTGGCTAGAGCCTTTTTTCTTGAAGCTAGGAAACTCAGCGATTCTTTGGAGTGTCTGTATTTCTTTAAATTATTGCAATGTATTGGCTTTAGCCCCCTGTTCCTCGAGTGGATCAGGCTCCTGCACATGCTGCCCACTGCCAGGTTCATGATTAATGGAGTGGTGTTTGACCCTATCGTGATTGACAGAGGCACTCAACAAGGGTGCCCGCTCTCCTCAATCCTATTATAACCATGGAACGTCTTGCAGCACACCTCAAGCAACACTATGCAGACCAAGGCCTACATTTTCCGGTACAGAGGCTTGTTGTCTAAATCTATGCAGATGGTGTGACCATCTATGTAAAAGATCCTCCCCAGAATCTTGCACCCATGTTGCGTGAATTCACTCAATTTGGTGTATTTACTGGGATTGCCACCAATTGGTCGAGGTCTGTGATCTTCCTTTTAACTGTAAACACAGCAAAGATCCCTATGGAGTACCCTCTTCAGTGGGTGGTCAAGTCTGTCAGGTATCTTAGGATCTGGATTACCAGAGACATGTCCCAAATCTGGCATGAGAACTATGGCCGGGTCGTGGTGTGGCTGGAGGAAAGAATCCCTGAATGGGCCGGTTGCCACTGTCCCTTGCAGGGAGAATAGCCATTACAACAAGCATTGGCATAGCCAATAGGTCTAGCCTTTGGGACCTTATAAGTGTTTAGCCATGCAACAGTTAATGTTGTTGCACAAAGGATATTGTGCTGCATAACTAAATACTTATAAGGTCCCAAAAGCGAGACCTATTGGCTATGCAAATGCTTGTTTGAGTAGGATCTCACTCCCCTCCCCCCTGAACCAGTAACCCAATCTCCAATGAGTAGTTTCTAATCATTCTGCAAAGCTGTTTACCAGAGCCTGTGGAAGTTGTTGTGCATGACCTATCTTTCAAAGCATGACCCTCCCTCACAACACTGGAGGGGTCTCTCCTCCCCACCCATGTGGACAAAGAAAGATGATTACTTTAGAAGAGGCCTGGCAGCTAAAGATGCTCTCCAAGCCATTATTACAAAAACCGCTGGCTGAATTAATGTATTACATTCCAAAGCACCACAGTTCTGTTTTTAAATGCTTTTTTAAAATAAAAAATCCCAACTGGAAATACAGTTGGTCTGATTAAAAGTGCAATTTCTCTGCCACAAAATAACTAAATGCAGGTTCAGGCTAGTGGGGGGCAGAACGCAGAAGATCAAATCACAAGGCTTCTTCTCAGCCCATCTCTAGTTAAGTGGTGTCCAGCGTTGGCCCATGAAGGCTGAAACCATGCCAAACATTCAGCACAGACACATAAGATAAATTGGCAATCAATTATTGTAGGTTGAAAAAATGTATATAGTTATTGAATTGCCTGATAACATGGCTGCCTGGCGTAAAAGCATTTTCTTCATAGAAACAGCACAATTTCCTATCCGTGTCTCTCACACCACCTATATACGTCATGACTGCGCATTAAAAGCAAGCTGGTGGCTGGCAAAAGCCTTTGGTAGCACTTGAAAAACCTGCTTACTAAATGTCTCGCTAGACCAGTGCATGCGCTGGCTCTAGCGAGACCTAGAAATGGTAATACTGCCCAAGCTTCTTTATTTATTTGCAAATATCCCCATTCTACAGGCTGAACTTCATTTGCATTCAATCTCTTTTGAACAGATTAGTGTGGGCTGGTTGGCAGTCGCGGCTCCTGCAGGTAAGCGCGGTGAGGCGAAGCGGGGTGGGAAGTTTACAGACGATGGAATGGAATGGATTTATTTATTTTATTTTCCCTATTCTGCCGTCTGTTGACTCCCCCCCTCGCAGCCTGCCCCGCCACTTCCCCCGCCCTACCATGCCTACCTGCAGGAGCCACAACTGCTGATTGGCAGCCAAGAATGACATGGGAGGTACTGACCTACCCCTTTGAGCAGGGAGGATTGAGTGCCTCTGATATAGTATTGTACTAATATTTTGCACCCCCCAATATGTACCCCACTAGGTCAATCCCTCGCAGTATGTGTTTAACACTGCAATAGAAGCGGACAACCCACACCCATGCCCCTTGATTATAATTATTTGCGCTGAGCCGCCATGCCCTCTAGAGACATGATTGACACAGTCCAATGTACAGTATGGACCTGGAATTGCCTTAGTCGCAGGGCCCGATTGGACTATCTCAACTTCGCTGACCTGAACATTGCTAATAACCCCATGCTACCTCGTACAAGGGTAGTGCAAGTACAACAGGGCAGCATGGACTTAGAGACAATAGGTGACTTGTATCCAGCAGGTATGTTTCTTACTATACAATAATTACATGCCTGCAGAAGTTGTCTGACGCTTGATATCTTTCATTATTATTGAATTTTAAGTGCATTTAGGGCACTACATGTCTCCGTCCCCCATGAGCCTATGAGCTTGCATACCCTAGGCTGTGTTCTTCGTTCCCTCTCCCTTAGGAGACTGATCACTACATTTTACCTCACTAGGCAGGACAAGGACCATGTGGTTAAACCTAGGGCATTGGAGAGATGGCACACTGATCCTTGGAGATAACCTGACAGAGTAGAGCTGGCGGCATTCTTGCTCCCATACTGGCATGCTCTTGCTCAATTGTAAACTGTGGTGGGGGCGGAGCTTGCCTAGCTCTAAGATGGCCGCAGAACAGTGAAGCTCTGATAACCCAGCCGACAATCCGACATCATCCTGGCACCTAAAGCACCACATAGACGCCAGCAGCCTGCCGCATACCTGCAGCAACAACAAACCGACCAGCCATCCAGAAAGCGAGGCTCTATGTAAGGTAGTGGAGCTGCAGCTAGACCGACAATGTGCAACAGGCTACGAGTTGCGACACTGGCCAAGCACTGCTCACGCAGCGAGTCGCTTAACCAGGGAGCGACTGACCCAGCGTGAAGTGAAGGGGCAGAGGCCCAATCACAACAGCGCTGGTGCATCGGGGGTCTGTTGATGTCAGAACAATCATGAAACGCCCAATGCGATGAGTCACATCGCGAACAGAAGGCCTGGGAAGGGGGCTCTGAACGACACCATTCAGGACTGTGGCTGTGGTGGGGCGATTCCCTGTGAGGGGCAACGGGGCGCTGAGACCTTACAAGCGGCACAGAGCCCCAGCTGGAAAAGGGGAAAATAAACAAAGAAAAATACAACCAGGAGCCAAGTGCAGCGGGGAACGGTGACAGGAGCTGTGTCCCAGTGGTTAGCTGAGGCCTCGAGAGACAAGACCTAGACCGCCAGTGGTGGGACTCCACACTTCGCGCTGCTCCGACGGCAGGAGCAAATCCGGCGGGGACTGTGGGGATACCATAATCACGCAGCTCCACAAGTGAAAAGCAGTACCAGGCACCCTTGACATGCTGGAGCCCTCAGCCCCCTAACTCAAAGCATTTTAAGGAAAGTCATAACAGCAGCCCGTGGGCAAAGTCCTATGGCCTTTTAACAAAGCGAAGGACCAAGCACTGATCACGGGGGCTCTCTGTGCTCAGGATCTTTGACCTGCGACAAGCCTTGTATCTTTGTGGTTGGGGCACTTGGCGGTTACCCCCTGTGCATGCAGCACCTTCTGCTTGGCCTGGGTGAGATCCCCCCCCACCCAACGCATGAGAACCTACGGGAGTGTATTACACAGAGCCCCACCAATAATTCTCAAATCAAGGGCTGTCCGTGATACACCAGCTGCTGACAAGCAGTCAAAACGCAATATGGGCAAGGATGATAAATCCCAACATAAACTTTAATTTGAGTCTCGTAAGACCCCTAGATCGAAAGAGGCAGATATGAATACCACAGAATCCAGCCTGGAAACTGCTGACTCTGTGGGGGACCCGGAGCTGAAACAAAAATCAATGACAAGATCGATGCACTCATGTTTAGAATGGACAGGATGACGGAGCAACTAGATAAGCACACTGAGAGGCTAGACACAGTGGAGAAGAGAGTGTCAGATGCAGAAGATATGCTAGCCACGTGAATAAGAGGGTGGGCAAGCACCTTCACACCCTACAGGCAAAAACAAAAGATTTAGAAGCAAGATCCAGGAGGAATAACATATATGTAGTGGAAGTGTCACAGGCAACCAACATAGGAAACTTGGACCAATACATGGAGAATCTCCTCACCACTCTGTTTGGGAGAGTCACTTTTTCAAAGATATTTGTAGAGGAGTGAGCCCACAGCTCACTTGTGCCTAGGCCGGTCCCAGGGGCTACTCCCCATCCCATAATCTCCTAAACTCCTAAATTAAAGAGGCTGACATACCACACTGCGCTAATCACGTGAGCTAAAAATCCTTGAACCATGAAGGCCCTGAATTATCCCTATACCCAGACTTCTCACAAGTCCAAGAGGCATGAAGGTTGTTTGTTCCAGTTGAGAGGAAGTTCCGCAAACTCCACTTGCAATATAGTATGTTGTACCCCGCTAAGATGCTGGTAATGTTGGAAGGAAAGGCACATTATTTAACAGACCCTAAGCTGGTGTTCCATTTTTTCAAACAAAAGGAAGGAAGTGGAGGAAAGCAACGATCACCCCGCCGTGCATCAAATGAGGAAAATTACATGTAGGATGCAGAGGCACAATAAGAAGCCACCTGATGCTATGAATCAACTTTAGACACGTGGAACTGCAGTGAGAAGTGTCTATTGCTGGAAATGTTTACCATAGGTGGCTAACACACCTCTTACATCTTAGTAACACACCATTCTGGAAGATTTCCATAACATTGGATTTATCAAGAGGTGTGGAAGCGCAGGCCGGATAAACAAACGCGGAGGCTGTATATATCTCTTAATTTTGACGGTTTCTTTTTATTTTTAGTGATTGGGAAAATTCAGACAAAAGGTTGTTGTGGCTTCTGTATTCCTCAAGGGGTCTACTTCAGATTCTTCTGATGTGGTGTTCTCTGTCTCTTCCTTCTCTTCCCGTCTTCGGTGGTCTCTCACAGAGGCTCAAGTTGAGAGAGGAAAAAGAGGGAGCAATCAGTAACTGTAAGTGGTGAGGCTCAAGAAGACGTGCACCCATCACCACACCTGGTGGGTGCTGATAATCCAAAAGAAAGGAATTGGGAAGACGAGGGGGGTGCCAAGATAAACGATAAACTAGAATAACGAAAAAACCAAGAAGATAGGACCTGGAATGCTTCTTCACAGGTTGCCTAGTGTGAGGTATAGAAACCCGGCTTTACTTAATCAGACGGTCTCCTTTTCTATAAAGAAAGTTAGTGGGCAAGTATATCCCTGAGTTCAGGATCTCTATATTGTGTCCTAGAGTCAGAAAGGTGCTCAGCGTGTGGTAGTATCTCATGCACACGTTATATCAAGTGCCCGTTTTCCCTTCCTTCTCCCTCCGTCCCTCCTCCCTGTTCACCCTTCCCGTCATCACTCACCAGCTCTGCCGCAAGTCGCTCTTCTTCTCCCACGTCTCCGCTGTCTGTCCAACTCGCTCTCTCGTTCTCGCTGATGCAGTCCCTTCTCACTTGCCATTCATCAATCCTTCCGGGGTCAGCTCTGCCTTCTTCCGCTGCGTCAGACCAGTGCCTTTCTCCCTGTGTGGATACACGATACGGGGTGGGGTTATCCTCCCATTTTGCCGGACGTCATTGATTTGTTTCCAGATTCCCCTGTACCAGGAGGAGGTGGTTGGGCCGGTGTCGGTCGGGGTACGTACACCCTGATTATATGGTGAGACCCTCTCACAAGAGGGTTGGAAAGTTACTTTGTTATGAGGACCTTGAATGCACACTGATGCTATTTCTGTAACGGCCCTAATGCAGACCTGCAATATGTAGGTGTGGTGAAATATGGCACTTAATGTGAGAAAAGCATTGTGTACGATGCTAATTTGGGCCTGATGTTTAATAAGAAGCTGGGAGATCTGAATGGCTAGATACCTAGGGTCATGGCCCTTATATCTTTGCAAACAGTGTTTTGTTAGTTATACTATTTATATTAATTGGTGTCATGATGAAAGAGGCCGGAACGGATTCTTATGGCCGGTGGCATCCACCCCCATGTGTTCACCACCAAAGGCATACTATAGTTTTTGTTTATGTTTAAGGGATTACCAGTGGGGTGGGGGAGGGACGAAGTTATGCTATGGAAGGTTTGGATGCATATAGCGTGGGAGAGAAGTTGAGAGAGGTTGTTTTCTGTTGGATACCATTGAAAAAAGTGAAATGCATTATTTGACTGACCATGGCCAATATTTGCAGACCATAGACACAAGCAGAGAAACCCAGGGTGAATGGCGGTAGACCAACCTGATACATTATAAATCTTAATGACCACAGAAAGATCCGGAAGGTAGTAGCAACCTTTAAATGGCACACTGACCCACTTGACTCAAAGGAGCGGTGCTCTAACCTCGCAATGAGTGCAGCCCGTTTTTGAGCAGGTGGAATTCCTTGCTTGCCTGTGGGGTCCTAGAGTGGGTAGACTCCATATCTGGAATTCAACTGAAAGACGTGTATGTGGACCCGGGAGGCAGATATGTGGTGGCTCTCTGCCACAAAGATAGTCTGGAAATATTATTGGTAGGAATATATGGTCCCAACCACGAAGACCCACAATTCTACCACACCCTCAGCGCTTGACTGCACCAATTTGGGGGATCTATCGCAAATGTGGGGGGGGTCAATTGTATATTAAACCCTATGCTAGATTGCTCAAGAGGTCCACCCGATGTCCCGCAGCAGTTGCCCGGGCACCTCCTGGAGATAGCAGAATGGGTTAGATTAATAGATATATGGTGGTATCGTAATCCCACAGGTGCTGGGTTCACACACTACTCCCCTGAACACGACACACACACTCGCATAGACTACTGTTTGGTGTCCAAGAGTCTGGTGCCTCAGGCCAGGAATTGTGAGCCTCTTCCACGCACATATTCTGATCATTCACCCGTGGTTTTGGAGTTGGTGTACTGTGGCACCACATTCACTTGGCGGTTCCCTCCCCTACTCTCTGCTGGACCCAATATTTAAGGCAGAGCTAGCGCAGTCAATGGAAGTTTTTTTCGCAACTAATGTGGGTTCTGTAGACGTCTTTTCCACCATTTGGGAGGCATTTAAAGCTTACATCAGAGGCATTATAATATCAAAGCATGCAGGAGTGTTAAAATCCTTGAGGGACAGATTGACACGCCGGGAGGGAGAAATAACTGATCTGGAGACATCAGGGCTAAGGTGATAACACCATACTAGGAGAGATTAAGGCTAAAATAGGGGAACATCATGACTTATGGCTCCCGGTTTTCCATATTTACTGATTTGTACAGAAAAATACAGACAGAAAACAATGTGTTTCCTTTCTGTATTTATTTTTAAAAGCAGAAAATACTGAAAATAGTGCTTCTTGTGAGAAACTCTCAATGCTGTCTTTCAAGAATTCTAGGCAACAGCTGAGCAGGCAGACAACATGGAAGGATATATTACAGGATGAGATTTCTTTAAATACAGGCATATGTGAACATATATCTGTAGCATGATGCTAATATGTACCTGTTAGTGTAGTCTTTTGTTATATGTGGCTGCTAAGCTTGCTAAAACTTGACAGGCATCCACATTTGAGTGCACATCGAAGAGTTATATAAACACAGAAATATACCATTTTACAGGTACATTTATTCTTGAAACGCAAATTAAATATGGATACTTACCGATAAGATGGCCAAAAAATAAATATGGATAAACACAGACGAAAATGTTAAAAAAATAAATACCATAAAACAGGGAGCCCTAATCCTGACAGCCAATAGCGAGGTGATACACATAAGCTAATACGCAACAGCCAGGATATATGGAGAGGGGTAACGCCCTGGGGCCACTATAGCAGCCCAATGCACCCCAAGCGGGAGGCAGGGGGATTGTGGACCTACAAGAAGGGCGACCAATACATGACACAGAACACATAGTGGATAGATTTCGCAGATACTATGTGGAACTGTATCACACACGTGTTAAGCCAGATGAGGAGGCTTCTGTTGACTATCTGGAGCACCAAGTCATGCCATGGCTAACTATGCAACATAGAGAATATTTGATAGCACTATTATGCTCCACTGAGATAAACGCTGCACTCGTAACCATACAATCTGGGAAGGCGCCAGGCAGGGATGGGTGCACAGTAGCCTTTTTACAAGACTTATCAAGACTTATATATACCACACTTGGTCACATTGTATGAAGAAATGGTACAAACTGGCATAATGCCACCCTCATTGTGAGGGGCCCTAATTGTTACTCTCCTAAAGCCAAGCAAAGAACCCAATGAGTGCTCTTCAGACAGGCCCTTCTCACTCTTAAATGTTGACACCAAGTTTTATGCTAAAGTATTGGCAAACAGGTTAGCGCTCTCGATGCCGGGAGTGATACATCCAGAACAAGCTGGATTTGTACCCGGCCGTAGCATTACCTATAACCTTCGTACACTCTTTGGAACTATACAACAAATAGACCCGGAGGTAAGGACTGCTGCCATTTTCTTAGACAATGAAAAAGCGTTCCACTTGGTCGAATGGTTATTCATGCAAGTTGTCCTCTGCAGAATAGGAGTGGGTGAGCTGTTCCTGTGCCTAGTCAAGGTTTTGTGCACAGCGCCAGTGGCTTGAGTTCAGGTGGGCCTTATTGTCTCATCAGTATTCGATATCTCTAGAGGTAACCGGCAGGGGTGCCCATTATCGCCGCTACTGTACGCACTGGTGGTGGAACCGTTGGTGTGTACTCTACGTGAATATCATGGACACAGGGGGCTGTGATTCCCAAGTTACAATATTATCATCTCAGCATAAGTAGATGACACCTTGATGGAACCTTGCCCCTAACCTCAAGGAGGTGGTGGCCTCTCGGGCCTCAACATCAATTAGGAAAATCTATCATTTCCCACTCACCCTGACCATGATACCAGTAGCATTAGAATTCCCACTGCGCTGAACGATGGAGTCTGTCAAGTATCTGGGCATACAGATTCACACCAACCCCTCTACGGTCTTGTTAGACAATTATGGAAAAGCACTGAACAAATTAGAAGATGATGTCAACCACTGAATTAAACTGCCACTGTCGCTAATTGGTAGAATTGCTATCTTGAAGATGGTTATCCTCCCCAGATTTTTATTCCTGTTTCAAAGCATTCCAATACTACCTCTGTGATTGGTATTTGTCACACTGCGATCCCAGATGACCAAGGCGATTGGACTGGGAAACAACCGTGCAAGAAATGGGAGATTCTCATCATGCCAAATGATATGGCCTTCACCATATATGCACCCGACTTTGAGCTTTATTAGAAAGTGGCACAGAGTACCTCTGCATACTATTGGCTCCATGGCCCACATGGCTTACCACATATATACATAGAGATGCAGCGGACCCTCATATGCTTCCTCAGACAATTATTTCGCACCCATGATGTGTTTGGTTCCTTTCAACACCACGATGTCTGTCTGGTGGAACCTGCTGGAGAGACAGCCTGGCTCCCTCCTGTACTCCCCCACGTACCAGTGGAGTGGTGTTCCTGGTTTCAGATAGGGCAAGAGGGGAGTGTGGCAATGGCATTACGTAAATTAGGGATTATTAAAATGAGGGCCTTATTTCACAGAGGGGTTGTGAAGGACTGGGAGGCATTTTGAGAAAGGGCAGACCCAATGACAGTACTAACCCGTTTTCTATATTTTAGAGTGCAACACACATTATGAGACCGCCTGGGTGAGAACACGCAAGAGCCTCCGGCCTTGCCTGCACTTTCCTCCCTGATACAATCAGATAACCCCACCAAATTAGTAACAAGACTTTACGCCTATGTGCAGGAGACCCGCAGACCTGGCATGACAAAAGTACGATTGGAATGGCAAAGAGATATAGGCAGAACTATTGATGATGACTGTTGGAATACTGGTGCTCTGTGATTGAGGAGGAATGGGCGGCACAGGCTCATACATTTTAAATACGTCAACCGATTATATTACACAACAGAGAAGCTATTCAAATATGGGTTAAGAGACACAGCGGAATGTCAGCGATGCTAGGAGCAGGAGACTGGATTTATACATGTTGCACGGCATTGCCTAAATATTTACGAGTTCTGGAAGGCAGTCATTCGGGAGCTAGAGGCTATTACAGACTCCACTATGAATATGGACCCACTATTGGCCTTCTTGGGGTTTGACAAAAGAATAGATAAAGAAGACAGAAAATTAGTAGCTATAGGTCTACTGCTGGCCAAACGCCAAGTGGTGATGAGGTGAGCAAGAGGACCGGTCCTCACCCTGGCAGAATATTGGCACACAGATATGGTATATTGCAGCACCCAGTCAGATGCATACATCAAATTACTTCCACCTCAGAACTTCCCCACAGATATTTGGGGATCATACCAAACATATTTAGTGAAAAAGGAAATGGGGAAACCCAAAGGAGAGATATAGGGACACTGTAAGAGACCTAACGCATACCAGGTAGGAATAGACAAAGCCTTCTGGGAGCATACAGAACAGTAGACCTAGGAGATCTGCAGGACATGTACGACTGTTGTTATCCAAAGTCGACAATATACACGAGAAATAAAAGTGTGTGCATAATACCAATGTTACATGAAACCACGTCATAGAGCGGTGTGTTAGATGCATGCCGGGAATACAAGATGTTACATATCTTCGCTATTACTATGCTGAATTATGGTGTGATGATTGACTATGTATATGAATATATATGGTTTTGCTTTATCTAGGCAACTGATAGGTACAATGTATTTCACTAATAAAAACTTTTTTTTTTTAAGTTATAGACTGTGGCTCATCCATGTCAAGTTCCCCCGACGAATTTACAGCACACCCATTTACCCATTGGACTGTATCAGATGGGTCTTTTGGCCGAAGCACGTTGCATGCGTGCAGCTATGTAGATGTCAATTTCATGCACCTAGCCAGGGGTGTGTTAAGGATCAGACTTCATGGCTTCAGTTTTTGTCTGCATAGATGAAGTGATATATAACTCTGTACCAAGAATGCCAATTGTAGTGACTCTGGGATACATTAGATATATCCCGACTGACACTCACTGATTGGTGGCTATGATGCTGATCCTGGTCAAGAGAATGGTGCAAATGCCAGTGGGTGGCAATGTACCATGCCATGCATGAATGAATGCTTGCAGGATGTGTCCTATTGCCAGGAGAGATCTGACTGAATGCTAATGCAGCTAAATCATGTCCCAAAGATTTCCTTAGAGCTCCAAGCCAAGAGCCATGGGAATGGAAATTGCAAATGTCATACCTAGTGGGAGGTGTAGGTACAATGTCACAATTGATGACAATACTGTAACATGGCTAAGTGTCATTGCTATATTGGAATGTAAACTGTATGTCAATTATGGCTAAGGACTCTAAGTAAGGGCCAGCCATTGCAGACTGCTCTGGAAAGGGGCATTAGTGGATTCAGGATTATTGGCTTTGTCACAAGACAATCTGTCAAGACGTGCTCAAACACACATTTAGTTTAAGTCCTTTATTGCATCCACCTCCAGTCAACCCTGTACACAGCCTATAGACCAAATCCTTTTCTTCAACTGCTCTATCAGGAATCTCTGCTACTCAAGATTCCACCTGATGACACTTTGGGGCCGATTTCGATCCGGGTCGGAAGGGCACCGAACGCGATCCGGACGGAAAAACTACGAGCCGTACGCGTGTTTTCCACCCGACTCGTACAGCTGTACGAGGGAGCAAGTACAATGCGAGCTACATGAAATTCACCGACCGAGTCATTTCCGGGTCCGAACCGCTCCATACATCTCGGTCGTAAGCTAACGGTGGCGTGCAATGGATGCGATTCACGACTGAGCCAGTACGATGCACGTGTCGGACAGCTTGTGCGAGCCGGAGTGTCCGGCTCGCAAATCGTCCGAGTGGTTGCCTTTGGGGGTCCACGTTGCACCCCCTGTCACCCGCAGCCCTACGACTCAGACACAGGGGGAGACCCAAGGGTCCCCCCAAAACAGGCATGTACGGTGCGGATGGTACCGATGCGTACTCACTGTAGGGGGTGCACCTGTCCGCGATGTACCCATTCAGTCAATGGGACCCATGTACGCATCGTACGACCGGCTCCCATTGACTTTCATGGGAGTCCGACTGAACAGAGTCCGACAGCATACGGCCTCATCGTACTTGCTCGGTCGGACTGCAGGACTCCGGCTCGGTCGGAAAACACTCCGGATCCAGCTCGGTCGGAGTGCTTTCCGACCCGGATCGGAATCGGCACCTAAGTAGTTAAAGAGATAGCATGCTAGGTATGCTAGGTTACAACACATCTTCCCCCTCAATAATGAGAACACATCTTTAGATTATATTAAACACATGAATAAAAATATAAGACAGGAAAGGAGAAATGAGTAGCATGTAAAAGACTAACTAAGGGAGCAAGGATTTGCATGGCTAGTTACAAAGATTAAAGATAAAATGAGCAAGGAATAAAGACAAATGATACATGGACTCACATATAAAATTAACTCATTAGCTGGGTATTGGATGATGGAGGATAATGAAACCCTGGACAAAACTTGCACGGCACCTGCCAGGCATAGTGACTAAATTGGAACTAATCAGTTAGGTCATAAGCCCTGAAACTAGCTGGTTGACTTCTATCCAGTCCACTTCTCCTGGGACCACTGCCCCTCTCCTATTCTCCAACCTCATCATCACATATCAGGGTCCTCCCAGAAAGACCTTGCCAAACATGACATACTCTGCAATTCACTCGCATCTAATACCACCACATTCTTTTTTACTTCTACAATCTTCTTGGGTCCCATAAATTTGGACTCGCCCTTTGGACACCATGTGGGTCTCTCGACAAAAAACAACTTGCCAATCCCGCATTCACGCTTACAAGTACAATGTTTGTCATCAAAACTTTTTTTGCACCTGTCCTGATTGGCTATTACTTTTTAGGTCACAGCAGCTTCACCACCCTCCCAACCATAAAGGATTTAGTTTAGATCCAGCCACTCTCCCCTTCAAGGATTAGAAAGGAGAAATCCCTGTTATGCATTTGGCGCATTACTATGTGCCCACATTTCTTTACATAGGATAACCTTGAGCGGTAACTTATTCTCCTAAACAGTCTGTACTCTAGCCCTCACCAGTAGATTCATTTCTTTCTACCAGACCATTTGCTTGAGGAGTATAGAGAGCAGTGCAAAAATGAACAATAGATAGATCATTCTGGAAATCTTTCATTTCATAAGAGGTAAACTGAACCCCATTGTCTGTCACAACGGTCTTGGGATCAACCTCACACACAAGTACATCCCTCAGAAATCTAATACATTCCTGGCGGTGACTGAATTTACCCAACAAGCCATGACTCACTTTGAAGCGTAATCTACTAAATCAAGGAAAAACCACTAATTGAGCGACAGCAAATCAAAAGGTCCCCCTAGATCCATGCCTAATTTACACCAAGGTTCATCAGGAACTTGAACTGGGGATAGAGGAACCTTTCTAACTACTTTAGATTTTATCATTCCCCGTGCGTTGTAAACAACCCTTCACAAAACCCTCCACTAGCCTATAAAGGCCTGGTCACTAATGACACTCTGTTACTCTTACTCTAGCTTTAGTAAGATTTCTGCTCAACTGCCCTTCATGGGCCAGATTGACGAACTTCTCGCACAACCCGGCTGCGGGAATCAGTCTATCTACTAGGTAGAGCTCACCACTCACTATGCTCAGTTCCTCTTAAATACTCCAAAATGCCCTAGCATTATCTGGAACTCCACTTAAATTGGCCAACCGCCAATGACATTCAGACATCAGCTTAGGAACTGGATTCTTGTCAGCCTCCAATCCCCACTCTGACTTGTTCAAGGCTGATTCCTTGACCCACAATACAGGAATTTCTGTCTCTGGTTTGTCACACTCTTCTATAGGTAACCTGAACATGCAGTCGGCAGGAACATTTCTTTTACCTGCAAATACTCCACCTGGAGGTTGAATTCCATAAGACTCTCAACCCATCTCTTTATCAGGGCAGTGGTATTTTCAGCATTTCTGCAAGCAAACATTTGGACAAGAGGCCTAGGATCAATCCTCACAACAAAAGGCAAACCGTGCAGATACACCTTAAAATGATTCATGGCCCACACACAGGCAAGTGCCTCCCATTCCTCAACAGAATAACACTCCTCAGCTCTTTTGAGGCGAACACCATAACCCTCTCCTCACCTTCAACTACTTGTGAAAGGATGCACCAAGCCCTTTCATGCTGGCATCTATAGTAAGCAAGGTCTTTCTCCTCATATCAAAATGCCATCTAGTTTCTTTGTATTTGGCCAAACCTCAAGCATTCTAAAGAGGAGAAATGTTACACAATAACAAGTCATAGCCACGCTTACTCATACAGTCAATGTATATTTTTGAAACTACAGCACTATGATACAATAACTGCGCTCTATATTATATTTGTTTTCAGATAGTGTGTCTACATCTGAAAATGGAGAGTCTTCAGAAAGTGAGTACATGTCCTATCCAACAGCCACTTTGGTACCTGCTGTAGATACAATACCAACGAAAAGTGCTGATTTGACGTCCTACGCTAAAATAGATGGAGAAGAATTTGGATCTGGATTTGAACAGACTACACCTAGTTTTGATGTGAACACAACACAAAATGGAAGTTCAGAAAACACGGATACAGACATTTATACCATATTAACGTTTGGCATTCCTGCATTAGTACTGCTTCTATTGATTGTGGTGGTCATTGCCTTGGTGATTTGCCGCAAACGAAAGAAATTTACATCAGGCAAGTAATACTTTCTTTCTTCAAGCAGAGAAAATTGAATTCTGTTTTTGGTGAGTACATTGCAATCTATGTGATGCTCTAATTCCCAATCTAATTGTTTTCTTCCATATATTGTAGATAGAGGCTTATATGTAGAATGTTGGTTACTTTAAACATGAAGTGAAGACCATGTTGGCTGAAAATAGAATGTTTCTTTTCAAAACGGGACTTGACTATGTAACATGCTAGATGACTATACCTTCCTTGCACTGCCGAGTTCTGCACGATGTATCCAACGTTGACATCACATTATTAGAGAATTGCTTTAAAGAACTCTAATGCTAACCTGTCTTTTACAATGTTAGCACTAGCTGCTAAGCACTAGCCACCAAGCTGCTGGACAGATCCGCTTTAGGATTCTTTGCTTTCTTTTGAACTGACTTGACTATGCAGATAAATATTGTTCTGGTTTGATCTGCTTGGAAGCAGCATGGACCAATTCTAGACTAGTTCTGGAAGAACATTAAGCTCCCAAGAAAGTCCACAAGAAAACATTCTTCATTCATCCTTGAGTTAGTCAGATTTATTTCAAGTGTTTTTGGCCTGTAAATATGTTTTAAATTGCATAATCCAATACAGTATAACTCTGTGAGATTGGGTTTGAATTCTCTATTATTAACTCCAGTGGGCGAAATTTTGTGGACAATGTTTATATCAGGTAGTATTCTGCCTCTGATATTCTAGGACCGTACCTTGGTGGGCTCGGGTGTTACTTGGGATTTCCCTTATAATATCAATTTACACATTTATTTTATAGCCTCTTAAATGGAGGTTTAACTTTTGCAGGCCTCAGGTATCTAATGTTATGTATCAGCCAGGACAAGAGGTGTTTCTTGTTCCTAAATTGGAAAACATGTTGCATTATAAAGGGACACAGGTTATGACATCTTTCTTCATAGATAACACATATATTACAACACAACTGATAAAATGACCTCACTTTCATTCCTTATTTTGGGGTCTTTCGATTTTGGATCTTTCATTTTCTTTTTTGTTTTGCATAACTTATTAATTTTTTTATTCCAAATTAGCTTTTCGAATGTATTCATTAAAGCATACTGCTTTTCTTACTTTTGTATTTGTATCATCCCTTAGATTGCAAAGATCATACAGGTTATTAATCTCTTAAAATAGCAACCAAAAGCAAACCATGCTATGCAAACAGAGCAAGTGATTCTTGAATTTAGGAGTGGTGAGAAGAGGTGATCTCCATAGGCGTATTCTGAAAAGATTGTGCTAAGCACTGCATTTATAACCAAAACTATGACTCAGGGATGATTACAATGGCTGTGGGACCGCCACCAACAGCCTGTGGGTGGCGGTCGCACCGCCATCGCAGTACAGAATACTGCCCGCCACATTAAGATGGTGGGTGGACAGTCGGGGGCGGAAAGACCATATGACACAAATCCGACGGGCTCAAGGAGCCCATCGGACCGTCGGATTGTCTGTAATGCCAACAATGATGATGGCAGTGCCTACCAGGCACCACCGTAGGCATTATGATGTTCTTTTCAGTCGGCCCTTTCATGGCGATTAACACGCCATGAAAAGGCTGGCGGAAAGGGACATTGATGGCCTCTAGCAGACCCCCCTTAGCCTCTGGCCCTCAGTCACAGGACCTGGGGGACACCTATGATGCCCCCCTACATATCCCTGCACCATATGGTGCCTGCCACGTGGTGCAGGGATATCTAAAGTGTCCCTTTTTGCATTGCAGTGGGTGCTGCAACCAGCAGCACCCGTCGCAATGTAAAATATAGGCATTGCAACCGCCGTGGTGGCGGTCGCATTAAAATGCCTACTGCGTGACCGCCTACAGCCTCGGGCGGTCCCAATCCCTGATAGGGTGGCAGGCAGACATAAGTCCGCCCGCCATCCTAATCGGGCCCTAAATACCTTAGAGCAGCGGTTCTTAACCTCTTGACTTTTGTGGGCCCCATTTAATCATGACTGGAAACCAGAGACCCCCGACTGAATCATTATTGGGATCTTGGCATCCCCATAGAGTCATTACTGGAAGACAAGGACTCTGACTTTATTTAATTCCTGATCATATATAAAAATCAAAAAGTTTCTTTCAGTGGGAAGGTTGGGGCTTTTCTAAATTCAACGGACGCAACCCATCGTCCGAACTGTATTCTGTTTGATGCATTTGCACTGCTCCCAGAAATCAATCTAAGGACATCAACTCCATTTTTAGCCTCCAATTTCAAATTCCTTCACAATTACAGCACATTGTAACATTTTAAAATAAAAAATTTGCTTTTTTTATACACACTTTAATAATCTTTTAATATTATCTAATTTTATAAGCAGTTGTGGCAGCGGCGGCTCCTCCCTTTCAGCAGGAAAGGGAAAAAAACGAAACTCGTTTTATTTCTCTTTTCCTGTAGAGTCTTGCTGGTGGGACCTCGGGATTGACTCCACTGAGGGGAGTTGTGGTGCACTCCCTTCACTGCGCATGATGTTTTGGCCGGCCGTCTCAGGCCGGCCAAACCATCATGCGCAGTGAACCTCTCTCCGACCCCAGCTACATTGCTGGGGTTGGAGAGAGCAGGCACAGACTCCCAGTCTGTCTTGGAGCGCCAATCGAGGGCTCTTAGGCCAATCCTTAAGCTGCTCTCATATGAGAGTGTAATAATTAAGGATGTCTCGTAGACAGGTGGCTTAGAACAAGTTATAGGTTTATTGGTTAGTCACAAAGTCCATGTAGATCTCTTGTAAGGCCTCAGCTAGGCCCCTGTAAAGCCCCACCAGGAGCAGCCTCCCTGCTGCTGAGCCCATCTCCTCCAACTGCCAACTCCTCCAGTCCCCCACACTCAACATTCCAAGTGACATCACTCATGGCTGAGCAGCAAGGAACAGGACAGCAATGAGGAAGATGTACAAACAACTACAATAGATTATAGCACATCTCCCTTCCTTAGAAAAACTAAGCAAAAGATATAAATGCATTGAATCAAGATAGCACAAAATACCTTTGCTTAAATAAAGTAGAAATAAAAAGAAAGTACATTATGCAAATAATTATACATCAAATCAGCAAATAGTCGCAAGAAAATAACTATAACAAAAGAATAATGAACCCCATCCCCCTCCCTAGGGAAACTAATTAGATGGGTACACACTACCAAAAAGAACACCTCCCTAAGACACATAGAACATAGAAATAGGGAAACGCACCTCCCTATGAAACTCCAAATACTGTAATAGGGGAAAACACCTCCCTATAGGGGAAAACACCTCCCTTAGACACATAGAACATTGAAATAGGGAAACGCACCTCCCTATGAAACTCCAAATACTGTAATAGGGGAAAACACCTCCCTATAGGGGAAAACACCTCCCTTAGACACATAGAACATAGAAATAGGGAAACGCACCTCCCTATGAAACTCCAAATACTGTAATAGGGGAAAACACCTCCCTATAGGGGAAAACACCTCCCTTAGACACATAGAACATAGAAATAGGGAAACGCACCTCCCTATGAAACTCCAAATACTGTAATAGGGGAAAACACCTCCCTATAGGGGAAAACACCTCCCTTAGACTCTGCGAACACTGTAATAGGGAAAAACTTTCCCTATGATACTCCAAGATATCAAATCTTGTAATAGGGGAAAAACACCTCCCTAAAACTGAGAAATAGGGGAACAACCCCCTATGATCCAAAACCGGGCAATTAGCCCCCAAAACACCTCAAATTTTAACACATCGCTCCACACAGCTCCACAACCCTACCAAAACAATGGGTACTCACCAGCCACTAACATGACACAACACCCTTGAACAAGAATGGAGACACACACCAACCCCACAGGATAAAGGCACTCACTCACACCCCCACAAAACAATATTGCAGTAATGAAAATAAAGAAATAAGAAATCTCATACTCCGGTGAGCGATCTCTCACCCGAGATTCTCACCAAAGGGTCCACTCAGCTGATAACATCCAAAGCAGTAAACACAGCCAGGTTAGCGTCCCAAAATTTGCCAATGTTATATGCAGCTCCGAATTAAAATAATGTCTGCCCAAACCTCACAGGCCCTCCGAAGAGTTTACCAGCGCTGTTAACAAAACCAGGCCTGCGACGAACTGTTGAGCATATGCTGGCAGCAAACATTTCCATTTTGGCAAACGTGTATTAACGTGGCTGGCAACGTGTGCTGAGATAGCAGTAACTAAATAGGTCTAAAACGCCAGCCCTAAAATGGCGGCACGCAGCGCACGCTGCACCGGGTGGCTCACGGCACGTTGATGCTGTGAGCACTGTAGAAGCAGCAAAACTCTGCATCACGTCAGAATGGCCACGAAGCTTCTCATCAGGTGAGTGCACTACTCGCGCAAACTCGCGCTCGTGCAAAACTTCAAATGTTCAGCGTGACGGTTGAACTGCCTACAGAAACGTGTGGCAAAAAAAACCACAAAAACTCGGATTACATTGACAAAATGCCTCACCACACGTGTACTGTGCCGGTACACAAACAGGGAAGAAGAGAAAAAAAAAAAAACAATCAGGGACTGCTCAACTCTCCAAACGCCAGTACACGCAAGACACATCCCAGGCGTTAGACCATGACCAAGCGAGCCATAAGTTGTTGCTTCAACACTTCCCCTTGCACTCTACAACTCAGTCCAAAGGTGCCGGTATCCATGACACGCTTGTAAACTCCTCACGCGATGTTCCTCCCAAAGAAACGAAAGGCTCCTCCAACAAAGACTGCGGCGCTAATCCCAAATGTCAGTCTAAATATCTTATAATATTATTTCTTAAAGTCACTGGGGAAACTTGACAGCATTTCCCCTCTGAGGCTCTGGGAAAACTTGCGAGTGACACATTCTTGTTGGTCCTCAGGGAAACTCCTCTTGTGTGTTAAAGGTTACACACTGCCAGTGTAAAATCATTACAGCTTTTTTCACAGGACAAACGATGCACTTCAGCAAAAGAAACAAACGTAAATTTGCCAATCCCACAGCACACGTCGCAGCTGCTAATTTCTTTGCGTGCCGATTTCCTCGTATCGCTCTCTTTCCTCTTGTCTGCATACACCTCAGCAGTCTCTCTCCACCGGCAATTTCCACAGTAACTGTTAGCTGACTAATAATAGGGTATTCACAACCATCTCTCCTCAACATGTAAGTTCACTCTAACGTGTGAGAATCTCTTGTTTCCATGCAACAGGGTACAGAAGAAAGAAACTGGCACTTACAGGGCGACCGATGGAGTGGTCACTGGTGGGGCTTGATTGTCAGCTTCCTCAAAAAACGCAGCTTTAATTTCTCTTTACCTTGAAAATCCTTTTTCCTTGTAATTCCTTCCTTTAGACTCCAGAAACCATTATCCTTTGAAGTAGCACACGCGTAAGTCCTTCCAAATCGTCGCCAGTGTAATAATTAAGGATGTCTCGTAGACAGGTGGCTTAGAACAAGTTATAGGTTTATTGGTTAGTCACAAAGTCCATGTAGATCTCTTGTAAGGCCTCAGCTAGGCCCCTGTAAAGCCCCACCAGGAGCAGCCTCCCTGCTGCTCAGCCCATCTCCTCCAACTGCCAACTCCTCCAGTCCCCCACACTCAACATTCCAAGTGACATCACTCATGGCTGAGCAGCAAGGAACAGGACAGCAATGAGGAAGATGTACAAACAACTACAATAGATTATAGCAGAGAGCATTTTCAGGATTGGCAGGTAGGGTGGTCTGGGACCGGCAGAGCAGAGGAGCGCGATGCGGGTCGTGGCTGGCTGAACGTACGTTTTTTTCTTTTTATTATATTTTTATTTTGACCCCTCCGTGACTCCTTTGCAGCCCCTGCCCACACACCCACCCTGCCACTCATCCCAAACACGGGCCGCTACTGAGTTGTGAACCCCCTGAGTAAGTGTAGCGGACTCCAGAGGTCGCCAGACCAAAGGTTAAGAACTGCTGCATTAGAGCTTTAATACCTGTGAAGTTGCAAAGCTTGAATAGATCGCACACCTTGTAGTAGCCCTCCATGAAATCCCTTATCCCCCCCTTTGGTTACCCATCAGTGCAATGGATAAATTAGACATTAAAGTATATGAGAGTACAGCACAAAGTTGTCCATTAGGGTAGATAGAACGTTCAGGTTAACATCCGAGAAACAAGAAATCTCTGTCAATTTACAAGAATTTTGCAGGCCAAGGTTATGTACAGCAATGTAATTCACTAGTTTCTACATATGGTACGGATTACACGTGATAGAGAACCTGTCCTTCATGTTGGGTCTGGGCCTTTGGTAAGGACTGGTAAGACGCCACCACAAGACTATGACAAGTTACAAAACAATAGTATTTTTATCACTTGATGAGGTAGGTTGCAATTTGTGTCCCACTAGGATTCACTGCCATCACTGGGATGGTGACCTGCTGGGGCCAGCAGATCACCATGTCTGTGATTGCTTTTAAATAAAGCAATAATTTTTTTCATGCAGGCTGTTTCCTTTCAAGAAAATGGAATGTGTTGAAAAATAAAAAATATTCAATAAACATTCTCAAAAGGTGAAGGAGTCCCCTTGGGACCCCTTCACATTTGCGAATGGATTATCACCAACTTTGACATCGTTGTAAATTACAAATGTTTTGCGTTTCAGTCATAAGACATTAGTATATAGAGCTACATTTTAGTATTTGGAAGGGATGCCCTAAACATGCCACTTCCAAATACCCGAATCCTTACTTGGTTGTAAACCCAAATTGTGATTCAGTAATGTTTCACCAAATTGCAAGTTGGGTTTGATACATTGGAAAAAGCCTTTTTGCGTTCACAAAGAGCCCGATTCTGCAAATCAAGTCATTTGCGACTGCAGAAAGGCTCCAAACATCTAGCTCTTTAATTATCATTTTGCTCCAGCACTTTGCTCATCTGCTTCACTGACAAAATATCAAAACTCTAAATATCGTGGTAAAAAACATCTTATCCAGCACAAAAATATAGGTTTAATATACTTTTAATGTAAATGTCAAAAATATTTAAAAAAAGTAGTTGGATACTAATATTGAAAAAGATATGCAGAAATTTTGTTTTTTTAAATATATATAATTAAACATAGTAAACATTAAATCAATTAACATGTAACAGTAATACAATATACATTTAATTACTTTTAACAATATAAAAAATTATATATATATATATACTTATTTAAATAAACACACACATATATATATGTGTGTATGTTTATTTACACATAAAAAATTAAAACTTATTAAAATAATAATTTTAATTTATAGTTTATTTTACAAATTCGTTTTTTTATTTAAAATATAACAAGTATATGTGTGTGTGTGTGTGTGTGTGTGTGTGTATATCAATCAAAAATCGGAACATATAAACTGGATTTTTTTTAAACAATTTAATTACGCATTAAAAAGTAAACAATATAAAAGAATACATTTGACCAACATTTAGTATATATTACAAACATTGGGGAGAGGAGTTGGCCTAACGGCTAGGGCGGTCGACCTTGAATCTGAGGAACTGGGTTCGAGCCTCGGTAATGACGCTAAACATCCTGTGATTCTGGGCAAATCACATAATCTCCTCGTACCTAACAAAAATGAATGTGTGTCCTCATGTAACGTAACTGGTGCTATGTAAAGCGCTCTGATACCCGATTCAGGTCAAGTTCGCGCTATATAAAATTCAGCAAAAAAAAAACATTACTAATTTAAAAAATGCAATTTTTGAATAAACAAACATAATAATAACATAATTTTAAACAAATATTTAAAAGTCTAGGAATAATACCTACACTATTTATAGGGAAGGTGTTGAACTTCAGTGGGATTGAATTAACAATTCTCATTCCAGTCTGTGCAACAGTAGGGAAAGTGTTGGACTTCAGAGGAGTAAAATGTACTATTACCACTCCACGCAGTGTAATAGTAGGGAAAGCGTTGGTCTTAGGATGGGTAAAATATACTATTCCCACTCCAGTCTGTGGAACAGTAGGGAAAGTATGAGACTCAGGAGGGGTAACATTTATTATTCCCACTCCTATTGGTGCAACAGTATGGAAAGCATTGGACTCAGGAGGGGTAAAATTTACTATTCCCACGCCAGTCAGTGCAACAGTAGAGAAAGCACTGAACTCAGGAGGGGTAAAATTTACTATTCCCACTCCAGTCGCTGCAATAGTAAGGAGAACGTTGGACACTGGAGAGGTTACATTTACTATTCCCACTTCAGTATGTACAACAGTAGGGAGGGTACTTCACTTCAAACACATACCTTATTTTAATACAAGTAGTACTTTCATAAAATTATAAAACTATTAACTTAAAATAGAATATATACTTTAAAAAAAACAATTAAACGATTTAAATATTTTTTCAATAACTTAAAATAAGAAAATAATGTTATTTAATATTTATTTAATTAAATTCCCACACTTTAGTCCCACATACCTAGCAAAGCACATTTACCATATATATACATTAGAAACATATAATAATTACACAATATACATAATTATTTAACAATTATTTTAATAACACATTCATAATTAATCAATTATTATTTAATTAACTTCCCACTCTATACTCCTACAAACCCAACCTGTACCTAAAATATAACTTACAGAATATTATTTACCTAATTTACATATCAAATAAATATTTATTATTTAAAATAAAATTATAAATGAATTATACTTAATAAATTAAAATAAAAATGTAATTAACTTTGCTTAATTAACTACCCACCCTGCACCCCTATATACCTCACAACCTGCTATGACACGATAAATAATAAAATTAAAAATTAAATAACTTAAAATTGCAAAGTATATTTAAAAACATTAGCAACAATTACACAAACAATATAAAACATACACAAATAAAATATTATTAAAACACAGAAGAAATTTAAAAAACAATATTTCTTACCTTACAAAATCAATATTTTTGTCAACAATATTTTTGCACATGATATTTCTGTCACAAAATAAAAAATTCGATATTTCTGAAACTCATTATTTTTGCCTCGATAGGCTATCCGAATAGTTGCACATGTCTCTCAATTGAATGCAGACTTTGACTGATGGAGTAGACAGGTAAAATGAGTTTGTCTAACTACAATTCAGGCTTACTTATATTCAAATGAAGATATCAGTTAATAAAATCCTTTTAAATGTATTTTTTCTGCCATTTGTGTATTTGCAACTTCTGCCAGCACAGAGCTGCTATTACATGAACTTGGGTGGCAAATGGTATTTCAGCCTCTTGTGCTCTGCCCACACATGACACTTGCACTCAAGAAAAGGCCTTTGTAAAAATGGAACATAAGGAAAATTAAGGGAACTAGATGGTGAGATTTGTCATGCCTGAAACTAAGTCCTTCATTAAAATGTCGGTTACAACCGCATTATTTGGATCCAACAGCACATGGTGCGGTCGGAAACATACATTTGTCAATGAGAGCATGTGCATCAGGCTGAAACCGCACGCAGCACAAGCTCCTATTTAAAAATGGAAGTTTCTAAACATCCCTGTACATTACGGTGCTTGCCACACGCTGCAGGGATGTTGAGTGCCCCCAGGGCCAAATGCAGAGGTCCAGGGGAAAAGGGCTCCCTGCTAGAGGCCCCCAAGTCAGTTTCCGACAGCCAATCAATGTGGGAAAGGCTGACATGGATTGTCGGAAAGGCCGACATAGCTTGACTGTCGGAAACCAACATCGTAATCTACTTGGCGGAAACGCCATCCTCAAGGGATTATGAGATCTTTTCGACTGGCCAATGGGCTCCGTGAGCCCGGTCGAACTGCGTCGGATTCCGCAGCCAGTTTAAACTCCGACCGTCGTCATCATAATATGGCGGCCGGTGGCTTTCTGACCGACATTGTAATCAGGCCCAAATTCTCAGAATTCTTGTCACTGTTGGAAATGAGAGCTTATATATGCATATGCAAATCCTACAATTTGTGCACTATGGTTTTAAAGTTTGCCCCACTAGGGATAAACTATTTGTGACCATTGTGTACACATAATCCAGTCATCATGAATTGCTTTTAAATCACATAGACAGACAATGTTGAACTTTCTCCTGTTGACTGTATACGTATTAAACATGATGCCAATGAGCCTTATTTCAAATAGGTCAATGAGTGAATCAACATTATTTTTTCAATTTTATTTCATTAGTATTAAAATATAGATTTCACAAAAGCCAAATGTCATACTTCATATTTAAATAATTTTAATAATGTATGCACCTTGAAAGACGCAATTTATGGAATTGTAATTATAAAAACATCGCATGGCATCCAAAGTTTAGTTGTTAGGAATAGAGTTCTTAGAAATGTTTTAAATGCAGGGCGTATAAACAGAAAATGTTCCATATATTACACTCCTCAATTACATAATTGACATTGTTGATGATTCTTCGGATTTTTGTCCAGTACCAATGTTCCACATAATGTGCAAACCTCATGCTGAAAAATATAACACTGTCCTACTGGTCTCACTTATAAGGCTTGTCTTTATACAGAATCCCAGTATTCCATTTTTACTGATGTTTACAGATAAATACAGACAGAAAAAATGTGTTTCCTCTCTGTATTTATTTTTAAAAGAAGAAAAATACAGAAAATTGCGCCTCTTGTGAGAGACTCTCTAAGCTGTCTTTAATAAATTCCATGCCAACAGCTGAGCAGATAGACAGTATGGGGAGTTAACAAAAGATGAAATTACCTTAAATACAGCCATAGGTGAACATATATTTGTAGTATCATGCTAATATTTACTGGTGGGTGTAGTGTTGTGTTTTATTTGGCTGCTTAATTTGCTAAAACACGAAATGTATGTTTATCAGTTAAATAAATGTGGAAATATACTATTTCATGACTCAATTTTTTCTCAAATGCAAAATAAAAATGGATAAATACCAATAAGATGAGAAAAATAATAATAGATAAATACAGACGAGAATGTTAAAAAAAATACCATAAAAACAAGGAGCCCTATTTATAGCTTTAACTTTATTTGAGGTAGCTTTTGGGGAATGACCTTCCTGAAAAAAGCCTCAGTTGAATTCTGTGTCTCGGCATACCCTTAGAATGGCTGTTAACTTTGTTAATAAGCCAAGTAATAGTGCACGTGTCATATATGGCTTTCTCGGAACACCACTAGTGTAAATACCAGATTCCAAATCTGGTTATTCACTGCTGTGATGTAGCAACAGTGATAAACAGAAGTGTCCCACTATTACTACATCATAAAGGAATTCCAGCCTGCTATAACAGGGTTCTTAGTGAGCCTGCAGTGCACATCTGAACAACAGAGAGTACGGCTTTGGAACGAGAAGGAAGGGGCAGGGAAGGTACAGGGGATGCCACAGGTGGCTGGCAGGAAGCCAAATGTTGTTTTTTAATTTGCGATAGGGGTAAGAAGCCATGTTATCTATGGCTCTCTCATTGCTCATCTGCCACGTGCAGAAGAAGATTATTTTGCGGCCATACATAAAGTTATATGAGTAAAAAAGTTAATAATGTGGATGTTTTCCTCCTTGGGATTCTGAGTGACATCCTTGAGAACTCAAGCTTCCCACCTGTTGTCTATTCTGGGGCCGATTCCGATCCGGGTCGGAAAGCACTCCAAGTGTTTTCCGACCGAGTCGGAGTCCTGCAGTCCGACCGAGCAAGTACGATGCGGCCGTATGCTGCCGGACTTGGTTCGGTCGGACTCCCAAGTCAATGGGAGCCGGGTGTACCACGCGTGCATGGGCTCCCATTGGCAGAATGGGTACATCTTGCGCAAGGGCACCCCTACAGTGGGTACGCGTTGGTGCCATCCGCACCGTACATGCCTGTGTTGGGGGACCCTTGGGTCTTCCCCTGTGTCCGAGTCATAGGGCTGCGGGTGACAGGGGGTCCAACGCGGACCCCCAAAGGCAACCACCCGGACTTTTTGCGAGCCAGACACTCTGGCTCGCACAGGCTGTCCGACGCGTGCATCGTACTGGCTCGGTCGTAAATCGCATTCATTGCACGCCACAGTTAGCTTACGACCGAGACGTACGTAGCAGTTCGGAACCGGAAATGACTCGGTCGGTGAATTTCACGTAGCTCGCATCGTACTTGCTCGCTCGTACAGCTGTACGAGTCGAGCGGAAAACACGCGTACGGCTCGTAGTTTTTTTCCGGCCGGATCGCGTTCAGTGCCCTTCCGACCCGGATCGGAATCAGCCCCTCAATGTTACTCAAAGCTGCTTTGTGAAAAATATTCCTGTTATTTTGTGTTACCCATCTATAATGCTAAATATTTTCTCACAAGGACCAAGGAAGGCCACTAGCTCCAACCCTAGCATGTGGTCCCCACGTTCTGCTTCTTGCTCACAAGAGGCTTCCTCTTTAGCATACAAAACATGTATGTGGAGCAGCTTGGGGAAATCTTAAACTTGCTACACTTCAAAATAAATTTGTGCCAATGGAGTTAAAGTAAATCTTTATGTATTACAAGGTGGGCCTACTTATCTTTGTACAGCCCTTGGAGAAAGACTACTTTTTAACTTCCCTGTTCAGAACACAAGGCAATCTATTCTCAACTGTCCTGATTTCCTGCAGGATTAAAGCCCCTTTGCCATGTCTGAATCAGCTAGTTCTCTGAAACCCAGAACAAGTGGAATTCCTAGTCAACTGCTGTATTCTGTCTCTCTGATGATTGGAGCACATTGTAGCTGTGTCATAATGGATTAAGGAGACAGACACCTAAGAAGCCTGTAAGAGCTGTTTATAGAGAAGAGCTTCTATGTTCTTACCCCAGGATTGTAAGGGAGAACTGTAACCCTGCCTATAATGTCTCTGATTGATGCCCAGAAGCTGAGATCGTAGAGACTGAGGGGCATATTATCAACGAGGCGATAAAAAATTATCGCCATTTTTGGGTGTGTTTTCGGACGAAATGCAGCGATAATTTTAACGCCCTATTAGCAAGGACACGCTAACGCGTAAATCCATGCTTCTTCGCACTTTCTCTTAACGCCCAGCTTTGCATCTCTAATGAGATGCAAAGTGGGCGTTCCTCCCCAGAATAACGGGAGAAATGTCGCTAAGCGACATTTCTCCAATTATCAGGCCTCACGCAAAGCAGCATAGCGACAAGAAAAGTAGTGATACCCTCTGTTATCGCTACTTTCCTTACGCCTGCTTTGAAACTGACTTAGCCATGATATCCTATGGAAGGTGGATATCATGGCTAAGTATGTGTAGCCCTAGCAGCAAGCTATCGCCAAAAGTTGTGCGATGAACGCTGGATTTCCAGCGATAATCGCACAGTTGGCAGCTTGCGCTCTGAATTTTAGCACTTTGGAGATAAGCGTTGCTGATAGCACACTATCTCCGCGATAAAATTCAGAGTTGGCCGGTGATAATTATCCTCATGCTAAGTGCACTTAGCGATAATTATCGCCGGCCCTTGCTGATATGCCCCTGAGTTCACACAACCCATACCTGGAGATTTCCGAGGTAATGACGCTATTACCACGCAAGGATGTCCAAGTAGTAATAATAATACTGATTATAGCTAAATATTAGATAATTTCCTAATAGTTTAATGTGTAATATTAGTAGCACCTTTAATGGACAATGAGATTTGGTTGAAACAAAATTTAGGAATCAGTACATCTTAGAATTAGTACATTCTTGGTATGTACATTTTAGAATTAATAGATTCTTCATATTTATACATAATATTGGTTGTGTGGCATGGTTTTATGTTAAGCTGTTTGGGATTTTTGGAGAGTGTATTTACCCCTCAAATGTGTCTCTTGGCATGAGAGCAAGGAATAAAGAAAGCACGGGAAAGGCCATGAACTTCCAAAAATTATTGCACAACAAGGTCATCAGAACATTCTTTTAGGAGGTTTGCCTTAATTGGGAGTGGAGTCAGCACCAAATTCCAGAGGTATTGCATGTATGGTAAAGGCTTGACTTCCAAACCTGGAGCAATGAAATGTATGACTCATGAGAAGGTACTGCAACTCTGATCTTAATGTGCAACGAGGCTGGAGTTTCTCAAATTTCATTTAGATAAATTGAGACCCAAAATCATCCAGATATTTGTGAACGATACAGAGAGAACTGGAACCTAAGAAACGTACAGACTGGTAAAGACTACACTGGTTGTAGGCCGGGCAAGATGTGATTGTATCTATTAATCTTCAGTAAAATTTAGCCAGCATAATTTTGGATTTTGTAACAAATGGGAGATGACTTAGGTCGGAAATGTACTCCCACCGGCAGCCCTGAGGAGTTAAGGCATTAAGTGAAGTCATCTGATGGGGAATGGTAAGATAAACTGAGTTTAACAGCAGAGCATATCAGCATGTTAACTACCAACAGCATTTGGGCCTAATTAAACAACAAAGAGTAAATCAAACATTCTCCTCTTCTATAGATGGAGATTACACAGTATGGGAAGGGCGGAGTCTCCGAACTGCTTGCGATGCAGGGTGAGGTGAGATCTGGGGATGCTCATTAATCCAGGATTACTAGGCGGGGATCATCGGGAAACTCAGTTTCATCCTTGAAGAACGGGTCAACTTGATCCAAAGTTCCTTCTGTTGGGAATCCCTAATGATGTGGACCTTCCCAGGCCTAAACTATTATTCTGTGGCCTCAGACTGGTAGTGGCAAAGAGGGATGTAGCCCGATAGTGGGGGGTGAGTGGCTGTCCAATGCTCCAGGAATGAAGATAGGGATTGATATCTACATGACAGCAGAAAAACACATAAATGCAAATGTTATAAGCTGGATCAAGTATTACATCTTGGAGGTGCTGGGAGATGGTGTGGGACAGAGCCAAAATGTATTAGTCGTTTGACTGCAGGTGTTGTAAATGGGTGAAAATGTGCCATCTGTATATGTACTTCCCCCATGCTCTCTTCTACCCTTTTTTCTTCTGTATTCCTCACAATGTATAAACTCTTAAACACCTGTTTGAGTGAGACTTAGAAGCAAAAGTTAGAGTTTCAATTTATGTCATGGTCCATTTGAGCTTCACTCTGATCTATGATGTCACTTCAGACCTTGATGTAGACAACCTCAGTCTTCCTCCATGATCAACACATGACAGCTTCCCATTCATCCATGCATATTTTGTCCCTCACTCCAGTTTCTATGCCTCTCTTTGTTTGCTTAATATTCCAGTTGCAATGTATTTATTGAATGTCGCAAAACATACCATCTGATATACCTCTGTGCATAGAAGTGATTTCATTATGCAGTGTGCACATTATAAGCTAAATAAACATAAACAATCATAATATGTATTGCTTCAAACATTTGCATTATAATGAGAGTCATTATGCACATAAGTGTACATAACAATACACCAAAACCAGAAGGAAATTATTAAGTACCACTGATTGCCAGCCGAATCATATAACAAATGGTATATTGTTATTGCACACAACCCATATACTATGCATACATGTTTCTATGTTTTAATATACCTGTGTAATAATTTCTTCTATATTTGTATTTCAGAAAATTCTGAAACTGAAGATTTTAAAAGGTAAAATATATAAAACAAAATCATTTTTTGATAGTAATACTTTATGCATTTTGTGGGTCATAATGACAATGTATATAAACTACACAGGTGTGGAAATTATCATAGCCTCCAAAGCAATCACTACTTGTAGTTGAGTAATCAGAGCTCAATATGATTATGCTATGTGAGCAAGGTCGCCCTTCATTGTCATACCTGAATCCAGTGGTTAATTTGTAAAAAAAAATAAAAATAAGGGACGGGGCTCACGTCAGGAGGCAGCTTGCACTAACCCATTTCTCCTGTTACCTCCACCTATAACTGAACCAACTGCAAACCATGAAAGTGGGGAGGGAGTGTGGAATTGTATTCTATTGTATTGTATTGTATTGTGAATTTGTATAGCGCTAAAACTGTCACCCTGCGGGTATCCTGGCGCTGCGATTTGCCAAGTTGTCACTAGGCAGAACAGATATACCAAACGCTGATTTGGGCAGCTCATATTACTCATCCCTAGGGAAGAGCCATGTCTTTAAGCTCTTTCTGAATGGGATCAGTGATTTAGTCTGCCTGATGTGCAGGGTTAGAGTGTTCCAACTTTGTGAGGCTGCTATCCCAAATGCTCTGCCGCCCAGCCTGGTCTTCTTAAATCTGGCAGTGGTTACCAGACTTGCACTGGAAGAGCGGAGGTTTCTCCCAGGGTTGTACCAGGTGAATGTCTCCTGCATGGACATTGGACCCAGACCATGCACTGCTTTGAACACAATGCAGAGAGATTTGAATTGAATTCTCTCCTTGATGGGCAGCTAAAGGAGGTCCTTTAATGCTGCCGTCATTGATGACCTGCGCTGCCTATTTAACACCAGTTTAGCTGCTGTGGACTGGATCCTCTGCAGCTTCAGTAGCACTGATTGTGGTGCTCCCGAATATAGAGAGTAGCAGTAGTCCAGTTTGCTTAAGATTATACTCCTCACTACTAAGGGTCTAGTGGCACTCGGCAGTAGTGGGAGAATCTGGCGTTTAACCAAAACCAGCTCACAGGATTCTTTCCATGGTGCGTGATCAGTGAACCTCTTTATAAAAGGGGCCCTGATCCTTCTATGTGAAGGCATGAACTCCTAAGGGCATGACTTTTAGACAATCACAATGCAAATCCAAGAACAGTAGCATTGAGTGTAGTGTCCTAGGGAAGACTTTGATTCTGGAGGCATCTATATGTTCAGTGGTCGTTGTTGCCTCTGTCCTCTTACCTGAGCTTACAGAAAGTAAAACTCTGACCCACTACTGATGAAAGAGGATGTAATTATAGAGGTCATTGCTGCTTTGTGAATATGCTGGCCACTATGCAGCAACATACAGTGAACAGTGAGCTGAAGCCATATAATGTAAGCTATGCTCCCACAACAGTAGTGGAAATAGGTCCTATGGGGTACAGGGACCTTGAAAATGTGCACATTGGCATTTAAAGTGGCTTATCATGGCCCAAGTGTGTCATAGTGGGAGCATTCATCACTGAAAAGTGCTGGGGGCTGCATTTATACTGTGTGACACCACAGGGTGCCCAACCAATAACAGTGGCAGTAAAATTAAGTGTTTTTCAGTGTTGGACTGAAAAACAAATATTCACTTGGGCGGTGTTTTATCAGTTATAATTGATATTAATCCATATTTATTGAGTTCTAATTGAAAGACTTTGAGGACTCCTGACACCAATAGAGCCTCTTGCAATAAGTCTTGGGTATAAAGTGTGCAACGCCAATGTAGACTTAAAATATCAATAAAGCATCGCCCATGCAGTCATAAAGCTTTATATATAAATTATGCATGCCTCTGGGTTGTCTGTGTGCATCATGTTTCTGTGGCCCCATCAAATAAATTCAAGTGTTCATGCCTCATGGAGAGATCGTGCCATACGTAAGCAAGAAAGCCAAGGAAACCCTGGAATGCCGTCGTTTAACTTTGCCTCTGTGATGGGACAATCAACAGAGTACTGAGGTGAAACTTGCATGGCCATTCACAACGGTAAACTTACTCTTTTGTGTAAATTTAAGATTGTCTGCTATTCACAAAGGTATTTTATGAGTAGTATCTTTACGCATATGGAGTCTCCATACATAAAAAGATAAGACAGTTTTTTGTAGAAACCCTGTGTTAGAAGATAGATGGGTGCTTTTCTAGATAACATGAACTGTGGTACCAAATGTTCGATATGGGGTAACAAAAATGGAGAGATCTGTGAAAAAGTAGAAGGTTAACAGGAAGAGAGGCAGGAAGCAAAGGGTGTAGGTCTGAATTTTTAACTGTAATAGCATAAATACACTAATTTCATAAATATAATATTGATAAATAAATAACTAAAGATGTAATTAATATTGTAAAAAGCATAATACTGAAAACAAAATCAGGAATACATGAAAACAGAAAATAAACAAATCATATGAATTAAGCCAAGTGTGACAAAGGGAAAAGCATTGTATCCACTGCCACTTACTAGCAAGAAAAAAATAATCATGTTCAGTCATTTTAAACCATAGATCAATCAATCAATCAATCAAGGCATTTATATTGCGCACTACTCACCCGGAAGGGTCTCAAGGCGCTAGGGGAAGGGGGTCTGCTACTGCTCGAACAGCCAAGTCTTGAGCTGTTTCCTGAAGGCGAGGTGGTCCTGGGTCAGCCGAAGGTGGATGGGCAGAGAGTTCCATGTCTTAGCCGCCAGGTAGGAGAAGGATCTTCCTCCGGAGGTGGCTCTCTGGATGCGAGGGACGGCGGCGAGGGCGAGGCGTGCGGATCGTAGCTGGCGAGTGGGCGCGTAGAAGGCGAGGCGGTTGTTGAGGTATCTTGGGCCCAGGTCGTGGAGAGATTTGTGTGCGTGGGTGAGGAGTCTGAACGTGATCCTCTTGTTGACAGGGAGCCAGTGGAGGTCTCTCAGGTGGCTCGAGATGTGGCTGCGTCGGGGGACGTCTAGGATGAGTCGGGCGGAGGCGTTCTGGATGCGCTGAAGTCTGTTCTGAAGCTTGGCTGTTGTTCCGGCGTAGAGGGTGTTTCCGTAGTCTAGTCTGCTGGTGACGAGGGCCTGGGTGACCGTCTTCCTGGTCTCGGTCGGGATCCATCGGAAGATCTTGCGGAGCATGCGGAGGGTGTGGAAGCAGGATGAGGAGACGGCGTTGACTTGTCTGGTCATCGATAGGGAAGAGTCCAGGATGAAGCCCAGGTTGCGTGCGTGGTCCGTTGGCTTTGGTGCGGTGCCTAGGGCTGGGGGACACCAGGAGTCGTCCCATGCGGAGGGTGATGGTCCAAGGATGAGGACTTCTGTCTTGTCCGTGTTCAGTTTCAGGCGGCTCAGGTTCATCCACTCGGCGACGTCTTTCATCCCTTCGTGCAGGTTAGTCCTGACGTTGTCAGAGTCTCTGGTGAGTGAGAGGATCAGCTGGGTGTCATCGGCGTAGGAGATGATGTTGAGGTTGTGTTGGCGTGCGATGGCCGCGAGGGGTTTCATGTAGACGTTGAAGAGGGTGGGGCTGAGTGACGATCCTTGCGGGACGTCGCAGATGACTTCGGTGGCCTCAGATCGGAACGGAGGGAGGCGTACTCTCTGTGTTCTGCCGGCGAGGTACGAGGTGATCCATTCCAGGGCCTTCCCTTGGATACCTGTGTTGTTGAGGCGTTGGACTAGGGTGCGGTGGCAGACAGTGTCAAATGCTGCGGAGAGGTCCAGGAGGATGAGGGCCGTAGTTTCCCCGTTGTCGAGTAGAGCCCGGATGTCGTCGGTGGCTGCGATGAGGGCGGTCTCAGTGCTGTGGTTGGCTCTGAAGCCGGATTGCGATGGGTCGAGGGATCCGTTCGTCTCGAGGAAGGTGGACAGTTGCTTGTTGACGATCTTCTCGGCGACTTTGGCAGGGAAAGGAAGGAGCGAGATAGGGCGGAAATTCTTGAGGTCGGTTGCGTCCGCTGTTGGTTTCTTCAGCAGTGCGCTGAGCTCGGCGTGCTTCCAGCTCTCCGGGAAGGTGCCTGTGTCGAAGGAGATGTTGATGATGTCTCTGAGGTGGGGTGCGATGGTGGAGGCTGCTTTGTTGAAGACCTGGTGGGGGCACGGGTCCGTTGGAGAGCCGGAGTGGATGGTGTTCATCATGCGGGCAGTGTCCTCGGGAGTCACCTTGGTCCAAGTCTGGAGAGTGACGGTGGTGTGCGGAGGTTCTACCGATGGGTGCGGGGGCGGAGTCCCGAAACTCTCGTGGATATCAGCAATCTTGCGGTGGAAGTACGAGGCGAGGGAGTCGCAGAGGTCCTGTGAAGGGGCGATGTCGTTCCTTCCGGTGCTGGGGTTGGAGAACTCCTTGACGATGCTGAAGAGCTCCTTGCTGTCATGGGCGTTGTTGTCCAGTCGTTCCTTCAGGGATTTCTTCTTGGTGATGCGGATGAGCTGGTGATGTCTGCGAGTTGCGATTTTGAGGGCGGTCATGTTGTTGGCGGTCTTGTCGCGGAGCCAGGCCTTCTCGAGTGTGCGGCAGGCCTTCTTGGAGACCCTGAGGTCGTCGGTGAACCAGGTGGCCTTCTTGCTTCTGGGCTTGGTGGGTGGGTTCTTCAGTGGGGCGAGGTCGTCGGCACAGGTGGTCAGCCACTGCGAGAAGTTGCGGGCTGCTGTGTTGGGGTCCGTTGTGCTGACAGGTGGGTTCTGGCTGAGGGAGGAGGTAAGCTGGTCGGCCGTGATCTTGCTCCAGTTTCTGTGGGGGACCTGCTTCGGGTGGTGGTGGGTCGTGTTCTTCCTGAAGCTGAAGTGGACACAGCTGTGGTCGGTCCAGTGAAGTCCGGTGGAGTGGCTGAAGGAGATGTGTGTGCTGGACGAGAAGATCGGGTCGAGCGTGTGGCCGGCGTAGTGCGTGGGGGTGTTGACCAGTTGCTTCAGTCCGAGGTTAGCGAGGTTGTCCAGCAGGGCGGTGGTGTTGCGGTCGTTGTTGTTCTCCAGGTGGAAGTTGAGGTCCCCGAGGAGGATGTAGTCGGTGGAGGGGAGGGCGTGTGGGCTGATGAAGTCCGTGATGTCATCGCAGAACTGTGTGCGCGGTCCCGAGGGTCTGTAGATGAGGGTGCCTCTGAGGGTGGTCTTTGGGTCGGTGTGGATCTGGAAGTGCAGGTACTCGGCGGCGTTGAATGCGTCGATGGAGTCAGTCGAGATGCGAATGGTGTCTTTGTGTACGATGGCGATCCCTCCTCCGGTCTGGTTGACGCGATCCCTCCTGATGATCTTGTAGCCGTCCGGGATGGCTATGGCGATGTCGGGGGCTGAGGAGGCATTCATCCAGGTTTCCGTTAGAAAGGCGACGTCAGGAGCAGCGGTGTTGATGAGGTTCCAGAGTTCCACGGCGTGTCGGTGGACGGAGCGGGTGTTGATCAGGATGCACTTGAGGTGGTTGCTGATGTCCGTTCTGAAGGGTGCGGTGCGGGTTCGTAGGCAGGAGAAGTTGCAGGCTCGGCAGACGAAGGGTCCATGGGTGCGTCGCGGTGATGCTTGATAGCATCCGGGGGTTCGGCCGGCGTTGAGTGCGATGAGTGTTGCAGCAGCGTAGGTTCTGTGGGGGGGTGGCGGACGCGGGGGCCAGGGGGTCTGGCGCTGGGCGCGGGCCAGGCGCGGACGGGCGCAGACGGGCTTACCTTTGGCGGACCTTCGGCGCTCAGTCGGCGCGCCTGCTGCGCGTGTCCGCTGCGCGGTCGCTGAGGGGGCGTCATAAGTAAGGAGCCGGGAGGGAGGGTCAGCCGGGAGGCGGGAGGCGGGGGGACCAATGGGCTGCAGGGGGAGGCGGGCCTGGGGTCAGCATCGGCGGGAAGGAGGAGCGGACCAGGGGCAGCGGCGGAAAATGGCGCGAAAAGGAGGTGGTGGCGGCGGCGGCACCTACCAGGAGCGAGGGCAGCGGAGGTGAAGCGGAAGGTGAGGGCAGCAAGCGTTAGGCGTCAGGAGGTAGGCAGCAGGCTGCGAGCGTAAGGCGTCAGGAGGTAGGCAGCAGGCAGCGAGCGTAAGGCGTCAGGAGGTGGGCAGCAGGCAGCGAGCGTTAGGCGTCAGGAGGCAGGCAGGAGGCGGTAGGCAGCGGCGGCAACAGGAGGCGTCCAGGAGCGGCAGGCAGCAGGGGTGAGGAGCGACCGGCTGTGGGGGCACAGGGGGTCACCCACCTAGATGAACAAAACACATTTCTGTTGAAAGAAGTGTATTCATTGGGGAAAAAGAAGTGGAGGCACTCAACAAACGTCAGCAAACTGAGCGAAGAACCTGGGCTTAGGGATAAAAGGTGAGGTAAGGGGCAATTAAAGGATGGGGCTAAGGGGTGGGAAATGTATTGGAAGTGCTAGATTATCCCATAGGCATTGATTCCCCAAAATGCCAGGGGTAGCGGATGTGACATTACATACCCTTTAACCTTAATTACATCACAGAAAGTGACAGCCTATGGCACTTGAAACGTAATTTTCCAGATGTCGTGTCACATGGCTTTACCATGGTGACATCACGATCATTGACAATGCTAAAGTTCCATAATAACTGCATATTAAATATAGCAACACAATGCTGACAAATGTCTTTTTTATATACCACCTATATCAGGATGCTGACTTGATCTTTGAACGTTTTGGAGCGTTATACTTGACCTGAAACATGGCAAGTGAGCAAAGTTTGCAAGCCACACTTATTCTATAAGGGACTTCTTCCCCCCACTAGAATTTATTTTAAAGAATGTGGTCAAATAGTGCATTTTAAAGTACAATTTTGACACAAATTTGATGAAAAGTAATTGGCTTTGAAAAGATACTCATCAAATGTTCAAAAACTTTTATGGTGTACCAAGCCAACGAAACCTGACACTCCCCAGGAGTTGAACTCATTTTTTCCAAAATGTGCTGTGAGTACCCCCATATTTTTTTTTAAATGTATTTATTTCTTTATTTTTTACGGAGTTTTATATAGCGCAAACTTCACACGAATCAGGTATGAGAGCGCTTTACATACCACCAGTTGCATTACATGAGGACACATTCATTTTTGTTAGGCACGGGGAGATTAAGTGATTTGCTCAGAATCACAGGATGTTCAGCGTCATTGCTGAGACTAGAACCCAGTTCCCCAGATTCGATGTTGATCGCCCTAGCCCTTAGGCCAAGTCCTCTCCCCTATGTCGAAAAATACTTCCATTGTGCCATGGCCAGCATGGTGTCATGGGTTCCCCTTACATGCAGAATCACTTAAAATATGCCAGTGCCAGAATATTGCCATTTATACTGTGCTTATACCATGGGTGACCCTTTAGTCAAAAATTACCTGAGTACGTGAGGGCCAGTATTTTGTTATGGTTGCTACCCTCCCATATGTCAGGTTGTCCTTTATCCAGGTCTTACCTTCAGTGTGCTTGTACCAGCATTTTGCCACGGGTCCCCTATGCCAAGACTTTTCCTGAAGTATGGCAACATTTTCCATGGTTGCCCTGTATGCCAAGAATTACAGCTAGTATGCCAGTACCAGTATTTTAGCATGGGTGCCCATTATGACAAAAATGATCTCTAGTGTGTCAGTGCAAGTATTTTGTACCAGGTCGCTGTCATGCTATGAATGGCCTCACCTGTGCCAGTATTTTGCCACAGGAGTCTCTAAAAGACCCCAGGGTTCCTCCCTCAGTCCCACCCTCTTCAACGTCTATATGGCCCCCCTCGCAGCCATCGTCGGGAACCACGGGCTCAACATCAACTACACCGACGACACCCAGCTGATCCTCTCCCTCACCAGAAAACCCACTGTTGTCAGAAACAACTTCCACAAAGGAATAAAAGCCGTCACCACCTAGATGAAGGACAGCTTCCTGAAGCTCAACTCGGACAAGACAGAAGTCCTCATCCTGGGAGCCTACCCCTCCACTTGGAATGACTCCTGGTGGCCCTCTTCTCTTAGGAAGTCTCCCTGCCGCCACAAACCACGCACGAAACCTCAGCATCATACTGGACTCCTTGCTCATAATGGACCGCCATATAAACACTGTATCCTCGGCCTGCTTCAACGCATTCTGCCTGCTTTGAAAGACCTTCAGATGAATCCACACCGAATCCCAGAGGACAGTCACCCATGCCGTCATCAGTAGCAGACTCGACTACGGCAATGCACTCTATGCCAGCGTCACTCAGAAACTCCTCCGAAGACTCCAGAATGTCCAGAACAGCAGAATGCCACAGCAAGACTATTCCTCAACATGCTCTGGCGCAGCCACATCACTCAACACCTCCTCAACCTCCACTGGCTCCCAGCCAACATAAGGATAACCTTCAAACTCCTCATCCACTCATACAAGGCCCTTCACAAGGCCGAACCTGCATACCTGAATCACTGCCTCACATTCTACATACCCAATAGACACCTCCGTTCCGCCCAGCTTTCCCTGGCGACCATCCCATGAATCTGCAAGACCAGAACCGGAGGAATGTCCTTCTCCTACCTCGCCTCATAGGCATGGAACACTCTGCCCATCCACCTCAGGAAATTACCCTCACTGACGCAATTCAGGAAGGACCTCAAGACCTGGCACTTCGGATGAGATCAGCACTTAGTCTGATCTGCTGCCCTCTCTCCCCACAGTGCCTTGAGACCCTCACGGAGGAGTAGCCATGCTTTACAAACCCTGATTGATTGATTGAGAATTACATTCAGTATGTCAGGGCCAATGACATGCTTGCACCACCACATGCTCGCAGGTGTGACCCCTAACTTACTATGGATTTTCCAAGTGCTTATTAATGCTGGCTCCATACATGGAAAATACTCATTGTCTTGCATGCGCAAAAGAACAAAACATTGGTGCAGCAGGTGCAGTTGCATCCGGCCCAGAGGTCTGACGGGCCCACTGGACCCTGATTCTTGCTGTATCTCACAGTTCAAACAGTGGCTATGGCCGATTACACACTGGCTTTGCCACTGGGACAAATGTCATTGTTTTTTTACTTTTACTGATCAGGTAAGAAGCTCCTTTGCTCCTAATCCCTCATGTCTGTGCCTGCTGTAATGTCCCTACACCTCTTGAGTACAGAGGCCTGAATGCTTAGAGCTCCTGATATCTCTGCTTCCTCGGAAAAGAGGATCCTATGTCTCTGCTGTCATCTCTTCTCATCATCAGCAAAGAGGCGCCCAGCCCAGAATCATTCACATCTTTGACTCCATCCCTCTTTTTCCAAAGCACAAAGCTTCCGATGCCTAGAATTCCTCATGTATCTGGTGCTGTTCCACTCCCTTCTAACAAAAGAGGTTCACATTCACAGAATCCCACGTCTGTGCTTGCTGCACTCCTCATCCTCCTCTTCTGCACAGATGCTTCCGTGCACGCACTCCTCCATCCGTCAGCCTACTGCTCCTCCCCAGTGTATAATCCCGCCTCACCCCTACCCACCATACTGACCCATTCTAGGCATTGATAACTCATTGGGCCTGATTACGATGTGGTTTGGACTGCAACTGACAGTTTGTCGGTTGCCGTCTGAACTACATCTACTGCTGCAGTCCAACCGACACATTGGGATGAGTGGGGTTGGAGGCAGCAGTTGGAGGGACCGACCAACACAATCCAATGGGCTCATGGAGCCCAGCTGTCAGTCGGAATCTCCTCATAATCTCCTAAAGAGGGCGTTTCATCTGCTGGGATTATGATGTGGGTGTCCGACAGCCTTTCCATTCTGGCCTTTCTGCATGTGGCCCTGGGGAGCACCTATGGTGCCCCTCTTAATATCCCTGCACTGTGTGGCAGGCACCATGAGGTGCTTGCCACACGGTGCAGGGATGTTTAAAAACTTAGGGCCATATGTACAATGAAGTGGTGGAGAAAGGCGTTAGCCTTCATGGCTTAACGCCTCTCTCCGCCACTTCCGAAATGCAAGGCTGCACCATATTCACAAGAAAGTGGTGCAGCCTTGCGTTTTCCCCTGCGATGGCGGTAAGTTTGGCAAGTTAGCACCAACGTGCCTTGCACCATAGTGCAAGGGTGCCTGCATGCAAGGGAGGATTGTTTATGTGTAGGAAGGTGTCTCTTCCTGCACATAAACAATCCTAAAATGCCAATCTGTCACTTTCATGTGTGCGGCTTCATGCAGCACACATGAACGTGACAAAATTGCATTTTTTTTAAAAAGGTTTGTTTTGTACAGGAAGGGACACCTTCCTACACATAAACAAACCATGGCATTTTGCTTTTTCCATGTGTGCTGTACAAGGCAGCACACATGGAAAAAGCAAAAACAAGGAGAAATAATGCATTTCTCCACGTTTCACCAATTTACGGCCAGGATTTACAGGTTCTTAATTTTGGCACTGCATCCTATGTACGCCACCCTTGTACATAGGAGACAGCGTCAAAATGAATGGGTGTTGCTGTGAAACGCCCAGCGCAACACCCACTGCCCACCCCTTTCACGCTAAGCATAGCATGAAAGGGTGCCTTATGTACAAGGCAGCGTTAGGCCACGTTAAGTGGCTTAACGCTGCCTTGTACATAAGGAGCAGCCCTATCGCCACCACAACGTCAATATAGGTGACATTGTGGTGGCGATAGGGGCTTGTACTGCGGGTTGTTTCGGCCCAATGCACAAGCTCCCATTGAAAAATGGAAGTTTGCGACCGCACCATGTGCGGTCGCATCCTAATTGCGGTTTCAGAACCACCGACCTGAGGTCGGGCGGTTCCCTATCCGCAGCGATGTCAGTCAGAGGCAACTCCGGCCCACATCGTAATCATGACCATTCACACCTTATCACTCTTTGAATTCCGGTGCTTATAACGTGAAAAAAAGAAACTAAAAGCAATAGGAAAAACGAAACTAAAAGATGTGTCTGAAGATGAGATAAAGACAAAAACGTTGAAGGTACATAGAGTGGAGAGGTTTTTAAAGCAAGGGAAAAACTGGTGACACATCTGAAAGCCATGTCATATATGATTATAATTCTATGCTGCTGTACTTTGTAAATTGAAAATATCTAACTTCTTTAAGGTGGATACATTTTAAATCAAAAAGTGTACTTGTAAATTATAGCCAGACTTCACAAATGATGTTGTTTTCCTTCTTTCCCACCTCTGGAGGTGGAGGAGAGACAGGAAGGTGCCAACTAATTCTTCCTTTTATTATTGTGTTTGATGCACTTTCAAAGTACACAATGGACACGTTTAATGGTGTAGTCACTAATAAACAGCTCATGCCATTTCTACCTTCAGTGCAGCCTCTCTGAGACTCAAACCTCAAGTAAGCCTGAGTTCGGATCTGTCAAACTTAAATGGGATGGCCTAGATTAATCCGCGTAGGCCTGGATATACTGCATCTTAGGATGCAAAGGATCAGTGAGATCCAATCTGCTTCATTCTGATTTCCTTTCTTCCTGCAGCCCTATCTTCGAAGATGACCTGCCATCCGTCATGGAGATAGAAATGGAGGAGCTTGATGAATGGATGAACAGTCTAAGCAAGAATGGTATGTGCTAGCATGTCTGCATCTTCAATTATTGCATTTTTTTCATATATGTAAAGAGCAGGGGTCTAGAACGTAGGTCCAGGAGAGCTAGATCCATGCCAGATTTCCTATATAGCGACCAACAGTACATTTATATACAATGAACTTTTAATTAATCTGTTTTTTGGGTCACCGGTTATCATGACATATATTGGTCCCACATGGATCTACGGTCAGTACCCCACAAGAAGAGATAGCTCTGGTCTCTTCTCTGCCTCTTCAGAACATCTTTCATGGAGGAACGGCTAGAGAAAGAAGTGGCTGATCAAGGAATACAATGTTGCCAAGAGAAGGATGTAACACAATATTAGGTAGTACAGAGAAAGTCTGTCCAAACTGAAGGCTGGAAATGTGGATTTTCAACCTGTCTTAATAATGCATAAAATCACCTTACTGGTTTCTCATCGAGAAACTCTGGTTAGAAAATGCAAAAATACCCAAAGATCAAAGCACGCATGAGGCTTTATTTCCATTGCTCCAGTGTATCCTTCGGAAAAACATGTGCAAAATTACCAGCTGCCCTGGATAGTATGTTTTTTGTTTGTCCTAATTTGCACCAAGGTGCTTTTTGTATTCAAATCCTTTTATTGAAGGTTTGTCATTTAAAACAGAAAGGCACATTCAGCATTAGCATAGTCCAGTTGGGAGTCTGTTGTGACATGCAAGAGGGTCAAAGCACTTTCTGCTATTACAGCATGTACTGTTGGTAGCCCTAGTCATAGTCTCATTCACAGATGGCATGCGGTGAGTTATAAGAACAACGCTAATCTGATACAACTTAATACCCCACCATCCTCCCCGATCCACCAACTAGTAAACTTAGATTTTATCATAACAAAAAGTTTTCAAAGGCCTAAAAGCAAAATATTAGAAAGAGGAAACACCAGGGAAAAGGGAAGACTCAGGTAGCTATCCTAGAGAAGCTAAAAGGGATTGTGAGATATGTTACTGTATGAATGTTCAGGGGTGATCCGCACCCTGCCATGGAAAAAATCCTTTCGGTCAGGGGGTAATGCAATCGAGGGGTAGATATTATGTCAACCTATCTCCCAAAAGCAATACAAGGTGCTACTTTGAACGTTACTACATATTTGTAAGTGATATGCTTCAAGGCTCAGTTTCTCTTTGTGATGTTCGGTGATGTGGTGTTGAGAAATCAGTGTTGGTATTTTGCCTACTCTCAGGTCTCTGATAATGTTAGCCAGTTCTTCGTTTGATACTCGAGTTACCTCTTTTCCTCCTGAGTTCACTTTGGACGATCACTGAATCCAATGAACTTGGAACCCCTGATTGAAAGGCTTGAAAAGTGTGACTGGAATTTGCAAGTGAAACCCTTGATTGATGGCATCCCATGACCGATGGCCAGAATAGTGTGCTACAATCCATTCAAGTCTAGCACATTAGAAATTGGTGGACACCGTTAACAAAAAAGGATCTGTGATAAACGCCAAAAGTATAGATCTAAGGATGATCTGAGATCTCTCATTCTTCAAAACAGCAAGAGTGAATGGATCTTCTAATTTGAAATTTCAATGAGAGGAATTCTCTCACGCTATACGATATTTAACAGAAACAGGACAGGGTGGAACTCCACCACCCCATGGTTGACATCGAAAAGAATGAGGGAAAAGAACAACAGGGGCACCTGCAAAACCCCATTGATAGGTACATCATTCAATAAGCACAGAGTTTGGGGTTACAAAGAAAACAAGCATTTGCAATGCAATAGGTCTCGCATTTATACGAGTTTGAGCTATTGGCATTGTAAATGACAGTGCCTTTTATTTATGTTTTAAAAAAACCAAACTTAAATAAAAAGTATTGTCATTTACAATGCCAATAGCTCAAACTCGTATAAATGTGAGACCTATTGCATTGCAAATGCTTGTTGTAGTTTTGGCTTGTTCCCTGTATCTTACACTGTCTCCAGGTCAAGACCGTCTCGGGAGCGGCACGTCGAGGCCCAGGAGGCGGGGCGGGGAGGGCGGCAGCTCTCCTCCTCGGCTCTCGAGCTTCCTGTCGCCGGAGCAGCGGTGGAGTCTCGAGGACCGTGCCCGCTCCTATCGCGAAGATGCCGGACTTCATGGCGGTGCTCTCGGGCCTCTGCATCATCTTCACGGTCGGCATGTTCACCACGGGCCTATGAGTGTCCCCCACCCCCCGGCTCTCCCTCATCTGCGAGGCCCCGGTGCGAGCTCGGTTCACGCCTCTTGTGTTGACGTGTCCGGGCCCGCGCCGCCCCCTCAGCACCGTGCTCGCGTGGCGTGGCGCCTGCGTGGCGCCTGCAGCCGGACGATGCGAGGGGGGTGCCCAGCCCGGAAACAAGCCTCTCACCGGTGCCGAGGCTTGAGTGCATACAGACCCCTGAGTGGGACCTAAATTTGCAATTAATTTAGTTTTCGGATTCCCTTCAAAGTTTTCACCACAAAAGTTCAATTGGAAGGAAAAATGATCTGCTTACCTATTGCGTCGTCATTTTAAGTTGAAATGCTCTCCCCCCTAGTTCCTGCTCACACCTGCAATCGATGCCCTAATTAAGTGCGCTGGACTTTTTCTGGTGCACGTTATGTTTTTGTTTATTAAGCATGTAGGCAGTTATAAGTACATCAACTAATGGGTCAAGTGCAGGCAAATGGAACACTTGTGAGATGTGAGGAGGAAAAGTGAGGAATATTTAATGAAGTCATTCTAAACAAGCATTGGCCGCACGCGCGCCTCGCGCTTGAAGTTTAAAAAAAAAGAAAAACAAGCCTGGCGGAGCGTGGCGCGCGCACGCGCTTGGGGGCGGGGGAGCGGACCCTTTGAAGTGCTCCCAAAAGGCGGATTGTATGGCGGCAAGATGCGCGTGATTGTGCGCGTGCTAGCCATGCAATCCGCTTTTTGGGAGCACTTTTGAAACCCGTATTCTATAGTCTCACTTTGCAATCGCTTACGCGATAGCAAGGCGAGACCTAAAAATGGTCAGATGAAAAATGTTCTCAAGAATTACATTATGACACACAATTTTATAGTAAAGTTAACTTTTTACCAACATTGACTTTCTTGGAACTGCAAATATTGGTTTGTAATGTGCTTTTACCTATCCTTACCTATTAAGATTCGGTGACATCATGTATGTATGTCTATCTATGCAGCATGAGCCTTGCAGAGCAGGGGAGTGCTATACAGAAAAGGATATCCAAGTAGACTGGGCAGTGTGAAGATGGATTCTGAGGATGCAGAAGATGGGAAAGGGAAGGAGGCGAGCAAGAGGAGAAGATGGGTGTAAACAGTGGTTTAACTGCACTGGGGGATGGAGAGAGGACATGCATGGTCCAACTTCACTGAGTTTTCTAGTGTGATGTTTCTAGATCCTAAGTACCCTGCAATGCTGTAGTCAGTTGGTGTGGGAAAAAGCACTATAGAAAAATGGTTGGTGGCACCTACCAGGTAATGCAGCACTTTGTACTATACCCATGGTGCACAGGACATTTTCAGGAAAGGTCTGCCTAGTCCTTGTCTTGGGCAGAGCTTAGATGCTTCCCCTCCCCCCAATGGTATATGTAAAGTTCTGTTAATATGCCTTCCATCCATTCAAAAGCAATTAGATGAGGCAAACAGGCAGTCCCTCTATTCAGGGACGATTTCCCACAGTGAGCATAACTTATTGATTGAAAAGTGTAACCAATTTCAGTCAAAAGTGGTTACATGCTTACATAAATAAGTATATAAATCACAGAGGGGTGCTTCATTCTTACATGCATGGTGGTAACTGTTGCTAGATGCTGGCTAGGATTCTCCTTCTGGGAAAATGCCATTCCCTCATAAACATGACTTCCGAGTCTGATTAATAAGATCAGGGCTCAAGTGTGGAAGCCATAGCAGGAACCATTAGCACATTCAGCAAAGTGTAAATGAAAACACTGTGGAGAAAGAATGAACACTCTGGTATGACCAATGAGAGAACTAGCAATTCAAGGAAAGCAAAGTTGCTGTACCCTGGGGCACAAGAAGCCTCAGGAAAGAAACCAACAATTCACAAGAAAAATCCATATGTACATTCAACCAGAAGTAAGAATACTCCCTAAGTTTCAGGATGTACAATGGAAAGGGGATCGCTACGCCTTACTACAGTGTCCAGATCCGGGCATTTTTCCTTATCAGGAGTACCGTGAGCAGACAGGCAAGTCTAAGGGTCTCATGATAGGAAACCCCATGAGAAAAGATTAGCCTGAGGAATATTGGCTGCCTCATATCCATTCCTTAGGAGGATTAGAAGAATGAAGCAAAAAGAACCATTAGGAACACGTACCATCCTATTGAAAGAATGAAATATAACAAGCATGTTTCACTTACTACCTCCAGAGGTCTCTAAGTGAAGCAATGCCTGGTCCACACCAGTTGTTGATTCACTTAGGACTGAAGTTGCACACTTTGAGTCCTCTGGTGACTTTAATAAGAAGCGGGCGCTGACATACAGTACAAACTGTGTATCACTTCCACATATAGTCGGGTCACACTTCCTATTTAGACACATATGGTGGAATGAAAGCTCTGCAGCATCAAGATACCACATTGTGCTGTAGTTATGCCTCCTCACTTACTGACTCACTCTCTCATTCATCCTCTCATATTTTTTGTTCTATTTTTATAGGCTTCATTCCTATTATGGCTGTAAGCAGAAAACAACTATATTGGTTCCCGAAATGTAGTGGTCAGATGAGGACAAAGGTTCATGCCCTGGAAATAATCAATACATAGACAGGCCACAAATTCATGACGAATATTCCAAGTCAATCATATACTACATAATGGACGCCTATAGCCGACTTCCAACATAATGATGGTCATTGGCGCTCATCAGTGCTGCTTCTTAACAAGACATGAAGTTCATATGTTCATAGGAAATATTTACATTATCTATACATATTGCCTTATAATTGAACCATGCTTTATTAGGTATATTGCACCTCATCGTCCTTTACTCTACACACCTCTTGGCCAGCACTAGTGTTAAATTCACAACTATGGCAGGATCGTGAAGGCTTTGGTAGTTGTGTCAGGAACACAGCTTTATGATCAAGGGTCAGATTGCTCCCTAGAACAGGGTTGATGTAATTGGCAAACATTTCTCAAAAGTGCAGTGGAACTGAGCATCTCCATAGTACTAGATACAAAAAAACGCCAAACGCAGTCAGTTAGGTCACTTTGGACTGTGTAATATAACTCCTGGTGAAGAACCTATGTAGTATCAGTTAACGTCTGACATTCAGTAACATAAACAAATTCTTTCTCACCGGACTCTATGAGGTTACATCTCAAATCTGTTTCCTATATTGAATTTTTCCTTGTGGTTACACCCAAACATGACTCCACCTGGTATGATGTATAAATGAAAGTCTCCAGTCAAACCTCCCCCACAGCCCCTCACCTATCATAATGTTCTGAAGAATAGTGTTGGCCTTTAGTTACTTTGAGAAGTCAGTTCATCAAGAGTGTCTTTACTTAAACATGTCCAAGGTCTTGATTTGGAGGTTAAAGATAGGTCACACATGTACTTGATCCCATTGGCTTAATATTCATCTGCTCTCTAGTGGCCATCAATTGAGTCTCAGAATACCTGGTGTTATACCCAGGCACTGCTGAGCTCTCCCCAATAGAAACACGTCTGAAATCTTGGTGTTAAGGAACTTTGCCAACTTTTCAACATAGGGTTGGACTAGAATAATTCTTTACTGACCAAGAATGAAAATATTATTCTTTCGAGTTCTGCCCTCTTGGTCATCAATTCTCATGACTTGACTGCATTATTCTGTTCCGTTGAAACAGACAAAGTGTGTACTGTAGTAAAGACATTTTAATTGGGCCCATTTGTGCCCTAATCACACAAGCCAAAGAGTATTTTCTCTAGCACATCACAGCCAGTTTTATCAATAGTAGATAGGATTCTTTCTATTGCTTTAATTTATCTACGAATATTCCAGTTGCTAGTCTCAGAGCCGGCAGCAGTGGTTTCAGTTTCAAAAGTAGTAGAACCAGCCCTGTCAGAGTACAGCCTGTGGAAGACTGCTGGCTTTAAGTGAAGTAAAATCTTCTATTCACTTTTCTTTCCTGTCAGCTTTTACTATTCAGTGTGCACCTGTGGAAACATGTTCTTCCCCTGGGGGAAACGTACTTCAGATAGTTCTTTACTGCAATTGATTTATGAGTCTTCTAACAAAACGTCTTCGCACAAAATGTGAAAATATATGGAAAATATTTCAAATCCGTGCTAGAACCAGATGTGAAATCAGTGGAACAAGTGGGAAGAAAATCAATATTACTTAGAACAGTGTAAAGAAAAAAGGCGCAGGGTACTGCAGGCTGCACTCACTGAATTTATTTTCAACATTCCTGAATATTTCGAAAACAAGTTTATTGAAACATGAATGCATTCTACTCCCAAAACCAGTGGCTGCTGGCATGTAAGGAGATTTATTAATAAATAATAAAAGAAAATACACGCACCTTCAATCCTGGCATTACGTCCCCCTTGCTCGGGTCCAGGAAGGCAGGCTCCAATACAGGACCAGGAAACTGCAGTACCCAATCCTGGCAGTGCTTTCATGCAGCATGAAAGCAGCGCCAGGATTGGAGGGAGCAGCCTCTCTTGCGCTCCGGAGGTCACTGGAGCCCTATGCTGTCTCTAACCCAGCTGTCTTAGACAACTAGGTTAGAGAAGTTTAAACTGCGCATGTCTGGCTGGCCGTGGCAAGATGGCCGGTCAAAAAGCCATGCGCACTTTAAACCTGAAGTGCCCTGTCTATCACTGTTTTCTCATACTGCCTGCCTGGCAGCAGCAGAAAGCCCTGCCCTCCCTGTTCTGATGCTCTGCTCGGCACGGGGTTTTGAAAAATAAAATGTTAATAAATGGCCTTTATCACCATTTTATTTTTCAATTTCTAGGGGCAATTTGGTTAATGGGGCGACGCTCCTCCGCCTTAACGGAGGAGCCACCTCCACCCAAAACTCATATCTTTCTTCAGCTACAGTTTGTGATACCGAAGTCAAGGTCTCTCACTCCTTCTCACATGTGCCCACTACACATCTTTCCTCAACGTTTGGGTGTCCTGATGACTGGGCACATGTTTCCTCTGGCTCCTCTTTGCATGTTTAGCTGCTTTCAGTTGGTGTAATTGGGTGAATTGGGCTTGATTTGGAAGTTGGCAGGCAGGGTTGCTCCTTCACAAGCGTGATGGATATCCCGTCTGCCATATCACAATTCCATTATATCCTCTGGAACTTGTGATATGGAGGATGGGATACCCGTCACATTGGTGGCGGAGTAACCCGTCCACCAAAATTAGGCCCTAAGCGAACTGGTCGGGCATCTACTCTGAAAACACTTACAATGCAGGGGCCTAATGGTGGAACTATCATCAGTGCAGCCACTGCAGTTCCACCAGCGAAAAGAATCCACCGGACCCTAATTTTGCTCTCCAGGCAGGCACAATGTGGTATTTTCCTTTATTTCATTGGGGGCCAGGGAACCCTAGCTATGCTGCTGCAGGTGCCCACTGCTCAGCCAAGCTTGCAACTCAGCAGGGCTGCCACTAAAAATGATCAGTCTTTCTGTCAGTACCTGCAATGTTGCTGGCTATGGAAATAGCTGCCACGATGGCTATGTCTCCTTGGAACCAATCAGTGCTCCTTCCTTTCTAATATTTTATACTTTGGAGGTTCAGGTGGAGGTAACAAAACTATGTAGGGAATTAATACAATTAGCCAAAATTTATAAAATTGCCCAATTTTTGCTGAAAACTAAAATATCTGCAGGGGTAAACAAATTTTTTCCACAGAAAAATAGGCACTACAGGTTTGGACTGTCCCTGTTAGTGAGATCCACACGGACGCAGCCACTTAACTTTGCAAATCACGTGATCCCCGCATAATCCTAGACTCCAGGTTTATTTAGTAGGCCACACATCAGTGCGGTTTGCATGCAGCTAACCCTTAAGAGTGAAATACATGCTTGACTACTGATCATCTTTGTGTAAAGTATTCCTCTTGCAATGTGATGCTAGCAGTGATGCCTTATGTCTCGCACACGCGGAGAGTACTATAGGAACACCAGTACAGGCATGTGCCCCTGTGATGCTGTGACGCCTCTTTGAAGAGATGAGAACTACCTGGATTTAGAGAAAGGCAGACCCTTTCCAGACAGTCTTAGTTGTAAAGTGCTGGCTCAGTTTATGCAGCACAAACACTGGGCAGGCACTCCAACGCTCTCTGTAACACTCCAGATGGCACCTTAAATGGTTCACAGACTCCATGTCTGTCAAAGCCAACATTGGATGTGTACACCTAGAAGATGAAGACGAGGCCTGCTGTTGAGCATTATTGTTACAAGCAATTAGTGCAACCTAGTACAAACAAAGAACTCCAACATGTTGACTTGGCAGATGAGCATTCTTACTATTATATTTTCTGTATTAATAATAACAAGGATATGTTGGCCCTAAAAGGTTGAAATCTTTGACCTGCGTGCCTTTGTGGAGAGTCCTCAGCCCACTGAGCTATCTTACTGGTTATTTGGTTGCTAATAAGATTTTAAGAGCACACGCACCATTGAGCGTGGGTTGGCTGTCACATGAAACATGAAACTGCATTGCTTTGTCCACAGTCTGGCCTTGCCAACAGGCATAAACCCTCCCTGATTCCCATTGCAGGCCAAACCAATGGCCAGTCCAATCCCGTTCAGTCCACTGCCCACCACAAACATTTGTCTAGTAGAGAGTGCACTGTAGCCCAGCAGCCAATCCTGCTCGTCTGGTAAAGAGTGTAACTGGGCCTGGAGTCCGGCCCAATAACTTTCAAGATCAGTTTAGCGTAGAGCCAAGTATAGCCATCCCAGTACTAACCTGGCCTGCACAAGACTTGCCAAGCACATGGCCAAAAACTAAGACCAGATCCCACCCAAGGATCCATTCTGGGCAAATCACTTTAACTCTGATGTCACGGCTGTCAACCTTGAAGTTGCATCGAATCAGGTAAAATACAGGCACAGATACTTATCTGGACATTTGCACTGTCGTATGTGTGTTTTCATTGTTGAAATCACAAGCCAGATGGGTGCAGCGGGTATTGGGCGGACTGCTGGAATTCTGCATCCTTCAACAATGATCAGAATGTGAACATCAAGCCATTTGTCTCTAGTCAAAGTTCATAAGTTGTCATTATGGGTGTGTCAAGTTCTTGAAATTATGCAAAACGCTCGAACTGTGGTTTTCCGTTATATAACATGAAATGTTCAAGCAGGAGCACACCTTGCATAAAAAAAAGTCTTGCAAGCTATTGGTGAGACAATTTCTGCCGTAACCAGTCTCTCATGAGCCGAAATGACATTAAACTGCATAATTCAGAATGTGGAGTTCTTTCAGAAATTGTGCGATTATAAACAAAATGGTGTGCCTATGCTAAGTGTGGCTGATAGTACTACAGAAGGCGATAGCAAACTGCAATATGAAAAATATAAATAGGGGAAAACTTATTTTGATAAACCAATTCCTTGAAACTTTAACATTTAAAAAAAACAAATTGAAAGAATATGAACATGAATATGAACATTCTTGAAATAAGAGCCTACAATTACTTTGAGCCTCAATATCACGTGCCATCTCTTTTAGAAGACGATTTATGCAGTGGAGGTTCATTAATGTGGGCGGAGGGGGTCACACCCTCCTCCTTTTTCTGCCTCCTAGTTGTCCTTTTTCTTCTACAATTGAGGGTCAGATATTCTTTCTGCCAATAAACTGCCTCCGGCTGTCTGCTATGCAGACATTGACTTCAGGCAGCGTTCACAAGTCAGGTTTATGGCAGGCACAAATCATGCACTCTGAGCATGCGCCAGCAATCCTAGATTTGCCGGGCTGACGAGCTCACAGCCCTGTGGCTCCTGACATTACCAGCTCCAGCCCTGTGGCTCGTGACATCAGCAGCTCGGCAAAGCCAATGTATTCCTTGCTGAAGGACCTCGCCGGACTCCCGCCAATAAAGTTAGCACCGGGCACTGTGCGCTTCAGCTCTGCAGAGGCCAGGGCTACACATCAATCACAGGTCAGCAAGCCTCGCTGTTAACCCCACCCTACCCTGCCCTGTGACCAACCAAACAAGGGCGGGACAAAGTTAAAAGAAAGAAGCTGCGCCATGCTTCCTCACACCTCCCGGTAAGTGAAATTAAAACCTACATATTTCCAGAATAAAGTGCTCAGAATGCATTCCCCTTTTTCACCCCTCAGCAAGCCATACAAGCGCTTAGCAGTGTTTAACTGTGTTCGTGCCCTCCTGTCAGATATTAGTTTGTAGTTTGTGGCTGGAATCCCAAAGTGTGTGATAGCTCTGTAAACTGTAGCATTTCGTTTCCTAACAGCAGCCAAATTGACAACACATGTGAAATCCTTCATTGAAAGGCGCATGTTGTTAGTAGTTAATATGTGGTCAGAAGCCAAGGTTTAAAGCAACTGCTCCAGAGCACACTGTGCGAGTTACAAGTGGAAAGCATGAAATCAGCCTGTAAACGCCGTAGCCTTCCACCCATCTGAGCCCAGTCACCTGAATGTCATAATGATTCAAAGATTTCTCTACACTGCTTAATAGCACACTGATTTATCTACACTGCTATGAAGCACAGTTAGCGTAGGAGCAAGCGCTACTTAAACAGTGATTAATTATGCAAAAAACAATGAGTCACAGGCCAGCAGATGCACCTCGATTTGCTTTTCAGCACTCATTTTCACACGAGGAAGGACTAGTGCACAGCTGTTGGCTACATATGGTGACAGGATGCTGCATCTGCTTGGCTGTTAATGTGACATAGTGTTGTGCTTAAATCCCAGAAAATCCTATCTGACAGCAGAATCATGAAGCTTAGTGCTTATTTGTTCAATTTTAAATTTAGTGCTGGGTGTCAATAGGGTAGATACAACATGGGGCTGACTCCAGGGAAGCCCGGGCTGCCGACCATTGGGGAACAGAAAGAGGAGGGCGTGGTGATGGGAGTCTGAGGGCAGTCAGAATAAACAGCTAGGAGTTGTCTTGGGAGAATTCCAGTTCATATCCACCAATGGCATGTAAACAAAACGTAGGGTAAGATGCCTTTTTTATTTGGGGTTAGACTACTTACACCTGAAGTGGCACCACAGCTAACATCAATCAATATAATGTGCAGAGTACTGACCCAAACAAGAAAAGTGGCAAACAATACATGTACGCGTCAGGATGTTGAGGTTAGGGTGTGTGCAAACAACTGAAGGCCTTACTTGCACATTCATTAAGACAATGCAGTGTAGGTAAATGAGCTTCAAAAATATCTTCTTGAGATGGACGATCGGTAGCTCCTGTCTTAAACCACAGACCACTATTTAATTTGTATTTAAAAAAAAAAAATGAGCGCCAGGGCTTAAATAGTAAGTTGCTGCAGGCCGGCACTGCCCTCTGCCAGCAACAAAACGAACCTATTTTATGACCCTTTCTCAGACATAGCTTCTATCTCTATGCCATTGCAATGTAATGTGCTCCCCATATGAGCTATTGATGAAGCAATGTGTAAATATCAGTGCGTGTTATAATATGCCATATATTTCAGTCGTGGATTTACCCTGAGTTGTACCATGTTTGGTTTAAGTAGCTTGTCCTATGTCGATTTTCCATTTCATTCTGATATTTGGAATCTAACATTTATAATAAAATAACAACATACCAGAACTTAATGTAAATACAACTGGACAGTTCCTATTTATTTTGGAAAGGTTTCTAAATGTGGCCAGGTCTATTCTAAACCAACCAGCGGGTCACCTACATGCCACTGAATGACTGTGCAGGAGGTTGCAGGGGAGTGCTGGCATTGGCCTCTCTGGATCAAATAAGCCATTGGGAGGTAAAATGTAAGGCAAGCCAGAGGCTCTCTGTGCGTGTAGGTGCGGTGGAGGCTTGGAGATGCCGCTTGTGATTTGCTGAGGTTTTTTGAGAGGTCTGTCTTTTGTGTTTGCCTAAGTATTACTGCCCTTGTTGGCATAACGTGCGCATGTCACTCACATTTAGCAGTGTTGGGAACGGATCCATTTATGCAGAGATATGAAAGGACTGCTCACATGTATGCATAATGTGAAAGCTTGATTGCTTCTCCTTAATTTTCAGCTTTATGAAATATATATAAAATGCTTAATATTTGTAAAACTAGTTACGAGAGTTACATGTTTTATATAAACATTTTGTAAAACATATATTTGAGATGAAAGCACTGCCACTCTGAACATAGCCAGCATGGGCAGGAAGGACTGGAGAGTCCTGCCCAGTGCAGGAGACAACCAGTTTTTGGGGATAAGTCAATGGATGCTTCACTGTGCTTTAATGAGTTAACTGACTGACTGCTTCAGTGGAAGTTGTACAGCTGTAACAGGAGGCAATGTGTTTGTACAAGTAAGTTTAATTTTAAAGGCATGGGATGCATGGTATCATATGAGTTACGTACTTTCTCAGCCTACTTGCCAATTTTTCTTTCTATGATCAAACATTTGCAAGTTTTGAACCACTCATTTTCATGATGATGACAAACGAAATTACATTCCACAGACTTTTGTCTGATTATGACATAACAGTAAAACTTAGTGAACACTCCCCCTTCACCAGTTACCTCTTTCGCTTCTCTAAGCAAAAATTCATTTAACCCACCACCCCCAAAAATGCATATGTGCTGGTGGGAAATCGAATGGAAAAACATATTGGTTTCTCTCGTCCTCTCTGAAGCTTGAATCGATATCCTAGATTTTAGAGGTGAGAGGCTTTTTCAACTGTTTCGGTGAGACAAAATTCACAGAAATGTATTTTAGGAAGACTTAAGAGATCTGCTGCAGTGCTTTATAATAACATCTAAGCTATGGTGTGATATAGATGAATCTTTTGGACATTTTGTAAACAAAATTCCCTGTAGTAAAACCCTCTGTGCCCTCTTGGGACAGTTGTGCTTGCTCGCTACACTCACACCTGCAAATTCATGATTTAGTCTTAGCCTCACCAGCTGCCACTGGATTTTTTGCAAAACAATGGTACACTCACTTCCAATAATTTTGAAAAAAAATAGGAATTGAAAGTTTGTGCAGAATGTATTAAAAAAGAACATGGAGTATGGAAATTCTCAGGGTAAAATATTGTTTAGGGTTGCATTATGTTTGTCCATTTCTATTGTAATCATAAGAAGGAAGGAATAGAAATGGGTTAAAGGGACAGATGAAAGGCATAACAAACCAAAACAAAAGCACCAGAGGTACAGGGGAAAGGAAGTTAGGAAAATGAAGGAAGAATGTATAAATGCGATCCTTTGATAAAAAAAAAAATACAACTTCGGGAAAAAATGGCATTAGTAAAGGCAGATACAAAGGTTGTTTTGACTTGAGAAATACTAGGCTTTTCTGATTTACCAACAAACATGTAATTGATTATATGTAATTTGGGCTCATAAATGTTAATTGTGGACATCCTGAAAACCTGACTGGACTTTAGTAATGGATGACTTGATGACTCCGGGCTTAAATGACATCTTAAATTAGGGTAAATTATGCTGTACTTAAACAGGCATTAAGAGTATTAATTTGCCAAATATATTTCTTTGCAGTGAGAAACCAATAGGAAGCATTTATTTTGTGGAGAATAATACATGCTATTCACAGTCTCACTTTTGTGTATCCTTTATAGCAGAATCTGCACATCCACCCAGCAAAGAAGACGGAAAGGCACCACCGGTGATCACAAGGTAGGCAGGCAGCTTCCTCTACTGTTTGCCAAGTAGGGGCTAATTACGAGTTTGTGGGGGCGCAGCAGTGGCGGTCTTCCGACCGCCCTATTACAATTAGGGTGGTCGGACCGCCATTGATCCACCGCAGCCACCAGGGAACCGCAGTTCTCTGGCGGTGTTGTGGCAGTCCCATCCAAGCATATTACGAGTTTCCGCTCCACAGCGGTTTTCATGGCAGTTCCTCATCCATTAAAACCGTGGCAGAGAGAAAACCATGCCTGTTCACCATGGGGTGCATGCAGGGGGCACAACATGTGCCACCTGTGTGCATGCACCCCAGTCCCTGCACAGCATGGACTTCACAGTCCATGCCGTACAGGAACAGTTTTTGGCATTCCCACTGCGCTGCCCATTTTCTGGGCACCGCCATGGGAACATAAAAAAAAGACAGCCAGACACAAAAAATACTCTCAGGGCCTAATTCACAGAACTATCTTAAGAAAAAATCCCAAATTTACTACCATTTACTCATTTTAGTATTCACAGAAGGCACTTAGTCATTCTGGTATTCACAGAAGGCACTTACTCATTGATGAGTAAGTGCCTTTTGTGAATACCAAAATGAGTAAGTGCACTTACTCATTTTGGTATCCACAGGAGGCACTAACTCATCAGTGAGTAAGTGCCTTCTGTGAATACCAAAATGAGTAACTGTCTTCTGTGAATACCAAAATGGTAGTAAGTTTAGGATTTTGTCTTAAGTTAGTTCTGTGAATCAGGCTTACAATTTGACAGGCGGCCCGACCACGGGTTTGGCGGTGTGGCGGCGAGGCCGACCCAGTGTCGCACTGCCAAACTCGTAATCAGGCCCCAAGTGGCTGTGTTTACTGAAAATGACCTAACACTCAAGACTAGAGCGAAGCTCAGCTACAGCAGGTTTTTAGATTTTCCTTGTCTGTATGTTGATAGTGATATGCAACGAACACAATCTCCTGCATCCCCTGGTGGCGCAAGGGGGCGCAACTCCACAAGGGCACCCAACCCTCCATGGGGTCCCCATTGAGCCCAAAGCCAGTGAATATCAGTGAGATATGGAAGCCTAGTGGCCCCTGATTACATTCTGCTGGGGGCCTCATAATTTTGCATTACGCCATTGGCACCGAGGAGGGAGGGTGGACAGTGGATACTTGCAGAGAAGCTGTTTCACAAAGATTTTTTTTAAACGTCACTGCCCACTACGGTTGGTCTCTGCACAAATACACTTCCTAATTGACACATTGATGCACAAATGACAGTATGTATGAGTGTAAATGTAACTTGGTTATTCACAAAATATGAATTTTCACTCAGACTGGATTACTCATGCTTAAAATTACATTAGTGTGGTATCATTGTACATGTGAGTGAACCTCCTCATCAGTGGGTTTGTGGAGGTTTGTGGAGGTTCCAAGGGGGGACAGGCAAAAAATGGAGAAAACCACCAAACTCTCACGTTTATGGGTTTTTAGAAAACATTTGCAGGTGGTTATGCACCATGGAAATTGACAGAGATTATACTGAGAAGAATTGGCTTGGTGCATAAGAAGTAGCTTCTCTACTAGAAAACATGTTTTCTCCATGAAGACAAATGTTAGCAAGTGCAGCTGCACTTGGTTATATACACCCGCTGCATTTTCATTCAAAAGCATAAATGTTCACACATGAGTGTTCCTGGTAAGCTACAACAGTTGTAACTTCCGAAGGGTAGTTTCTAAATCTTAGTGAAAGAAAGTTAGAAATGTGCTCCAAACGTAAGAATAACCCTATGTGAATAAGTTCCCTACCTTTGAATTGGACCTTTAGTGCGCTCCTGGCCAATGCTAGCCAGCAGGGATGGTGCTTGTGCTGTCACTCCCTTTGATAGCGCAGCCCTGTACACGAACAATTAATAAGTTGTTAGGGATTTACCAAAAAGTGGGTGCAGCAGAGCCTGATGCAGAGTAATAATAGCAAAAGAAAGGTGGTATTACGAGGTCTTTGAAAAGTATTGGTCACAAATCTTCTACATGGAATTAGAAACTACGGACTGCTTTTACAGTTCTATTTAGTGGTTCGTTCAATACCAGTCAACCTCTGGTCTTCTGAAGATGATGAAGGTGTAACCTAATGGCAGAGCAACATCATGATACATTTTAACCCACACAGTTAAGGAACTTTTATGGTTAGAGACAATCCCACAGGATGAAATTGTATCTACTGGTGATTGTTTTTGAACTTCTCTCCCTTACTTTTCTGCTCCGTCAAGTACCAAGATATTGACGTCAATGATTACCTCTCACTGGTCCTCAGGTGTCAGAGGTGGTAATAATGATTTTAACTCTGAGTCAAATCCTAACACTGTTGCCTCGCTCTTAAGTTCTGCAAGTGTGGTGGAACTGTCTAACTTTATTACAATCCAATACAATTCAAAAAGACAGCGTTCATCTTGTCACTTCGACATCCACATATGAACTCATTACCACCATTTTATAGTCTCTTCACTGACTTTCCTCCAAACTCTGCGCATAACCCACCATAGCATCTATATACACGGTTTCCCATTTCTGATCCGCACGTTTCTTAATAACACCCTCCACAACAGCTGATGCCAGCTTTTGCATTGCTTTCTCAAGTCTGAAAAGTCAGATTGGCAAGCTTGGCCCGTTGTGCCTTTGGTGGACTCAAGCAGGAAGTCTGTTGAACTTCCTCACAGCTAGAACCTTCCCCTGAATGAGACTACTTAAGGACCCTAAAAGCCATAATAGGCCAACTCTTTACTCTCTTGGCTCCTGTCCCTGCCTCCTCCAACTGCCTATCACACACAGCCTCAGGTTATAATTAAAGTACAGTTAACTGGCACACCCAGTGCCAGGAAGGTCTTTTGTAGCAGTCATATGCTTTACAATAGTATGAAGCACACCATAACATATATTCCATATGCTCCCTTTGCTCAATTACAATTAAGGTTGCAAAGCTGTTCAAAAGGCAGGTTGTTCGGGATATGCAAGGATTTGTTCTACTGGTTTTGTTTGGCTGATAGATTTCCTGAGTACTACCTCCATGGAATTGGAAATTATTTTAAAAGGCATTGTTGTTACTGCTGTTCACTTGGTACATTAGTTGTGTGGTCCTCTTGGCCCTCAAAGACAATCTGATGTTTCTGGCAGAAATCTTTTATCATAATGAAGAGTGTGCTAACTCTTCCACATTCACCAAACAAATGAGAAGTTATAATGGGGAAAAAGTAGTGCTTGAAAACAAGTGTTAGTGCTTTTAGAGCAACTTCCGCATCTAACCATCATACATCATGTTACTATCATTCCCTATATTCCTTGGCTCAAGTCTAACCAAGACCTCTACCTGTCCTGTTCTGTTTTGACTTTTTGTGCTTTACGTATGGTCTAGGTGGTTAACCTTCACCCCAACAAGTTCCACAGAACTCCCTGGCATGACCAGTTGTCAGCAGTGCTTAATTTGTAAAATAATAAGTGCAGGTGCTCAAAAAATGTTCTTAAGAGGCCACCACCCATTGCCACTGGCTCCACCCACTGCCACCATCGGATCCAGTTATATTCACCCTATATTGCGGCCTAATTAATTATTGATGGAGCAACATTATAGGCTAATAAGTCAAAGACAAGGGGGGGGTTTGAGAAGCGCACAATCTAAACTTGTGCATTTAGAGGTGCTCTCATGTGTGAAAATGAACAAAAAAGGGTGCTCACTTGGTGAAATAAAGTATTCGCCTATGATGAAACGATTCCAGCCACCCATAATGCTCAGATGTGTTTCTCTTTCTGACATGCTAGGTTAACAGTTTGACCTTAATTCATGGGGCATGAGATTAGTGCAGGGGTGACAGGCAGAATCCGCATTGTGAACAATGACCACGAGTTTCTGGAAAACAAAAAGTCATAGATCTCAAAGACACATCGTTTGTGGGAGGCACTCTGCCAGTACACTTGGATGATTTGCCAGAGGCAGTCTGCACCTCTTCCGCTCTGACAGGGAGTGCCGACTGCACTCAAAAGCGGCTGGCTCCGGGGGTCTGCGAAGAACGGCAGGCAGGTCCGAGACACCAGCACTACTAAAGCCGTAAGAGGCCCTGCAGGCGCAGCTCCCGATGAACGTGCAGCAGCCAGATTGCAACACGCGGCGCGGGTAGCGAAAAGGATCCAGGGCAAAGGACGAGCCCCTTAAAGGAAGGGCAACACCTACACATCAACAAAGAAACAGAATAGCAAGCGCAGATACTTGCTATTCATGGCTTTATATAGCCCAATTTGCGAGAAGCCCACCATAACATGGAAAGTCTTCTGGTACATGTAGGTTAACCATTTACAAGCCTTGGCAGAGGTGAGTGACTCTCAGTCATCGGGGGACGTGGTGAGGGCATGTACTCAGCGCTTCGCTATATGGGATCTGTGCCTTCCAAAATAGCGCTGCACATATAGGGTCATAACAACATGTACATTTAATAATGAATCGGGTCAACCTCCCACGGGAGAAAAATTTAGCGCCTGCCCAGTGAAATAAGGGCCGGTGCTGAGCACCGGAAACTACTGGCACAAATTAAGCCCTGGGTGGCAGTGTTTGAGATGGAAATATAAAAGTGCCAGTACTTACTAGACCTTCTGCTGAGAAGAGCTGGTATTGCATTTTCAATTTAGATAAATGCAGTTATGCAGTACCTGCTCATTTAAAAACACTGTCATTGGCTATATCACTTCTTAAAAAGTGCATGAACTGCAGCAACTCTTGTTCAAATACTGCGTTCAATCCTGGGAACTTGGAGCCAGGGCCAGACTGGTCATTTAGCTCACTGAGCATTTCCATGAGGAGCTGAAGCCTTTAGAGGCCTTTGTTTTAAGTTGCAGGGCTACTGCTGGCCCAATGAGAAGTATAAGTAAAGATAAAAAGAGATGAGAAAAAAAGAGAATGGGGTGAGACCAGAGAGAAAGGGAGAAGAGAGAGGAGAGAAGGCTAAGGGGAGAAGAGATAGGACAGAGAAGGGTGGATGGATGAATGGATGGATGGATGGAGAAAGTGAGCAGGACTGGCTTGAACATTTCTTTCCCAGTCTAGCGCCTTAAAGAAAGTATTTTGGGTCATGCAAGCATAAGGAAAGTACTATACAAGCACCAACATAATACTTCAGATGTGTATGCATTGCCCACAACTGAGCGCAAGAAGAAAATATGCTTTTCAGGGCAGAGAGCTAATTTTACTCCACAAATGTCGACCTACAATTAAATGCACAAACAACATACTAATGGAAAGAAAACTCAGCGTGGCGACAGATCCCTTAGAGTTCCTGCTCCTACTCTGGAGAGCACAATTCATCACCCATTAGACCTACTGACTGCCTGCTTACATTTAAGTAACAGCTGCACACTAGTCTGCATTCAAACAAGCTTTCACGCCCAAACAAGTGTGTGAAACTGGATCTGAGGCAACAACGTCTTGCCCTCCTGCGTAAAGCAGTGGCAGCTGTTAGGGAACCGTGGCAGGGAGCAGGGGAAGGTGAGTACTTTAGGAAAAAAAAACTTACCTGGTGATTGCCGTGGCTAGCATCCACCTCTCCTCCAGCAGGAAGCAGGAACCAGGAAGCACCCAGCCTCCCAGAATACCCTGACCAATCACAATGCTGCCTTACAGCAGCGTTGTGATTGGTCTGAGCATCGTGGTTCGGTGCCAAGAGAGGGACTGGGAGGTTGTGCATGCTCTGCACCCAGGCTGTACAATACAGCCTGTGGAGAACATGCAAGGTGTGCATGACGGTTTGGCCGGCCCGAGACGGCCGGCCAAACCGTCAGGCGCACTTAAGGTGCAGTCACCACTCCTCCTCCATCGACATCAGAGAGTCTGTCCCCCCCCCCGCCTCACCAACCTGGCTGCAGTGCAACTGCAATACTCAAAATAACATGATAACATTCCGTTATTGGCATTTTATTTTTCCTTTTCACTGCTTTAAAGCAGTGGGGTGACGCTCATCCATAGTATGTAAACCCCATCCTCCATAATATGTCTCAAACAATATATTATGGTTCCAATTTAGAGATTGGCAGACAGGGTATTCTGTCACAAACATGGCTGAGTGACCTGTCCCTCAAACTGTGGTCCACTTGCTCTTATGAATCAAGCACACCGTCATCTTGGATCTGCCATCTGAAAGCTTACTCCACATGGCCCGCCAGATTATGGGCCCTCAAAGTAAAAAAATCAGACCACCCAACCTATTATATTTACGGCAGACAGTCTGATGTATTTTTTTCTCTCCATCACTGCCAGGAAAACTCTGGTGGTCTTGAATAGAAAAGAAAATGGGAGAAAACTTCTCTAGTTTTTTGTTTTTCTTTAATAAACTCCTGCTTTGGGAGTTTTGTTTTGCAAATCAAAGAAGTTTGGTGTGCACTAAACTTACAGGGGCAGATTTACAAGAACTGGCGCATCTCTGCATATTAGCAGAGATGCGTCAGTGAATTTGCTTCACGTAAAAAACCCTTGTGCCACCATGGATGCGTCGTATTTACAATGCGACGCACCGTGGCACAAGAATTGATAGATGCGTGAAGCATCTATTGGCGTAAAGGCAACGCATTGCTGGAGTCATTTCGCAAGCATGACGCAACTCCAGCAATGCTTCGGAATGCCTAATTCTATTATGCTGCGTCACTCCTTTCACCTGCTTCAAGCAGGCATAAGGTTTTGACGCAGTGGCATCGTGAAAGTGACTCAGGGAAATCTTGTCACTTTTACGAGGCTTTCTTACGTCGGAACGCCCACCCTGCATACATTATACCTGACACATGTATAATGTAGCGCAGGGCTTTACAACGTGACGCATCTCCTTAGATGCGTCACGTTGTAAATATGTCGCAATGTGGTGAATTGTGTACGACGCCACTGCGTCACAGAAGTGACGCAAAGGCGGTGTAAAGTTGTCGCAAGGGGCTTGTATTTCTGCCCCACAGTGCCTTCAGAGGAATCGCCTGGATGGCAGTTCCTCTGAAGGCACAGATATCACTGCTGGGCCAGTGAGGATTTCTACTTATAGCTAGTGTTAGTACATCAGGGTGTCTGACATAGTGTCCCCTGTCACCTTAACAGAGGATGAGCCACCCACCAATGTTTAAAACAGCCCATCTGTTATGCTGTTAAGTGCATTTGGTGCACATTCTGCCACTGAAAGATCCTGCAACCCCATTCGGTTCAGCACCTTCTCTCCCAAGTTTTGAGGTTTACATTGGAAACCAAAGTCTGTCAGTGTGTTGTGCATTTAGTAGTTAGCAGTGTGAGGATATTTGTTGCTGATAATTAGATGTGTTATACATGCTAACTGGGATATAAGGCTTGTGCACTCCCCTGCAAGTCTGCATGTGTAAGCCCTATATTTTGACTCTGCAGTTGTAAATATACTACTGATAAAAAACCTTTGTGAATAACAAACAATCGTAACCTTACACACAAGTGTAAGTTTACCTTAATGAATCAGGCCCACTGAGAGGATCCCCATTATAAAACACCCCGAATTCTGGCGCTTAGTGGTGAGTGAAACTTATACTGCATGTGTTCTCCTCTCTACAACTGCGCAGTGCTAGTTAGATGCATCCCTTGTGAGAGGAGGTGATGCCCGGTTACTTACCAGTAATTTTCATTACTCCGAGGCCATGTCTTCCTCGTCACAGCCCTTACATATGAGCTTATCTCCATTCATGCAGAACCTAATTACCAAACTTGACTTTTCCTTCCCAATCCAAGATGGCTCCCCTTCCAAAGGAGTATAAATACCTCACTTCCTGGGAAGAACTTCCTGAAATAACAAAGTTGAGAAAGAAATCAATTGAACAATAGGGAGAGGCCGGTGGGAACTCAGGACTGTGACGAGGAAGACATAAACTCAGAGTAATGAAAATTACTGGTAAGTAAATGGGCATTACCTCCTCGTCCATCTTCCTCTCACTGTCCTTATGTATGAGTACGTACACAAGGCAAAAACTGATTTTGACCAAATACACCACAAATAAAGCAAAACAAGGGACATTAATGAAATGACCCAAGCAATATGGCACTGCAGGAGGACCCACAGAACTCAAAACAGCCGCCCCAAAATCAGAGGATACATCCTCACCCAGAATTAAAAGATAATGGGACACGAATGTGTGGGGCAGAGCCCAAGCGGTATCAAAGCAAAACGTGCCGAATGGAAGCCCCGTCAAATGCTCCCAGAAGGCAGAAACACCCCTAGGAGACCACCCAGGGAAACACTCCGGGACAGGTCGGCCAGCCAAGGAATAGGAAAGAGAAATGGCCAATGCAACCAATGGGACAAAGCAGAGAAAAAAGGTCTGGAACCCCCCCTTCGCCAGACCTAAGGAGACAAACAAGGCCTGCAACTTGCTAAACATAGCAGCACGTTTCAAAGACACAGAAAGAGCACAATGCACCTCCAGGAGCAGACACAGGAGACAGACAAAAGGTAGACAAAACAACATCAGAATCCAAATAAAAAGAGGACACCACCTTCAGGACAAATCACCACAACGCCCAGAAAAAAACAGAGGAATGGAGAGGAGGACAATCAATGCCCCAACTTCCCCACCCTGCGTCCCAGAAGAGAAGGCCACCAAAAAACAACCTTGGCCGAAAGAAACCCGAAGTCAGCAGATACCAAAGGCACAAACAAATTATCCTGCAATGCCAGCAGAACCAGAGACAAGTCCCAAGGTGGCACTCGGGAAGGAATAACAGGACGCCAAAGAAAACAACTCCACAGTAAGTGAGTTGACAGAGAAGCAACAGACAAAACACCAGCCCCATGAAAAGCTTGAATCACTGCCCACCAACTACAGAGGGCAGAGACAGTCAAACCCAGTTGAAAACCGCCCTGAAGGAATGCCAACAAAGCCTTAGAATCACAAGAGGAAGAGGTTAACCCCTTATCCCAACACCAGATGAAAATATATGCCATTGACGGCCAGAAACCTTAAGGGTAGACATCCACCTTGACTGCTGAAGCAGCGCAGCAACATTCAAAGAATATCCACATCCTAAGAGGGATTGCCTCTTAAGAGACAAACCGCAAGCCTCAACCTGAGAAGCATGCCCAGTGGAAGAAGTGGCAGCCACTGTGGCAATGGATGGAATGGCAAACCCCAATGGGGCCCGGCTGACAGATCGAGAAGACAAGGGAACCAAGGGTACCTCCACCAAACCGGGGCAATCAACAGAATCACTGCTTGGTCCTGAACCCCCTACAGAACCACCCAAGGGAGAGGAGGGAAGGATGGAAAACAATAAAGGAGGCCCCTGGGCCAGGGAACACTCAGAGGATCCACAGCTGAAGCACTTGAGGACAGAACCAGACAACAAAAGAGGGGAAGAAGGGCAGTCACCTCGGTGGAATGCCAATCCTGTCAAGGGAGACAGAAACGAAGAAAGGACGGAAAGACCATCAGAGCCAGACACACTGTCACTGAGGAAACCATCAACACAGGGCAACGGATGCCCATACACCCTCCCCGGAAGACAGATTGCTGGGAGACAGGAGAGGGGAATGGATCCAGAGGCAAAACTTCTGAGAAAAGCAGAAGCACAGAGGTGCACAAACTACCCCTCTGAAGGAGCCAAAAAGCAGGTCGACCAGCAGACATACACTGCCATGTTTACCAGAGCAGCGGACTCTCCTAGTGTGGCACCCCAACCCATCCCACTGGTGATGGTTGTGAGAACCAACACAGGAAGAGGAACCAAAGAAAAAAAACTGGAGAAATGAGCGAGCTCGACCCCCACAGGAGAGCCCTGCAAGAAGGAAGAGACACCGGTTCAGAGTCTTGCACTCCAGAGACAACAGGAAATGAAGCGGGAATAGATGGTGAACAAGGGAAGACATATGCATCCCCCCGCCAAGCGATAAGGGTCAATCTAGAGGACATCAACCCCAGACAGGGGAGCCATGTAGGGTAGGATACCAACATTCCATAAGAGAGGCAGAACAGCTGGCGATCCCAACCAAAATAACACAAGAGGGAATACTGAAGGACCTCCTGAGGGCCAGAACAGGGTGGAATGCACTCAACGCCCAATGGACCTGGAAAAGAACCATGGAAAGCCAAAAGGAAGCACCAGAAGCATGACCCACCATCAACGAGGCAACTCCCAACACAGAAGAAAAGTCTCCTGCAAAATCAACCTGTGCATACCATTGAACCAGACCAATCAAGAGACCACCAAGGCTATATGTACAGGCAGAGATTCAGGCTCTCACCACTGTCCACAGCCCAGGAATCAAAAGCTGGAAAAACCAAGTGACCGAAACGTGGGCCAGGAGAAAATTCAAATACAAGCCTTGAAAGTATCTGCCCCTGAATACCACATCCACTGACGGGAATCAAAAAACAGCAGAACATGAAGCCAGAGGAACTATGGGAGCTGGAGCTCCAACACCAGATGTAAAGCAGAATCCATTGCTTTGGCAAACATATCCAGCAGCTCCAGAACATGTGAGAAGCCCCATCCCCTCCCCAAGGCACAGTGGGGTAAAGACCCTCCACACCCTAGGAGACCACAGTATGGCATCACAGAGAAGCAGGCATCCCCTCCCAGTCAGTACAAAAGAGAAAGGAAAACACGCACATAAAGAACCAGGAAGGCTCGGCACACCATGATACCCAGGAACAGAGAAGAGATTCTCCCCACCATTGTCGAACTGCAAAGCAGGAAGGACAAGAATTCAGCAGCAACTAGATCTCACACACAGAAGAACCAAAGTGACGTCCCCCAACAGAGGCAATGCGGTCCAAAATCTCTGCTCCCGAGCTCAGCAGAGGAGCGGGAACACGAGAACTGGGAGCGACACAACAGCGAGCTACCTTCCATCAGAGCCGGTCCCTAACCAGCCAGAGGAGGGGCAGCATATGAGGAAATCCAACAAATGGTTTAAACAAGCAGCAGCAAGAGCAGACAGCTCCAACCAACAAGGTAAACAATATAAAACTTAAACTCTGACACATCTGTGCCCTGCACTAACAGCCCACAAGGACTATATCACTCCCGCCTCCTACGAAGGGAACCATCCAAGGGACCTCTGCAGGAGGCACCCCCTCGCAATCATAAAATGCATCCTGAACAGCAGTAGTAATACCAGCCCGGAGAGATGGGGCCACAGCCTCCCCAGTGGATGGCCCCGCACAGCAGGAGTGTACACAGCATCACACATACCAACCAGAAATGAGGGAAGTACCCCCATCCTCAAAGAAATACTTTCTCACATACTTGTAACTGAGCACATGCAATCAATAAAACATCAGGAAGGAAACTCTAAGACTAAAACCTCTACCTCTAGGCCACAGTGACTGTAACCCCAAAGAGCAAGCGACTGGCAATCCAGCATGGTAACGCTGACCACGAGCGGGCTCCCTGCATGCCTGCAACAGCATGGCATAGGACAGGCAGAAGATCAAGGACATGCAGCCCAGATAGAGTGGAGGTACCAAATTGAAACCAAGCAGTCACCACGCAACTGCCGATGCCGCATAAATTGTATTAGTAACACAGCACAGGGCCTAATAATACAATGGCAGAGACGCCACGCACCTGCCGTGTAAAGCAGGACCAGGGGAATAAGTTATAAACAAAAATGAAAATTACCACACAAACATCCCCGAGGCCGTCACAGGCTGCCAAGCAAGCCACAGACACGTCCAGTGATTTTGTATGTCCCGCACAAAAAAAACAATAATAAAACCACTATAGCACGTCTGGATAAACAATTTTTTTTAAACACATATATGTAGTCAATAAGGTAATCTACTGCAGGAAAAAGAAACCAGAAAGTCCTTCCCAAGATGTGAAGTATTTATGCTCGTTTGGAAGGGGGCCACCTTTAATTGGGATGGAAAAGTCAAGTTTGGTAATTAGGTTCTGTATAAATGGAGATAAACTCAGACGTAAGGACTGTGAAAGGAAGGTAATAGTTTGTAGTCAGAAAATGACAATCTTAAAAATACCTGGCTAGTGGGTAATGCTGCTTTATTCGGACCCCTAGCGGGTATGATTAAAAAACAAGGAAAAAAATTAGGATTCAAGGTATTTATGTTCCCAAAGCCTAATGGTCGACATGTTTCTAGCCTACCCCTCTCAGCTATTCTTCAGGACCTAGTGTATTATGTGTGAGATACCTAGTTCTACTCCTACAGTTGTTCTACTAATCACAACTTACATAAAGTGCATCAATCCCACATGCTTACATAGGTGCATAAATAATTAATACCACCTGGTACTCATATTTTTCAAAATATCTTAAAGATAAAAGGGAAAGAACAATAATTATACTTTTCCCACGTTTGCTTAGCCATTTTGAATGGGCATAGTCATTGTGCCCTTCATCCATGTGAGCACCTCCTGGGTGAAGAGACAAATCAATAGTGACTTGTCCTCATGTTCATTCGTGGTTACCCGTGCCACATCTAGTGAAGTAAACACAAGGAGATGATGGACGGAGCACTGAAACATTCTAGACAATACCCAAGATCCATAAAGCTTTGGAGAAACCACCCAGATGCCCCATTGTGTCAGGGATCAGTTCTATCCTGAAACCCCTTTCAAAATTTTCAGATGCTTTCCTCAGACCCATAGTACAGAAGACAGCAACATACCTGAAGGACACAAAGGCAGTGTTAAATCTACTGAAGGATCTTCATTTCAACCCGGAAACACACCTCCTCATGGGCTTGGATGTGAAAAGCCTTTACACTAGTCTCCCTCATGCTGGGACTCTTAACACCATAGAGGAGATCCTTTTTGAGGTGGAGTGGGCCTACCAGACACGTGGGAACCTGGTCATGGAAAATTGTAAGTGTGCACTTACCCAAAGCTTTTTCCGTTTTGAAGTCACGGTGTACCTCTAGCAACACGGGACGAGTACGGGCAGCACCTTTGCCCCGAGCATAGCCGGCCTCTATGTCCATCATCTGGAGACCCACATGATACTCGCACTTACCAACCCTTTCAGAAACCATATAAAGTTATGGAAGAGGTACAGCGACAATCTCTTGGTGGTCCAGGAAGGAGACAAGAACAAAGCACTGGACTTTCTACTTTGGCTCAACACACAGAATGAGTTCCTTAAGTTCACATGTACCATAAGTAGGAAAGAAGTGGTTTTCTTGGACCTGAATATCATAGTTGATGGGGACAGAAAATTAAGGACAACCACACACAAAATAGCAACTGCAAAAAATTGCCTTGTACTTTACGACAGCTTCCACCCACGCTACTTGAGGGAGAATCTTCCCTTTGGACAATTCATGAGGCTCAGGAGGAACTGTTCAGAGCTGCGGGACTACAATGAACAGGCTAACCACTTGACTGAGAAATTAATCATGTGGAAACATACCAGGAGGATGGTTTCACAAGCTAATAAGAGGGCCCGAAACAACGAAGAGAGTCCCTTTTGGAGCCACCTGTCATAAAAGAGAAGGAAGTTGTATCACGACCTACAGCATAGCAGCTAATGTCGTCACCAAGATCATTAATAAACACTGGCGAATTTTGAACAGTAGTGCCATGACAATACCACGCCGAATGTTCTTGCACAGAAAAGGCAGAAGTTTAAAGGACATCCTAGTACACAGACGTCCTAGAAAACATCTAAACACAAGGATGGCCACTCAAGGGACCCTAGCCCCTTTAGTGGGACACTACCCATGTTGCAATTGCAGTGGCTGACACCTAACCAAACCTACAAAAACTCTCACACTAAACAACAATATCACATGGCAACTCAGAAAATTCACGAATTGTACCACAGAGAGGGTAGTGTACATGATCACGTGCTCATGCAGCCTCAACTATGTTGGAATGACCACTAGGAAAGTGAAGACTCGTATCTGCGAACACAGGAGCAATGTGCGTTGCGAGAGGACAACTACCAAGATGTCAGCCCATTACATTGAGAAGAGACACGCAGTTCAGAATTTTAAATGGGTTGTACTGGAATCAATGGAACATCACGAAATAGTAGAAGCCAAACTTTTCGAGAAGGAGCAACGTTGGGTTTTCAAATTGAAAACACGCATAGTGGGTTTGAATGACAAAATACCATGGGGTAGTTTTCCAAGATAAATCTCATGCCTAGGAACATCATGTACCGGTAACACCAGAATTAGATCCTGTACAACAACATACCTGACATGTTATATATGCACACCCATGGTGACAGGTATTGTCTAGGTATAAAATTTAGGGGTTGCCTATAATGGTTCCCTTTAAAATTTTAATTGCATATAGCAATGGGAGAGCCTGGGCATAAGGCATCCCTATACCTCCAGGGTCTCCCCACCTGAGTGTTACAACGTGCCATAACGCGTGTGTTCCTGGAAACATCACTATGTACATATCACTAACATTACGTATGTAATATCCCTCCTTCATTAATTAGCCACCTCCCTTTTTCCTTTCCTCTCTCCCCTGAATTCCTCTCCACCTGCCTGCTTTGTTTATCCTTATGCCTTATACTCCACTTAATCTCCCTCCCCTCACCCTTTTACATTACCCCCTTACCCCTCTGCACGCCAAGAACCAACGGATGTAACTTGTAACTGTTGTACCTTGTGTAACAATGTGTAATTTGTTAACTATGTAACTCTCCTCATGTAAAGCGCCCTGATACCTCCGGGTCTAGCCAGCACTATATAAAACTCAAGTAAATAAATAAAAAAATACGTACAACCCTGGCTGCAGAAAATATGACCCACACATGACCCTTTTAATTATATGCAGCTCCGGTTAATTAATCTTACCTTGCTACAATATCAGGGCTTTTATGTAAAATCTTTATTCGCTGTGAAATACGAATATAACCTTCCCCCTCCCCCTCTGCCCCCTTTTTTCTAAATGGGAGTACCAGCAACCCGCTTAACTCCTACACAATTTAGGGGCATTTCTATTGAAGCACAACAGAATAACACAGGCAAGACTAGTATACGTTCTTTCTTCCGGGTGGACCGGGATAGCCCAGATCATGGCAGCCATGTTTGTTGGCAGGTTATCGCACCAGCCTTTCTTCAAACGCGACACGTGAGCATGCGTATGTGCTCACGGTTGCTTTTTAATCAGGTACCGCAGTGGGACCAGGCAAGATGCGGTTTCGAGCGGCAAGAAAATAGGTTTGATAACGAAGTTCTTGCTTTGACGAGGTGAGTCTCTAACTTTTTTTTTTAAATCTTTTTATTGATTACAACAAACAACGGTACAGATATCACTCAGCACATTTTGATTCACATTCATAACTATGGTGGAACATGTAGGTTACTCTCAATAATCAATACATCCCTTGATTAGATTACTCCTGACTCTGGTTCATCAGCTGACAGTTGCGATGGTAAACTGGCGGTACACATGTCCCCCCTGTATTCGTTCCATTTGCCCCATATTTGCATCAATTTCTTCGGGCATCCCCTGGATACATATACTGTTTTCTCCATAAACATGCACCAGTCCATATCTTTTTTCCAGTCCATCACTGTCGGAGATTCTTGTGCCCCCCATTTCCTCGCTATGTTTAGCTTAGCAACCATCTGACCCAGCGACACCCATGTTGGTTCCCATATGTTTAGCATACATCTTTTGGCCTTGATTGCCAGTCTCTCTCCCAGCACATCCCCCATGCACAGAACTTACTAATGTGTGAGCACTCCCATATGATATGCAAGAACGTACCCTCCCGGCGGCACTGTCTTCTGCAACTAGGGTCTTCCCTATATCCCATCTTGACCAGAGCTGGTCCTGTGACATATATTCTATACAACATTTTCAGCTGCACCAATTTTAGATTGGAGAAAATTGCTACTTCCTTTGGCAAAGCTAGTGCATCCAGCCAGTCCTCATCCTCCAGCTCTGACAAGTCACTTTTCCATTTTTCGTGGAGCTGCAGAATAGGATCCAGTGAATTGTTAATCAGTTTAGAGTAAGTCAGGGAAATTGGCTTTTTCGGCAGGAACCCATTGAGAAGCCTATCCTCTAGTGGTGATGCCTTAGGAGGAGTCTCTCCCCTTGGAACCTCTGTCTGCAGGGCGTGTCGTACCTGTAGATACCGGAATTTCTCAGTTTCCGCCAATTCTTATTCTTGCTGTAGAGTCGAGAAGGGCACTACCTCCCCCCTTTTCCAGAGGTCACCCACCCTCGATATCCCATTGGTATTCCATTTATCGAAACCCCTTGTCTTCCAGAGTGAGCCCAGTTTTTCCGCATCTCACAGCGGGATAGCCAGTGTTATTTTCTTTGCCTATCCCAGACATCTAGGCGCCGCATGCCACACCTGAATCGAGTGTTTTGTGGGACCTGTTAGTTGCAATTTCGCAGGCCGTGTATAAAGCACACGGGTGTAATTGCCCCCAGGTAAGAGCCACCTATCCATCGCATATTCTGGATCATTCTGGGGTCGGCATATGCAGTGATTGATGGCAGCTAATTGTGCTGCCCAGTAGTATTTTTTAATATTCGTTATTCGGGAGCCCAATTGCCCCATCATACCAACCTCTTACAAGTTTTGAAAATGATACTCTTGGTGGGCTGCTTCCCCGGAGCAACATTCATTGTGCACCTTCCATCGCCGCAAAGTAGGATGCACGGACTGAGTTAGGTGAATTATGGAGAACATACAGGAAGCAAGGCAACGGCATCATCTTAAAGAGTGTTGCTCTGTCTAGTAGCGATAGAGGAAGAGTCTTCCAGTACTCCACATCATGCCTTAGCTGCTGTAGCGGCGGAAGTAAATTAGACGTATAGAACAGTTTGGGATCTTAAGTGATGAATAGTCCACTGAACTTTCATTATGATTTTCCAAAACAGTGTGTGACTACAAGCTGAACTTCCCGCCGGTAAAAACCCTGAAGCGTTGGCTTCAGTACAAAGATGTACGTGTAGTATGTGGTATATGTTGTGTGTTGTACATTGCGAATAATACTTCAGATCTTTGGTGAGAATCTTCAATCACAGTATGAGACGCCGGCAACTATGGATTTGTGTTGTGCATTATATGTGTTGTATGTCCTAGTATTGACAAGCAACTTTTCGTTGGTGGCTACTTCACTAGATATGCCACGGGTAACCACGAACGAACGTAAGGACAATTCACTATTGGTTTGTCTCTTCACCCAGGAGGTGCTCACATGGATGAAGGGCACAATGACTATGCTCATTCAAAATGGTTAAGCAAACATGGGAAAAGTATAATTATTGTGCTTTCGCTTTTATCTTTCAGATATTTTGAAAAATAGCAGTATCAGGTGGTATTAAATATTTTTATGCACTTGTGTAAGCATGTGCGATTGATGCACTTTATGTAAGTTGTGATTAGTACAACAACTGTAGGAGTGGAACTAGGTATCTCACACATAATACACTAGGTCCTGAAGAACAGCCGAGAGGGGTAGGCTAGGAGCATGTCGACCATTAGGCTTTGGGAACATTAATCCCTCGAATCCTAATTGTTTCCAATGTTTTTTAATCATACCGACTAGGGGTCAGAATACAGCAGCATTGCCTTCTAGCCAGGTATTTTTAACGAACACCTTCCTTTACCTCACTCCTCCCTTGCAGAATCACCTGCCATTCATAGTCGAGAAAACTCAGTGCTCCCGCGTCGTTCGTCAGGTCGCAGCATGCCCCGTTCCGCAGAGGAACAGGAAGGACCGTATGATGAAGCATGCCACCAAGGGGTAACCCTGGTTGGTGAGGGTTTTATGGAAAACTTTATGTTTTTCCACAAGTGAAGGAGCAATAACTCCCCGCACAAGTAAGTTTGGTCACTTTGCTTTTCTACATAAGTCTGGCCTTGGAGGGCGGCCCCAGCCTATATTCTCTAACTCTCCCGTTTTATGTATACATGTTCTAGGATGTCGCCAATAAAGTATATAGCCCTGTCGGCAGCAGCTGAGAATTGTTCATAACTGGGCTTGTGTGAAGTCTCAGGTACCTGAAAAGGCTTTCTATCTACTGAAAACCAGGTTATGATTTCAGCAGCGAAGGAAAAGGAGAGATTTTAAAAGAAAAGAGAAATGCACTGAGGTGCGCTTCAGTGCAGGTTCTTCTTGGAAAGCTGCGCAGGTATAATTTTCTAGCAGTAATAGCAGCAGTAATAGCAGCACTGTACGTGAGGCTATGGGTGTGAGACGCGTCATGGGGATCGCACAGGTGTGCCTCTGCCTCGTGACGTGCCCCGTGTCCACGGGCAACCGCCAGACCACCTTCTCTAACAGAAGATGATCTTATTGCCTGCAGGTAGGTTCAGCTGGCTGTCACAGCATACTGACATCTACACTTGTTCTCTATTGTGCCAGTGGGCTGCTCCCCAGAGCACTGAAATAAAGAGAATAGAAATCAACAAACCAGCAGTGCTCTCCTTTGCTGCCACCCAGTGGCAGCTTTCAGAGTTGCAAATTCTAGCTACCGGTTGCATCGCTCGAAAATGGGAGAGGGAAATGCATAATAGGCTCACAGTTAATTAACATTAACCTACTTCTGGTTTAAATTACTTGAAGCTAATTAGCACCAAGAGCCCCTGAATGTGGATCTCTTTTGGTAACTGTAGTGTCCCAGCAGCTCTGGCCAAGAGGATGTGAAAATATATCAGTCCACAACAAACAATTCTGCAGGGACCTTCAATAGGACACATTTAAAGCTCTTAACCACTTTAGCATGGCACCAGAAGCAGTTCGGTACCTTTGTAATTTGATGGTCGCTTGAGACACAATAGTCTGCGCCAACAACAAGTATCTTGAGGCAGGAACGGCGATGATTTAAAGGAGCTAAATTACAAGAACATATGAAACTTGAACAGCGAAAATAAATTGCTACAAAATTAAGGAGCTCCAACCATGAACATGTGGAATCCTGCAGAGGACATAAAGGCACTCCACCACCTCACCGTTGCTAGACTACCATACCTTCCTACATAAGAACCACTTAAGAACACGTCACCCTGCAGGAGGGATCCAGCGCCATGGTAACTTGTCTCAGGCTGCTATACCTCTGCCACACACTGGTATGTACCCTCCAGACTTGATTCAACACAAGGATGGACCCTCTAAGGAATTTCATCCACAATTGCATCTCTTCTTAAATACATCCGGAAGCGGAAGCACCGTAATCGTACCGGAGTCACGCCAGAGTCCAGCCAGTGTGCGCCCGTCCGCGCTAAGGACGGGCTAGGGACCTGGCCGGACCTGACCGGTATGGGGGAAGGTGGCTGCAGAAGGGGTAGGTTTGTGTATGCCTATCGGGAGATGATAGCTTATCGACCTCCTTGGGTACCATGTCATTTCACTTGCCCTCCGGAGGACCTTTATGATACATCTGCTTGCTGTTGTCTGCCCAAGCATCCTTTTCCGTTGACAGAGTCAGTCGTTAACATCAACCCGCCCAATGATCTGGCTTCCTCCTCCTTATCATCGAGTGAGACTGGCTTTCTTATTAATGCCAGATCACTCGTAAAGAACAACATAGCCTTTCATGAATTTGTGGCCATGAGAAACCCGTCTTGGGTTCTCATCACGGAAACCTGGGTAACTGACTTCTCTGGGCCCGACCTGGTGGATGCTATCCCTGAGGGCTATGCGCTAGTCAGGTTGGACCGGGTGGGTCGTAGGGGAGGAGGTCTGGGGATTCTATATAAGAGTTCCCACTCCTGCCGGATCTCTACTTTATCCGCCCCCGCAGACCCTTTCCAGGCTCTATACTTCACGATAACCTCTCCTTCCGCTGCTCCCTTTTCTGGTATATTGATTTACAGACCTCCAGGCCCGAGAGCGGACTTTGGGAATACCCTGCTCAATCTCCTAGAACCCTACTTTGGCTGTGCCCAGCTTACGGTTCTGGGAGACATAAACTTCCATCTTGACAATGTGGACTCAAGAGAGACGTCCTCACTTGTGGAATCTCTGTCTGCATTTGGTCTTCAGCAAGTAGTTACTAACCCTACCCATCGGGCAGGTCACATTCTTGATGGGGTGTTCTCCAATGATGTGAGGCTGAAGACAGAGATTCCTATACCGCTGGTCTGGTCCGATCACCTAGCGGTCCCCTTGAGGCTTCAGACCTCTCCCCCATATTCTAAACTGGGAGGTCCTGGTAAGAGGGAACCAAAGCGTAACTTTAGGAATATCACTGACGATACGTTGGTTCCTTTCATTCCTAATATATCCGCTGCCACAGTAAAGGATGTTAGCCTGGCGGCGTGTGAGCTCACTGACTCGATAGCTATGGCGGTGGATCGATTGGCTCCGGTTTCTCTCCGCTACTCTGCAAGAAAGACACCCTCAGCCCCGTGGTTTTCACAGTCTTTGAGAGTGCTAAGGCAGGGTTGTACGAGGCAGGAAAGATTGTGGAGGGCAAGCGGTGACTTCAAAGAGAGGGAAAAACATAGACTCCTCCTTAAGGGATATAAGGCTCGGGTGATTAAAGAAAAACAGGAGTATTTTTCCAAACTGACCTCTGCTCTCACCTCCCCCAGAGATCTTTTTAAAATTGCAGACTCTCTTTGCACCCTACAAATGCCTGATCCTATTCCTAGCTCTCAGGCCCTCTGTGACAATATAGCACAATTCTTTCATGCCAAAATAGCCGATATCTACTCGGCCCTTGCCTTGCAGAGAGCAGTGCTGAGCCCGCCCCCGTCGGCTGCTCCTGCCGGGGGAGAAGGTGGCAGAGCTCCGTCTGCGCACTTATTCCATTTCCCTCCGCTCTCTCTGCAACAGCTTGATGGGCTGTTGAGTAAGACCAGGTCAGGTTCCCCTCTGGATCCATGCCCTCTTAAAATCTTTAAGGAATGTCGGCATACGCTTCTGCCTCCGCTTTTGACCATTATGAATAAAGCAATACAGGAGGGTATTTTTCCTGCTCTGTGGAAAAGTGCTGTTGTGAAGCCCCTTCTTAAGAAGCCCTCTTTAGATCCGGAAACCCTCAAGAATTTTCGTCCTATCTCCTTGCTTCCCGCTCCGGTGAAGATGCTTGAAACACATCTTAATGAACATCTTACGGCTTTCTTAGACAGTTCGGGCTGTCTTGATCAGTCCCAACATGGCTTCCGGAGACATCATAGCACGGAATGGGCCCTTACCGTAGTGCTTAACAACATCCGCACGGTGGTTGATTCTGGCCATACCACTCTTCTGGTCCTGTTGGATCTGACAGCTGCCTTCGACACCCTATCTCCCTCGGTTTTGATATCTCGCCTTAGGGAGATTGGGGTGGAAGGACCGGCCTTGAACCTCTTGGCCTCCTTTTTAAATCAGAGGGTACAGAGGGTCAAATTGGGGGAATTCCTATCTATGTGGGGTCCCGCAGGGGTCGGCTTTAAGCCCTACCCTTTTTAACATCTATGTGACCCCACTTGCCAGGTTAATAAGATCATTTTGGCTGGAAGTGGTGTCATATGCAGATGATACCCAGATCATGGTGTCCCTTTCCCACTCGGTCACCTCCCCTGCTCCTAGGTTCAGGAACTGCATTGAGGCAGTTTGTCAGTGGATGATTCATAATTCACTAAAACTTAACAGGGAAAAAACCGAGGTCCTCATCTTCGGCAGGAATAGGGATATCTGGTCTTCGGAGTGGTGGCCCCCCTCCTTGGGAGTCTGTCCCACACCCACTGTCCTGGCCCGTAATCTAGGGGTGATGATTGATCCTGTGCTATTTCTCAGCAGGTTAACAGGACGGTTTCCACCTGCTGGGGCATTATCAGAACTCTTAAGAAGATTAGACACTATTTGGCGCCGCAGGCCCGCAAGCAGATCGTGGTTGCACTGGTCGCCTCACGGCTGGACTACTGCAACGCCCTCTACTCTGGCATCAATAAGAGCCTTGTGCGGCGTTTACAAATAGCCCAAAATGCGGCAGCAAAATTTGTGTTGGACGCTCCCAGGACTGCGTCAGCCACAGCTGCTAGAAAGAGCCTTCATTGGCTACCTATCCAAGATAGGGTTGCTTTTAAGATCCTTTGCATGACCTTTGTGGCCCTGACTGGCAGCGGGGCAGAAGGAGTGAAGGATCTGTTAGCTCCCTATGTCCCTAGCAGGAATTTGCATTCCCAGGGAAGGAATCTACTCTCAGTTCCCCGCTTTCAAAAAGATAAATGGGGAGGGAGAGCCTTTTCGTCACTAGCTCCTAAACTATGGAACTCCTGCCCTATTGAAATCAAATCCCAGCAGAATCTCCCTATGTTCCGAAAGGCATTAAAGACGTGGCTCTTTGCCAAGGCCTATCCGCAGGAGTAGTTCTGGTCTGTTTGATACTTTTGCTAGGCGCCTTGATGCCTTCGGGCTTAGTTGCGCGATATAAATTTGTATTCATTCATTCATTCATTCATCCTCCCTGCTACAAGGCCCTGGTAATAAACCTTTTATTTCTCTTGGAGCACATCAGGACTGGACTGGAAACCCAAAGCAGCCCTGGCAATTTTCTCAGACCAGGGGAACACCCAATGTCCAGTAGGGCCAGTCCGGCCATGGAGCCCATTGTTTAGTTGTGTCCTCCTCATACTATTATTTGTATCTCTATTTGTGGGAAATTGAACTTACAGCAACACTATATTTATCTTTTGTACAGTGCTTGTTTCCTACACCCCTGATCATATTTTTCAGACATTCATTTTTTGACGGCAAGGGTTCTGTCTCGTAAACTGTGGTTACCAAGTACAACTTCCCCTCCATTGAAGCTTCAACTGCCTCAGAATTATTTGTTTTGGCAAAAAGTGCATTGAGGATAGCCCACCAAAAAGCGTCTGTACGTTGTGAATCTCTTCTGCACACTGCTTTCATGGGCTGCTCCAGGAATACACAAACCAAAACTCCCACAACGTGTTCAAATTATTATCAGATGAATACAGATGCAATATTTGTGACACACTTAATAATAAATATTGAAGATTTTATTGAATATCCAACAAAAGCATAGTATTCTATTATACTCCCATATTTGATATTATATGGGAGAATTATTACATATATTCATATAAAATATGTCTTATAGTCTACTCGTTTAAAACATACCCTGGAACAGCTCTCATAGAGCACACATGCTGACACTCAAACCTATTAAAACATTCCTGAGCCTTTTGTAGATCCTAACCATCACTCTTGCATACTTCAAACTTTAATCTTGAATATCGCATAACCAGGATGTCGATACACGTTTCAGTGGACCCATGGAGATGAAACGTCACCTTCTTCATGGCAACAACAAAATACAAGTCTACAGTCTCGGAGAGAGTTTTACTTTCCAGTCAGGGTCTACAATGAAATATACATTAATGATTCACAAGGATGCAATATGTATTTCATTCATAATTTATTAAAAGGAAATGTCTCACCATTTAACAAGACTCCCAATAAATAAATAAAGGCTAAGTAGACTCTGGGTAGGAGCACAAACAAACAGCTCCGAGATATACATAACCACCAGTCATGGACTAGTTACAGAGGGCCTCAAGAATGGAGCACTCTCCAGGTTTCCTCTTTTGTCACTTATGGGCCCCTTTGCCTACAGAACCCAGATGTATGGGTAAGTGGAATGAATGAAACTATTGCTGCCTGGGGCGAAGGTACTTGTCGTGTTTTATTCCACTACTGTCTTGTCTATTGGGTTTTAATGCTACTACCACATCAAAGCTGCAGCCACAGGTACTCGGTGAGTGTGGGAGGCCGTCTCAGCTCACACCAGAGCCTACAACAGCCTTGTTATGTATGCCACACTCCCACAACTTTTCCACCCTATAGAATTGTGTGTCACGTGGCCCAGTTACAGTGCAGGCCACTCCACACCTGCAATTCCTCCCATGCCCAATGTTTTCTGGTTACTAACAGTTATAAAACATGCATTTGTCTACCTAGAGGTATTGCCAAAAGGTTTAGCAAGAAGTGGCCACCTTCAAGCCAGATAACTCCATCCCCAAAAGAAATGTACCTTTTTCACAAGTGGACAAAAGAGAACATCTATCTTGCTGCCGAAAAGAAGACGGCAATTATAGCATGGCTTTTCTGTCTCTGATGTTGAAGCAGCTGCTGCTCCAGCTGAGTCTGGAGTACCTTCTGGGACAACATTCTGCGTGCAGCATTCTGAATGGAGCCATGCATAGCATCTCCAAACGTAAAGCGCGGCTCAAAGAAGGATGCCAAAACTATTCAGCCATTCTCTGCCTACTTATATTGTGTTTACCACTTGCAAAACAGGACAGCATTTTTCTCACAATTGAGTTCCATCCATTTCACCAGGGCAGTCACTTTCCGTCTCCACTTTTGACTGGCCTCTTTCCAGCAAGTCGACAAATGGCAGACTTCTGATCAGTCCACAGTGTGACCATGTCGATGTTTGAATTCACGGACGTGTGTGGCAGGTCAGCGTGGCGAGTGGGCAGTCAGGCTGGGTCAGGATGTGACTTTTATTCAGCGGGTGTGTCCTGCAAACATGAACGTGGCCCGTACCTACTCCAGGAACTGGAACTGTTGCTTGTTGTGCCATGCTCAGTGCTGCGTTGTTTCATGGACTTTGGCTGCATGCAGCTGGAAATCAAGTTCAGTATTGTTCTCTGTTGTGTTATAAAATAAAAAGGCTCAATAGCATATATCTTTTAAATAATTGGGTCCTAAAACAATGACGGTTGTATGTAGGAGTATTAGCAGTAGAACAAACGATCGACTGAAAATGTAAAAAATGCTTTCTGCGATCCTTGAAATAACCCCCGAGACCATATGGGTGTTTTATGCAATGCCACAGCAATCTTTGCTACTTTTTATGTTGTTTTGTAAATTCGATGAACGCCTAGGGCTTTTTTTTATTAAACCATTTTAAAGAAGTTGGCTTTAGAAGCTGTAAACCTGCGCTAACCTTTCTTCAAATGCTCCAATCTCCGGATTGTACTTAGCCGGGTCTCCTCTGTTTTTTAGCATTCATCCGCTTACAGAAGATATTAATGTTTAACTTTGTATTCTTGTCTGTTGCCTGTTTTTAACTCGTGTTTTATGGATGTCTGGCATGACCACCTGATTAATATGCTATATATTATGAGCGTGTGGATTTGTTTGTCTTTTTTATGAACTTTTATGATTATTTTTAAGTGAATTGAAGGGTGTCATATGTTAGATAAGAAAATCAACTAAGTCAAAGAAGAGAAGGCATTTTTTAGAAGATAAAACATAACAGAAACGAGCAAAGCCAGCCTGCCACAGATTGTATATAAACACAGTCCATCCTAAAACAAATCTGAGCTCGGCCCCGCTCCCAGATTCTAAACATGGTTTTTAACTTCAAGTAGCCGTGGTTGTGCTACATTCATCTGGGCTTTGAGCCTTAAGGTTGACGTTGCGTTGCCTTCTCTCTAGTGCGCAGAAGAAATGCACTACTGAAAAAATACAGTGCAAGTCCTGTATTTTTATCAAAGTTTTGAACTGGCTTTCCAAACATTTGGAGGCATATTATCAGTGATGTGCATACATGTATACTGCAGCACTAGACCGTCGATCAAAGAACATATGTGCAAGACACAGTCACAGAAAAAATCACCACATTCGTATAGACGTCCTTCAGAAGTCCTCCCCATCTCTGAAAAGAATGTCACACCCATGACTGGTTATACGTCAAAATACTGTGATCAGTAATATTGACCTGCACATACATCAACAGAATATCTACTACCAACATATTGTCAAGATAAGGTTATGTAGAAAAGTATAGATTTCTTATTCGCAAATCCGGGGAAACTAAATTCTCCAATAGTTTGGTATTCAATATTGGGGAACTGATGTAAGTGAATGTCGATATTAACAACTCGGGGGAAAATATACAAGCCCCTTATCCGCCGGTGCGTCATTTTTTTTTAATGCACTGGCAGGGCAGTGTGGTGCTCCATATTTACAAGGCCACATAAAGTCACACTGCGTGGCTTTTCGTGGGCTTGAAAATACGGCTGTAGGGGTTCCCACGCAACACCCATGGATTCTGCCGTATTCCCAGATTTATAAAATTTCGTAAACTTGGGAATGCGTCAGAATCCTACGCCTCCCCAGGGGGGGCGTAAGGAGGTGCAATGAGGAGAAATACTTTTATTTCTCCTTGTTTTTTTCTCTTTCTATAAGTGCTGCATTCTGCAGCATGCATAGAAAGAAGAAAAAAACTCATGGGATTGTTTTTGTAACAATCTCCCCTAAAACACAGACACCCTTACACCATGGCACAATTATGCCTGCTTTGGCGCATGGCAGCCAATTGTGCACCAGTGCAGGGGAAAACATAGGGATGCAACATATTGTTGTAAATATGACGCATCCCTGTGCTTTGAAAGTGACGCAGCACGGCGCAGCCAAATGGCTCCCGGTGACGTGCTGCATCACTTTCTTGCAAATATGCCCCGCAGTATTTTGGTAGCACACCCCATTAACAGTGGTGTTATACGCTACAGTCACATTAACAAGAAAGAGCAAACACAGATCACGAAACCAAAGTTTAAGCCAGAACTTCATAATGCAGAATGTGATAACGTTATGCACTTCAGAAGACACTTTATGGCAAGCCTGAAAATAACAAGTTATTCAATTTTGTAAAAAAAATTAAATAAAATCCAAGCATAAACTATGTTTGCTAAGGTTCAAAGCAATCTTAAGGAGGAGAGCAAATGTATCTTTTTAACCTATGGATTTTTGTGTAAGCCAGATATCATGCTGCACATATCTCTTTGCAAAGGACCCTAAATTAAAAACAAAAATAAGGGGAACAGTCGAAAAACGACCTTTAAGAAAATTAATTGTACGTTTCACAATCACTTAACATGTTTGAATTCAGCATCATCAACGAATAGTGCAATGTTCAGCAGAATATGTGTTTTCCGACCTGTCCACCCACAACTGCTGCCTCTGACATTGTTGACCAGAAGCTATTTCTCAGTTCTCCAACCACCCTAGGTTTCAGAGTCTCTGCCCCAATGAGGATCCAGCGAGGATCTCTTCTTACTTGCTGGCCCCTGCTTCTACATGCCATGGTGCTCTCATGCATCAAATCACACTCACTTACAAGTCACAAGACCCGCCAGTGATGGTCCGTACATCAATTTCCTCATTTGCCATTTCTGTAAACCCATTTGAATTCATACCTTTCTACACCTATGAACTCCAAACTTTCATAACCAGTGCCTCTCGTAAAACTGTTAGTTGATAGCATCCACTGTCTCAGCTTAACCAGCTCACAAATGGAATCCCCTACTTTTATTTATTTATTTTATTTATAAAGTTTTATATAGGCGAACTTGACCCAAGAGGGTATCAGAGTGCTTTACATTTAGGATCGTTGCGTTAAAAGTTACATCGGATACAAGAGAATAGTAAGATACAGTACACATAAACAATGTTTCAAGAATTCGTAGAAAGGAGGGGAGGAAGGAATAATAGCGGGGAGACGAGGAGGAACTGTGTCTAATGTCCGGCTGGGTAGGTGACGGTCAAGGGGGAAACCAGGGCCAATCTCCTCATTAGCAGTCTAGCAGCTCCACCGGTCATCAGCCATGTTGCTCAGGTCTCAGCGTTCAGGAAAACCAGTTTTTAGTTTATTTGATTTGCGAAGGTTATATAGCGCTGTCTAGACCCGGAGGTATCAGAGCGCTTAACCAGAGGATTGTTGCATTACAGGGTACATCAAAGGGATTATATGGCGCTGGCTAGACCCGGAGGTATCAGAGCGCTATAACAGAGGAGCATTGCGTTACAAATTACATCAGTTACAATAGCGTAGTAAGGTACAGTACATAAACAACGAGGTTGAGAGAATTTGTAGGAAAGGAGGGGAAGAAGGAGCCATAGCAGGGAGACGAGGGAGAACTGTGTCCAATGTCCGGCTGGGTAGGTGACGGTCAGGGGGAAACCAGGGCCAATCTCCTCATTAGTTGTCTAGCAACTCCACCGGGCATCAGCCACTTCCCATCATTAACTACACCATCACAATAATTTCCCCACTCCCTTTCCCCTGACACCATTAATTCCTAGCACTGCACTCACCTGCATCTTTGATAACCACTTTGGCCACAATATGGGACTTTTTAACTTTATTCTGGCCATCATCAACTGCTATTCATTCAGGGCGCCTCCTCGTTGCCCCCTGCCAGCAGCAGCAGTTGCAAAACTTGAAAAATAAAATGACAATAAACCATGTTTCTTATTGTTTTATTTTTCTCCCACCGTGGAGTCTTAGGGGCAGGGCCAGAGGATGACAGGCACTGAGGGGCAGTGGTGGACACTGTTATTAATGTGCATGACGGTTTGGCCAGCCTTCCCAGGCTGGCTAAACCGTCATGTGCACTGAAGCTGTCTCCGACCCAAGCTGCGTTGCTGGGTTGGAGACAGCAGGCAGAGGCTTCCAGTCTCCCTGGGAGGGCGAATAGAGGGCGCTCAGGCCAATCCTGATGCTGCTCTCATGCTATGACAGCAGCCTCAGGATTGGCCGCAGGGCAGTCTGGGAGCCTGTGCTTGCCTACAGTGGAGTCAGAAGAGCGACGATGCAGTAGGATAAAGGTACATTTTATTTTTAATTTGTTTTTTGCTTTGTCCTGCCCCCCCACCCTGCCATTTTGCTCCAACAGCAGCTGCGACTGTGTTCATTGACAGAATATACCCTCACGTCTCCTTCCAGATAGCCTATTCTGGGCTTTACCAAGCTGGACTATGTGAACAGTTCAATTCTAGGCCCGTTGTACAACAATCGTCCCAGAAAGCTCTGAAATATGTCACACATCCCTTACTCACCTCCAACACTTTACAGCTCTCTTCCAGAACTGAGCTGGCTGGCTTTCAGCTGACACATATCCCTCTACATATTTTTAAATATAATCTTTACATTTCCTAGCAGCCCTGGTTGCCCTTCCTTGCCCGGTAATTCACTCCCACCCAGGCACTCAACCCCAATGCGAACTACCACCCACTCTCTTGTATCTCCATCAAGCACCTATCATTCACCCTGCTGGTGCCCTCCAACTAAAATGCTCAAATTCTTGTTCCCAGGAAAGAATTATCAGACTCCAAATAAAAAACCTAACTGTAAATCCACCTAATCTTTATTGATGGAAAATGGGTGTACAGTGTCTACTTTGAAGCAAACCCAGGCAAGTAATTCCACCGGACTAAATTGATTCTAGGTGCCCACTCATGCTTTTTGCAGTTTGTAATGTACCTTGGCTCTCTCATCACCTCTAACAACTTTACCTGTTGTTTGTAACCATTTGTAACAATCTCCTCTCACACTGCACTTGTATTATATGCTATTTTATAGTGTTCTATCTGATTCAAAAGGATTTTTATCTAAGTTGATGTGTCTTTCCCCTGTCTTACTCTTACATTTTCAGGAGAAAACACACCTTCACATGAAAAATGTTTTGTGAATCAAGCCCATTATGTTTGTGTTGCTTTTATATTACCTACTGGCGGTCATCAGTAGGTATTTATAGTTAGGACCCAGTTTCCATAGGAAAAGCGTTTTTTGATTTGCCAATAACTTTGTTGCAGTTTGATGAATCTTTGCCAAATTTTCCAAATTAATGGTCCACTCACTTCAGCTGCTGTGTTGAAAATTTGGAGGTGATTTGTCAAGCGGGGGTCGAGAAAAATGGGGGGGGGGGCAAAACGCTTTTTCACCATGTTAATTTCCATAGGAAACTTTAGACACTGCTACAGCCTGAATTGCTGAATGGAATTACACCAACTTTGGCAAAAATGTAGCTCTTGGTCCAGAAAGCACTCTTTTTGTTAAATGGTGTAAATCCATTCATTAGTTCCTGAGAAATTGAAAGATTTCTCAGATAGACAACTGTGGCCGCATCCATGAACCCTCCCGATCTGATTGGCAGTCAACACTTCAAACCAGGAAGTGTTGGCAGCCATCTTGTGACTCGGTTCAAAAAACATGAAAAAACAAGAAAAGGGGGCAGGGTAGAAACACACTCACCCCCTGAGCCTGTTCAGTGGGTCCCACAGGGACCCCCAGGGCCAAAAAAAGCATTATTATTTTTCAAGTTGAATCGCGGTGGATCCATGAATTTTGCCGAAATGTTTTAAAAAACTATGCGCGGCCTCCAAAGCTTTGTTTTAATAGGCCCCCGGGTGGGTCATGTCCCAGGGACAACCTGAAGTAATAATGCAGGGGCAGGGCGGGCCCCCACAGCCCCAGGGACCGCCACCTCCCCGAGGCTAGTGTATTGAAATGCTGGGGGCCACCCACTGCCTCATGGACCGCCACCTCCACGGGGCTACATTACAACGTGAGTGGGAGGGCTCCTGCTGTCACTGACCATGAGTGTCATGAGTGATGTAATACGTGAGGTCATAAGCAGTACATTGCAGGGGTGCAAGTTATAGTTAACTGAGGTAACTATAACGGCTGAATTGCTCTGGTTTTGTATGAGTGAAATGTCAGACTAACTATAACGTCCCTGTAACCTTTGGGTATTAATTTTGTGTGTATAAATATATATTTTGGCTGCACAGGAACTAGTGCCGTGATACTTTGGTGCCGATTGAAGAAGGGTCTTTTGACTTGAAACGCGTCTGGCTTGGGCGTATGAATTCTGGATGACACCTTTTGTCCCGTGAGTGCAGCCTTTGTGCACAATAAAGATTAAAATTAACCTACCTGATGACGGCTCTTCCATAAGAGGGAACTCTGTTGGTTTTGATATATATATATATATATATATATATATTTATATATATATATATATATACACATATACATTCTGGTATAGAAACACAGCTTATACTGATACATGTGAGAAAACCATTATTAATTTATCGACACGCATCCTGACATCTGATGAGGAAACACTTCTCAAACTGGGTCTTTCTTTCTGTCCCACAAGTGATTGGAATTATGTAGATACCAGAATTGATCTCTTCCTGTACATACGCAAATTGAAACTTATGAAATTACATCTCTTGGCCAAACGGAATAAGCAACGTACAACTAACATGACTGATACACAGGCGTCATCTGCAAATTTCACCATGAATGATATTGGCGACATCTTAGAACTTCATGCTTTGGAGACAAATAATTCATTTCCTAATAATGAATCCGATGGAGTCCAATTGCAATCTTTGGGATTCTCGATAGACACTAAACGTAGAAGTGGATTTAGAGTGAAATCCAAATTCAATCCAAATACAGCACATGATAACATTGAATCATTCCATTCAGTACTGATGCACGAACTCGTGAAAATGAGGGATAACCAAGATTATCGCATTCGGGATAATCTTACAAAAGGACAAAGATTAGCATTAAAGAATTTGCTGCAAGATCCCACTATAACCATCAAACCTTCGGATAAAGGTGGAAAGGTTGTCTTAATGAACATCGAGGATTATAAAAATGAGGCTCTGCGCCAGTTGAATGGCAAAGCTTGCTATGAAGTCATCAGTTGGAAGTACTATGAAGAAACAGTAACAAGATACCATAATCTTCTCATGATCTGGTGGCAACAGGACCTCCTTGATGACGACGAATACAAATTTCTCAAAAATGACAATCCAAAGGTACCATGCCTATATCTATTGCCGAAGGTACATGAAAACCTTAAGAAACCTCCTGGTAGGCCCATTGTGTCCTCTAATGATGGCCTACTTGAAAACACATCTATATTTTTGGATTACTTTTTAGCTGCATATGTTAGAGAACTCAGATCCTACTGTAAAGACACTACTGCCTTCTTAAAACGTATCCATGATGTGAGATGGGAAGAGGGTTTTGTTATGATCTCCCTTGATATATGCTCTTTATATACCTGCATTGATCAACTGAAGGGGGCTCAAGCGTGCATGTACTATTTACAACGTCAACCCTTAGAAATGCTGAATCATTCACTGATGCTTAAAGAGATGATGCTTTTCTGTTTACAGGAAAATATTTTTGTATTTGACACCACAATATATAGACAAAGAACTGGTACGGCCATGGGCACCTGCTTCGCCCCAAGCCTGGCGAATCTCTTCCTAGGCTGGTGGGAGGAGCAGGTGGTCTGGAGCGAGGCATTTGAGAAATTCACCGATCATGTGCCCCTATGGCTGAGCTATATAGATGACCTTTTTATCATCTGGGATGGGGGCGTAGACCTGGCCAGGGAGTTCATTGATGCACTATCTGCAAATGATTTAAATTTGAGTTTCACCCACTCTATTAGTAAAACTTCATGTGATTTCTTAGATGTAAGAATCACTATTGACAATATTAACAACAGACTGACTACTGCTCTTTTCAGAAAGGAAACATCGGGAAATGCATTACTACATGCTCGCAGTCATCATCCCCCCTCGTTAATCAGTAGTATCCCTTACGGAGAGATCTTAAGAGCCCGTAGAAACTGCAACACTGATGAAGGGTTCAACAGGGAGAAAAACACTATGATTATGAGATTTAAACAACGTGGATATAATGACAAAATCCTGAAACAAGCCACTGACAAATTGGGAACAGTGAAACACAGTGAGGTTCTCTTTCGTGAAAAGCAAACCTATCAAAACAAGGAGGAGACCATGGGTGATCCTCGCATGATAACTACATACAGTGTCAAATCTGGAAAACTCAAATCCCTTATGGCTCAACATTGGGGTCTCATTAAGGCTGATCCAGTAATTGGAGATAAAGTGGGAGAAGCTCCATTAATGACTTACAGACGACCCCCATCTCTCAGAGATAAACTGGTAAGAAGTTACCAACAAATGGAATCTAATCAGACTTGGCTACATGCCAGGGATGGTTTTCACAAGTGTAACTCCTGCAAAGCTTGTAAGAACTCTGTTAGCTGCAGGAGTTACAAGACACAGGATGGCAAGGATAAACCTATTAGGAAATGTATCACTTGCACCACGGATCACGTGGTATATCTCCTGGAATGTCCGTGCAATATGCGCTACATTGGTAGCACTAAACTCCAACTAAAAAAACGCATCCTTGAACATCTAAGGGCCATAACCAATCTAGATTTCAATTACCCTATAGCCAGACATTTCCAACGCGCACACAACAGTAATAATACACTACTGAGGTTCTGTGGAATAGACAGAGTACTGAAACATATACGTGGAGGTGACAGAGAGAAACAGCTACGTATCTTGGAATCAAGATACATAATTGACTTAAATACCAGGGCCCCCTATGGATTGAACAGGGAAGAGGAACTCAATACCCATATTGGCCAATAAGTCAGGATCAGATTCTTTCTGTAACCCAAAACTGTGTCCCTAGTGCTTTTATTTCCCCCTCTCCCTTTATATATATAGTTTTTTTTCTGGATTGTAGATATATACATATATAAAATATTATTATTATAGTACATAAATATCTATAAGCGCGCACCCTTACGTGCTCGAGCGTAATTCTGATTGGTGGTTACATGTCAGTCAACGTTCGAATCGGTCGAAATCAGGAAGTGTCGGCCGCCATTTTCTGTGTTTTGTGTGTGACAGTGAAAAAGAAAGGTGGAGAACGTGAAAAGGGGGCAGGGTAGAGAGTTCCTGACCCCCTAGCCTTTGTCAGGGGGTCTCTGAAGGACCCCGAAGGATGAAAAAAACATTTTATTTTTTTTAAAAAAAATCGCGGGGTGCGCGCACCGTGCGCGCACCGTGCGCGCACGGTGAAAAACCTTAAAAAAATATATATATTTTTTAAACGAGCCATTCCATATTACAGGATACAGTCAATCTATAACTATATACATAGGTAGTTTATTGTAAAATAAATATATAAAAAATATAATAATACATACATAACTTAGCATTTAAAAAACCTTACAAATTCACTTAAAAAACCATAGGTTTCACACACGTTATAGTTAGGAATTAGCATTTAAAAAACCTTGCAAATTCACTTAAAAAACTATAGGTTTCACACATGTTATAGTTAGCTGGACATTTCACTCTTAAAAAAACCATTGAAATTCCCCCCTTATAGTTAGTTCAGATAACTATAACTCGCGCGACAGCCACTCTATCACAAGGATGATGTCATCAGTGATGTCATGAGTGATGCCACTGACCATGTCATGAGTGATGTAATATGTGACGTCATGAGCAGTGGATTGCGGGCGCGCGAGTTATAGTTATCTGAACTAACTATAACGGGGGAATTTCAATGGTTTCTTATGAGTGAAATGTCTAGCTAACTATAACATGTGTGAAACCTATGGTTTTTTAAGTGAATATATATATATACATATATATATATGTGATTAAACTTACTTTAAAGCTTCTCTTTTTGTGGCATCCTTCACCAGCTGGCCTAAACATTTTCACTTCACTGAAAGCCCATAGAGCCAAGGTGAAACTATGCATGGAACAATGCTTTTACTTCTTCCATAAAGCTAGACACCAGGAAAATAATGCTCTCAGACTTGGAGTGCACAATTAGGTTAAGTGTAATCTGTCGGTGGGTGGAAATTGTGCAGTCTTCTGGTCATTCTCTGCACCACTGGCAGAGTGGGGAGAACAGATGAAACAGTGAGCTCAAAATGAGGATCTGTGGTGTAGCAGTGGTGCCATGTGCCCTGGTGCAAATGGGGAAAATAGTCCTATTGCATGCTAGTTAACTAGTAAAATACAGCAATAATCAGAGTTAAGTGGGCCCTTGAAGCCTTTGGATCTAGTACCACTGTTACACCATTGACATCCACTCCTCTGATGAGGGGGGAGTCCTCAGAAAATGCTTCTCTGAGCTCTCACCCCTACTAACAAGTATGGCAACCATAGTAAAGGATGTCTTAACCGACTAAAGCCCTCCCTCTGCCCAACCCCTGTTAAAGATTCTCAGTAACTGGTCTGGTGCTCTGAAGACAGTATTGCAGGTGTTCAAAGCTGTATCCCTTTTCATATGAAGAGATGATCCTCCTTCCCAGATTTGGGAACAACTTTTAGGTTTTGGTGCAGAAATTCTATCTTAATTGCCACAAACAGAAAAATGCAAGGACAGCAGAAACTATTTGTGATTGATTCAATGTGGCAGTACTATAGTGGTCATTTAGCCACTGGGCGTGTCCATAGGGAGGATATGTACCAATCGGGGGGGGGGGGGGGGGGGGAGAGGTATAAGTTTTCGTAGGGTTCACTCTACTTCCACATTTAGAATGTCCATAATCGAAGGGGAGTGAGTGCTACTGGTCTTCAGGGGTCTAGGTATTCTCAGTGTTGACCCGAAACCCTCAAGCAATCTCTACCATTGGTGGTGCAGGTAATCATCACTGTGGTGTGGGCGGCGTCACCATTGGGTTTCGCACGTAGGTCCCTGCCTACCTAGGTGAGTACCGCCTCATTTCGAGGAAAAGTACTGGTGGAATCCGTCTAATGGTGTATAAAATGACCTTGTATATCCCGAAAAGTAGCTTTAATAAGGGTGGAGTATACAGGGGTAAGGTTAAAAATGAAGTGGGGATGTTTTCAGGATGTGTTACCTATCCCAACGACACACCACAGTGGTGATTACCTACACCACCAATGGCAGAGATTGGTGGAGGGTTTTGGGTAAACACTGAGAATACCTAGACCCCTACAGACCAGTAGCGCTCACTCCCCTTTGATTATGGACATAGGGAGGATAGACTAGCAATGTTAAATGTATGTAATTCTGTGCACGTACACTCACTCCTGGAAGGTACAAAAGTACATCAGATGTGCCATGCACGTCAGAGTTAGGTCATACGCTGTCATGACATCCTTGTGTCGCAATTATCGCTGCTGCCGCGCTGCATAGCATAAATGAGTCACATTTCTGTGAATGTAGAATTGCTGCTCCCTGACAAAGGTGCTGACATAGATATGCACTACAAGTTGTTGAAGTCTGAACATATGTGCAGCAACAGTCACATTAGGGAGTAAAGTGTTTGTTTTTACAGCTACAATGTCACCTCGTTTCTGGGACAGGTACTCACCTTTCCCCGAAAAAATAACTTAGTAGTGATTTCACGAATGTAAAAAGAAAAAAACAGTTTGGGGAAAATAAGATAACAGTACTGCTAAATTGTATCGACAGAGGACTTCTCATTAGAATACTGTTTATGATTTGACATTTTTTTTACAGTTGCGAGGAATCCTGAGGTGAGATGGTAATGAGTGTTTGGCCAGAAACTAGACAGAAGGGAGCCCAGGATTTCCTGCAGACAAAGCAGCCAGAAACCATGCGCCGCCATCCAAACACATGCATGGTGTGGCTCTGTATGACTTCTGCGATGACATGAAAAGGAATCAACGTAGAACCACAGCACTTCCCGGTTCACGGAGATGACGTGTCCATCATCAGGCGAAGCCTTCCAGCGCCCGCTGTTGTGTGAATCCCATACAATTAGTTATCTGATTGTAAGGTGGTGTTTATGTCAGCAAAAGCGCCCCTTACCTGCAAAGGGACAATTCACGATTGACGTTACCTCTTATTTATTTTTGCTGTACATTTTTCACCTTTACCCCTACTTTCTTCCATTTCTATCACTCCGATTTTGCTTCCTTCTTCTTTTACTGTTACCGTTTCATGCTTTATTGTTAATAATCGCTCTTGGGCTGGGCCTACAGAGACAGACCTGGCACATACAGGAAGCATGGAGTGACGGTACGATAGTGTTTCGAACTTGCATCTAGACAGTCGCGACAAATGGCATTCCCACCAGCACTTCTATTCCAAGAAAATAGAAAAAAAAACCTCTTTTAAAAAAATTCCCTTTTTGAAATGATGCATGTGTGGCATAGCACTGGCAAAGCACATTCTGCTTCTTGAGATGTCTACATCCATAAAGGACATGATAATGATGTGAATGTTCTGAACAGAAAATCCCCAAAGGCAGACTCACAGTACAATCGGTGCTTAGACTCTGAGGGTTTGTAAACAGCCTTTGTTCTGATCCGTTACCATAGCCCCTGGAGAAAGGATGATTTATTCAATTTCAATTTATAACATCTTATAAAAAGGATTACACAAATTCTGATCTGCCTCGCCACAGTCCATACATTGTGGTAGCTTCATATAAAATTAAACAAATATGTTTAATCCAGTGCAAAAGAGACAGAGTATGAGTTACGTGATCGAGCATAAAGCCATGTAGTGCCAAACGCAGAATGAGGGGTGCAGGGGTGTAGCTTGGTCAATAAGATTGGGGGATTGGGGGAAGGGATTCAGACTTCCCAACAATCATGCTGAGATATTTTGTTAAACCACAACATATGGGAAGCACGACATGTCTTAAGGGGAAGTAGAAAGGGAAGGCATATTGTTAGGGGCACTTAAAACACAACAATTTTCAAACGAATCAACATTTTTTAAAGCCTTCAAAACAGAGACGAGAGAGTGAGTGTGTGTGTGTGTTTTTGTAAAAGTGGGCATGTAAAAATCTCTGGTGAAAATCAAAAGACATTTCACTATACGCAACTGAAAGCACTTGTACCCATGTGTTTACAGCAAAATACATTTTTAGGGGCTGTAACACCTCAAACACCGCCCCCCACCCCCCTCAAGCAACGCCCCTGGATGGGCGGAAAGTGGAATGTATAGAGATCAGACTCGAAAAATGGGTGATCTAAAACAGTCACCCAGACTTCGTCACTGCAGTCCTTCAATCCTTGCACTGTGGGCACCTGGCTGTACTGAACAAATACTAGACTGTGATGGAACCCCAAGGATAATGCTGCGTCCATGTTTATTGTGAACAAATATACAGAAAAAACAGACTTGAGCAAAACAGACCACTACCAAAGGAGTCACAAGCTAATGCATAATGCACCCTAAGACAGCCGACACAGCCATATGACAGCCACACCGGACGCATACAAAACACCTGGAAAGCTGGGGATCAGTGAGTAAGTTGTCACTTTCAAATGGTTGATGGACTGGGAGGACAACCAAATTGAGAAGCAACCTCAATGGACCAGCAGACGAATACTCCTGGCTTTTGAAAATGTGCTGCCAAATGAATTGCTGTTCCTATTTTTAGACTATTTCTTGGCTGCAGTCTCAAACCCTCCTCCAAAGACAGCATCTCTCGCTACGTTTGCTCGTCATGTTTAATATGAGGCTTGTATTACAATAGTTTCAAGACTGTAATAAGTGTTGAAGTTGAGCGCCAATAACTCAAAATATTCATACACTTTCAGGAAGTGCAGAGGAAGGGATTAATGCTCATGAACTCAATAATACGTTTTGTGGATTGCCCTAACAGCAGACTAGTCAAAGGAGGCTGGAAGAGTACCTATTTCCTGTTTCTTGCATTAAATGTGCTACAGTTTTGGCATGTCAAAGCCCCGTAAATAAGTAGTCTTACTGAATTGAATGAACCTAATATATTTACCATAGCAAGGTGGAAGGAGAAGTGGCTACTGCTGGGTTCAAACTCACCACACAAGATGTCAGCAATAAGCGTTTAACTCACTGAGCTATCTTGCACAAGGAAATCTACCTTCTGCATACATTGTCATGTTTATTATGGGGAATCATTTTGTGACCCCACTAAAATTCTGAAACGGTTACAAATACTTGAATAAAAATTACAATGCATAGTGTCCAGTCACTCCCATTTCATCTGATTATTGTCCATTGGTAACCAACTGTAGCATGCAGTGTAGTATGAATTTGACTCGACTCTTGGGAAGCTAAAGAAAGTTTGTTAGAATAAGCCTTAGCTAATAGGTTCAATTTGATCCCATGAGCATTTACTAATAATCTTTTAAGATTATGGACGATTATATTTCGATTCTCAATTGTACTTCAGTTTTATGCAATGGATGTGCATACATATGAAGATCTGAAATATATTGACAGGCAGAATACACAGCAATAATTAAGACAATAGTAGTTTCTGTTAAGTACAGTGCTTAGCAATGGCAATCCGTTCTAAAGCACTATATAAAATAAGTTAGTAGCAACATGGCAAAAAACTGTTGACAGAGCATAATATGGCAAGAGACTGAGTTATACACGTGCATAAAACATTAAAATGGAGGTAAAGGTCTGACTTTGTACAGTAACTTTTAAAATATACTTTGTGCTTCGGGTTTTGATTTACCGTGTGTTATTTTCAACACTATAATTGCACAGAGAGCACTGAGGCACGCATGCTTGTTAAGTGATAAAACAATTTTATCACGGATCACATACCTGTTGCAAAAATGATGATGAAAAACACGTGCTAAACTGTCAGACCCACCAGATTTTTTATCTTTCCATAGAGTAAAATGCTAAATGTAATATGGTATTGTTATTTAATTGCACATAAGTATACACTGACTAATTTGGATATTTTCTCAATATCTGTATACGTAATGACATTTTAATTTATTTGGGGAAATATCCAGCTTTGTCATTTGTTTTCCAAATAAAATAGCAACAATCCATTTAAAATTTGTTGTAACAACGTACAGTTATTTTAGTGGTTATATTTGACATGTCTGAAACTTAATATCTGGTCACTAAAAATGTTAATTTGGGGTTTTAGATGACTGTCGTTATAGCACAGTCGCTGTTTCTGTAACGTGAACTATTATTTGTTGCAAACACCTTCATTCCGATGCATAAAGTAGGTGGTGAAATACAGCTGTGAGCAAAAGAATATGTGTTTTATGACAGTTATCGTTCAGTAAATGTTTCATTATCGCATACAAATGATGTGGCAAACAATACAATGCAATAGCTCTAAGAACCTTAAAACATGCACATGATACTGTTTTAAAATAAATATTTTTAAATAATAACTTCCAAAGTTTTGGCACATTTTATATGCTGTAATATTTACTTTTTTTTTATCAATTCTTTTTATTTGCAACTTGTTGGTCATTACAAATACATAATCACATTTTCGTACATTGTAGCAATCACAGATTAATATTTACTTTTTAACTTGCTTTTTATTTAGGGTTGTTTTATTTCAAACATTTTGCATCATTTGATTGGAGACTTCGGGCTTTTGCTCATACATTTCTTGGCAGTGTTCTTAGGTTCTGTTTTTGCAACCTAGCATTTTCATATATTTCACATAGGTATGAATGGATAATTTATTGATATTAATATTTCTTTATTTATGAAATTTAGCTCATTGAAAACTTCTATATCTGCCATTAGGTTTAATGAGATGTGAGGTCTCAAGACACATTAGGACACAGAAGACTGGGAAATTGGAAGAGATAGCACATTGGGCAGTGAAAAATACACACTTGTACCCATAAATCTGCATTTCCCTGACCCACATGTGCAGCCCCAGCCACAAGAGGACCAGCACAATCAGGCACACTTCTGGATCAGTAGTGGTAAACCAGGTATTTAACCCATCTGTAGAGATTTCCCTCATTCTGCAAAAGTGGTTGTTGCAGCTCTTCACTATTCACCTCAGTTTGCGTTCAGCTAGTTCCGTCACTCTACCGTTGTTGTTTTCTCCCCTGTTCAGTTCCATATGATATTCTAGTTCCCCTGCCTTCTTTAGTGCTTACCTGCTTTATTACCCTCATGTTCATTTGTCTCCTTGTCCAGATCTTCTCTCACCCAATGCCGCATTGCCATATCATCTTCAACTCCTGAGTGGGGTTACGGTTACAGCGTCGACTCTGCTTGCATTTGTTTCCTTTAAGTCTAATTTCTATGCTAGTGTGTTAACCCTTTAGTAAGTTGTGTTCCCTCACCCATCGGTGGAATCCTCAATGTTCCCAGTTTGGCCTTGGTAGGCTGTGCCCCAGGAATTCATTCTGGGTTTGCAGAACACTAGTCTGCGGGCGTGTGACTCTCACTTTCCCTCTTACCGCATTTTCTCCTTAGTCTGGGTCTTCCTCAACATATTTGACCCAGTACAAGGGGTAGAGTCGACCTCTTGGGGCAGACAGAGGGATTGGCCTCAACATCCACACTCTCGAATCACTGTGTACATAACGCATTGCCAGACCCCATAACATCGAGTGTGAGGCCTGTTCCCTGTGGGCAATGGCACACACAATGATTAAGATACAAGATGATCTTGAAGTTGCTCATCGAGAGCACACATTGTTCCTAGAAAAATGAAACCAGGCAATCAACCGTCCCTGCACATCCAGGAGAAGAAGACTGAATCCCACTGCATCCCCTTGTAGCAATACCAGCCCAGATACAGGAGGGAGTAATCTAGTAACCGTGAAGCGGGAGTGGCGCCTTATGTATCCTCAGTTCTAATGCCACCTGAGAGGTTCACTGGATATCCATATCACTTCCAAGCATTTATGGCTCAATGCATTTTGCACTTTGTGGCAAACCCTCAACAATTTGCAATTATTTAGGCTAGGTCAATTTTATGTTACCTTACTTGAGCAAAGACACTTTAGCTTGGCTGACTCCCTTAATTTTGAATCAAAGGTCTCTGTTGTTGAGCTATCGAGCATTTTTACAGCCAGTTTAAGCTATTTTTGGTAAAATAACAAATAAAGGTGACCATACATGCTGCGTTTCTCTTCTTTTGAAAAGCCAAGGAGAATCTGGGGATCTAGTGCCCTATATCAACCATTTCTAGCAGTTAGTTGCAGAGGCAGCCTGGTCAGATGCGTCTGTACTAGTGGTCTTCAACCAAGACCTTTGTAAAGGTCTAATGGAGGCTTTTTCTTAAGGGTTTAATAGACAAACAGCCACTACTGCACTTATTGATCTCACATTACAATTTGATGCCAAACGAACTGAGAGAAGCCAAAACTGACATTAGATTCCAGCAAATATATCTCTTCCTGTCTCTGCAGAAGCTGCAAAAGTAGACATAAGTTCCAATGACAAAGCCATGCAAATGGGGAATATTTGTAGAACACTATCTACAGAAGAGAAGGATCAGACAAAAGAGGAAGGCCTTTTATGTGCTGTGGCGTGTTTAGACAAAGTATCAGAAACAAAAATATAGTGGTCAAAATATCGTGTCAAGAACATCAAGGACAAAAATATTGTAAAGGTAAGTTTCTATGGGTAAGTTTTACTATATATAACTACTCATATATGTGCTTAGACAATATATATATTTTCAAGGTACGTAGATGTGAAGTTAAGAATAGTAAATCTATATTTACCTATTTGCATTTACCTTCTTGATATTTTGGCCTTTGATATTTTTTACACGATATTCTGTCCACACGATATTTTTATTTCCAATATTCTGTCAGTGATTCTATTGTGGGAAGTGAGGGCATTTTATTGAAGAAGGTCCAAGTCTGATGGGAAACTCCAGGTCTTGACTGTGAAGTGCGAACCCCAGTCGACTCCTTGCAAAATTATGAGGTTTGGATGCAGCAGTAAAGAATTTCGCAGACAGCATTTTCAACTCGTGGTGCAGACTCGCGCCAGCCAAGGTCTACTTCCCACACTGGCTCTCATTGTCTGTAGTGCTTCGGGTGCTTTATGGACCGGAAACAGTGGAAGAAGACTCCGGAACCTACTGTGGGAATAGCAGGGAAATCACTGATTTCTGGGAAAGTCTGCTTGAAAACTCCTTACTTAGAGATACTTTTACACTATAGACATTTTGATATCATTCAATTCGACCTCATTGATGCTCCAGCTTTTGACATTGTTTTAGGCACACTTTGCTTTCAAAACACAACTCCTCTAATTATTGGCAGCAGCAGATCATCAATTGTCTATACCAGGATTGCCTTAAGAGCTGCTTTACTCAGAAAGGATTAGAAAGTGTACTTCCTTTAAGCTGTTGCATGGCACAAAAGGAGAAGGAATAAGCCCAAATACCAGAGTCTTATAAGGATGTTCACCATGCTGTTAGTAAAAGAGGAATGAATCAACTGCCCCTCCATCACACTTATGACTATCCAATTGATTTGATCCCAGAAGCAAAGATTTCTCAAGGGTGAATACATTCGCCAAACGTATAAGAAGATACGATCATTCAAGAATATTTAACTTAAAACCTACACAAGGGGTTCATTTGTCATTGAAAGCCCCAATTTTTATAATTTCTAAACCAGGGAATGAGTTCAGACCATGCATAGACTACAGAGAACTTAATGCCATCACAGTCAGAAATAGGTACCTTGTACCATTGATGTCTGTACTATTAGATCAGGTAAAGCCAGCAAAGATTTCTTTTAAGATTGGCCTTTGTGAAGTCTATTTTTTTAGTAAGCCTTATCTTATGCTCGCAGAGTGATCCTGCAGAGGTGATATGAACAACTTCCTCCATCCCTTACCTCCCTCCTGTATATGTGTAGTAACAAAGACCAGGTTGAAGGTTGGGGCCGGGAGAGGAAATCCTAGATGGTGTGGCGGTGTCTTCTTCTGTAATTCGGTATGATAATACGTTCTTCTGTAATTCAACCTTATAACAAGAAGGATAGAGGTCAGAACAAATCTAGTGTGGCAGGAATGTTCACCCCTTTCCACCCCTGACAGTACATATAGGAACCCAAAGGATGAGAATATAGGAAGAGACCAGGAAACCATCTAGGGTAAAACGTAATATCAGAAGACCTGTTTATTATTGCTTCTTGTACAGACAGACACACACACACACACACACACAAAGGAAGAAAAACGTGTTACTATCTATAGTCACCTTGGAATGAGAAGTCAATACCCAAGGTTTCATCAACGAGATACTCAGTTGAGAAATTACTGAGTAAGGTTAGTCAAGATAAGCACTCCTATGCGCAGTACTAAGGATATAAATCTTGCGCACCCAACATGTAAATTATGTGTGAAGAAAGTGCTCCATGCGCGAAGACAACCAGGTTCAAATGCAGGCACAGCAAGTGTGGTAACACAGGATAGTATCGTTGTTTCCAGTATGAAGAAACCCTATCTCAAAGATTCACAGGGACCTGAAGGTGCTCCAGTGCGCGTAGGAAGTGTGGTTATGACACTCCCAGGGCAAAAAAGGAACAATCCAAGATAACAAAACATGAAAAGCGCTCCAGCGCATGCAGAAACAGTTGCTCTTAGCACTCCCAATGTGCAAACGCAATTCAAATGATTGAATAAGTAGGTGCTCCAGCACGTGTAACTATGGTTGATTATTAGCACTCCCACTGTACATAGCCACAATCCAGAGTTCACCAAGAAATGCTCTCAATGTGCATCAAAATGAATAGCATAAATAATACAGAAAAGCGCTCCAGCTCGTGAGTAGTGTTGCTAGTAGCGCTCCCACTGTGCATGGCAGCATGTATCTAGGCAGTACTCACGGGGACCAGGACGGAGCCTCCAGAAATGACATGGTGTGGAAACACCCCACACCGCAACCAGTAAACACAGAACAGAATGCTATGTAACTAATTTTAGGATATGGCAAGCTTCAGGAACTGTATACAAAGCAGCATGGGTTTAAATGCAGCATTATTTGGAAGTTCAATCCGCGCTGAGGCTTCGTCAAGTGATTCATACAAGGAAATGCTAGAACGCTAACCTCTAGTCGTAGTAGTTCTAGAAGCACTTCAGCACACGTGACCCAAGAGGGCATACTCTGTCACCACATTCAAACTTCCTGTGCTTCGGGATTCTCCTAACTCTTAGGTAAGGATCGGTAGCCAGAACCATGACAGCATTCAACGCAGGGGATAAAAAATTAAGAATTTCAACACCATATTCGGATACTGTGAGTATTTAGTGATGCCCCTTGGGGCTGCTGCTTTCCAGCATTTTGTAAATTACATTTTCCAAGATCTATCGGACACATACATCATTATATATCTTGATGATAATGTGATCTTTTCACCAAATCTAGAGGAAAATGTTATACAAGTCAAGGAAGTGCTTAGAGGATTGAGATAACATTTGCTCATTACAAAGCTGAGAAACTGTCCGTTTGAAATGCCCAAAGTGGTATTTCTGGGGTTCCATATCTCACAGGAAGGAATATATATGGATTTAGAGAGGGTTAAGGAGGTATGTAATTGGTCCTTCACCATGAATCATTACAGTTCAGAGGTTCTTCAGGTTCTTCAATTTCTGTCGGCATTTAATTCAAGACTTTACCGAGATTGTATGTCCCATTTCAAGGCTTACTCAAAAAGAGGTTCCTTTTCACTTTGGCAAAGAACTAGAGACTAACTTTGAAACCCTTTTTACAAATGTACCCATTCTCACACATCTGGACTGTAATTTGCCCTTCATCATGGAAACAGGGTCAGTTACAGACTAGGAATTAACCAAGGGAAAGCAGATGCTTTATCCAGACAAGGGGATGAACTTCAACCTATTAGCAGCTCTCCAGCTATTTTTGCCATTCAGAACAATTCATCTAAAACAGACCAAGGACTTGTCTAACTTTTACAAAGTTTCAACAACTTTTTTACAATTTTCAGAAAATGGCTGGAAGACAATGGTGTGGTTGATTTCAACAGATTTTAAAGTTCTGGAAAGATATGCCACTGGGTGAATTTAATCAGTTTTAGGATCTTTCTATAACAGAATTGCCGCAAAAGTAAAGGAGGAAGCATAGATTTCCAGATTGTTTCACAAAATTCCCACAAAACAAAGGAACAAAATGATCTCTCATGGCACAATCAAAGAGTATCCATCCCTGATAGAGATCTCCAAAAATTGTTCTTAAAGAAAGGCCAGGATTCCCCTGTAGCAGTACATCCAGGGATAAGAAAAACTTGGAACTTGATTACCTGACACTGTTGGTGGTGCTCTTGAAGAAAGGGCATAGACTGCTATGCTTGGTTTCAAATTTCTTTGATTTTTATCACATATTACCCCACTAGGAGAGGGAACTGTGCTTCCAAAATATAACTGACTTTTTTAAAAGAGTGCCCATTTCATTCCCCTTGACAAGATGCTTACTGTCCCTGCTTTAGCCATCATTTTTCTGGGTTAAATAATATAGTTGCATGGAGTACCTTCTGTTATCATAATCAACATGAGGTCCAAGTTTATTGGCAAATTCTGGAAGGCCTTACCCCAAAATTTGGGAGTGATACATTATTTGTCAACAAGCTATCATCTTCAGACTGATGGGCAAACTGAGAGTTTGAATCCAACCCCGTAGGAACTTTTGAGGGGCTTCCTAATGAATCATGCTGGATAATGGACACAGTGGATACCACACTGCATGCATTGTTAGGGTATTCTCCATTTCTTTTTTTAATTTCTCTGGGTTTCATTCTCACATTTGGCCATTAAGGTTTTTCCCTTCTTCAGTTCTAACAGTACATAACAGACTCTCCACAGGAGATAGCCACGGTACAAATGGCTGCTTTCCAACATGCAAGAATGACTAAATCATGATATAAAAACGTTGCTGACCAACTTCAAATACCTTGTCCTTGCTACACAGTTGGGGAACATTTCTGACTTTCCATGGATTACTTATCCATTCCAGGGATTCATTCTAAGTTTGGTCCCAGATTTGTTGTCCTCTTTGTTCTCTTTTAGCTAATTGGGACTGCAGAAGTCAGGTTATGCCTTCCTGGTCGCTGGAAGTGTCACCCAGTTTTTCATGGGACTCATGTCAAGAAAGCTCCATCAGCTACTACTGCAACTCATCTTCCCAGTTTGGTTGACAGAATTCCCCTGAATAAGAAGTAGTGGCCATTTTGGACTCTCGATGGTGCAGAGGTTGCCCGCAATATTTGGTAGCTTGAACAAGGTATGAGGTGTCTGGTAATTCATGGGAACCAGCTTCATTTGTCCATGCCATGCGACTGGTTTCAGATTACAAAAGTAATTCTATCCAGGGTGGTACTGTCACGTCTCAAGGCATGTTGGGATAAAAAAGACTGGGAACTTGGAAGTGAAAACACACGGAAAAGTGTAAAATGCCCCTTTGTACTACATTTTTCAGACTCACATGCACAGCTCCAGCCAGTAAAGGACCTGCACAATCAGGTACACTTCTGGGCCAATAGTAACAAACCAGGCATTTAAAGCCTGCCTGTATGGAGTTCTCTTGTCTGGCAATAGTGGTTGTTAAGGCTCGTCACTACACTCTACAGTTCACACTTGGTTTACTCTGTCCCTTCACCTTTGTTTTTTTCTCCCCTGTTCAATTCCCTTCAGTCCTCAAACCTTACCTGCAGTTAGTGGTAACATGCTTTATTACCCTCTTATAAGTTTATCTCTTTGTCCAGGCCTCCTTTCTCCAGCTGCATCTTATCTTTTGCTCCCAAGAGGCATAGTAAAACCATCACCACTGCTGCACCGGGTAAATCCTGATTCTTGCTATCTTTAAGTCTAATGTTTATTTTCTCATGTAAACCTTTTAGTACTCATGTTCTCTCATACATAAAGTGGTGACTGCGATGTTCATTATTTGGCCTTGAGACACTATGCTCCAGGAATCCACTCTGAGTTTTCCAAACGCCAGCATGCAGGAGTGTGTGTGTGTGTCTATGCCTCTCTTGCTGTCTCCCTCCTTACCCCTGTTCCCCTCAGACTTAGGGGTATATTCACAAGAACGTGTGATAACTACCGCAAGAGTAATGTAACGCAACTTTCAATATCGCAGGTCATCGCGGGAAAATAACCCTGTGTCAACGTGGAATTCACAACAAGGCGGTACCATGCGATAGTCTGCCAACACCGCGGACAATGTCTGCGATACATCCACCCCGACGGAGATAAAAACACAAACCACAACACCAGAAAACCTGCGATGAGCCCATCCGCGATGAGGAAAGCAGGGATATGCCCCGCCAGGACCACGAAACACACGGCAGGCGGGAAGAAGCACAACAAAAGCCGGAAAAAGTAAGACAGACCAAACAGAAAACAACAGCCAACCACAATGGAGGCAAGCCGAGCCAGCAGACAACCCCACCAAACCCATTGGCAACAAAATATTGTACATGGCAGGCCAACTTGGACAAGATGAATGCAGCCTGAGAGCGGAGGAGGACAATGCCAGAAAACCAGAACACCAGCAATGATGCGGAAGGCACAAACAAGCAGAAACACGCCAACAACAAGAAGGCAGAAATGCACACCGGAGGTGGGAGCCCAGTGCCACACCAGGAGCTGGATGACATTGAGGAAATGGTTTCCACCACAACAGTTTGGAGATGGTGGCAGGACTCGGGGACCAGAAACTGCACCAAACAACAGATACAACAGCAACAGGAAGAGGAACCAGCAGGGACAGGGGGGACGGGGGGAGATGGACACAATGGCACACATGCACAACTAAGCACAGCACAAATGCAGACAAACCAAGCCCAAGAGTAACAACACCAACCAGGAGCACAGGTCACACAACCCGGCAATGTTACACCACTGAACAAGCACAGATGTAAACACAACACCGCATGAAAGGGAGAAGGATGAGCCAAATCAGAGCTGAAGGGACATCTCACACACAATGCAGCACACACACATAGGAAGCAGAGCACACCAAAATTCAAAACAATGTGGTACAAACACCAACCTGTGCACAACCAAACACAGGACAAAAGTGCACCTGCCTGTGGCCGGTAAACGGCCATACGCATCTGGCAAAGCACAAAACAGAGATATGATAATGCACAAGTACAAACACACAGGCCTGACAGGTTAGCAATGCACGGATGGCAGGGAGCCAGAGAGTCTGCGACACACACAATGGTAAACAATTCAAGACACAACACAGTTGGAGACAAGTGAAAGTGAGGAATCTTTATCAACAAGTGTGAGTTAGTACGCCCAAGAGAAGTGCCACGATATGTAGGTCAATGCAGCAGCATGTCTGAATGAGGAACGTAGGAAAGCGCCTATGTCTACCTCGGGGGAGTCCATCACCAACACAAGTCAGTGCCAACCAGCGTTGGTTGTCCGCCTCTGGATCATGAGTCCAGGCCAATGCAGCCATTTTTGCTGTCGTTTTGGGACATGTGACCAGATTCCCAACATGCAACCAGGCATCGGGACATGTGCAATGGGTCACATCCAGTCGTGGCTGCAGGTACCTTGTCACTCGTCCATGAATGCTAGTGCAGCTGCGTAGGCCAACATCTCCAATGAGCGATCGTCGTCCACCACAACTGACAGTTTGTCGACGTAATCCATCAGCTGACCCGGACAGATGTGCTGACTCCAACCACTGGACCCAATGTGCAGCAAAGCCAAAGCGGGTAGTGGCTCAATGTGCTCACTGCACACGACGACTCGTGCAATCTCCCAGGTCCAGTTTTCAGCCTGAATGCCAAACATCCGTGCATGCCATAAGCGGGCATCCTGGTGACACTCCTGGTCGTGGGCCAACAGAGGGCGCACACACACGTTGAAATCCATGTCACCTACCGCTATGTTGGAGAGGCATACATCCATGAACCACTTGTATATGCACGAGCGACAATGCAACACAGGCTGCATGGAGGTGACGTGCGCAAGGCGGAAGCTCAGCCGGTAACTGATCCGCAGCACTGCCAACGGCAGTGCCCCCAGTACATGCAGCAGACATGCACGGTACAGCTCCACGTGACTGGAGTAGACCATGTGTCCGGGAAGGTCTACCATTGCGTCAGTGGCTCTGCTTGAAGCGGCACTGGCCTGCCCTGACACAGTCCTGTGGATGAAATGGCACAGCTCGCTGCACTGAGCAGTGTCTGTGTGCAATGGGTGCAGGCCTTGGGTGGGATGGGAGTACGTGTGAAGGCCATGTCACGCATGCAAACTATGACCATGGACAACTGCGTGTGGGATGTGTGCACGTTGGTCTCACGCCGGGCAGTGCGTAGTTTGGGAGTCGCAAGCAAATGCTATTGTACCTGTCAAGGGGTGCTGTGCACATGCAAGTTCCTCCTTGGAGCTGCAGATGTGCTACCGCCTGATAGTACAGACAAAGGAGCTTTCATCCCTACAGTAACTTCACCAACTGCATGCATACAGGAGACCAGTCATGGATGTGGTGGTATGTCTGTGACCCTGAGAATCATGGATGACATGCCCAGCAGGATGAGACACTAAACATACTCCCTCGTGGCCTATCTATCCAATATGTAAGAGACTCAATCTCTCCTGGGCTACATAATACATTGAATCACAACAGTGACACTTAACATTTCAATTCTCATTTCTTTGATTATTTCATTTTTACTTTCTTTTTTCACTCTGTATTTTTTTATATAGCTAAAGACTAAATATCAAAATATGTCCATCACAAAAACGAAAATCATTCCTATAATAACATCAAATACACATAATACATATATATAGATTTACTTAAAGAGAAAAAGGCAACAACAACCCCTGGATTAACTCATATAAATACATCCATATTGCAACCATTCAAACACATTCAATCTCATACAGACTTCATACAAACAGCATCTGAACAAGGGAGAGGTTATGAGTGACACAAGAGCCTCCACGACCAGGTTGAATTTTGTGCTCAAAACACAGAGCTGAACATAGGGTCGACACGCGTTTCAGCTGTATATGAAGAGTAGTTAGACCACCTTCATCAGGACCTTTCCAGATACCCATACATATTTCACAGCAACCAGAAGAAAATCATGTAAACTCAAGACTAATGGCCAATATCCATATGTTCCACTTCGTGGTTGAAGCACCTTCCTACTACTTTAGAGAAATGCCGACGCTTAATCCAGAGCAATTTCTCTTGGTAGTGCACAATTTACCGTATTTATTCTCAGAGACCCGTACGCGGTAAAAACAGAGTATTCAGAGGCCTATATTCTAAAGATATATGTGGGAGCCTTTCTCTCCTCTCTCTTCATAAGTTTATCCTCCACGTTTTAATTTTCCTCACTGTTGTGTAAATTTTCTGTACAGCAAACTTGCTTGCTTGCTGCCATCAAAGATGCTCCATCCATCACCACCCCCTTTTGTACCGCTTTGTTCGCCATAAGTTGGCAGGGTATGCTCAGACGTGAGTCCCTTGCTCACTTTGCCACTGGATTCAAGCAAGCCTGTCTGAAGACGGCTGAAATGCCAGAAACCGGTCCTAGGAAGCTTGTTTCCGGTCCAGGGAAGGCATGGCTTGGCAGTTCGGGCTGGACTGTTCCCATGAGGCACAGGGTCAGACTGATTTGCATATGGCCATGTCTGAACTGGGGTGGCAGAGTGGGCTAAAGAACGGTGATGGATCAAACCAGATCTGTTCACTGGGTGTGAGTGTTTGATTGGTTCTGATGCTCCGTCCATCACCACCCCCTTTTGTACCGCTTTGTTCGCCATAAGTTAGCAGGGTATGCTCAGACGTGAGTCCCTTGCTCACTTTGCCACTGGATTCAAGCAAGCCTGGCTGAAGACGGCTGAAATGCCAGAAACCGGTCCTAGGAAGCTTGTTTCCGGTCCAGGGAAGGCAAGGCTTGGCAGTTCGGGCTGGACTGTTCCCATGAGGCACAGGGTCAGACTGATTTGCATATAGCCATGTCTGAACTGGGGTGGCAGAGTGGGCTAAAGAACGGTGATGGATCAAACCCAGATCTGTTGACTGGGTGTGAGTGTTTGATTGGTTCTGATGCTCTGTCCATCACCACCCCCTTTTGTACCGTCTCATTCATAAAGGGCACATGAGTTGTTGCACACAGGGTTGGTGGCATCCGCGACCTTGCGGATGGCACAGGCATCCCGCCATGGGACGGTGACTTTGGGTGCACTGAGTCAGTGGTACCTTAAGCTGCTGAGCGGGTGTGCAGCCTGCGATGGTGCCAGGTGCACTGGTATGTCCTCTGCCATGGAGTATTTAAGACCCAGCACCAAACGTGAGACCTGTTAGCCTGCGGAGCGTGGCTGTATGGTGTAGAGGGTGCCATGTCCCCAGGCTTGAGGCTTGCAGCGGCACATGGTGGGACCTCCTGTCTACGCGCCGGTGGCGGAAGGTGAGCAGTGAGGCATGGGTGTGCATGGGTGGGCAGGCGAAGTTGTCTTGTGCAGGTGTGTGTACTGTGCCAGTCATGTATCTGGACTCTGTTTCAGCTGACGGCTCTGACTCAGAGGTGTGACCTGGTGAACTGCAATACATACCGGCACTTGGTTGAAGACACACCGGTGGCAGCAGGTGAGCAGTGTGGCCTGGGTGCGCAGGGGCAGCACTCTCTCTCTCCCTCTCTTCTTCTCTCTCTCTCTCCCTCTCTTCTTCTCTCTCTCCCCCTCTTTTCTTCTCTCTCTCTCTCCCCCTCTCTTCTTCTCTCTCTCTCTCTCCACCCTCTCTCCTTCTCTCTCTCTCTCCCTCTCTTCCTCTCTCTCTCTCCTTCGCTCTCTGTGCGAGGTCAGGCAGATTATTTTGTACATGTTTAGGTGTAGCTGATGTGGCAAGTCTTTGGTCGGGGGTGCCAGGGAGGGGTGGTCCTAGGGGTGGTGTTGGTGGCTGTTGTGGCCCTCCTGGGTGTCCGGGCTGCATGATGGGTGGCTCCATGGCATCTATTGCTCTTCCGATGTGGCCCTGGGCTGTGCTCCCTTTTGTTGTGCAGGCTGCCGTCTGACTTTACACCAGGTCAGAGCAGGTGTAGATTTCCTAGTGCTAACGCGCCTTATCGCCTGTTTTGTGTTTTTATCGCAGTTCTGTCTGGTCGTTGAGAATGTTGAGGTGTGATGTCACGCCTTTTGGAACGGTAACGCCCACTCTGAATCTCATTAGCGATAGGTGCGGGGAGCCTCTGTGGAGTTGTTTTTTGCGGCTGCTATCACAGGTAAACTGGTACTGTGGGCTGTTAGCACCAGCCTGTGAATGGGAAGTAAATTTATCACGGCTTTGGCTGCGATGAAGTGCCGTAAATTCGGCAATAGCTCCTTGTGAATATGGCCCTCAGTGTATGACTTTCCGCATATAAATTGTTCCACCCCTTAATCCACCAGGAGGTAGTCCGTTTATTAACACGTGAATCTATAAAGGAACAGTTCCACAAATAATTTCTTTCAATTTCTTGCTCCTGCTTTTATTTATATCTAATTTTGAATTGTCAGGCTCGAGTGGGTCATCTTGTGATTGTCAAGTAGATAATGTTGTACATGTATACCTACAACCCACCTGCATGCATGGAAACACCAAAGGAGCACCTCCACCAAGAGTGGAACTGCTTAAAGGGCATTTATCGAAACTACAAAGCCATTGCAAAGTTTCCAAGTCACCAACAAATGATGAGTGATCTGAGTGTGGACCAACACGTGCAACTACCCCAAATATTATGAACTTACATAGCACACCAAACGCCAAGGAACCCCTGAAACAGGGTGGTTTGAAGATCTTCAAAGGAAATCTTTTACCTAAAATGCATGTACACAGAAGTGAAACTCTTCTATATACCCCCAGACATGCCACATCTCATCACGGCAGAATTGAAATGTATCTACTAATGCCTGAGGTATCCAATCGTGTAAGGCATGCACTCTCCGGAAACCAGCAGCTCAAATTAAGCACAGGTTGGATTGATTTAGATTTGTTCCCACACTCAGGCCATCTTACTTCTTTGTTGTATCTTAGCCAGGTCCCATAGGGTGATGCAGGCAAACCCTTTGCTTTGATGATTGAGGGAGGAGGAAGCAGTCTTAATGCACTGAGGGTGCACAGTGATGGACCTGGCAAAGTAGAACTATTGACCTTATATTCAGATACACAATTTTCTGATTCTCAACATTGGAACACTGTTTTTTAACTCTCCCCATGCTCCGAACTGAATAAAGTTGCAATTTAGGTAGTATGAGGATCACTTTTTTAATAAACTCACTCCACTCGAGCACTTTCACTTTTTCTTTATCACTGATCACTACTGTAATAACCAGTGGTTCCCTCCAGGTGGAGGAAGCATGAAAAAAGAAACCCAATGATGATGCTGTCACATATCTGATAAAGGCGAAGAATCAAGATAAACCGCCCAACGGCCTGTCTACTTGAAAGAGGGTTTTTAAGTATTGACGGTTAGAACTCCCGGACCCTGGTTGCAGGTACAAGTGATCCATTCTCCATTGATTTTGACTGATTACAAGGATGCTGAATGGATCATAACTCCTTCTACCTCCCCCCACCCTTGATTTCAATAGGTAAAGAAACTACCTCAAGCTTCGTAACTACGCACTCTCTGATGAAGATTACCTTAGTTTATACTCATCTCTTGTGCCACTGAAAATGTAATTAACAGGCATTATTTTGTGTCGCTATTGTTAGCAGTAAATATATCTTAGTCCGTTATGCATACTCATCTACAAATATGTGTAAAATTATCTTGACATGATCATTCTTCCGGTTCCATCAGAGGATCAAAAACACCAGGTTTAAATGCAACAATTCCTAAAGTCTTTGCCAATACTGAAAGTCAAAATGTTCAAAAAGGTAAAACTATACTTCCTCAAAACTATCTGATTCTCAGAATACTTGTCAATATTCAAACAGTCCTAGTAGGTCTGAGTAAATGAATTGTGGAATCCTGACGATTTAAAAACGTTGTTCTGGGTTTTTTTCTATTGCAGCAACTCCTAGTCATGATAAATTACCAGGTCTGTTGCCCTACTTGAGGTAGAACCGCCTCAATAACAGTGTATGTTCTGCGGTATTCCGGCTCCGAAGACTCCATTAGTGGCACCAGAGCAGAGCTCTTACTGCTCACTTCGGCATTACCAGGGCTGGCATAGACTCTGCGGCTGCTGGCCCACGGAGAAGTGGGTAGCCACAAGAACTGCTGGTGTTTTTTGCTCATCACACGTCCTGGTAGCCAGCTCCATGACCAGAAAAGCTGCACTTTGTTTACATGATCACACCTGGGAAATGTACTCTGTTAGACTTCCTGGACAGCATGTGCAGGTGCAGAAAGGATGAAAGGAGGTCGGCAGCCATGCCAGAAAGAGGAGGCTGCTGCTCCAATTCAGAAACTGACTGGAGACTCTCAAAAAGCAACACCCCTGTAGGACCACTCAAATGACATGTTCACTGGCCTTGCTCCCGCACATTATTAACAACACCCATTGCCTAATTGAAGTACAAAATAGTTGACAACCCTTAATGATGAAATCCTAAAAAAATGTTCTTGTCTATTTCCTTTTACACAAGTCTTGTGTTAAAGTATTCCCAAGATTAACAGACTGCAAGCATTCCAAACTTCTTAACAAGTCCCGACTGCAGCAACTATGATTCATGATTACCAAGTAAGGATGCCATGAATGATGAGGAACGTATACTCTGAGGGGCAGATTTACAAGCCCCGTATGCCACATTTGTGCCGCTGTTGCGTCGCTTTTGTGACGCAGCGGTGGAGCAAAGCCAGCACCATGCTGCGGGGTATTTACAACATGATGCATCTAGAGAGATGCGTCACATTGAAAGCCCTGCGCCACATGTGGGCGTTCCGGCACAGGGGGGGTGTTCCGGCGCAGGAACGCCTCCTAAAAGTGGCTGAGTGAAATCTACAAGATTTTCACTCAGTCTCTTTTACGGCCATGCTGCGTCAAATCCCTGCGCCTGCTTGAAGCAGGCGTAAGGATTGACGCAGCATGTTAGGCTTAGGGCACCCCGATCCTTGCTGGAGCTGTGACTCCAGCAATGCGTCACCTTTACGGCAGCAGATGCGTAATGCATCTGTCTATTCTTGCCCCATGGTGCACCGCCTTGTAAATGCGGCGCAAGAGGTGTCGGCCGTGGCGCAAAATAAATGGCGCATCCATGCTGATATGCAGGGATGCGCCAGTTATTGTAAATCTGCCCCCAAGTTTTCAAGATGGCTTCCACCATTTGCAAGTCTTGTGAGAACCTGGTGGCTCCATTGGTTTGCCATGTCGCATGTGTTCAGGGGATCTGCAGCAGTGGAGCCAGGTTGCAGAGGCACACACATTCCATACATCCTGACGCATTCTATTGTGTGAAAACCTGTCACATTTATAAGTTCTTTACACAGATTATTTGATATGTGTTATGTGTATGTGGTCTTCTGTGTCTAAAAGGTGAATATGTAAATGTGGACCATATTACATTGGCACAAGCCACTACATGTACATCCCTGTTACCTTTTTTCTTGATATAAACAATAAATATAAAAAATGGTGGAATAGTGAGGAGGAGTTGCATTGACTTTAACAATTGCAAAGACATGACAGGAATTAGTATTCAAGCAAGTAGCATAAGAACTGCATCGTATGAAGAAAAGAAAAGTGTCTCTGTTCCAATGTTTTTGAACAGCCATGACATCCTTCCAATAATGAAACACAATGGTAGAATGTTGGACAGTGACCATGCATTTAATTCCCCCTTAATTCGAACGCTGTGGTAGCAGAAGCAGAGAGGAGGCTAGTAGCTCCTCCCTCCTTATTCCAATACAAGACCTAATTGTCTGGAATGCAGACCCCCGGGAAGGACGATGAGGGGGGCAAAGGAACGTCTCCAGATTAATCTGGAAATGCAAAACACTTTATTTAAATGCACCAGCAACTCTAATAATTACAATAGGATACACTTTGTCTAATCAAAAATATAGTTTAGTTCAAATGGTTGGCTTTGATATGTGAATTTTGAAAGCTCATAATTGATTATGGCAATGTTTGATTTATTCTTAACCACTGAATTCCCTTGGATTGTATTCCATCACATCAAGTACTACTAGCTTGTCTGTGTCACTATGTTACATCTCTTCTAAGTACCATGGCAGTGCCAAGAGCTCTTCTGAGAGCTTACCAGAGTTTCCATGTGCCCGCTAGAAAGACTGTTCCTCATGCTCTAAGACAGCATGTAACTGGAATCAGCACATATTGTCGGAGTGTTCCACGAGCTACGTTGAGCACAAGGCATAAACGGATGTGGCAGGACCCCAGAATACCGTGCGGGGCAAAGGATGTCAAACTCGGGGTTCTTCTTCCTGTGCCAGATAGCTTGAGTTTCAGGAAAGGAGTGTGGACAAACCTTACAATCTGCCTTTCCAAGATGGTGGTCTTTCCACAGAAAGCTAACTGAGGGTCGCAACCCAAGATGAAGTAGAGTATTTTCATGTGATGTCAGTACCTTATTGAATCATATGAAATAAGGTAATTTCAAGTGAAGGATCTGTCACAACACACTTGTTCCCTTATTTGTCATCCCATTCTTCACCCTGTTGCTACTGTTTTTGTCCCCGATTGTTTTGTGCCTTGCAGTTGATACTTATATGGGCTCTACTTCTGGATGCTAGTGCTTGGTACTTTCCTGTTCCACGACGTCTGGGGTATTTTGGTGTCTTGCTAATATCTTCAGTATTAATCTTCATCTTCAATCAAGAGCTATATGATTGCCAAGGAGGTCTTTTATCACTTTTTGTTTTTCCCTCCCATTTGGGACCCTCTCAAGGAGACAATTGACGCTTTCACATGTGCTGTTCAGTTCAGCATAGCACTGTTGCTAATAGGAGGAGTTTCCCTTTCCTGGAGCAATTAAGAAGGGGACCCAGCAGGGCTTCCAGTCCCATTGGCACAGTAAGCTCCAGCCTCACATGTGGGCAATACTTCCCCAAATTAGTGATAATCATTTGAACAGTATACAATTGATCAATAGAAATATGGGATTAAATCTTAACTTCTGGGAATTTTCCTTGGTAACATTCCGTAACATATTTTAGATTGCACAGGAGAACCTAAGAAGCTGTCCAGTTGAAAACACTAGGTGATGTCTCTCCTGAAAGGCAACACAAGCATGCTGACACATTGAGTCTCAGGACTCTGAATTAGTGAAGAGAAACTTAATCCCTTGTAGCAGTGTGAGCTGGGACCCATATCTGAGCAAACTTCTCCAAATTAGGAACACTTGATTCAATTAAACAACACAGTGTTCTTTCCAATTTAGGCTGTCTGCACAGGAAGTTACAAAACAGATCCATCTATTGTATCCTTGTTAGTTTGTGAAAAGGGGTCTGTGTGTTGTGGCAACTCAGGGCAATCAACAAAAGAATGCACTTCAGTTGACACTTGCAGGGTATTCTTATGGTATTCTTTGTAATCAATCCGCTTACTCCGCTTTTCTCCTCTATGGGTTAGTACTGCTATAGTTCCTGTTTAGTCGAACAGCAAGGTCGGACTGGACCAGAAAACAGGCCTGGGCACCAAACTAAGGGGTAGATTTTCAAACATTTAGAACTGGGTTAATGTCACAATGTTTCCAGCGTAAAACTTGTTTGGCGCTGGAAAGTACCCTAAAAGTAGCACAAAGCAGCATTGAGCACTGCTTTGTGTTACTTAGCACCAAGGGGGCATTACATGGGTGATACATGGATGTTTCCATGCAACCACCCATGCCTTTTGACACAAAACCCTATCTGCAAACAATTGTAGACAGGTTTTAGCACCAAAAGTTAACGCCACTTTAAAGGAGGCGCTAACAAGAGAAAAAAAAATTCTCCTTTCTTTTCCAACTTTGCTTGCGTGCTGCACTGTGCAGCACACATACAAAGTGGGAAAAGCTTTTAAACTTGTCTTGGCATGGTATTTTGTTATTCTAGACTCATGCACACACCCAGCGCTATGGCGCTAAGGTGTGTGTGGTGCTCGGCAGCTGAAATCAGCACCGGCGCTAGGGAGAGCGCAGGAGAAAGCCATTTAGCTGATGCTCTGCTGCTCGATTCCTATCAGGCAACGCAGTGCAGCCTCTTTGGGTGCTGCACTGTGTTGCATGTATTTTTTGAAAATCTACCCCTAAAAGTGACCCCTATCAGTGAATTAATGAGCTGAAAAGGAGACCCATGTTGCAATTTGGGGCAGTTTCCAACTTGTAAATACACACAACATAGGTGTTTGCAAGAAATGGATGATGGCATGGATTTAAGCTTGCTGCAGGCAATGTTTGTTTTAATATTAGGGAAATCAACCGTAAAAAACAGTCCAGCAGAACATAAATGCATTCCTTAAACAGGCGGAGAACCAACCCACACACTGACCGGCAGACCAATCCTTAGGGCCCTGCCTGATTGCCCTATAGCCCAGTCCGACGCTGACTAACAATGACTTTACAAGCGATACTCTGGATTTGAAAACTCAATTTCTTTCAGTTTCTACTCCTTCGGAAGCAATTATCCAGCTGTCTTTTGAGTACCTAACGAAATGACTCAAAGAATGATTCATGGGAAGACGTTTTTGGACCACAACAAAACAATGTTGCATCTTTCCAAGGACTAATATCTGAAAGTCTGTTCTGCACTGGTGAGAGGATGGGGAGTGAATTTGTGAATCTGCTGATATTCTATTGGAAGATGAAGAAGACGAAAGAAAATCATATTGTAGCAGAGTTTGTGCGTGTTCCTAGAGTAGGGCGGATTCCTTCCCCGATATCCTCGCCGGCCAGAGCCTCATCTCTGAGTTTCTAGGTTTCCCTACATGAGAGGTTATTTAACCTGAATGCTATATGTCTTCTGATTTCGAGTATAAAGCAAAGGCTTTATGCTTGGGCATTGATCTCTCTCTCTTGTCAAAACTCTTCAATGTGTTTCTGAACCTTTTTCGCTCTTAATCCAAATTTTATTTAGAATAGGGTGTTTCCGTTATGAAACAAGCTTATTGTATTATTAGTATTTTGACTGTGATCTGGACGATCATTTTGTTCTTCTTTACAATCAGATATCGATTGATGGATTGGCGGGGGCGATCTGATGGCTACACTCGAAGACTGAGATACAGAAAACCCCCCTCCACCAGAAGCAAAATGTGAATGACACTCGAACAGCCAATGGATGAAGAGGGCTGACCAAAAGCCCCAGTATCTACATATACATGTCTTTTGATGTATGCATGAGTGTTTTTATGATGGCTGTTTTAGAAATCACGATAATGGTGAGACAGCTGTACCTATCTCTACGCCACACCCGCAAATACCCTAAAGCGAGACTGCCTGTCGCGGTGCGAAATACAATAAACTAGGATGATTACTATTAACAAAACCAAAAACTCCTAACCACCATCGCGAGGTGTTTTTTAAAAGATGGGTTATTTTTGGGCTAAATTGAGCCCTCGGTTGGGGGCTCCAAAGGGGCCGCTGTGACCGGACACATGCCAGAGCGTCAACATTTTCACAATGAACCCTAATGTGAACCATTGAAGTAGTCAGTGGAATTCTGTCGCTGCCGCCCCTTGAAGGACGGACCTGCTCTGGTACCCATTTTAGCCTAAAGCTGCACTGTGTGTGCTCTTCATTAGAGCAGCTCCTGTTCATATATAATGTGTCCACTAGCTGTCAGGCTTTGATTCTTTGTGTCAATATGTTTTGCGTGTAATTAGAGTAAGTAACCCAGCAAATCCATAGAGAGAGAGCGCAACCAGGGCAGTCGAAACATGTGGCGTGTAATCGTGCAACAAACTGGCGCAAAATATTACAATTCCTTTTAGAGTTTTAAGAAGTATGGGGCATATTAACAAGCCAGGCAATAACATTATCGCCGCTTTAGCGGCAGAAAACTGCCGCTAAAACGGCGATAATGGGCTTGATAATATGCTCTATGGAATTCCAATTGAAGCCCATGTTAAATGTGAAGGACGTCTAACATGGGCTTCAATTGGAATTCCATAGAGCATATTATCAAGCCCATTATCGCCGTTTTAGCGGCAGTTTTCTGCCGCTAAAGCGGCGATAACTTTATCGCCTGGCTTGTTAATATGCCCCCAAGTTATTTCAGCTTTTCACTTTAGTACATTTGATCATATCACTGCATTGAGTGACACTGATAGTTTCTAATAAAAAATATTCATGACTCTCCACCCATCGTCCTGCCTTCGAAGCCATTAGTGGATCAAGAGACAAGTCATTTGTCATGTGTCCCCTATAGATGGCTATATTGTTGTTATTATTATTGTTATAGAATGGTAGTAAACCACATAGAGAAGAGGTTTTGTACAGCCCACATCCTGACCTAAATTACTTCATGGTGCTCTTAATGGGATCATTCAGAGAAGGAGGCACAGTGAGGTAAAGGAAATGCCTAGGAACACACAGTTTAGTCTAGTGGGGAAGCCAGGCTCGAAAGTAAGTCCCATTCTGCAACACAGCCACTCCACCCAGTGCTTTAAATGGGCAGGTACTGTCCGGTACTAAGTACATACACTTCTTCGATTTGAAAGGGAGAGTGTCGGCCCTTCTAAGCACTGCCGCAAAACATTAATGGGAAAGGGCCGACACTTCTTAGAAGCAAATGCGTGCTCTAGTACCAACACTTCTTCATTTTGAAAGGGAACGTGTTGTCCCTTTTAAGCACTAACGCAATGCATTAATGGGAAAATGCCGACACTTCTCAGAAGCAAATGCGTGCTCCAAAGAGGGAGTGCCTGCACTTCTATATTTCCATTTCAAGCACTGACTCCAACATGTAACACCAAAGTACAACCTAGGATCTAAACCAGTACACTGTTTTTAATAAATACAGGTATTATCTGTTTAATTAAGCGGACATAAGAAGTCTTTCTGTTATAAATTACAATGTTACGTTAATGTAAGGCAGGCGCTCAATTTTTTGATCATACAACCGTTTCCCCTGACTGAATAAAGAGACGGATTTCAGAAGAAAAAAACTCAACGCATCACTCTGTAAAGGAAATTAGGAATATTAGCGAAGAACAGACCGCAGCTACAGGTCTTCACGGAGACAAAAGTGAGTGCGTTCCACAGACTTTCTCACACACATCACTCTCAAAGTAGACTGAAGGGGTGTAAAACGCGGGGGGCGGAGAGGGATGTTTTTTCGTTTTTTTTCATATTTGTTTATCCTCTGGGGCGGAGCCTGTGTGGGTGGGTCATACTGAGAGGCCCTTCGGAACCACTCCCCCAAATCAAACATGCAAAAGGTGCAGCGCCGGCCGCCCCTCCCTTGCTGCAGGGGGAGTGGGTGACGGCGCTTGGGGAATGTGTCGGTTTCCCACGCTTGTCAGCAAACAAAACTGCCTTTCATGCGGTCGGGGTTCTGACAAATCCACTCTTCCTGTCTGACCGCTTTAAAGGGACTTTCTATTCCTAACAGACTGATTGCATTAAAACCACTTATGGACGTTTATTGCTCATCCCTCCACACACCCCACACACCATTATGGAGCACAGCTTCCGTATATGATGGCCCCTGCAGCACGCTCTCATTTCATTTGCTACTTCCATTTGCCAGGCTGCAAACTGCAGTTGCCTGAAAGAGCTCTGGGCCCCTCCTGTGCCTGGTATGGGAGCATGCGCCATATTATATACACAAACTGTCTGTAAATGTTTGTGCAATGGCCATGTGAGGCTAGCTGCAACACACATTCACCGCAAAGTGGGCACCAGGTGCGTAGTTTCATCAGTGAGACTGGCCTGGGCCTGGTAGTTCTCCCTGGGAACTCAAGAATACAGTCAGTACACAACAGCCGCCTGGAACTCCAGGCCCTGGGATCACGCATTTTAAATGTATTTTCAAGCATAAAATCTTCTTCGACCCTGCTCCGAGAAGCCCTGATGTCGAGTTGTCAAATCAGTGCATGCACCAGGTTCCATGTTTCCAGTCCTCGCCTTTTATAAATCATTTTATCAAGTTACTGATGGCCCCATTAACAAAGCTGAAGTCACAAACAGAGGTGGGAGTGTCTAGGTAAATCAAAGCCAGCGCCGAGCTAAGGGTCTGAATTAGCTCTAAGTGTCCTTGCACAAGCCAAGCCAGGAGAATGTTTGGCATATATAAAGTGCAGCAAAGATAATGTAAAAATATGATACAGTTTCTTCAAAATTCATAAAAGTGTATTTCATTAACATAGAGAAGCACCTCACTTTAGTACATCAGATTATATTACTGCACAGACAGACATGTATCAAAAGGGATAGCTTTTAAACATGAACTTAAAAACAATAATGTCTCGCCCCCCCCCCCAGTGACAATGCCATTTGAGAACTAAGAGGCAAGTCAGTAGTCACGTAAACCCTAAACGTGGCCTAGATTCTAATTATGGATAGAACAACATTATTGTCTATTAAGTTAACACTAAGAGGTGCTTGCACAATACACATCCTGCAGCAGCGGCCGGTGTAGGTAAGCGCAATGGGGCGGGGCAGGGCGAGGGGGATGTCAACAGACAAAGGAACAGGGCAAATTAAATAAATAAATAACTACTATTCTGTTATCTGGCGACCCCCCCTCCCCCACAGCACAGCGCCCTGCCCCACTGCACTTACCTGCACCAGCCGCAGGTGACATCCTGAAATGAAATATTTAAATATGCCCGCATATGAGATAATAAAGAAAAAGGAAGGTCGGAGAAATAAAATGTTTCCAATGGATCATACAATTGGGACAAGCAGGGAACCCGGTATTGATTCCAGGTTTTCTGGTTTCACGTTTTGAAATTCAGCCACCAGATGTATATCTCTCTCTCTCTTTCTCACTGCTGTTTTACATCAAAGGTCACTGTTTTGTCTTTTATTCTTGGCACACGATGATACAAACTGACACAGACATAGCAGACCTGACTCAGGGCCACAAGATCCCACTGCCAAGCCAAGAATGCATTTATTTATGGGTGTCACACTCCAAACACCACCACCCCCCTAAAAGTATGCCTCTGGTGGCACAGATGTGGAGCAAGCATTCCTCATTGTGGAGGCGAGAGTGTGGTTGCTCCTGGCTCTATCCCTCTAAATGTAATACAATGCAAAGTAACAAAGGTTTTCCAATGTGGCATTCTTCAAATAAAGTATACATATTTGCTTTATAAAATAACATTGTACATGTTAGCTACATCTTTTGTGAGGCTGTATGTAAATACTAGTAGGGTCATACAACCCATTTCCAATCTAGGTTCCTAAAAACAAGCGCCACTATCGCCTGTCATCAGCATCCAGAAGCGATTCACTTTATTCTACTAATTCTTTTGGTGGTATTTTAACAACATGGATCTGCAGAAGAGGGGCAATGGGGCATGGCTAGTGCCAAAGCATAACACTAGTAATTACTCTAACCAAGGTTGGACTGGCAAAGAAAAATAAGCTCAGGCACCAAAATAAAAGTGCCCACAACTGGTGAATTAGAAAGCTAAAAAAGTGACTTATGTTTGCAAATTGGAGTATTTTTGAACTTGTAAAAATCCACTCTATAAGTGCTTTGCAAGGTACGGAAGGCTACTTGGATTTGGGGTTGCTGCAGGCAATATTTATTTTAATAGCAGGGAAACTGGGGGGCGTGGCTAGCAGCCAAACAAAATGGCCGCTGCCTAGCGGAGCTCCGAGACCCCTTCCGACGTCTCTGAAAATCCAGGCAATAATCTGCATCTCCTGACGGTCAATGAGTGGTGGAACAAGCATCGGACTGCACACGGCATACAACGACGGTCCCAAACTGGGGCGAAAGTGAATTGAGCCGACACAGCGCCGTGTAGACGAGCTGCGGCCTACGCGAGGGGGAGAAACCGGGGCCTCGAGTGCATGGAGTCCCCGTGACGTGTGCCCCGGGCTTGGTGAGGATCCGCGAGTGGCTCTCTTTGGCTGGCTTTGACATTCCGGGGACATCGGAGGCACTGGCTGGGTCAGTGGAACCCTGAACTTCGGTTTCCGCCCGACCGGACCTCCGTGGACCTTCTTTATTTGGCCTCCCTCAAACCCCTCCGACGGTTGGAAACACTGCTGCGGTCCACGGTGGGAATGAGACAGCGAAGTGGAGCCGCACACAACGAATGCTGGCACGCGATCAGTGCCGAAAGGTACAAAGAACAGTTGTGGGTGGCCAGAGCCTTCGCCCCCCCACCCACCCCCACCCTTTCACAATATCGATCGCTGCCCACTGCGGCGGAGGACCACTGGTGCAGTGGGCACCCAGAGGGTGAGGTGGCACCGGTTGACGCACTGGACAAAGTACAGGGACCTGATCCGTGGAGAGGAGTCTTTGCAACAAGGGGGTGTGTGAGTGCTGGTCCCTGGGATGCTTGCAGTGGGTCCCACTGGCAATAATCAACCTGCATAAGCAACACTGCGGGGCAGAGCCTGGCGCTGCGACAACAGGGACGGTTGTAAATTCTCCGATAGGGGCAGGAAACCCGAAAGGCCGCAGGGGACGCAAAGACTCCTTGGCTGGCAGTGGTGAGTACTACCACCCGATTGTGCCCTAACATTGCAACACAGCGCCAGGAGTGAAGATGGGGGGCCGCGGACAAAGCAATACCCAGCAATCCAAATTAGAGAAGTATGCCTACACTAAAGATCAGCAAGACTTGGTAGAACATCAGACGGGACATGAAGAGAATGCGCCTGCGGGAGGCGGATCAGAGGTCACGCTGCAGGACATACTAACCACTCTGAACAAAGTACATACAGATCTTGACGGAAAAATCGGTGCAGTATCATCCAAACTCACCCTGCTCAGAGCTGATTTCAAGAACATGCACGCCAGAGTCAAGGAGGTAGAGACAACCACAGAGAACTTATGTACCGAGACCAAAGAGCTCCAACGAAAAGTGCACCTTTTAGAGACAGAAACCAAAGTACTTACCGACAAACTCGATGATTACGAAGGCCGGTCTTGGCGAAATAACGTCCGCATTATAGGGGTACCGGAGGGTGCGAAGGGACGGGCAGCTGACCTATTCGTAGAGGAACTCATCCAACAACGCCTGCAACCCGAAGGACTCTCGAACTTTTTCTCGGTGGAGAGAGCACACCGAGTTCCTGGAGGTAGACTGAAACCAGGGACACCCTCCAGACCGATCCTGGCACAAATGTTTAATTTTAGGGACCGGGACATAATTTTACAAACTGCATGGATTGCTCTGTCAGTCTGCTTTGAGGACAAAACTATTACTTTCTTTCCAGACTTCACGGCAGCAGTTACCAAACAACGTCGCACGTTCCTGGAGGTTAAGAGAGAACTCAGAAAGAGGGAGCTGAAATACTCCATGCTCTTCCCGGCGCATTTGCGAGTGGAGGCGGAAGGCAAAGTGTGGTTCTTCCAAGCGCCTGAGGAGGCCTGGGACTGGCTGGTAGGGTGGTGCCCAGCGACAACAACAGGGAAACAACATGATAAATTGCATCAAACGTCAGTAATAAATGCACGGTCTGAATCTAATGCTACTTCAATACCACAAGACAGCTCACCTGAGCGGCGCTGAACAGAGAGGAACTATACCTCTGATTGTACTATGACTGAAACAGTATTGAGGTTTCTCCACCTAAAGGCTTGAGACGTCCACCTGCTACTATCCAGGAGAAGGGGATGAAGCCATACCATAGACATTTCCTTGAACACTGCTATTGCCACACGCTCATTTGATTGGTGGTGTTGAATTCAGGACTAAATCAATCATTACTCTATGATGAGACGATGACGGGGTTGGTAGCAGTGACCTAACCCCACTAAGGTAACTGGGTATGGGACATAAACGCTCTGCAAAGTTGGGGAGGCGGGTAGTTCTAAGTCCGTCATGCAGGGAGGCAGGGAGGGGGGTGAGACAATTTCTAAGGGATACTAAACGTTGTAGGAATGTACCTTCTTTTGCTGGTTTTGTTGTAATGGTTGAAGATCTGCAAGCACTAAGACACAGTCTCCATGAGCACATATGTACGCGTAACCTCAAATATCCGCTCTGGGATAGGGACTCACGCCATATCAGACCTCACCTCACTGAATGACACAACACACCATAACACCAACGCTGTTGTTTGTTTCTTGGAATGTTAATGGTCTGAGAGACAAGGTAAAGAGGGGGTTGGTGCTGCAATATGTAAAACGCAAGGCCCCAGCAGTCGCACTGCTACAGGAAACAGTGGGTCTATGTGTAAAGAGCTGGATCGATGGGGGTTTAAGCTTATAGTACATTCGGAATTTACCTCAGGGTCCCGAGGGGTGGGAATCCTGGTTAAGAAGCAATTCCCTCTTATTGTTCACCGCACTTTCAAAGATGATCAAGGTCGGTTTGCTGCGACCTCAGTCCAATAGGAAGGCTGTCTTATTAACCTAGTGACTGTGTATACCCCACCCGCCTTGCACTCGATGGCCTTTAAGGCCTTGGGCGCGTTCTTGTTTACGCTGCCAGAGGGGGACTTGATATTGGGGGGCGACTTTAACATGATGGTATATGATGCAATGGATCGTACACCCGCCCGACCTCAACACCGTCTTCGATCACACCTGGCTGATTTCCTAGAGGATCATGGCTTGCTCGACATTTGGAGTTTTCAAAATCCACACATGAGACAATATACCTTTTACTCAGAAGCGCACAATAGCCTCTCCTGAATAGACTACATTTTCACTGTAACGGACAATCTGGGAAGGTTTGGGGAGGTCTCACATCTGCCCAGGGGAATCTCCGACCACTCCCCGGTGATGGCAGACTTTAGATTACATGCCCCCATCCAGCGTCGTACGTACCCCATATATCCGGGATTCCTACATAAACCAAAGGTCAGGAAAGGTTTGGTAAATACAACAACGCTTTACTTCAAAGAAAATGAAGCCTCGGTCTACTCTCTGCTAATCTTGTGGGAGGCGTACAAACCAGTCCTTCGGGGGCACGTTATTTTGCTCATTGAAGGCCATAAAAAAGACAAGATAAAAGAGATAGAAGCCTTAGAACAGGAAGTACACCATCTAGAGACCCAGCATGCCGGGGATCCCTCAGATACTAATGCACATAGGCTGCGAGCGAAACAACAGGAATATAAATATTACCTCTGGGCCACTGCCATAACGGCAGTTCAACATACGGTCTACGAATCAGGGGACAAAGCCGGCAAACTTCTGGCTTGGTTAGATAAGAGGGAGCGGGCGACTAGATAGGTGGCGGAACTCAGGTCGGAGGACGGGGAATTAACATCAGACCCGCAAGAGATAGTGACTGCGCTGGCCACACACTTTCAGCGGGTGTACACATACACGAACACGACCACAGTCCAGGAAGCACTTGACTTCCTTCAAGATATACGCATGTCGGGGCTCACGTCAGAGGAGGCCTGTAAGAGAGTAAGACCTGCACTTATGTTGCCCCCACTTTTTTCTGATGTTAACACTGGTTTCTGGCTATAGTCTGGCTGGGTCCTTGCTAATCAGGGCCCCAGTCTCTCTGTTCTCTTAGGTGTGGGAGCTGTACTGTCTCAACTGAATGATGAAGGCCAAGACCAGCCAGTAGCTTTTATCAGCAGAAGACTGACCCCTAGAGAGAAACGTTGGTCAGCTATAGAGAGGGAGGCCTTTGCTGTGGTGTTGGCCCTGAAGAAGCTGAGGCAATACTTGTTTGGCACTCACTTCATAGTTCAGACTGACCACAAGCCCCTCCTATGGCTTAAACAGATGAAAGGTGAAAACCCTAAACTGCTAAGGTGGTCCATTTCCCTACAGGGGATGGACTATACAGTGGAACATAGACCTGGGACCCAACATGCCAATGCAGATGGACTCTCAAGGTATTTACACTTAGAACACGAAGACTCAACTGGTCAAGGTTAGTTTAGTGTCCCTGCATTGGGGGGGGGGGGGTTGTGTAGGAGAGTAGGATCTGCAGTTATGTTGCCCCCACTTTTTTTCTGATGTTAACACTGTTTCTGGCTAGAGTCTGGCTGGGTCCCTGCTAATCAGGGCCCCAGTCTCTCTGTTCTCTCTAAACAACTTCGAGTGCATATTAGATGCACTAGTGATTGGATACTGTGGTACCTTATGAGCCTCTAGTATATGGTACCTTAGGTACCAAGGGCATAGGTACTTCACAGGCCTACCAGGGGCTGAAGAATGTATTATGCCACCCCTGGGAAGCAGACTAAATCTGACACCACAGGCCTGCTACTGCATCCTGGGTGAGGTAGTGTTAGCACTCCTCACTGAGGTATAGGTTCCTATATCTCACCTTACACACACATATACACCTATCAGTCACCCCTAAGGAAGGCCCTATCAATCTTGAGGGCAGGGTGCTTGGTTTACAATGTGAGGGGTGCCTCTGCATGAGCAGGGCCCCTCTGCAGCTGGCAGAGTCTATTCTCTGTGGCTGTTTGTGGATGCGGTCAAACCATATACTCTTAAGTGCATTATAACCAAGCGGTAAATGCTAACTTTGGAATGACTGCATCAAAACATGTTGTGTTTGGTGTCAAACAACTTGGAATCATACCCCTTTCCTTTAGTATAAGATAGGGATACCTTGCCATTAAAAATCAGATATCGCTGGACGACGCTCTACAAGTAGAATCCTGGACCTTCGACATTCCACTACCTTTGGAAGACTGAAGAATCTCCCTTGGAGTCAAGGAGTGACTCCCCTGCTTGGCAGGCACCAAAACTTTGAACCAATGGTCGCAAACTTTTTCCGCTCCCGCCGGAGTCCGAAGTCCCTGCAGCCCAGGAAGTAGATTTCCTGACTTCTCGACGGCCATTGTGAGTCCCCAGCGAAGCTGAGGCGAGTGGACCCCACGACTGACGACGAACAGCAATACCTGGGTACTGTGCACTATTGTCAATTGCAACCCCTTCACGACATTCAACGAACTTGTGCATTGGACCACGTGTGGTCCAAGCCTCCAGCAGGATTTCCTTAGAAAATCAGAGGCCTACCTCATCTCGAATGACCATGGGCTCCTGTGAAGCGAACCCTCACGAGGCGTCTTCGCGATCCCTTGCTGACTGGCTTGTGGGTCCCCTGAAGACTTTCACATCAAACCAAAGGGCTCCTCTGGTTGCTCCAGGCCTGCCCTGACTTATCCTTGCTGGGTGAGTCCCCCAGACCTTGCTGGTCTGCACCGCTGACTTTCTTCAATTTCCATGAGACTTGCTGTTGCCAAGGCTTGTTGGCTCCAATCTAGTTGCCAATACCTCAGTAAGCTGCAGACTTCCTGGGACACTCCGAATCCATCTCCTGGTTGTCGTCGATGCCTCCTGGACCTCGTGGCTGAAGAGTCAAAACACCCTTGATCACCTGAAATCACCCGACTTCCGTGGGCATCCATCTTCCTGGCCCCGGGTCACTGGCAAGTGACTGTGAACACTGTCTCTTCTGCTTTCAGGTCTTTTTCATCTTGAATCCAGCCTTGGATTCCACCGGACACTTCTCCAGTCTTCACAAGCAGCAAAACTTCTTCGGCTTCCATTGAAAACGACGACGCGACCCGACACCAAAAGACACCTATGCACCCGGCTTCCCTGGGTGAGGTAACTCGTGCACTCCGGTGCTCCTGTGGGTGTTGGCCCTCGAACTACTTACCTTGTAAGTGGCTTGCTTGTAGACTCTCTAGAAGTACCCTAAAACTTAAAAAATTCAACCGCGACTTGCTCCATTGAAATCAATAGGGAACCCGCGGCTGTATTCTCACACTGCACGCGTCTCCCGTGGGTCCTTTACTTACCTGCCTAGGGTAGATTAGTGAGGCCCCAGCGATTCTACAGGCCCTAGGCCTTGTCCCCTTACAAGTCGACATTCCTAAACCTCTTTTTTAGTATATGGTCTAGTACGCCCCTAGAGCTCCAGCCATATTTGTGCTTAACTTATTGTGAAACGTTGATATTTGCATATGTTCCTGACTTCTAATCTCATAAAGAGATTAGTAGAGTGTGTCTAGTAACAAATACATATTTATTTGATATATATACCTGTGTGGTGTCCTTTCATTTGGTAATTCAAGAGATTATAAGGTAAAATAAGCTGCTTTACATTCCTCTGAGACTTAGCCTGAAGGCTGCTCTCCACAGCTACCACTAGGATAGCTTTCTTTAAAAGGTTGTCTTAAACCTATCTACCATAAGAGTCAAATTGGACTGGTGCAAGGTGGCCACTATAACTAGTGACCAGCATATGCCAGGCCAACTTCTCACATTGGTGGGCAGTGTGTGGGATTCCAGCTTGCCATTGTTTTACCAGAAAATCTTTATTTGAATTACTAACTGAAAACCACTAAAGGTACTCAAGGTACATATAAAAGTCAAGCTTAGTATCAATACGTTCTACTGAACTTAGAGCTGTGAGTGAAGGGATAGCACACCCTTGCTACAGCTCAAGCTAGGATCAGTAGGCCACAAACTAGTGTAGGTAGTACAACAGTGCACAACACTAGAATGTCCTCAAGGGATGGAGCCAGTGGGTCCACCCAGCCTCAGTATAAGGACATGACTTTCTTTGACCTGAAAGCCATGTGCAAGACACCTGAAGCTAGGACAGAGTCCCTCCACACTAGGCCTGATAGATCTGCTGACAACAGATGATCTGAGGTTGGCTCTAGGAGCTAACAGATCTGAATCAAGGAATGGGTCGATTACAGTGTCTGGGTCAGATGATGAAAATCAAGATAACCAGGACTCTGTGGTTGAAGGGCCAGACCCACAAGGGTCTGAACAGGGCAGAGGAATTCTCCCTAAGAGAACTGACAGAGTGGAGGAGAGGCCTAGGTCGCTTTCTAGGGACTCTGACCACTCATATTACTCTGGCAGAGAATCTGTCCATCAGAGGGGGCTCATACTTTAATAGAAGAGAGACCTCCACTGAAAGAATGTACAAACTGCTGCAGTATGAGGAAGCAAGGTTTGCCCTTAAGGCCAAGCAGTTGGCATTAGATAAAGAAGCCTTTGAGCTCCAGAGAGCTTCTAGAAAAGAGGGGTTAGAACCCCCTGGTGGCAGCAACAGTGTCCCTAGAGTCAGAGATTACATTCCAGACCATAGGAACCTGTCCAAGGTTGTTCCTCCCTACCAGAGTGGGGATGATATCCACAAATGGATAACTGCTATGGAGAGGGCCTGTAGAGTACAACAGGTCCCCCAGAAACAGTGGGCAGCAATCTTGTGACTCTCCTTTTCAGATAAAGGTAGAGACAAGCTCCTCACTGTTAGAGAAGAGGATGCTGATGACTATGAAGTCCTGAAAAGTGCAATAATAGATGGGTTTGGCTTAACCACTGAGCAGTACAGGTTGAAGTTCAGAGATACCCAGAAAGCACAGAATCAGGACTCGACAGACTTTGTAGAATGTGCAACCAAGGCTCTGGAGGGTTGGCTGGTTGGTAGTAGAGTTACTGATTTTAAGGGATTGTATAATCTTATGATAAGAGAACAGATCCTTAATAATTGCCAAAACCAGTTGTTGCATCAATACCTGGTGGACTCTGATCTGACCTCTCCCCAAGAATTGGGAAAGAAGGCAGACAAATTGGTCAGAACCAGGGTGAGGCAGAAAACCTAGAACCAAGGGGGTGACACTAAGAAGCAGGATCCTAAAGGCTCTGAGAAAGGTGGGGATAAGTCAAAAGACCAGAAGTCTTCACAAGGGCCCCAAAAATCTGCATCTGGTGGGGATTCACAGTATACAAAGGCAAAAAGGCCAAAAGAAGCCCTGGTGCAAATTCTGTAAACCGAAAGGGCACTGGACTTCTGATTGTAACAAGTCCAAAGACCAAACCACCACCACTCCTGCCCCTAAGGCATCTGTTCCCCCTAGTTCAGATACTGGTGGAGGTGGTACTCAGAATAAGGGTGTAGTAGGGTTGACCCTGGGTTCTGAAGTGGACTCTGGCCTAGTCAGAGTACCCACTCAGGCATTGCTGGTTGGTTATGGAGATATTGATATGTCCTTCCTAGTGAGCCCCAGTAATCTGGGCAAATACAAACAGCAGCCTGTAATAAATGCCAAACAGGCTTTGGCATTCAGGGACACAGGTGCTAGTGTCACCTGGGTAGCAGAGGATCTTGTGGACCCTGGGCAGATCATCCTGGGTGAAATGTACCAGATTACCAATGCAAGCAATGTCAAGACCAACCATAGTCTGGCCTTTGTGAATTTCTCCTGGGGAGGGGTAACTGGCCTCAAGAAGGTAGTAGTCAGTGCAGACCTCCCTGTCGAATGTCTATTGGGCAATGATCTAGAGGCTTCAGCCTGGTCTGAAGTAGAGTTATGGACTCATGCAGAGATGTTGGGCATACCTGCAGATGTATTTGCTGTGACCAGGGCACAAGCCAAAATGCATCAAACTGAACCAGCTCTGGATCCTGAAAGTATGGACCAGGTGCTACCCAAGAGGAGGAGCAGTAGGGTTAAGGCATTGCCTTCCCCTCTGTCTCAGACCTCAGATTCCCCTCCTGAGGGAGGAGAAGCAGATCCTGAAGGAGGAACTGACCCAGAGGGCCTTGAGCCTGATCAGGTTGAGTTCTTGGGGGCCGGGGGACCTTCCAGGGAAGATCTGAGAAAGGAGCAACAGTGCTGCCCCTCTCTTGAACCCCTCAGTCAGCAGGCTGCTGCTGAGGCTGCTGGCAGTGCTAGTGGGTCCCATAAAGTTTATTGGTATGAGGGACTCCTATATTCTGAGGCTAGAGATCCTACCCCTGGAGCCACCAGGAGGTTGGTAATACCTCAGAAGTTTAAGGGGTTCCTCTTGACCCTAGCACATGACATCCCTTTAGCAGGACACTTGGGCCAAAACAAGACCAGGGACAGGCTTGTTCCACATTTCCATTGGCCACACATGTCAGAGGACACCAAGGAGTTTTGTCGCTCCTGTGTCACTTGCCAAGCCAGTGGCAAGTCAGGTGGCACAACAAAGGCCCCCCTGATACCACTACCTGTGGTGGGGGTACCCTTTGAAAGGGTAGGGATTGACATTGTTGGTCCCCTTGACCCTCCAACAGCATCTGGGCACAGGTTTATCCTGGTGGTAGTGGATCATGCCACCAGGTACCCAGAAGCAATTCCCCTCAGGACCACCACAGCCCCTGTGGTGGCAAGAGCCCTCATTGGAGTTTTCTCGAGAGTGGGTTTCCCTAAGTAGGTGATATCTGACAGAGGTACCAACTTCATGTCAGGGTATCTAAAAGCAATGTGGAAGGAGTATGGTGTAAACTACAAGTTCACTACTCCCTATCACCCACAATGCAATGGGTTAGTTGAAAGGTTCAACAAAACCCTAAAGGGAATGATTAAAGGCCTCCCAGAAAAGCTTAGGCAAAAATGGGACCTTTTACTTCCCTGCTTTCTGTTTGCATACAGGGAGGTTCCACAGAAGGGGGTTGGCTACAGCCCTTTTGAACTTCTGTTTGGGCACCCTGTAAGAGGTCCATTATGTTTGGTGAAGGAGGGCTGGGAGTTACCTCTCAAACCTCCCAAACAGGATGTGATGGACTATGTACTTGGTCTTCGCTCCCGGATGGCTGAATACTTGAAGAAGGCAACCAAAAACCTGGAGGCAAGCCAAGAACTTCAAAAAACTTGGCATGACCAAAAGGCTGTGCTGACTGTATACCAGCCAGGGCAGAAAGTGTGGGTGTTGGAGCCTGTGGCCCAGCAGCTCTCCAAGACAAGTGGAGTGGCCCCCATACAATTGTTGAGCAAAAGGGATAAGTCACCTACTTGGTGAATCTTGGAACTCCCAGGAGCCCCCTTAGGGTGCTCCATGTCAACAGATTGAAACCATATGTTGACAGGGCTGACATGGGCTTGCTCATGGCAACTGATGACGAACAGGAGGAGGAGAGTGACCCTCTCCCTGACCTGCTCTCACAGAACCCTGATGATGGGTCAGTAGATGGTGTTGCTTTGGCAAGCAGCCTCACTGACCATCAGCAAACTGAATGCAGACAAGTTCTGCAGCAGTTCAGACATATGTTTAGCCTGACCCCTAGTCAGACTTCCTGGTGCACCCATTAGGTGGACACTGGAGACAGTCTGCCTGTCAAGAGTAAAATCTACAGGCAACCTGACCATGTCAGGGACTGTATCAGGACTGAAGTCCAGAAAATGTTGGAACTAGGTGTAATTGAGCCTTCAGATAGCCCTTGGGCTAGTCCAGTAGTCCTTGTGCCTAAACCTCATACCCAGAGTGATAAGAAAGAAATGAGGTTTTGTGTAGACTACAGAGGCCTCAATGCAGTCACCAGGACTGATGCCTATCCAATTCCCAGGGCAGATGAGCTCATTGATACTTTGTCCTCAGCCAAATATCTGAGTACATTTGACCTAACAGCTGGCTACTGGCAAATCAAGTTAGCTGATGATGCCAAGGCCAAAAAAGCATTTACAACCCCTGGTGGGCACTACCACTTCGTGGTGATGCCCTTTGGTTTGAAAAATGCACCTGCCACTTTTCATAGGATGGTGAACAAAGTTCTGACAGGTATGGAGACTTATTGCTCAGCTTATCTAGATGATATTGCTGTCTTTAGTTTCACCTGGCAGGATCACCTGGTCCACCTCAGAAATGTTTTGGAGGCCCTGCAAAAAGCAGGCCTCACTATCAAGGCCACTAAGTGCCAGATAGGGCAGAGTCAGGTTGTGTACCTGGGCCACCTTGTAGGTGGAGGCCAGGTTCAACCATTGCAGAGCAAAATCCAGACCATAATGGAATGGATAGCTCCGACCACCCAGACACAGGTGAGAGCCTTTTTAGGCCTGGCTGGGTACTATAGGAGGTTTGTTAAGGGATATGGATCTATAGTGACCCCCTTAAATGATCTTCCCTCAAAGAAAATGCCAAAAAAGGTTCAGTGGACAGCTAGCTGTCAAAAGGCATTTGATTACCTAAAGCAGGCCATGTGCACTGCCCCCATCTTACAGAGTCCAGACTATACAAAAAAGTTCATTGTCCAAACAGATGCTCCTGAGCTGGGTGTGGGAGCTGTACTGTCTCAACTGAATGATGAAGGCCAAGACCAGCCAGTAGCTTTTATCAGCAGAAGACTGACCCCTAGAGGGAAACGTTGGTCAGCTATAGAGAGGGAGGCCTTTGCTGTGGTGTTCGCCCTGAAGAAGCTGAGGCAATACTTGTTTGGCACTCACTTCATAGTTCAGACTGACCACAAGCCCCTCCTATGGCTTAAACAGATGAAAGGTGAAAACCCTAAACTGCTAAGGTGGTCCATTTCCCTACAGGGGATGGACTATACAGTGGAACATAGACCTGGGACCCAACATGCCAATGCAGATGGACTCTCAAGGTATTTCCACTTAGAACACGAGACTCAACTGGTCAAGGTTAGTTTAGTGTCCCTGCGTTGGGGAGGAGAGTAGGATCTGCACTTATGTTGCCCCCACTTTTTTTCTGATGTTAACACTGTTTCTGGCTAGAGTCTGGCTGGGTCCCTGCTAATCAGGGCCCCAGTCTCTCTGTTCTCTCTAAACAACTTGGAGTGCATATTAGATGCACTAGTGATTGGATACTGTGGTACCTTATGAGCCCCTAGTATATGGTACCTTAGGTACCAAGGGCATAGGTACTTCACAGGCCTACCAGGGGCTGAAGCATGTATTATGCCACCCCTGGGAAGCAGACTAAATCTGACACCACAGGCCTGCTACTGCAGCCTGGGTGAGGTAGTGTTAGCACTCCTCACTGAGGTATAGGTTCCTATATCTCACCTTACACACATATATACACCTATCAGTCACCCCTAAGGCAGGCCCTATCAATCTTGAGGGCAGGGTGCTTGGTTTACAATGTGAGGGGTGCCTCTGCATGAGCAGGGCCCCTCTGCAGCTGGCAGAGTCTATTCTCTGTGGCTGTTTGTGGATGCGGTTAAACCATATACTCTTAAGTGCATTATAACCTAGCGGTAAATGTCAACTTTGGAATGACTGCATCAAAACATGTTGTGTTTGGTGTCAAACAACTTGGAATCATACCCCCACACCAGTAACTGGTGTGGGAGTTTGATCCCACCCTTCTAGAGGGGACGACATGTACCTACCGTGGAAACACGGTAGAAATCTGAAAGAGCCCTGGCATCACAAAATGGATGCCACCAGCACAGACACTGGCCTGCCCACCTGCTGCTGACTGAAACTCGCAGTGGAGGAGGCCCAACAATAGGCATCCTGTCACAGAGAGGTGTCACCACCTTCCAGACAGGATTTAGTGTATTGGGGCTGGGTGGGTGCACTCTTAGAGTGCTTTGAAGTCCTGCACTGGGGGAGCAGTAGGCTCCTCTGTGCATATGCCAGCTCACACCGGTTCAGGGGCTACCTGCCCCTGCTCTGACGCAAAACTGGACAAAGGGAAGTGGGTGTAACCACCCACTCCCCTGACCCTCCCCTAGGAGTGGTGATAGAGCTAGTCCCTACCTTTCCTTTAGTATAAGATAGGGAAACCTTGCCATTGCAAATCAGATATCCCTGGACGACGCTCTACAAGAAGAATCCTGGACCTGCGACGTTCCACTACCTTTGAAAGACTGAAGAATCTCCCTTGGAGTCAAGGATTGACTCCCCTGCTTGGCAGGCACCAAAACTTTGAACCAACGGTCGCAATCTTTTCCCGCTCCCGTCAGAGTCCGAAGTCCCTGCAGCCCCAGAAGTGGATTTCCTGACTTCTCGACGGCCATTGTGAGTCCCCAGTGAAGCTGAGGCGAGTGGTCCCCACGAGTGACGAGGAACAGCAATACCCGGGTACTGTGCACTATTGTCGAGTGCAACCCCTTCACGACATTCAACAAACTTGTGCATTGGACCACGTGTGGTCCAAGCCTCCAGCAGGATTTCCTTCAAAAATCAGAGGCCTACCTTGTCCCGAGTGACCGTGGGCTCCTGTGAAGTGAATCCTCATGAGGCGTCTTTGCGATCCCTTGCCGGCTGGCTTGTGGGTCCCCTGAAGACTTTCTCATCAAACCAAAGGGCTCCTCTGGTTGCTCTAGGCCTGTGGTGAGTCCCCCAGACCTTGCTGGTCTGCATCGCTGACTTTCTTCAATTTACACAAGACTTGCTGTTGCCAGGGCTTGTTGGCTCCAATCCAGTTGCCGACACCTCAGTAAGCTGCAGACTTCATGGGACACTCCGAATCCAGCTCCTGGTCATCATCAACGCCTCCTGGACCTCGTGGTTGAAGGGTCAAAACACCCTTGATCACCTGAAATCACCCGACTTCCGTGGGCATCCATCTTCCTTACCCCGGGTCACTGGCAAGTGACTGTGAACACTGTCCCTTCTGCTTTCAGGTCTTCTTCATCTTGAATCCAGCCTTGGATTCCACCGGACACTTCTCCAGTCTTCACAAGCAGCAAAACTTCTTTGGCTTCCATTGAAATCGACGACGCGACCCGACACCAAAAGACACCTATGCACCCGGCTTCCCTGGGTGAGGTAACTCGTGCACTCCGGTGCTCCTGTGGGTGTTGGCCCTCAAACTACTTCCCTTGTAAGTGGCTTGCTTGTAGACTCTCTGGAAGTACCCTAAAACTTTAAAATTCCAACCGCGACTTGCTCCATTGAAATCAATAGGGAACCCGCGGCTGTGTTCTCACACTGCACGCGTCTCCCGTGGGTCCTTTACTTACTTGCCTTGGGTGGATTAGTGAGGCCCCAGCGATTCTACAGGCCCTAGGCCTTGTCCCCTTGCAAGTCGACATTCCGAAACCTCTTTTTTAGTATATGGTCTGGTACGCCCCTAGGGCCCCAGCCATATTTGTGCTTAACTTATTGTGAAACGTTGATATTTGCATATGTTCCTGACTTCTAATCTCATAAAGAGATTAGTAGAGTGTGTCTAGTAATAAATACATATCTATTTGATATATACCTGTGTGGTGTCCTTTCATTTGGTAATTCAAGAGATTATAAGGTAAAACAAGCTGCTTTACATTCCTCTGAGACTTAGCCTGAAGGCTGCTCTACACAGCTACCACTAGGATAGCTTTCTTTAAAAAGTTGTCTTAAACCCATCTACCGTAAGAGTCGAATTGGACTGGTGCAAGGTGGCCAATATAACTAGTGACCAGCATATGCGAGGCCAACTTCTCACAAGGCCGAAGGGCTTGATGTCGATATCACAGTGGATGAACTTAAGGTGGCCATCCACAATCTAGAGTCGGGTAAGGCCAGTGGCCCCAACGGCATCCCAATCGAACTATATAATCGTACGGCTGATAGAGTGGCCCCATATCTGTTGAAAATGTTTGAAGCAAGCCGGGCCGAAGGTGAGCTTCCTAGAGATCAGCGTATAGCTACCATAGTGGGAATCCATTAACCTGGCAAACCTGTATAAGAGTGCGCATCATACCGGCCAATATCGTTGATTAATGCAGAGGCCAAGATTTTGGCCAAAACATTGGCGCTCAGACTGACCCCCTATCTCACCAAGTTGGTCCACCGGGACCGATCAGGATTCATGCCTGGCAGGAATACCGCTCTGAACCTTCCACACCTCCATAGCGTCATGGGACGGAAGCATACAATATGGGAAGACGCAGCAGTCTTTTCTCTTGACGCGAAAATGTCCTTTGACTCTGTGGAAGAGGCGTTTTTGTTCACTGTCCTCCAGCACGTGGGGTTTGGGTTGAAATTCTGTTCCAGGGTACGCATACTATACGCTAACCCTATCGCACATGTGATGGCTAATGGACACATATCGCGGGAATTTGCTTTGGGACGCGGGACGCGGCAAGGTTGTCCGCTGTTGCCCCTTCTGTTCGCACTGGTTTTGGAGCCGTTAGCTGCATGGATTAGATGGGACCCACTAATCCGGGGTCTAAAGTGGAGGGAGGGATGGGAGGATCGTATCTCCCTCTATGCCGATGACATCTTTGTGTATATAGTTTCCCCCACGCAGTCCCTTCATTTATTGTTAAACATCTGTGAGGTGTTTGGGTTGGTGTCAGGATACACGATTAATTGGGAGAAGTCCGTACTGTATATTCTGCATGGACCACCTCCCAGACTGCCTGGGGGGTGTATGATCAAGGTAGTAAAAGATAGCTTTAAATACCTCGGGATACATGTAACGTCCGACCCAGACGAATTTCAGGCACTCAGTCTTCAGGCACCATTACAGAGGCTTAGGAGGGATATTAAACACTGGAAAGCGTTGCCACTCACCCTAAAATGATGGCATTACCTAGATTTCTATATGCCCTACACAACACACCCTGCCGGTCCCTGACTCAGATTTTAGAGCAATAAATTCAGCAGTTACTAACCTCCTTTGGGATATAGCAAGCCAGCAAGAGTGGCCACGTGTAAACTGACTAGGAGATGGTATGCCGGGGGCATTACCCTACCTGATGTCCCGATATACTACTGGGCCTCACAATTGACAGTAATCAATCAGTGGATTCATGCACCCGACACTGACCCTGCATAGCGCTTAGACAGAGTGGCTCTTGGAGCGGGGGGAGTCAATAGGGTACTCTACAACAAACACAAAAAGCTGGGCCTCCTAGGACCGACAGCGCACACTGTCCATGTCTGGCACACAGTGACACGGCACGTGGGTTGGGCTCACAAACTTACACAATATACCCCACTATGGGACACCGGCAGGTTGGGTACCCTGAGAAAGAGCAAGGGGTTTCAAAAGTGGGACTTGATAGGGATCTCCCGGCTGGGGGATCTCTGGAAAGAAGGAAAGGTCGTCACCTTTGCTCACCTGCAGGAACACTACGAAATGGCTCCCGGTGAAAAGTTCCGATATATGCAGATTAAATATGCAATTGACGCAGCTATTCCAGCCAGCGGAGGTACTCCCTGAATCGTCCCCCTTAGAGGACCGTCTGTTAACAGACCACTTAGACAAGAAAGCGATTTCTCTTACTTATCGAAAAATTGTCAATAATCAAACAGACCCCCTGATACGACTCCAGACAGTCTGGTGGTCGGAGGTTGGGGACCTAGATGATACCGACTGGCAGGACGCAATTGCATCGCCTAGGGAGATAGCAATCTCCTCGAGGCTGCGTCTGGTGCAGCTAAAAAATACTGCATAGGACCTACTACACGAGGATGACGATGAATAAGATAGGCAGAGCCACCGACCCGTACTGTATGCGCCAATGTGACGAATTAGGAACATTTTACCACACTTTGTGGGAGTGTCCGCTGATTACACTATAGTGGAAGGCGGTGATGGATACTGTCACAGAGGTTAGCGAGAAATCAGTCCCGCTTGATCCCAAGTGTTGCCTGTTGAACATTTGGGAGCCGACGGACCTCAGCCATGTGGATCGACAGTGGGCAACAACGGGGATGATGATCGCTAAGCGGAATATAGCCCAGAAATGGGGGGCAGCCGAAGCCCCAACCTGTACAGAGTGGTGCAGAGATATGGACATGATAATGGTGGCTGAGAAGGCTACGTATGTTCACAGAGGGTGCCCCAAGAAATGGGGGAGAGTGTGGGGCAAATGGAATGCCTATAGAGGCCATATATGTACCCCCTTCTGTTTTAGATCAAGACTCTGATGATGAGGTATAATACTGTATCGCTATGTATGATGTTACCTGATGAGACTTTGTCAAGGTATTATTCCATATATAAGAGATGTGATTGCAGATCTTGTTTGATGCACAATAAAACGTTTATAAAAAAAATAGCAGGGAAACCAACAGATTAACCAGCATTGGCAAATACTTTAGGTTTCACCTATGTGATTAATAATAAGCTGTTTTTTGTTGGAAGTTGTAGCTTGCTCAGTAATTGTACAGTATACGTTACAGAAAGTCTGTTAAAGTGTTATGACTTATGTACAAAAAGGCAACATATTGTGTGGTTATTAGTGGTATAGTGTGGGTACGTAATATCAAAATTTAGAAGAATGAAAGAGGGACATTATAGATTTAATTGATGTAATAGCAATATTATGTGTTTAGAGGAGTTCTGACAACATTTTGGCCTGGTGCTACTGCACCTGCTGCACCATTCAAATCATGACCCTGTTGTCTGCAAGTTAACTGCACTTGTGACTGCCTGTTTAGTTTTAAATTTTAGCAATAATCTGGATTTAGTGGGGTCCTTAGAGCTTTTGACCCCAGTGCTACTGCACCTGCTGCACCATTCAAATCAAGTCCCTTTTTGCAAGGTAACTGTAATTCTGACTGCCTGTTAAGTAGTCAAATATGGCAATATTATTTGTTCAAAGGAGTTCTGACAAATTTTGGGCCCGGTGGCATTGCACCTGCTGCACCATTCAAATCATAACCCTGTTGTCTGAAAGGTAACTTCAATTCTGGATGCCTGTTTAGTAGTAAATTATAGTATAGTTTTTGTATATTAACATTATTTTTAACATGCAATGTTTATTACAACATTTAGAGTTTGTTTATAATGACCAAATAGATTAAGTTGAAAGAAATCAATCCAATAATACCTACAAAGTGCAAAGAAAAGTACTACTGCATAAATAGGAAATGCCAAAAACGTTCTAAGGCTAAAGCATCTGCTTTACACAACTACATAATAGAAAGCAAGCATTCCAGCATACTGTTAGAAGCTGTCTGCTTTTCCCGTGGGAAGAAATTGTATCAAGACAGAGAATGGGGCTTAAACAGTGTGAACAACTTTAGTACAAGTATCGTAAATGCGTGCAGCCAGGGGAAGTTAACAAAAAAAGTTCCACATAAAAGCGAATGAACAAAGTAATTTGGGAACTGATAAGAACCCCCTTTTAAGAGATGTTAAATATAAGAGAATTCACAAGCACAGTGCAAGTGCTGTGCAGCCCAAACCTAAAAACAACTTAGCAGACCATAAAACAGGCCCACAAACAGCCAAAAAAACAGATCGCATACTGACCTGTTAGACCAGCCCATCAGGCACTGTCTAATTTCCCTATAAGCCTGTCTGACTCTGCCTCTAACAGAGAATATTCCAGAGCAAATTAGTGGACATTACACTTATAGAAGGAACCACATTACTACTGCTTTTCAAAGGATTATTTGTCACTTCACACACCCTTTGGTGCTGTTGATATCCATATCGTGGGCTTCACAAGTGCTTATGGTGTGCTAGTGGCTGAAGGTGGTGGGCACCACCACTCATTTTTGTAGACAGGGACTTATGTTTTATCATTCAACTTTGACCCGGCATTCAGCAGCACCACTATTTATTTATTTTACAATGTCCACATTGGGTTTCACAACATTGTGTTTAAACTTTCTTCTTTCCATTTACTTGAGCTAGTCTTAGGAGAAATCATAATATTCTATTTCAAAGTTTTTTGGGGAGGAAGGTGTATGTGGATTAGATGATATGATTTGTCTACTATATAAAGATTCCTATTTACACTATATAATCACTTCTGTTTCAGAACTCATTTCTTCAGAGCCTTTGATGACGAACTTGCTGATAACAGACCAAAGTTTCCTAATTTTATGTCATTTGATGCTACTGTCACAAACTGGCTTAGTCCGCGAAGAAGGCGCCTGATGCTCTCCATCTCCGACTGACCCTATGGCCCTCAGGGGAACCCATAGGCGAGCTACCCTGTGAAACACGGCTCCAGGGACTCCCCTCAGACTCCCCCAAAACTAATAAACAGCTACTCTGGCTTTGCAGGAAAGTGACATCATACATGTTTGATTAGGACAACAGGGTAAATGTAATGAAATGTAGTACCGTGTTGTATTATTCACCCCACAAGGGAAATATCCAGGTTCTTATGGAATACAGTTAGAACAAACAACAAATTTAGATCATTGAGCAGAACAGTCTTGCCATCATTTCTCCAGCCCACAGCTCTTTGCTTACCAGGGAAGGGATTGCGAGAGGAGGATAAAGGACATTGAATGATATTGGAAAGAGCCGATCAAAGACACATTTAATGTGTTGATTCATCCAGTGCTCACAAACTTTTCAAATTTTACAAAAACACTTACCCTATATTCTGTCAAAAAAACAGCCTTGGGGTGCTAATGGCTGAAAGGGAAGTATGAGATGCCTTACACTGTGAAGCTAAATGCAAAGCAGACAGTGCCAAAAGAAACAAGCTTCTCTCCAGGCTGCCTGCTTTCTGAAAGAAACAGACGCTCGGCTGTCTGGTCAAGATGGTCGTCCTGCTCCGCCTGTTATATCAGCTGCAAAATTATCCATTCCTGCTCCCATCTTCTTTCTTCAAGAAGCTGGACTCTTTATTGTTGGACTTTTTATGGAGACATTACATCCAACTGATTGCCCTCACCAAATGCTATAAGTAATCCTACAATGGTGGCTTTGCAACACCCGACATAGTGTCGTACTATACGGCCTCAAACCTCATTGTTATAAACAAATGTTGGTTTAGCAATGTACCTGACCCTGCATATGCCACCGAAGGATAAGCAATGCAGGAGACACCCTCCTGCATTTACTGTATGGGGGATCAATACGAATGATCTTCCATCGGCTACGACAGTAACTCTTCAGATCTGGACGGACACAAATAGGGCTCTAGGTGGGTGGGATGCTTGCCGAAAGAAACCCCACGGTAGCACGGAACCCAGTTGGCACAGGTCACAGCACTGGAGCACTGGACAAGTCGTGGGACAACATGGGTATTTCAACACTGGGGGACCTTGTGTCGAGAGTCACACTGAAATCCTTTTCGAACTGCAGGCAGAATATGACTTACATCATTCACAATTCTTCTGGTAACTGCAGCTCTGGCACCCTCTCACCCAATATGCTAAGGGACTCGCAGACCTGCCAGTTCATTTTCCTTTGAAGGCCAAAATACTCCTGGGTGACCTGACTACCCACAAAATTTCACAGGTATGCCATTCGTTGGTGGTCAACATTCCTGATTCCTTTGATCGATTAAGGAGGTGTGTGAGGGAGACCTGGGACCCCTCACTGACGATGAATGGATGTTTGCTTGTGCATCTCCCCGTGAAGCCTCGATTGCCTCACAGTTCCATCTCATACAGTGTAAATACCTACCCAGGGTCTACTAAGCTGAGGAGAGGTTGTGGAAGATGAGGGACGTGGCATCACCAGCCTGCCTGCGTTGTTTGATGCAGCAGGGAGACTTATTCCACACAATCTGGAGATGTGAAAGGGTGACACCTTTCTGGGAGGGGGTATTGTTGTGCCTGGACCAAGTGCTGGGTGGGAGTTGCCCAGGATCTCAAGCTGGTCATCCTCCATTACCACGGAGGTTATAGAATCAAACAGGTATTGCAGCGCGTTATTATGGTTGGGTCTAGTGGTATAGAAAAGGGAAATTGCGAGTGCCTGGAAGAACTGCAGCCTTGGAGCGGTGAAAGGCTCGGCTGGACCTCTGCATGAGCTTGGAAATTTCCATCTACAAAGCCAGGGGTTGCCCTCCAACACATTATAAAATATGCACTACATGGTGTAAATATCGCGGTATTGTCCCCCAGAGAGTCGAAAATCCTTGTCTGTCCATGAGCACTGAGATGCAGACTTAGGCGCATATGGTTTGAGCTGGGGTTGTGGGGGTATGGGAGCCGACAGTTGACGGGGGCATTGTCAGGTGCTGGGTGGATCTGGGAGTAGGGGGGGTTTATGTCCCTTTGCGACCTTACATGGATGAATAGTTGGCTCACTCAATAGGGCTGCAGCTGTTCTGTATTCTCAGTTTGTATATGTCTGGTGAATCTAACATGCATAAAATAAAATAAAAGATGTTAAATAAAAAAAAGTTTGTCTGATTTGAAAAATCAGTTAGAGCTCATTAACCCCACTCAATCAGAGCCTTCACTGCAAGAACTTGAAACACACACAACATGCCTTGCATAACCAACTCTGTGCCCAAAGAATACATGTTTTGATATTGTGGAAATAAAACAATATTGCCTTGTCAATCAATTTTCATTTAAAAATGACTATACAATTATTTTTTTCAAGAAATTGAGTTAAATCCATGCATCTCAAAGCCATTCAATTAATGCATTTGTTTAAAATCAAGCATTAATGTTTGTAAATAAAACTCACAGCCTGACTACAGGAGAACCTTGGTGTTCAGCGCAGTTCACAGAGACCACCAGGCGAAACCCAGAGCCCCTACATGTGCATGTGTTTGGTGAAAAAGACAAGAGGTATAGAAACAGCTAATACAGCCTTTAGCCAGACCTAAACACAGAGCCTCTGAATTGGTCCTGCTTGGGAGAGTGAGAATTATGAGGCTGTTTCCTGTGAAGTAGGCCCTTGTGCTATCTTGTCCATCAGCCCCTCCCACCCAGCACTTGAGTAATACAGCACTCCAGTCTCTCTGACCTTGGCAGTCTTTCAAGAGCCATCTTTTCACACAGACGGATTGCTGCTCCAGTGCGGGCCGCACAAACAGGCTTTGTTCAGTAACAGGCATGCATGTCTTCTCTTTTCACCTTTCCTCTTCAACAAACACATCCTTTGTGCCGAGCCAGGGAAAGGAGTCCCTCCAGTGAAAGATGGCTTTTCCAATGCCCATTTTGCAGTTGTTTGCTAGTAAGCGGCGATTGGCTTGTGGGCTCGCAGCGACCTCCAAAAGCTGATTTTATAGTCTGATGAATACATTAGCATATGATATGAAGATGTAACCACGTGCCTGTATTACAAAATGATAACTGTGCCCTTATCCTTGATCCGCAAAAGATGCTCTGAACAAGAAGAAGCATATTTATGGGCATCAGAGTAGAAACAAGCAGCACATTCCTGCTGGTAAATCCTGGCTTCTGGGAATTCGGGCTTTTGTCTTGCCCTATATTTAAATATAGAAATTCTGCGCAGTAAACACTTTTATGAACCGGACATAATAAGAGACAACTTCAATGTGCATGGTGTTCGATTGAGGCGCCCTGCTGTACCTTTAAAACAGAGGAGGGCAGATCTGAAAAACATGGAGAACTTTGAGCCAGGCTGCTGCAAAAATGGTTGACAAACCAGTGGCAGTGGCTTTGAGAATCTACCAACCCCTTGGTGCTTGTAGAGTGCCCCGTGACGGCTAGCGTGACGAAGAAGTGACTTGTCTGGCACCACTATCCTAATTTATGGGATCAGTCCTGTAAAGGTATATAAACGATGCATGAGTTAAAATAAGTGACTTGGGGGATATTTACAATAAAATGTCAGAGTGCGGTGTTGCTTCAAAATGAGTAATGCTGGGCTCCGACATTTTTTAAAAGCAGGGATGCGCTGTGTGTACAAATATTTGGCGCACCCCAATGTCTTCCTAGAGCTAAAAAAGCTGCCTAGCGCCTGCGCAGGCACCCTTGCGCCATGATTGTTTATGTGCAGAAAGGGACACCTTCCTGCACATAAACAATATTTAAAGGCGATATGCTGTTTCTATGTGTGTTGCACAGAGCACATAGAAAGAGCAAAATACGAGGAGAAATGAACAATGTCTTCTCGTATCACCAGTCTAAGACCAGGTATTCCCTGGCCTTTGTTTTTTGTGTTGCCCCATCCTTGTAAATATGGGCAGCGTCAAAAAGTAATGGGTGTTGAGACGGAACGCCCATTACAACACCCATTGCATGCCCCTTTCACACTAAGTGAAGCGTAGCTGCCGTTAATCAGCTTAACGACGCTTTGTAAATAAGGAGAGGGGGATATTGCCACCAGAGCGTCACTAAAAGTGACGTTCTGGTGGCAATATCCCCTTGTTATTATGCCCTTTATTTTGTTGAGGTTGATTATGCAACTGTGTATCTGTTTTTATGCGATCCAGCAAATCGCACCTCTACAGGGGATTTTGAAAAGGCACTGAAAAGGAGGTGAGGCAAACATTGTGCACACTTGGGCTCACCTAAAATGCCACGCACATCCTCTAATGATTTAGGAGTCAGTTCAGTGTCATGCCCTTTGAAGATGAGCCATAAACGGTCCCGGCATCATCTGCATGCAATGCCTTTTCCTCTCAAAATGTTTGTCACCATCTGAAAAAAGTCATTTGTTTCTGGAGGTATTCGAAGACAAATCCTGTCAGAGGGAGATCTTCACCCAATGTAGGGCATATTCTCAGGCAGACCTTGGACTTTCCATTAATCTCTCTTTTTGTTTGAAGGAGTGCACCCTGGTCTAGATACAGGGGCCTGATTCACAAATGTAAATTTACATGGTTGTGTCAGTTTACTCTTTTTTGGTAATCACAAAACAAAATTATTATTTTTTTGAATTTTTTTTAATTAACATTTGCATGAAATCACAGCCGAATGCAATCACATCTATCTTGCGTCTAATAAGATCTAACGTTATCCACGCCAGCGCCACACAGAGCGCTACAAATGTACAAAGTCGTTCCTCCATACTGCCCCGGCCCATGAACTGTACAGTACTTAAACTTAAAATCGTCCCCAGTAGTGCCCCCATTGCATTTGTTATTCGCTCAGTTCCAGGTCTGATTCCTCTGGAGAGGGGGCGCTCACGTTTCCTCAATATTTGTTCCATTTGCCCCACACTCTTGTCCATTTTCGTGGACATCCTCTATGAATGAACACCATTTTCTCCACTACCATTGCGCTGTCTAGGTCACGGCACCACTGTGGATGTGAGGGGACCGTCTGTGCCCCCCAGTGTTGAGCAATGTTCCGTTTTGCTAGCGCTGTACCCATGGTCGCCCAGCTCTGCTCCGCGTGATTGAGGTCTGTTGGCTCCCACACATTGAGTAGACATCTCCGCGGTTCCGGGGCGACACAAAACTACATTTTAATAGTAAGCTCACCACGGTGAACTCCGCACATAAAATGATAGGCCTGTCGAGTTCTCAGCCCCGACTGCGGAGTCTCTGCAGTTTTAAACCTACTATTAAAATGCAGTTTTGTAAATACCAAAAAAGAATAAACTTACTCAAACGTGTAAGTTTACTTTTGTGAATCCGGCCCTGGGAGAGATATGCCTCAGTGGGCCCAAAAGAGCAACCCTGTGAGCCCATCAGATTTGTTAGGATCACCTGCCTTTTCAAACCAAGGAGTCCCTGAACGTAGGTTTTGACATCTTTTCCTTCAGTGCTCACAGGAAATCCCTGGATGCAAACGCAATGTCATTGGGACCTGAAGAGAAGACACTGGAAACGCAATGGAGATTCCTAAGAAAATATCACTACCACACTGTCATCATTAAAACACTTAAAACTACACACATCACAAGATAAGGAATATGGCAGAGATTGAGTTCTGAAAACCAAGAGCCAATCCACGTTCAAAAGGAATACAGATGAACCCAGCTGAGGACAAAATAGTAGACCTAAAGGCTCAAGAGGAGCACAACGCGAGCAGCAGAGAGAACAATACTTTCAGTGATCAATCACAAATAAGGCAGAAGAAACTGAAATCCAAGGATGGGACTAGCATGACAAAAGGACAAAACCATAGACTAAATGGAGTAAGGCAAGTCCAAGAAACCTAAGAACAGCAGCAAGCATACAGGAGAAAGGTAGCAAAAAAAACTAGAGAATGAACAGAGCGCACACAGCATGGAAAACCCAGAAAAAGTAACAACCAAGACAAGGCAAGGCTGGAGACGTACTATATCAGGACAAGTACAAGGAATCTAGAAATCTTAAAAACAAGAGACATGGACTGCAGGTTAAACTAGAGCCCGTAAGAGGGAAAACACCAACAATAGGGAGATAAACCAAGGAGCAAAGTCAAGGAGACTGGGTAGTAGATGCAGCACAAATGGATCAGAAACAGGGATTTAAGCACAGGGAAATGGCAGCAGGAACAGAAAGAACAAAATAGAAAGCAAATTAGAGTGGGAGCAGCTCAGCAGATGTAGCTGTCTGCATACTAAAAACAGAAAACAGAGGTACGCAGAATGCTAACTGTACTGGAAAAGGATAAAGGCTGAAGCATGGCCCACAGTGGGCAGCAAACAGCCAACAAGGGTTCCAATACACAGAGGGTCAGCAAGCAATGCATAATCATGGTGGTTCAGGCAAGGCCTACTTGTAAGCCGTTCCAGACAACATCAAGCCATGGGTGGAGTCACATGCTTTAGTTGTACAAGACTAGCCATAGGTGTGTGCGTGTAATCCCATTCTCTCACAAAGTCCTGGAAGAGAGAAACCAGTGCTGAGGAATAGCAGGACTGATATGATTGAAAGCACTGCACAGTTGTTGATAAGATGTAGCAGTGCATTGAAACAAGGGTAGTTTTTCCAAGGTGTCCAAGACAGAAAAATCATAAAGGTATACATCCTACCACAATTTGTGGATGAGTTCTAGAGGTGATTTCTAGGCTGCAATGAGGATGTGCACAGCTTTTCCGAGAAGTAGAGAGACTGAATTCTAACAGCAGAAGAACAGTCTTCTCTTGTAGAAGCAATATTGGAGCTCAGAGTAGCTGCTGATTAGAACACCCTGCATCTATTACCTTGATGCTTTATTGTCTCCCAGGTCTGTGGCATCCCGCAGGATCTTTTTCAGGTCAACTTTTACAGACATCATTTATTCTTTGAGCTCCTGAAAGAATCTCCAAATAAAGCACTTTGTCACATTCCCTTCATCAGAAGAGGCGAAAGGTGGTGGCCCTCAAGGGTCTGATTTAGTGGTTCCCATATGAGCTGGGCCAGGGTCCTGTTTCTTGGTAGTCTCTAGTTGAAAGAGGTCTTCAATTGTTGAGCCTTTTTCCCCCTTCCTCTGGTCATAAATGCCCAAAGCATGTGTGTCCTTTGTTGAATGTGTAGCAGCTAGAGAACAAGCTGGAGTACAGGAGTCTGGGGCATCTGATGTTACAGTAGATAACAAACCAGTATCCTCTTCCTAGTCCCTCAGTGTTACAAGTAGCCAGACCAGCTGTGGGCCAAGCAGACGGTGCAAATCTGAGGTAATCCTCTCTGGGCCACATGCACACTTAGAACACTTAGAACACACCTGTGGGACTTCTGCTGCTCAGACATCTTCACTGTGTGAATCAGACTCCCTCAGCAGATCCAGACCTAGGCTCATGAAAAGGAACCAACATTAATCCCTGTTCACACAGGGGTTTTACTAGGCCAGTACTGTGCACTGAGGGAGCATGTCCTTTCTCAGACTTGTAAATGGGAAATGTCTGTCCAATGTAGAATGATTCCTCCTTCACAAAAGCTGCTACCACATTTTGCGTTCTCTGGAAATGTCACCAGTTTTAAGAGCGAGCCTTGGCCAAGGGTGTGCTATTTGTGCCACCATTACAGGCCGGCCAGCTGGAGCATACCGAGATGGACGTCACTATTGCCTCTTCTTTTATTGTCATGGCCGTAGGAGGGGTGAGGCCAATGATTAGTCTGCAGTTTGTGTTGAAGGAGCAGAGTAAACAAGTGGCAAAAGTGCCCTTGCCCCATGGAGCTAGAAATGCAGCTGCAATGTTAGACTGACCTTTCACTGAGGGCTATTTCTTGATGTAGTTTACTGTGAGAGGAAATAGCACTTCTGTATTCTGGATGTAGGCTGGTCTGGACCTGCTCCTGTGATGACAATGTTCTCCTGTTGTAGGGCCACATTTGGGATGTTGAAGTTCAGGGTTAGCATGGCAGCAGGCCAGCTCCAGGGGTAGTTTACTGTAGGTTGGACTGGCAGTGCTAGGCTCCTGGTCTCAGCAGGGTCTTGCTTCCATGGTGACGATGTACTGCTACTGTACGGATGAGAGGAAATGCTGAGTTGGTCGCTGAGACGCTGTGTGGGAGGAGGAAGGAGCAGGTGAGTGGGTGAGTCGCTGAGTGGCAGGTGGCCGGAGAAGATTGGCAAACATAGTTCGTGCACAATGCGCGCACGTACACCCCGTCCCAGTCTCACTTCCAGTGGGGAGAAGGGGTTCCAGATTGACTAACCAGAGCCATCAGAAGAATAAACGACCTAACATCATTAGAACCCCCCCCAAAAAATCCCTGATCTGAGTGGACACTAAGGCGAATATCAAGTGAACTTTAGGGCCTGGTCCATAAAGTTTGCTACAGAGCGGAGTAGGACTCTGGTGAAGCAGATCGGGATCCCACAGAATAGGGTGAGCCAAACCAGTCCTGTCCACACAGCTCAGGATCACGGTGCCATCACTAACAACAACAGCCACCAACAACATTGAGATCCAGGAGAGTAAGAAACTCACCACCGCACGAGAGCAAAGGAAGAAACCCATTGCCAACAGCTCGACACCACTTGTATACATTTGTGAGACCGGAGCCCTCTCGACGATCAACTAAAAATTACCACCAAGTTCCAACTCTTTAAAGACACTGGTGCTGCTATCTATTTGACTATTACATCTGTTGTGGGGTTGCCCGTCCCTCTCACACAAACTATCCTCATACAGGAGAAAGGTCTAAAAGTAAACCGGACCCCACCCTGTGATTCAGAAACAATGCCTGTCCTCTCACGCTATCTTTCCATCAATGTGCCTAACTACAATCCTAGTCAACAACTGAGAATTCCAGACGGCACAGCCGAAGCACTGAGGGGGAACTCCCAAAGCCCCGCTAGTACAAACAAACAAGCATTTGCATAGGTCTCGCATTTACGCGAGTTTGAGCTATTGGTTTGTAAATGACAATACCTTTTATTTATGTTTTAAAAAACAAAACATAAATAAAAGGCATTGTCATTTACAATGCCAATAGCTCAAACTCGTGTAAATGCGAGACCTATTGCATTGCAAATGCTTTTTTGCAGTTATAGTTTAGTTTCTCATGCAGGATTGAAGTGTTTGTTCCGGGCTAGTGTGGTTTCTTATGGTGAGTTAGTGTGGCTTATCCAGGGTTAGGAATGTTACTTGTTCAGGGTTACTGTGGCTTCTCGTGGAGGGTTTGGCGGGGTTTCTTAAGCACTCATAGTGGGGGTTACTTCTGCACAGCTAGTCTGATTTCTTCTCCATAGATAGAGTGGTTTCTTGCATTTGAATAAAGTGGCTTTCTGCACTTGGTTTTTGTGGTTCCCTCTGTAGCTGTCCGATGTATTTTGTCTTCTAGTTGAGTCGTTCTTTGGACGGGGTTGGGTTGGTTTCTGGCGTGGAGCTGATGTGCTTTCTTGGTCAGGCCTGTAGTGGTTTTCTGTCCACGGTTGGCTTGTTTCATGCCGGGACTGTGTTTCTGTACAAGGTTAGGGTTGTCTACTGGACAGAATAACTAGCTCTACGTGTTTGCTTACACTTTTTGTGGACAATTAGTGTCTTGTGCAGCGTTCTACCCTTTTGGCGTTAACTCTGCTGTTTGGAGATTGCCCTGGGCTTGCCTCTTTCTCCAGTCAGGTCGTTGCAGTGATTCGCGGGCCGAGCTGCATTCCTTGCAGTGTGACCAGGGATCGCCGCCAGCACTCGCTGCTGCCTTCTTGCGGTGGAGGTCCAGAGGCTGACAGGCTGCGTGAATTTATTAGGAAAGAGGCGCAGCTGTCAGTCACAGCGCGGATATTACAGAAAGCGACCCCGCACCAGCGTGCAATGTATTGAATTATATCGGACGTGTTCTTGAAAAACTCACTCACTCGGGAGTGTATTTCACAGAACATTCGCCAGCCTGTCATAGCGCCTTACTGCTGAGGGCCCGTCATAGTGCCTTACTGCTTAGGGCCTGTGGAGCACGGGCTGTGGAAGCCTGGCGCATCCCCGCGACTATGCAACCCCACTCCCACCACGTTACCAGGATTCAAGCACTAATTATATGACCTTATTACTTCACTGCCACCTTTACCTCAGCATGTCTCTGACTGGCTTGGTCTTGGGCTCTGTGCCGTGGCTTCCAGTCGCTGAAAAATGAATATTCTATTTTATTGTCGGGCTCCCACCGACGATAGTGCAGGCCTCACCTGCATTGGGTGACCCAGGCTCCGTATCGCGAGCTCCTGCTGGAGCGACCTCAGAAGAACAAAAAGCCACAATGGCCACGAGCGACGCGAAGCTCTGATCTGCAAGCCACACAGATCTCTGCAGCGTGCGCTTAACCCATTGAGCTACCTTCTCGGGTTGAATCATTAGCACCGTATTCTCTGCCATTAGGGCAATACCGCTCCAGATATTTGGAGAGGCAGGGACATGCGCACACCGCCGTCCTTCTCTCCCCCCAACCCCTCCTTCCTCTCACCCCTCGACGGACACACGAACGTCAGTCAGCACCCTCGCCACATCCCCGTCCCTGCCCCTCGGCCGCTCTGAGGGAAAGCGTTGCGATTCAATTGTCTGCAGCTATTTCCCTGGTAGCTAAAGCTCTGCAGCCGGAATGCAATAAGGGCAAGTAATAACTGTTCTGTTCCCTCAGCCCAGACTAATCTCTCGGTCTGTGCACGTCACACATGGTGCTTGCGGGGGGAGGGGGCTGTCCTCTCGCATCGCTCTCCTCAGATTGCATGTCCGTGTATAATGGTAGCTGTGTGCGCTACCCTGGTGTGGATGGTGTGCGCTTTCCATCTGACTCCATGAACTGTGCACGCAGCGTGCGATAATGTGACAATACGTCAAGTGTGTGCTCACACCGCCACAACATGGAAATGTGTATTCACTTTGCCGTAATACACAGTTAGTGTGCTTTTTTCGGGCCGTGAAAAAAATCTCACCGTAAAAATGCGGAAACCGCAGTCTGGGTGTAAGTGCTCCGCCCGCACTGTAATAATATGAAGTACCCTATCTGTGCGATAACACTGAAGAAGTACTTTATTCTTTCTGTGGTGTGTTGAAAATTGTGCTTTCCCATTATAATTTCTGAAGTGGATTTTATCTCTTTGATAATGACGTCAGTGTATATTATTCGTGCAGCGTGGAATTGGGCACTCTTTGTATGGTTATATAAGAACTAAGGGGCATAATATCAAGCACGGCGTTAAAATTATCGCCGCTTTAGCGGCAGAAAATTGCTGCTAAAGCGGCGATAATGGGCTTGATAATATGCCCGTGAGAATTCCAATAGAAGCCCATGTTGACACCAGAACCTCGGCTTCTATTGGAATTCCCACGGGCATATTATCAAGCCCATTATCGCCGCTTTAGCGGCAGTTTTCTGCCGCTAAAGTGGCGATAATTTTATCGTCGTTTCTTAATAATATGCCCCTAGGTTCAATGTCCCAGGGTGTCGCTTCAAACCCCAGTTATTTCACGCTTGAAGCTTCTTTCCTAAAGGAATCCCCATACACGTCCTCCTTCCTTGGCTACCCTCAACACAAGAAAACCAAGCGCTCGCCATTCCCACTGTTTATTTTTGCATTGCGCTTTCACTTTAAAGTGAAAGCGCGATGCAAAAATAAACACGCGGTACCCTGTCTCCTTTTGGGACGGCCCATCAGGAGTGGATCTCACGGCTTGTTTAGCTAACAGCCTCATAAAGATAAGAAATTGCTTTACGACAGCCGTGAAGCACGCGATCCAGTCCAGATGGAACGGACCAAAAGGCCAAAGGGAGGCAACCCAAAAAGCTAATTTCCAATGGCAGGCCACCGTTTAGCATAAACGGTGACGCCAGCCAATGGAGATGAGGGGCAGGGCTTAAAGCCCTTTTCTGAAAATCCTTCTTCACAATAAATCTTGCCGAGGCGTGACAGCGCTTTGCGCTGCAACGCCACGCGAGACCTAAAAAGAGGACGCCAAGCTGGAGCAAAAACAGCCAAAACAGCCTAGCTGTTTCTAGAGGGGAAGAAACCAGGACCAAGCAGACACACAGACACTGAAAAACTTAACCTGAAAACCCTCACAATCTGTGACCAATCCGCTATGCTGCACTGAGGGGCTAAGCAACAAAAGCAGCTCCATGAACCCGACCCATGATATTAGTCTTCAGGAGGGGGAGGTAAGTTCACAAGGGCAAAAAAGCAAAGAATCAATCCAGCAGTCGGCCAGCTCGAAATTGTCATACGCCAACCTGATCAAAATGGTGAACTGCTCAGGAAGCCTAGTATTCCTGAATAGGGTCCAGGGATTTCCTCCCCACTAACCCTCGACCCTCAAAACAACAAATTCAGAAAGCACTCTCGCTTTAAAAAGGATGCTTCTAAACTGTACGGCAGGGCATGGGCTCTCTGAAATGCCTCATGATCAAGGGGCTTCAAACAGCCCACAGCATGAGAAAAGAATCGGCGAGGACCCAGAGAGTCGGGCAGGCAACACAGAACCTCTTAATACACATCATCCACAGGTTCCCACTCCCAAAAAGAATACCCCTAAATAAAACCACACAAGGTCTACTGAACCCCCATAGGCACCAGGCCCACAGAGCTTCAGCCAATTCGATGATGGCAGACAGTACATCAGTGAACCCCCAAAAAGGGTCATCAAGCGTAACCCTGTTCCATCCGATATACCTCTCAATTGGAAATGAAGATATCTTAAACAGAGGAAACATCATTAGACTGTTAAATCAGATTCCCAAACTTGCAGGAGTCACCTCCGCTGAAATTGAGTCCGCCCAATTCATCAGTCCGGCACCTGGGCACTAATGCAATTCAACCAAGGTCACCTGGAGATTATCCGATACATCCCATAATGTCCAAAATGAGAGCAAGCAATTTATGGACTGGGGAATATTACTGGAAACCTTTCATGAACAAGGGTATCCGCAACATCTGAGGAGGTCCAAAGATGCTCAGATGGAGAACACAAAACTATCACTAATGCCCTACTCAGTTCTTAGGGATGCTAAAGGTGTATGGTCATCAAAAGCGAACATAGCCACAGGTCCGGGCCCAATTATCTACTCACTGACTCAACGCAAAGAGAAGACTTCAAGAATGAATGGAGGTGGATCGCAACGCTTATCAACCGACAGCCGCCCTCAAAATGAACCGACATCAAAGCAGGAAAATCTGACCAAACAACATCCAATTTCAGACTCTGCTCATGGAACATACATGGCCTGATGGACGAGCTTGAAATACCAGAACTATTAAGGTACCCCCATACCTTCGCAGTTATTGGCTTGCAGGAAGCTTGGGCCGAAAGGCAATCTTAATCTCAGGTTTCGCCTATTATGCGGTCCCGGCCACCAAAGAAGCTAATTTTGGCCAAAGCCGAGGAGGCCTGGCAATATACCTGCTGACAGCTATTAAAGTTAAGAGCAAGGAGCTAACACCAGACTCTGACAATCTCTTAATATCGCATTTGACAATGGAAATTAGTGAGAAGGAACTGGCGGTGATGCTAATGAACATTTATGCACCATCTACATGCAAAGATCGCAATATAGACATAAAAAAACTGATAGAAAACATCTTTACAGTAGGGTGTCTCACCCAAGCTCGTTGTTAATAGTGACAGGAGATTTCAACATGAAAATCTAGGGTTTTGTGGAAGCCCGGGAGCGTGGCTAACCACCAACTAAGATGGCCGTACTCCAAGACAGCTCTGTAGCTGTCGGCGACTTATGCCGTCTAAATCTGTCACAATCCGAGCACTGCTGCCATAAACTGCCCCATCGGAAGAGCAGCATGCCCGGGGACTAATTGGCTGTAGCGGGTGGCCTGGGAGACCCAAAAGCCTGCTGCCTGCGGCGAGGACCCAAGGGCCATGCGGTGGTAAGGGGCAGACCACCCAGGCTACGCTGCACAGTGGCGCTCACGAAGGTTGAAGGAGGGAGGCTCCCCTTACTGGTCGCCTCCCTGCTTGTCTGAAAAACAGCGGGACCTCTGGCCTGGGTCCCGACTGGCAGTCCCTACAGCCTGACAAGCAGAGTTGACCTGCAGTAGCGCCCTCTAGGTGCTTTGGTATTACAGAAGGGGCTGCAGATGCTTGTGCGCCCCTTTCTGTAATACTGATAAACCTGGCACACATGCAGCGCCAGCGCTATTGTAGGAGGGCTTTCCCTCATTTGCATGGGGGTGTGGTGCCATGCAAATGAGAGCATCACTTTGACTCTGCACCTGTGCCGTATTACCGATGCAAGCGCAGAGGCAAAGCTGCCCTTAGGATGCGCATTGAAAATGCACCACAAAAAGGTGGCACCCTATCAGTGCATCCCCTGTGGGTATCCCTCTTGACGGATTAAATGGGGTCTTATGGACCTCCTGCATGCAGGTGTAGTCACTCACTCTACCTGCCTTGAAAGGGATCTCTAATCCCTCTTTAAAGTGCAGGCAGGTTGCCGCTTACACTGTGAAGCAGCGAGCAGCAAGCAGCTTTGAAACTGCTGCTCCATATTTCAGTTGAATGCGCTGCCCTGAGAGCAGTGCTATTTTTCGTAGCTGCCCTAAGGGCAGCGCTTTCATTACAATAGGGCACATTTTCCCTGTTTGACCTCGGCACAAAAGGGATAATGCGCACTTTTAGAAATTCGAGCCCTGTTGTGCACCAAGTAACCATCAAAATGCACAACTGCAGTGCAATAGCAAATAGAAAGTGGCAGCTGGTTATTTCCAAAGTGGTGATGAGGACATAAATACTTGCACTAAATTACACCTTGCAACTGAGTGAAGTGAGCAAAGTAATTTCCTTTTAGGAAGGTTCTTCCCTGATATTTTTTAATAATGTGATAAATACGGCCTTTTATAGCACAGTTTTCACACATATAAAAGCCGCAGGTTCAGAAGGTGTACGATTCAAATATTCCGTACTTTCATGACTGGCCAAGAAACTTTCATGCTCCACAGTGTTGCTAGGGTCAGCAGAACCGCCTTTATCAGCGTCTGACAAACCACATGTAGTTCATAAAAGGGCTTTGGGTGGGCGGCCGATCACCGGGAGGCCTGCACCTCCCAGGAGGTTTTAGGCCCGGGGGGGGGGGGGGGGTGGCTGCCGGAGGCCCAGTTGGGCTTGTTGGGCTGCCCTGGGCTATTTTTGGGCTGTTGGGCTACTTTTGGGCTGGAGGCTATATAACCGGCCATGTCGTGTCACCGGCCACCATTTTAGTGGTAGTGACACGACAGCCGGCCTGGGGGCATAGCGGGTGAATTTGAATTCGGCAAATTCGAAGTTGAGCGCAGTGCGGTTGTGGTGCAGAGCGCACAGTGGTCGTCGCGGTAGATTGCGGGCTGTAATGGCAGGTGTATAAGATCCCCGGGTAGTGGAGGCACAGCGGTTGTTGGAGGACGCGGGCCGCATGGACATGCTGCGGCCCGCCGTCAAAGTGCGGCCCCCGAGGAGGGCGTCGAGCGGAGTCGCGGTGGCGGTTCTGGTTTGTGAGCCGCCGCGCGCGAAAACAGGTAAGTGCAGAGGCAGGGGGCGTGGCCGCAATGCTCATGCGCTGGGGAAGCGTGTTCGGGGCGGGGCCTGGCGTCGCAGCCGGCTCTGAGGTTCCGGGAGGGGGCGGGGGGCGCTGAAGGTGCCTGCAGGCGGTCAGGCCACCCCAGGGCCAAAACTGGTGAGGCAGAGGGTAGAGCACTGGGCAGCGGGGGGCCCACCACCGTGAGGGTTGACAGCGGGTGGGCCTCCCCAGTATTGATAGAGAGTGACCAGGAAGAGGAGGAGGCGGGGTCTCTAACGGCAGGCCAGAGCTGCAAGGGAGGAAGGTGGGGGGCGTGGGGTCCCTCGCACAGGCCGCAAGGGGGGCTGTGAGTGGGAGTGGGGGGCTGAGGTGGGGGTGAGAGACAAGGGGGACAGCGCAGGGCGAGGGGCTCTCCTGGACGATCCAAGGGGGGTTGGGAGGGGAGGGGGGCAGAGAGAGCGGTCACAGAGGGGGCGCGTGGGGGGGCCGAAGCATCTACTAGAGGTGGGGGGACGGCTAGACAGGGCGCCGGAGGGCCTACGCGCTCAGCGGTCAGACGGCGTGGGTTGGAGGCAGCCGTGGGGGGCCAGGGGAGGGGCACGGGCCGGCGGTCTGGTGCGGCGGGTACTGGAGTCTTTGGAGTGGAGCGATGGGGAGGGGGAAAGGGGTGTGTGGGGCGCGCGGGGCGGGGGGCCAGGAGCGGGCAGGCCACGCCATCGCAGAGGGTGGGCATTCATCCAGTGCGTCGGGGACGGGCCGGGGGTGGGGGTGTCCACGGGGGGGGGGATCGGGGAGTGGCGGTGCGGGGCGTAGGATTAACCCCTGCATGTCGGACTCCACTTTGTTTTGGCAGGACAGTGTGGCGAGGCGCTCGGGAGCCTTACATGCAGCTCCAACCCACCAAGAGGATGGGCCGGCTCTGCCTTATGCGGGCGGCCGCGCTCCCACGGTGGACCTGTCGGTAGCGGCATCCAGGAAGAGAGGAGACTGGGTCCCGGTGGCTTCACCCCGATGGCTCGATGCGGCCGCTGGGGGACGGGGCCTCGGGTCTGACTACAAGGCACAGGACAAGGGGGAGCAGTGCGCAGGGCAGCCGAGAGATAGTGTAGATTTGGGGGTCTTGCTGTGCACATGTAGGGATCGGGCAGGCTGGAGCCCGCGGAGGGCGGCCCATGGCCAAGCCGGTTAGAGAGGGGACATGCAGGGGTATCAGGGCTGGAGTCCGAGGAGGACGGCCCGCTACTGCTGGACTATGATGAAGAGAGCGTGGAAGAGGGGGAAATTGTAGAGCAAGGGCAGGCTGGGGGGGCTGCGACTAACAATGTACCCAGTGTTTTCCAGAGCGATGTGGTTCAGTTGGAAAAAGGAGACAGTGTGATGGCCCCACCTACAAGCCTGGTTAGGCTGCGGGATCCGGTGCGGACGTCGACCTTGACGCCAGGTAAGGCGCACACAGAGGTGAAGGGGGGTGGTGTCCCGCAGGCCAGGGTCTCGGTGGGCACTGATGCAAGGGGGTGGGGAGAGGAGGGGGGAGTGCGGCTGCGTAAAGGGGCATACGTGAAGGACACGGGGTGGGGCCGGAGACGGGAAGTATGGGCGACACTAGTCGGGCGACGCCGGGGGCAGGGTCCGCGGGGCGGTCGGGGGGGTTTGGAAGGAGGAAGGGGTGACGCCCAAACAAGGCAAGGAGAGCCATGACATCCCCGTAAAGAAGTTGCCATATATGGGCACCACGAAACCATTGGGGGCCCATTTGATGCTGGCGACTAAGGAAAAGATCTGGAAGGGCGAGTATGTGGATATTCTAAAGCTCCTTCATAGGGAGCTGACAGCGAAGGAGGGCTCCAAGGAGGAGATACTGGAGCTGGCCAAGAGGCCGAGGGTGCCGATGAATAACAAGAACTGGTCCGCGGGGTTTTTGATTTTCGCTAGTGTGTACTGCGAAAAATATCCGGACAGGTCCGTCGCATTGTTCAAGTACATGGATGTGATCAGGCGGGCGCAGGTGACATACGGGGGTTACGCCTGGTCCCATTACGATGAGGAGTTCAGTGCGCGGCTGGCCTGGGATCCGAAGGTGAAGTGGGGGGAGATTGACGCGGACCTCTACCAGCAGACCATGGGGGGGCCAAATTCGGGTAGACGATTTACACGGTGAGCAGCCTTCCGCTAGCACCACGCCCCTTTCCCTACCGCCCAACCCGTGGGGGGGTGGGGCAGGCAGGGGGGTCAGTGGGCGCGTGCTGGGATTTTAACAAAGGTACCTGCGCCCGCCAATATTGCAAGTTCCGGCACGAATGCTCCAAATGCGCAGGGCACCATCCCGTGATGCAATGCTGGGGGGGGGGGGGGCTGGAAGCGGCGGGCATGGACAGCAGTCTGCACAGGCGGGACAGCTGCCAGGGGGTAGAGGGGGCAGGGGGTGACAGGGACATTTGGGCAAAGGCTCTTACTCCAATTAGGCTGGATCAGCTCGACACGCTGTTGGCAGTTTACCCTCTGACGGAGGATGCGGGACTGCTGCAGTGGGGTTTTCGGGAGGGTTTCCGCCTGGGGTACGGGGGTCCGCGGGCTGCCAGGTGGGCCGAGAATTTGAAATCCGCCCAGACCCATGGAACAGTCGAGCGGGAAAAACTGGACAAAGAGGTACGGGAAGGGCGCATTGCGGGCCCATTTCAGGGCATACCTATGCGGGACCTGATCATCTCTCCCGTCGGGGTGGTTCCGAAGAAGGAGCCCGGCCAATACCGGCTGATACAGCATTTGTCCTGGCCAGAGGGAGCGTCAGTGAATGATTTCATTGCAACCGAGCTTTCCTCCGTGTCTTACTCTTCCGTGGATGTTGCGCGGCGGCTGGTTGCGACGGTGGGGATGGCTGCCCTCATGGCAAAAAGCGACATCAAGCCAGCTTTTCGTTTGCTCCCGGTACACCCGGAGGATTATCCCTTGTTGGGGATACAGTTTGATGGGTACATTTTCGTGGACAAAGAATTGCCCATGGGGTGTTCCATATCCTGTGCCCTGTTTGAGCGTTTCAGTACCTTCCTGTAGTGGATTTTTTCGTGGCATACAGGCAAAGAGATGGTGACGCACTACCTGGATGACTTTTTCTTGGTGGGACTGCCCGGTTCAGCGGACTGCCAGCAGCAGCTGGACAGTTTTACAGAGCTCATGGGCTACCTGGGTGTGCCCCTGCCGCGAAAACGCAGGGACCCAGCACGGTGCTGTCATTTCTGGGTATCGAATTAGATTCGGTGGCCATGGAAGCCCGTTTGCCTGCAGACAAAAAAGGGCGTATGCTGCTGTTGATCGACGCATTGCTGGCGAAAAGGAAGGTGACTCTACGTGAGATACAGGTCCTACTGGGGCACTTGAATTTCGCGTGCAGGGTGGTGCGGGCAGGGCGGACTTTCTGCAGGCGGCTCGGCATGTCATTGTCGGGGTTGTCTCTGCCGCATCACCATATGCGCTTATCGGCAGGCACGAAGGCGGATTTGCGCATGTGGAGAACATTTGTGGAACACTTTAATGGTATTCCGATGGCCCCCGTGGAGGACTGGGACTGGGACGTTACCATCTCTTCAGATGCGGCGGGGGGGCGGTTTTGGGCTGTACTGGCAAGGGAAGTGGTGCGCCGAGGAATGGCCGTCACACTTGAAGAACGGGGGGAGGAGCATAGCATTTCTGGAACTTTTCCCGTTGGTGGTGGCAGTGGTGGTGTGGGCGCGGGCATTGGCCCACAAGAGGGTGATTTTCAAGTTGGACAATTTGTCGGTGGTGCAGGTCGTGAACAGGCAGTCAGCCAGGGACACACAGGTTCTCAAGTTGTTGCGGGTGTTTGTGCTGCGCTGTTTGGAGCATGATATCCTGTTTCAAGCTAGACAAGTGCCGGGGGTGGACAATGAAATTGCAGACGCTTTGTCTCGTTCACAGTGGCAGAGGTTCCATGGTCTAGCCACGGAGGCGGACGAATACAAGACACCGGTGCCAGCAGGGATGTGGTCGGTAGGAGAGAAAGGGTCGTGCAACTGGTAAGATCGTCGGTGGCCGCGTCAACATGGAGGGTGTACGAGCAGGCGTGGAGGGAGTTCTTGGCGAGTGGTGCGACGCGGCAGGCCAGCCCCTGGGGAAGGGGGAACAGGTGGTACAATTCCTTCTGGCAATGATGGACAGGGGCCTTTCCAAAGTGACGATGGCAGGCAAGCTGTCGGCCATAGCCTTCATGGGAAAATTGTGGTGGGAGTGCGCACCGTCCGCCGGCGAGCTGGGCGCGCGTTCAATGGAAGGCTGGGCACAGGAAAGGGGTGGCGGATCCTGGCTGCGGAGGCCCGTCAGTTTGGGCTTGCTCATCCGCTGTACACGGCTCCTGCCCCAGGTATGCCGCAACCATGAGGAAATGGTGCTCTTTTCCACGTTGATGTTGTGGATGTATTTCGGGGCTTTCCGGGTTTCGGAACTTTTGGGTGCACGGGGGCGCAAGGGCTTCAGTGGGCGGAGGTGGAGTTGCAGTCCAGAGAGGTGGCAGTTCGCCTGGGACGCTCAAAGACGGATCAACGGGGAGCAGGGATGTGGGTGGTGATAGGGCCGGTAGGGGAACGGGAGGTATGCCCTGCAGCCTGGGGTAGGATTTTGGCAGCCGAAGGGGGCCAGCTGGCCGGGGAGGTTTTTCGCAGGGGGGGGGGGGCAAGGTGACGGCAGCTCAACTCATCTGGGTCTTGAGGCGCGCCCTGCAAGGGCTCGGCAAGGACCCCAGGCAGTTTGGGACCCATTAGTTCCGCATAGGTGCGGCAACGGACGCAGCAAAACAGGGGTGGGGGAGGGAAGAGTTGATGCGCCTGGGGCGATGGAAATCTGACTGTTATAGGACATACATCAGGATGCGGGGCGCCGGGGGGGACAGGCTTGATGTTCCTTCCTCGTTTTCACATATGTGTCTTTTCAGGTGCGGTAGCGGGGCCGGCATCGGAGGCTTGGTCCATTCTCATCATCGGGCATTCGTTTGTGAAAAGAGCGGAGCGTTGTGAATGGGACAAGAATCACAGTTTGAATTTGGAGTTGAATCCTAGTTTGTTTCGGTGTCATTGGCAGGGAAAAGGGGGCATGAGATGGCATGAGTTGTTGCCGGAAGTGAACAGGTCGATTAGGGGCGGGATTTGCCCGGATGTTTTGGTTATTTACTTGGGGGTTAACGACCTGGTGACATGTAAGGGTCTAGCTTTGCTGAAGCAAATGAAGAGGGACCTGTTGGAAATTCGGCAGCAGTGGGAGGGTTACCATGTAGTGTGGTCCGAGTTTATTCCCAGAAGGTATTGGAGGGGGGCGGAGTGTCCAGCAGCCATAGATAGGGCACGGAGGAAAATTAACAGAGATATGAGAAGTTTTTGCAGCAAGGAGGGTTTTGGTAGGATGGAGCACCCAGAGCTGGTATGGAGTTATGCATAGTGCAGGTGAAGGAGGTTTTGGACAGGGCTTTAGGCATATGCAGATACCCGAAACGTCAGGAGTCCTAAGGGGGGGTCAGAAAAGCCTATACCCAGACTTTTCTGAGTGGCGGTTTTTTCCTGGGTAATGGTGGGTACAATGGTTTTTTCTTTCGGTTATTGACTTTCCGGAGGGTTTCTTGGGTTAGGCGTGTTTTTTTTTAGGTTTTTTCTTCCCGGGGGTAGTTTTGTTGGGAACAGGTGCACTGGGGGGGGGGGGGGGGGGGTATGTAAATTGGTTGTCGCTGGAAGCAGGTGCTGGTGTTGCGCAGAAGGTTTTTTGAGGGCGTTTTTTCCCTGGGTAATGGTGGGTATAACGGTTTGCAGTTACTGTTTTGTACGGCGCAGGCCAAGGAATACTTGATGTGAAGTGCACCTATTTTCAATAAAGCGGCCTTTTACACACCAACAAGCTAGTCTGTGGTCTGTGCTGCACCCCTCTGGGCCCAAAATATAATGTCACTCAACTGAGCGTTTTACAAAGCATATTTCTTTATTTCAACATTTTACTTCTTTTAATTTTTTCATCCTCTCCCTTTCAAATACATTTGTAGTCATATGTTGTGACTAAGCATCTCCTTAGTTGGGGGTTTAGACATATATACTTACAGGTCGATAATGGTGATGTGAGTCTGTGTTTATTATTGGAATGCCTGCAACATTACTTATTGTCCACTGATGTACTTGTATGCTTGCTATTGGTCACACTTCATGCATTAATGACTTCTTTTCCCATCTGTAAATTTTGCTTTTCAGTAAAAAAAAAATCTCCTTAGTGGTGGAATGATTGCAAAATTAAAATATACACAAATCTCATAATCGCACGCCAAAAACAGCAGTGCTGGACAAATGTGAGAGCCTCATACAGCAGTGCTATCATTCAGGTAACAAGGAGAACTTAAGGGTTCAACTAGATAACAGGTTACATCAATAACTGAGGCTATGATATCAGAAAGCAGCAATGATTATCACTCAAATATGATACTGAAATATATATCAGGAAATAAAACAATTTGTTCCCAAACATCAGCTTGTCACCTCATGAAAATCTGTACATTTTACTATCAAAAACAAGTCTTTATTTTGGGAAAAGCAACTCGGTTTTCCAAAGAAAAGATTATCACTTTCACGAAAAAACATTACCTTGCAGTATCAAGTTTTCAATTTGAGAAAAATACACGCTTGGTGCCCAAATATAGGTTTGGTATTTTTATCAAATACTTGTGTGAACCATTGCCAGAGATGGATAGGTGCATTCTCAGTACTGCCTTTTCTCCATTCACGAACTTCCCTACACTGGCTAAGGAGCCATCATGCCCTTCAGCACCAAGCTTCCTCCTTCCCACAACTGGAGCCCAGCACGAGCTCAAGAACAGCCCCGGGATCCAGCATGCGGGCTCCATCCACCACCGCCCTGCCTTCTACCCACACGGCCATCACTAGCTTGGGGATCCCTCCAAGCCCTAGATCACCGCCTGTGAGTGCAACAGCACCTAGAAGTCCTGGCTGAACGAGCACTGCAAGAATCCCAGCAATGGCGCGAAAATCATGCTCTGTAAATATGTAATATATAATTGTCCAACCCTAATTGCTTCAACTCTTCTTAAAATGTAATCTTGAGTGAATTTTCTACTTGTTTATATGTAAGTCTAACCACTAGTATCTGTAGTAGGCATATGTACTTACTACCATTCTTATGTGAGGTAAGAGTTTATCTGTTTGAATCTGTTATTTTATTAATGTACTCTGAAGTCCTTATATAATGTAACTGGTTCTATTGTAAAGAGCCCTGACACCTTCGGGTAAAGTTCACGCTATATAAAAATGCATAAATAATAAATTAACATGACATATGCGGGATGCCCACCACTTGTCAGGAAGTACCACAGTAATGCTAGGACCATTATTATACATGAGGTGGGCTCCACTATGCCATGGATCCATACAATAAGTCAGGAATTGTCACTTTTATGCTAGGGCCAGCATTTTAGCAGGGGTGAGCATCAGCAAAACATGGATGCCTGAAATATGCCAAATATAAAGCCAGTGCCAGCATTATACCGGTAATGGCCATTAGAATGTGATAGATGCCCACATTATGCCAACCATTACCACCATTAGGCCAGGGGCAGTTTTATATCAGGAATGGACATCATCAGGCCAACCATGCCCACAATATGCTATGAATTTGCACCATAGTGCCAAGGCCAGCAGTAGACAAAGAGTGGGCATCATGATGCCATGGATGCCAACAAAATGCAGAAATGACCACCATTATACCAGGACCAACATTATATGAGGGTGGGCATACAACACCATATGTAGCCTGCAGCAAAATGTCCCTCTCTGTTGCTCTATCCAGTGCCTCTCCTGGATTGTGTTACTTAATTTGTTTCTTGGTTGCGCCTCAGGTCCTGTTTGCACCATACAATAGCCCTGTGTCATAATTACAGTGTGATTTATAGCACAGACCTGTAATGTAGCCAATAATCATGTGGCTGTGGGGTCTGTAAACCAAGCGGTAAGTGTGACCCAGGGCCTGTCATGGGTTTTGCACACTGACATAATAATACTAGGATTTGTATAGCGTGGCTAATCACCCGTGAGAGTCTCTAGGGGCTGTCCATAGTCACGGGGCGATTAAGTGAATTTCCCAGAATCATAGGATGCTGAGCCAACGACGAAATTTGAACCTGGATCCCCAGCTCCGTAGTCGGAGCTCTGGCCATTACGCCACACCATCTCCATTGATCTTTTGGTAGCTGATGGCTGTCATATGAGACCCCACCTCTTTAACGACGGTATAGTTCATCAATGCTCAACTGTGTATGTTACATACATAGACCACCATGCAAATAGACATGCAGAGTTTGTTTTACTTACGTAGTGGGGTAACACTAATACATGCACATGAGCGAGCATCTGCTGGCATATACTATAAAAAAATTACATGCAGCAAAGATTCCACTACCACTAATTGTATTGCTATTTGGGATGATTAAGAACTTTTCCAGGAATTCAGGGGGAAAATAAATTGTATTGCTAATGTGAAGAGCTGCCTGCCAATTTCATTCCTACATATTGGTTATTGACATTAAGGGAGTTTTGTAACAGAAGAGAATTTGTTTGTATTCTCCATTTTTTTCCAATTATATTTTTTTGACGCTGCTAGTCATTGAACGGGTATTTAGAAAACTAATATATTTTCTTAATCCCGTATTTCATGTCCTGATTTGACTTTTATAAATCGTTCTCTCAATCCACGGCCAAAGCACACCTTGTATATTGGAACCAGTCTTCCATTTCTATTATTATCTTGTAGACGGGAGATACCGTGACACTCTTGATGGCCCACTCTTGCATCCTGATCTTTTCAGTGGGATCTACGGATGCCTACCAATGCAGACATACCCTTTTTATGTCGAGCCTGTGCAGCACATGCGCTGCCCTGCGAGACATGCTGTATTCAGGTAGGGACTTGAAGCTACGCCCACTCTCCGCCCATATTTTTCACTGGCTTGTGTGACTGTCCACTGTAAACTGTGGCTGTTCATTGATCAAAAGGCTTAGTAGTCCCTCCTTCGTACCGCCTTGTCTCATTTTGTAACCTCCCTTGGCAACACCCCCTGTTACGTGTGTTGTTACTCGGTAGGCTTTAATTACAGCCTCCAAGCACTATTTTATCAAATAGCTTTGTCCTACCATACTCTCTCCTAACCTTTTTTTATTTTTATAGCTCAAGAGCTGGCATTTGCAATGCAATAGGTCTTGCATTTGCCAGAGTTTAAGCTATTGACATTGTAAATGACAATGCCTTTTATTTATCTTTTTTATAAACAACACATAAATAAAAGGCATTGTCATTTACAATGCCAATACCTCAAACTCTCGTAAATGTGAGACCTATTGCATTGCAAATGCTTGTTAATGCAGATTTTCTCACAGCTTATTAAGTGAATACGTTATGGACATTTTCTCCGCATGTTCATACATGGTAAAGGTGACCTGGCCTGTTTCCATTTATATTTGAACCTGTATTTATTTCTTTATCCAGACGCTATCCAGATGTTCATGATTTAGTTTTGGCACCCAGCTTAAATTTTGTGCATCTCATACTGTCAATACCAGGGAATCAAGCAACTCAGCTATATTTCAGAGTAAGTTTACTCTTTTAGAGGTGATGATTCACTGTTTTTCTTTACCTGTGAAGCACTAAAGCACAGATTGCAACTACCCCGAACATTTTTCTTTTATGTTTCTGATCTCTCTGTATATTTGTATTTTTGCAGACTTACCTCTACGGATCCTTCGCAGTGAATAATGAAGTAAATTAATTTACATTTGTTAGACCTGGCAACTTTGCCGGGGTTTCATCCCTATTTGCCTTCAAACCTACTGTTTTGTTGACTTTGGTTTTTCTTGCTTTAAGACTCTGCAGATTTTACGACTGCTAATGAGTGCTTAAGTGCTTGTGCTCTCTCCTTAAAACATGGTAGAATTGGCTCATACCCAGTTGGCATATTTAATTTACTTGCAAGTCCCTAGCATTAATTTAGGGAGGCCAGATCTTTTCTCTAACCCCTCTGCCATGTCTAAGTTTGAGCTAGTGTGGGTCGTGAAGTCGTTTAAAGCTTTGAAATATCGGCATAGAGAGGTAAATGAAATTTCAAAGACCACTGTTAGGAATTATGCGAAGCTTCAAACTCCACTTATAATGAAGCCACATTCTGCATGGGTTGACAGTACTTGGGATAGAATCCTTTTAACTAGATTTAGACTCGGCTTTGTGAGGTGGCATTTGGGTTTTCCCATTGGCCAATTTGATTGAAGCACTTTGTTAATTTGCACATGTGATGAGTTCTCCCCCCAGAGTCTGCTCCATTTTACTCTCTCCTGCCAGTTTTATATTGTTTATAGCAAGAGGTTTTTAATTTCTATAATAGGAAAGAGTTGAATAAGAAGATGTGGCGATGCTCTGGCTTATTTGCAACACCTAAACTCTCCCACTCTCTTTACATTTGCTCTTTTTTAAAATGTGCTATTGCCAAAAGAAAATTGATGTTATTTTAGCCACAATTTTTTTTAGCGGTACAGAGCAATTTATTAGATGCCCATTCTCAACTAGATCTCCAGACCGGTTTGCCAAAATTTCAGAATTTATCCCTTACAGAACGTCAACCCTGGTCATTTGACAAATGAGTCACATTTATTGTGTGTATGTTATCTATTAAATGTAATATTTTTTTTGTTTTGTTATGTTTTATGTAAGTATGTAATGTTGTGATAACATCTGATGTATTTTTGTATTGTGCTTTTATCGCTGCTTTTGCAGCAGAAATAACGTTTTTTATACGATACGATACGACAGCAGGATCTTTGCACTAAGGTGACAACCATCTGCGACGTCAGGCCTGCTCTTCGAGCTACATCGGTGATAGTCCCCGATGCTTCCCTGCTTCTCACAGTCCCCTCCTCCACGAACAGGACTCTGCGCTGAGCTGATAAGGTAACTTTTCAGCAGGCTTAACCTGGTCCCTGTATTCCTCCCGAGCTCAACTGCATTTGGCCTGAACTAATGACTTTCTCCCAGTCTCACGTGACCAGATAGTCATGAGTGGTGCATTGGTTTTTTTGGCGCTATTTTTCACTAAAATCTTTAAAATTGTAAATCTCCCGTACTACTGATTTGATTTTTGTCATTTTGGTTTTGGTTTATTTAGCACATTTTGCTCTATTTTTCTAAATTGGTGTGGGGGTTTTCTTGTGTTGTGTTTTCACTTTATTACTGTTTGAAGTGCTGCACAAATACTTTACACATTGCCTCTAAGTTAAACCTGATGCTGTGCAGGGAAGGTTTTAGCGCTGGTAGAGCCCAGTGCGACAAAGTTTGTAGGCACCCCCCCAATGACCACCTCCACCACGAATTCCCTCACTACCACCCTTTAGCAGTGCCCATGAAGTCTCCATAGCCACTCTCTCTCAGATGAATTTAAATAGGTTTATATTGCCATTCATACCAGTTTATGGTGTCAGAGCACTTTACATTACACACACATTACACAGAAACAATCAATCATACATGTGTAAATCAGTGTATAGGAAATGTTACATAAGACAGAGGACTACAAAATGTAGGAGGCACATGTCATCCATACTGGTAGGCAGTATAGTTTAAGAGTGCTTGGTCTGGAGAAGCACAAACTCAGAATTTAAAACATATCAACATGGTTGGGGCTCACTTTAGCAATAAAAATTGATTTCTACCCAAATTAACCCTTTTTGCAACATTGGGAAAATGAAAGACTGGGGGGAAAAATCATACCGCTCTAATCTATATGTTACAGTTTGCATGCAGTTCTTTGATGACAGCTAATACCTCACTGTTTTCTATAAGTATTTTAACTTATAAATTGCAAGTAACAAAAGGAACCATCTGACAAAAGTATTAACCCGCTGACCTATTTACATTATAAGCACTGTGTGATCTGCATGGGACACGGTCTTTGCAGCAGTTATTATTCACCCTCTGCACTACCGTAGGACAAGTCAAAACTTCCACTAGACAAAACTCTGATCTCTCTCCAGTAAAAACATTAATCACCGGAGTTATCGTGAAATTTTTAGTTTTGCCTGAAAATTGCTGGAGGCCAAGAATGGGCAGCAGGTGCTTTTAAAACCATAATATACTTGCAAACACAGTGCCCCCTCCTGAAGTCAGCGCACAGTGTGGTGTCACTGGTCACACACCACCCTAGAACCGACAGTGCAGCTCTGTGCCAAGCTGCCAGAGGGCTAAGCTTGGATTCATTTGGGGTTTGTTTGTGGCTCACCCTGACAAGGATTGTGGTTGCTGCTTGAGTAGGGTTTCGCCCCCTCAAAGAGTAACTCAGTTTCTCACAACATTCATTCCTTGACACGGTTTAGTTTCCGGTTCTAATACTTATTTATTTTATTTTATTTGAAGAGTTTTGTATAGCGCTGGCTAGACCCGGAGGTATCAGAGCGCTTTACATGAGGATTAGTGTTGGAAAAAAACAGTGTTGCCCAATTACATCAGTTACTGGAGCATAGCATAACACAGAAACAAGTCCCATGGAGCATAGAAGGTAGTGGGGGAGAGTCAAGGGGCTGTACAGCAGATCACGTCTGGCAGACCGGCAATGGAAGATAGTATTTCAGGGTCACCAAAGAAGTCAGTGTTAACGAGTCAACAAACTGGATGGGGTCAAGTAATCAAAACATCCAGTGCCGGACTCACTCACTGCGTCAGATCACCTTGGATATTGAGCGAGTCCGAAGGAGGGGGCGAAAAGGGTGCCTCGCAGTGACCATTAACGATGAGAGGGGTGTAGGCGTTCCAAGGGGGGGGTCGACTTAGACTCAGACCAGCGGCACGCACCGGTCAAAGCCGCCAAGATGGACCCAGGTCTCGGACTCCAATACCTTCATCACAAAAAGGCAGTCAGCTCGGTTGCCCAGGCAGCTGCCCTGGAAGGAGGCAGCTGTGGGGTCAGGAGGGCGCGCTCACTCAGAATTGAAAGGGAAAACAAGCTCGGGGGCACAGGGCAGCAGCATCGCGGCACTCTCGTTCCTGCTTTGTTGGGGGAACAAGACTTGTGCGTCCCAGCTGCGGTCCCGGATGGCGTAGAGGGATGCCAAGCAAACGTGGTCAAGCCCAGAAGGCAGGTGACGGCCGGAGGTGTGATCCCCAGCCCATCTCCTCTCAGCTACCAAGGCATCTCCACCGGGCATCGGTCCGCTATCGGTAGATTTTCGGTGTTCTTCGGAAGGCGAGGTAAGAAGGAGACGTCGCAGGGAGATGAGAAACTGTGACCATGTCCGGAGGGTAGGTGATGGCCGAGGGGGTGATCCACAGCCCAACTTCTCTACAGCTACCTAAGCAGTTCCACCGGGCATCGGCCATGTTGCAAGGGCTCCGCTGTCTGTAGATTTTCAAGGTTCATCAGATGTTGCTGAACCGGCTCCAAATTCGATCGAGGGAATTGGAGAATCAAAGGACCGCAGTCCATAAATTCCAAGGGGTGTAGAAGGTCCGAGGGGGGGCTGATTCCAGGGGTTAGAGCCAAAAAGATAATCCCTAGCCTGGGAGCTCCCAGCCAGAGCTCCTCACCTGTCGGCCATCATAGCAGCACCAATACTTGGCCTCTGTTCTCTGAATTGCAGGTGAATAGCTCTAGCTCCACATTTATATAGTCCTGATGATGACCCCCTAATCCCATAAGGTTGACATTCACTGCACTGTGAACACAAAACCATATGACTTGTGTGGGTGCCTGAATATTCGAGTCACTTTAATTGGACTTATTTTGAAAAGTCTACTATTGTTCTACTGCTTTCTTGTATTATACACACCATTGCACTGCAACTCACTGTGTTATCACTCAAGCACAGAGCATGTTTTATGCTATACATAACTGATGTATTGCTGATAAAATTGAATATAAAATGATATGCAAGTCAATAAATCAATCAGTAATCTTATAAAGCTCGGCTACTCACCCTTGGGGGTCTCAAGGTGCTGAGTAGGGGGTGGTTCTGCGGTTCAGTCGAAGAGCCAGGTCTTGAGGTTCTGCCTGAATTGCAGCAGCAATGAGGATTGCCTGAGGTGCAGAGGCAGGGAGTTCCAGGTCTTCGCAGTGAGGTAGGAGAAGGATCTTCCTTAACCGTAGTCTTGCGGATCCGTGGGATGGTGGCCAGGGCCAGTTGGGCAGTGTGAAGCTGTCTGGTGGGTGTGCACAAGGAGAGGCAATGTTTGAGGTATGCAGGTCCTGTGTTGTGGAGGGATTTTTAGACGTGTGTGGGAAGTTTGAATGTGATTCTTTTGTTCAGAGGTAGCCAGTGAAAGTCTCTCAGGTGGCCGGTGAAGTGGTTGCAGCGTTCGATGTTCAGGATGAGTCTGGCGGCGGCGTTCTAGATGGTCTTCAGGTTTTTTTTTTGTTTCTGGGTGGCGCTGGTGTAGAGTGAATGCTGTAGTCGAGTCTGCTGCTGATGAGCGCCTGGGTGACCGTTTTCCTGGACTCAGTGAGGATCCGCTTGAAAATATTACAAAGGAGGCATAGCGTGTGGCAGCAGGAGGACGAAAAGGCATTGATTTTGGCAGTTCATTGAGAGTGAGAAGTGCAGGATAATGCAGAGGTTTCATGCGTGGCCCATGAGTGTGGGGGAGGATTCCAAGTCTACCAGGTTCTAAGTATATATGTTAATTTATTGATGTGATACCTCATCTGTTACCTTACTTATATTGTAGTGGCAAATTGTTTACACTAGTAGGAACCTTTGTTCTTTTATCTGCCAATCTCAGTAGGCAAATATTTCACTTAGTTACCCCCAGACTTAAGCTCCCACCTCCTTAACTTCTGCCATTCTGGTTACACTTCTATCAACCCTCTGTTAGTATTATACTGGAGCCCCCTATTTAATATCACCTCCTAGAGTTCTGCAGGGGGTCTATAATGGCTGGGTTAGTGTGGAAGATGGTCTATTCTCATTCCCCAAGTACTCCAGAAAATCTGAGTAGACTTTACATGTGTAACATCTGGTCTAGACTATTATCCTGGTCTATAGTCAGTCTCCATAACAAATCCCTAAAAAATTAATTGCTTTTCATGACCACTCTTGCACCAAAGGTATGTTAGGCTTCTGGCGCAAAGACCACATAAGTGCTGCAATGAAAAATCTAAAGTAACTCCCAATAAAGCCTAGAGCCCAATTCAAATTGCTCTGATGGGCATTCAAAGCGGTCACTGGTAAATCGCCCATCTATCTAGCCAACTACCTAAAGCTCTTGAAGCCAGCTGGAGTGCTTTTATCCTCTAAGGAAAGATTGATTAACCTACAAAATAATATGGGTCATGAGCCTGTTGAAAGCACCTGTTTCACCCAATTATAGAAATTACTTCCTAAGTAGCTCCTTTCCTTGCTGAGGAACAAAGTCAAACCTTGACCTTCCAATAAAGCAGCAACCAACATCCAACAAACAAGACCCTATTTCAAATTCTGCTAAAGGAAAAGCTAGCTCGCCTTCCGCTATGAACATGTCTTAAGGTATGCAAATGCACACATGTATGCAAAGTTATTCCTTATATTGTTGTTTGTTTTATGCATTGAGTCTGCTTGCATATATTTATTCCTTAATGTATTCTCAGCACAGAGTGGCAGTATGAACACAGTTATATATAAACTAAATCAATTCATTTCACTGAGCAATTGTGTTTTTTTTTATGACACTCTGTTGCATGAATCTCTCCCCAGTATGGCACTCTGATAGCACCAAAACTTTATTATTGCCCAGAATTTCTTCACTTACGTTCAATCTTAGTGGGAGAAAGTCACATTTTCTTTGGCTATTCTCATACAGCTTAATTACAGTTAAATAGTACACCGGTGTCAGAGTTGGCAAGCGCCTGGGTGTGTGAAAAACTGACTCCTGCTTTGAACTGGAAATCATAAATTTGAACCCCTGCATGGCCAACTAAGTCTTTAGTTCTTCTGAAGTTGATAGACAGAGTACCATTACACGAGTGCCGCATGGACACTTCAGTGGTTGGAAGGATGGATGTACTGCCTTATCTAATGAGGGATTACTGTTGAGTAGATGGATGAATGAATGAATGAATACCACTGAAAAGCAACCATATCTCCAATTGGTGTTTTTGGTAGTCATCAAGGGGCTGCTTGTTGATGCCATAAGGGAGTAGACACTTTACTTCTCTAGGTAATAAAGATGAGAATCGGAAAGTAATAATAAGCTGGGCTAGCATAAAACAGGGTTTGATGTTCTAGTCATCGAGAGGAGATCTAGGAGTCGGGAGAGTATTGCCTTCCAGCAAGTCGCGTCAAAAACATTTGGACAAAACGGGTGATTCAAATTTGGTGGCTGAGAGCATAATGACTTCGGGACACCTATCATAAAGCATTAGAGAAATAGGGTCCATGACAGAAGGTGGATCGTGCAAAAGGAGGGATACATATGATCAGAAAGAGGTGAGTACTGCCGAATATTAGACCGGGGGCTTTTGTTGTTGCAGGGGTCTCTAAAAACAGGGGGCTTACAATGCTGGTACAGGTAACTGGATTTTTGAGATACTCTATGAAAGGAGTATCAGATACAGGGGACACTCCAGAATAGTGGGTAAGAGAGAATTTGGAGTAAGGAGGGTTGGAAGGGGTCAGCATGATTTTGGGATCCGCGTGTTTTTTAGGTGAGAGACATTGGAGTGGGATGAGGGGATATAAATATAGACTAGAAATCTAAGTGGAAAGAGATAACAGATGAAGTTTTATTCCCCCACAGAAAAACATACTGTCCAAAAGGGGGGTTCTGTGAAGATTACACAAAATTCCGTTGGAGTTTCCAGGACCCCACTCTGTTTGTTAGACACGGCCCAGTCTAGGTGAGAAGTAAAAGAATACCTATTTTGTTATTCTCCTTTCTTGACTTTTTGGTATGGGCTCCACATTAATGAATTATGAACCATATTACTGAATTATGTCATTTCATGACTTGTTGAAAATGAAAGAAGTTGAAATGTCCTCAAATTTATATAACAATCAGAGGGAAGATTTGTGTAGTATGTGCAGATTGACCTGTGAATTTATGATGTCTAGGATGAATTAGAATGAGCTTTTTTTGATGAAAAAGATTCAATGAACGTTGCAATGTAAATTATAGAGAAGACAATAGGGAAGTAAAAGAATAATAATTATGAATATACCTCCTCCTATAAAATGCATAGGTTGTGATATGCCTGAGATTAACAAGAACAGATGGTGAGAACCCATATCGAATCATGGTGACTAATGTAGTTTTGATGTTTTTTAGACACATCTGTACCACATTGTTGTTTGAAGAATTGTCAGTCAAAATGTCTGTCACCCTGATGAAGGTGAGGGAAATAGCCAGCTGAAACTATGCCCTCATAGTAGATTACTGGATATGACTAAGAGTTGAGGAGTCGTATGAAGAATTAGAATCACAGGCTCTACAGATGGTGAAATAGATACCACCGTACTCTGAAAGTGACTCAAAAAACTATGTATAAATGTTGTCAAATGATATATGAATTTGCTGATAAATGATTTTAATTCGGGGAGGATTGTTGTGGGAATCAGATGTGAAAAGGTTGAAAATAAGCTGAAAATAAGTAAGGACCTTGAAAGAAGTGTAAACTGTGTAATAAATATCTTTCGTAAGTTTACCTATAGTCCTTGACCATACATTCCATACAAAGTGAGTAGTTTCCATGCTACTATAAGTGTTGTGATTCAAAAAGTCACCAATCACTGTAATCAAATGTATATTAAATACATTCACACATTGCAATGTTTAATAAAAGTGATTGTCCAAAAATATTTTCAATAAAGTCATTTAAAACAAAATATTAACATGTTTTTGAGTCTTATTTTTAACATTTGTTTGGGTGCAAAATGCAGACATAGAACCAACCACAACAGATTTCTGCACTCCAGCTGAAGAACATACAGATCCAGCTCTGAGTGCTTTAAGAAATATGGTACGCTCTCATGAAGTCATAGCTTTAATGAGCCAGGAGACTTACTGTGCTTTTCTTAATGTTGCTGGGAGGCTGCTGCACACCCTGCAGTTTTTTGCAACATTACAAAAATGCTTGGTGGTGCCCCTTTCCCTTTTAGGGGCACCACCACCAAGAAAACAAGAAAACAAAATATATAAATGCCCTAGGTCATATGGGGCGCTCCTTGCCGGAGCAGTGAATACAATAAAAACCAAAAACCAAAACAACAAAAATCCCATATTAGGAACTGGCGATATGATTTTTTTGAAGATTTAAGTGAAAATAGAGCAAAAAAGCACAAAACGCCAATGCTAATCTATAGACATGGTAGACCAGGACGGAGGCTCAATTTGAGGCGGACGACAATGTAGTCCTGGCTGGATACAACAAGTTGATTGGTCCTAGTGAAAGTCTGGAAGTAAAAAATTTTGAAAAGACTTCAATGTCCTAATTCAAAAAGGAACTTTTTAATTTTTAAAGAAAAGGTTATCTTCTCACGGGACAAATCTAAACTTGCAGCTGCCATTGTAGAACTGCTGGTCTGTTACCCACCACATGTTGGTCCCGCTAAGCCTCTGAGCTTTTAAGATTTTTGTTTGAAAAAGTTTATAAGTCCCAAAACAAAAAGGGACTGCCATTCGTTCAAAGATGCTGGAGTCTTTCAGGAGGGTGCATCTGAAGTTCAACCCTATGCCACGGAATTGCCAGTGATGTACTTTTCGCTGTAGGTCCCTTTGGCTCTGGAGCAAACGTTTTCAATATTTTCCAAAGTTTTTCCTGGTGCTCAAGCAACAACACTTCTAACCACCCCAGGAACTCAGGTTGGCAACAAGAGACTCACAGGTTGCCATGCAGAGGCCACCAGCAAAGTCCAATCCAAGTTCTAGTTGTCACTGGCCAGCTAGGTATTGTAGGAGAAAGGCCTCTTGCAGCTTTTTGTGTCCATGTAGCCACACAAAAGGTCAGCCAGTTGGCCCTTGGATTCCAATTCTTTGGCCTGTGTATTTTGCCCCGGGGCCCGTGGGGTGATGTGGCCCCCGGGGCAAAACTGTGCTCAGGGAGGGAACCCCATGCACACCCTCATCCTCACGAAGTATTAAATAAAAAGGTGGTACTAAACCCCAGGTACTGTCCCACCACAGAGGTATACTGAGGAAGAAACAGCAAAGCTACATGCTTTATTTTTAAATTCTTCTCCAGGGGGCCAGACTTCACAGGCCATTTTCTCTGGCCACTTGGAGCCAATTTTCATGCTCTTGGGCTCGTTTTGCTCCTAGTAGCCAGGCCTAGCCACCAGGAGAGATTTCATCAGGCCTTCCAAAGGGGAACTTTTAGTAGGGAGCTGGATTGCTAATGCTCACAGGCCCAGGTCTCTACTCTGCCTAGGGCCCTGGTGCTCTCTCCTGTTTCGGGGGTGTGAAACCAGCCAGCCTCAGGAGGAGTTGAGGGAGGGGCTGTATAGGTTGCTAAAGGAAGACACCAGGCAGTCAAAAGGTCAGGTGGGTGAGGCTTACCCAAGCCTATCTGGTTTATTGGAGTGAAAGACGGTAGAAAAAACCGTTCTGAAGTCACAAAGTCAGAAATAAAGTAAATTAAACAGTCCCTGGGACAGGGCTTCCTAGGAAAAGTCTCTGGGGTTCCAGGCAAGGGACCTTCACATCAGGGATTCTTTCCTCCTGATATTCTTCCCAAGTTATAGGGGTTCTCCATCCATCCCAGAAAAGGGGAAAAAGAAAGATAGAACAAAACAGGGTCAGTTTTACGCTTTGCCTTTCTGGGAGCTAACCGCCAACATGCCACAGGCGACACCATGTGTGAGGAGAAAAGGAGTGATGAATTTTGCTCTCCCCAGTCACACTGTGCATCCCCTATCCCTCCTTCCTGCCAACCTTTTAAAATATTGTATCCAAGCCACTTGCCTGGAGCTACAGTTCCCCGGGACCATAGCAAGGGATATCACGGCATCCTGTGTTCCTGTGGGACGTCCGGATACTTCAGCACATTCGTTTGGGTCAGTCGCGCCTCGTCCCTGGTCTTCTCACTCCTCGCCATTGCTCCGCACTGCCGTCACCATCTCCTTCTCCTTGCCTCTCACTCGCATCCCTCTCCGGTCTCTCGCTTCCTCCCTTCCCTCTCCTGGCACTGCCTTTTCTGCCTCCCGAGGTTCCACGTCTGACGTCATCGATGCAGATGCGTCTAGTTCACCGACCTCTTCCGTTAGTGGGCGCACGTTGGGGGCCATCTTGGAGTTCCCAGCTAGCGGGAACTCAGTATTACAGGGGGGCATCTTCCACAGCCTCAGACAGCTAGCAGAACACTCTCCTTACCACACTCCCCAGTTCCCAGAGCCTCATGGCTTCTTGAAGATACTTGAAGGGCATCTGTTTGTCAGTGGTGGCAAGGGCTGGTCTACAGAAGTCCTGTGGAAACGCTCCAGGTTCCCCCAGCAGGTCCACTGCCCCAATTGTTCCTCGGGGGCATAGAGGGGTCAGCACAACTGGCCCTGTAGAGACCCATCCGAATTTTGGGGCCAGCTGGAGTCAAAGTCCCAAATGCCATTCTTGCACGGCCTCTCCTTCCAACTGGGCAAACTTTAGCCATTATCACTCCGGGGGGTGTATGTGTGTGTGTGTGTCTCCCTTAGGTTTTTAATTGGGAATGAAATGTTCTAGAAGCCAGGCCCCCCTGGCCAATCCTAGGGTAACACATCATCGCTCCACCCCTGTCCCAAACATCATGCACAGCATTCAATATGGCGACTTTAAGTTTTTTATGGAAAGAACGCCCTTGAGAACCTCACCTCTACCCCTAGCTGACACAACTGCTATTGGAACTGCATCAAGCACTGTTAATGACTCTATTGAATGGGGAGGCCTTTGATCCTTCTACTGGGGAGCAGAGTAATTAACTTGGTCCAGTAGGGGTGGGGCAAAGGCAGGAATCTGATTATGAGATAAAACAGTAAAATATGACAAGTCTTACAGAGCCAAAAGGAGTGCATGTATTTAGGTAAGGACTGTACATCTACACTCTGGGTGCCTGTTTACCTCAAGATTGATACCTCACTGGTCCCTGTAGGCTTAACCCCTTCGCTGCCAGGCCTTTTCCCCTCCTGTGCCACGCCCTTTTTTGGCTATTTGGGGTAGTGCGCGCTGAGGCCCCTGTAACTTTTTGACCACATAAGGTATCCACGCCAAATTTGCGTCCTTTTCTTCCAACATCATGGGGATTCTGAAGGTACTCAGGGTTTGTGGATTCCCCTGGAGGGGTCCCAGAAATGAGCCAAAATACAGCAAAATTTGTTTTTTTTGTGGGAAAATGGGAAAAACGGGCTGCAAATGAAAGCTTCTGAGTTGTCCCCTGCAAGTGTTATCAAAAAAGGGTTTGTGGGGCTGAAATCACCATTTTCCCAGCTTTTAGAGAATACCAGACTTATGTCAGAAACCCAAAATCTTTTACACAGTTTTGTCATTTTTCTGGGACATAGCCTATTTTTGCTATTTTTTGTGCTTTCAACCTCCTTCCAGTTAATGGTAGAAATGGGTACAAAAGCAATAATGGATCCTGGAAAGCTATACATTTTAGAGAAGTAGACAAAATTCTGAATTCAGCAAGGGGTCATTTGTGTAGATCCATCAAGGTTATTTTATAGAAACTAAAGAGTTAAATATAGGATAAATTGAAAATTTGTTGAATAAAAAAGACTTTTGTGTCAACGTTTTCACCTCTAACTTCTTCTAAATATGACAGCTCTTTGAAAGCAATATACCGTTACATCCGCTGGACATTACTGGTTGTGGGCATATATAGGACTTGTAGGTTCACCAAGAACCCGACGAACCCAGATCCAAAAACTGAGCAGCAACTTGCAATGGTTTTTTATTATGTACCGGGTATATAGTAATTATTCTGTAAAAATGTGTACATGGAAAAATCGGTATGAAAGACACCTATGTATTTCTGAAATGGGAACAAAATATAGATTTTAGAAACAGTAGATATTTGCACATTTCCAAAATTGGGAATACTCATACTAGCATGAGAATTATCAGTCATTTTTTAGAATGACTTCTTTTTTACACAATGTCTTTCATTTGGAAGGCAGAAATGCATCGAAAGTCAATAGGTAATAACAGTTCCTCTACAAATCTGAATTACCTTAAGTCTCCCGATAAAAATGGTACCTCACTTGTAGGGGTAGGCATAGTGCCCACGACAGGAAATGGCTCAAAACCCAACGTGAACACACCACATTTTCACAATGCAAAATTACCCTTTTTTAGCAAAGTGCCTAGCTGTAGTTTTTTAACCCTAGCTCTGCCGGCACCTAGGGAAACCTAGCAAACCTATACTTTTTTGAAAACTAGACACCCAGGGGAATCTAAGATGAGATGACTTGACTGCCTCCCACCAGGTTCTCTTACCCAGAATCCCTTGCAAACCTAAACAATTGCCAAAAAAACACTTTTTCCCCACATTTATCTGGTGGAAAGTTCTGGAATCTGCGTGGATCCACAAATTTCCACCCACCCAGTATTCCCCAAAGTCTTCCGAGAAAAATGGTACCTCACTTGTGTGGGTCGGCCTAGTGCCCGCGACAGGAAACGGCGCAAAACGCAACGTGGACACACCTCAATTTCGCTGTGAAAAATGACCCTTTTTTGGCAAAGTGCCTAGCTGTAGTTTTTGAACCATAGCTCAGACGCCACCTAGGGAAACCTAGCAAACCTATACATTTTTGAAAACTAGACACCCAGGGGAATCCAGGATGGAGTGACTTGACTGCCTCCCACCAGGTTCTGTTACCCAGAATCCCTTGCAAACCTCAAAAATTGCCAAAAAACACACATTTTCCCCATATTTCTGTGGTGGAAAGTTCTGGAATCTGCATGAATCCACAAATTTCCACCCACCCCGCATTCCCCAAAGTCTTCCGAGAAAAATGGTACCTCACTTCTGTGGGTCGGCCTAGTGCCCGCGACAGGAAACGTCGCAAAACGTAACGTGGACACACCTCAATTTCACAGCGAAAAATGACCCTTTTTTGGCAAAGTGCCTAGCTGTAGTTTTTGAACCATAGCTCTGCCGGCACCTAGGGAAACCTAGCAAACCTATACATTTTTGAAAACTAGACACCCAGGGGAATCCAGGATGGGGTGACTTGACTGCCTCCCACCAGGTTCTGTTACCCAGAATCCCTTGCAAACCTAAACAATTGCCAAAATAACGCATTTTCCCTACATTTCTCTGGTGGAAAGTTCTGGAATCTGCATGGATCCACAAATTTCCACCCACCCCGCGTTCCCCAAAGTCTTCCGAGAAAAATGGTACCTCACTTGTGGGGGTCAGCCTAGTGCCCGCGACAGGAAACGGCGCAAAACGTAACGTGGACACACCTCAATTTCGTAGCGAAAAATGACCCTTTTTTGGCAAAGTGCCTAGCTGTAGTTTTTGAACCATAGCTCTGCCGGCACCTAGGGAAACCTATCAAACCTATACATGTTTGAAAACTAGACACACAGGGGAATCCAGGGAGGTAGGGCTTGCGTGGATCCCGCAACGTTTCCTTACCCAGAATGCTCTGCAAACCTCAAATTTAGGTGAAAAAAATCACCTTTTTCACACATTTTTGTGTGGGAAAGTTGTGGGCTGACACAAATTTCCTACCACCCAGCGTTCCCCCAGGTCTCCCGATAAAAACAGTGCCTCACTCGTGTGGGAGGCCCAAGTACCCGCGATAGGCAAGGGCCCACAACGTAGTGAGGCGACATTAAAATTGCCTATCTCAAAACGACCTGGTTTTGCAAGGGGGGTCACTTGGATTTTTGGCCCGGTGCTGGGCGGCCACCTAGGGAAACCTACCAAACCCGCACATTTCTGAAAACTAGACACCTGGGGGATTCCAGGGAGGTATGGCTTGCGTGGATCCCCCAACGTTTCCTTACCCAGAATGCCCTGCAAACCTCAAATTTAGCTGAAAAAATCACCTTTTTGACACATTTTTGTGTGGGAAAGTTGTGGCATCACCGGGCTGACACAAATTTCCTACCACCCAGCATTCCTCCAGGTCTCCCGATAAAAACGGTGCCTCACTCGTGTGGGAGGCCCAAGTACCCTATTTTTTGTGGGGGTGGGGGCATTGGTATTACCATTTTGGGCAGCCCCCACCCCCACGCATAAAAAAAGCCTGCGTGCTCGCTGGCGCCTAGTGGGCTTTCTGCCCCCCCAGGGGGCAGATCAGGGGCCGCTGCCACCAACTACCCTCCCAGTGGGGCGGAAAGACAGGAGTTTCTCTGAGGGTGGGGTGGGGGTATTGTCATGCCCATTTTGGGGAGCTCCTACCCCTACACTAATAAACCAAAAAAAACCATGGTTTCTAGTGGGCTTTCTGCGCCCCCCAGGGGGGGCCAGATTGGGGGCTACACCTCCCATCTGCCTCCTGGGGGGTAGAAAGACTGTCATTTTTGGGGGGGGGAGGGTGGGGGCATTGGCGTGCCCGTTTCGGGCAGCCCACAACCTAAAAACAATTGCGCAAAAAAAATACCTGGTGGATAGTGGGCTTTCTGCGCCTCTGGGGGGGCAGATAGGGGGCTACTGCCCCATCTGCCCCCCAGGGAGGGGCAGAAAGGCTGTAATGGTGGCGGGGGAGGGGGCATTGGCATGACCGTTTCGGGCAGCCTCCACCCTAAATACAATCCATCACCCTAAAGAAAATTGCGCTAAAAAAATCCCTGGCGACAAGTGGGCTTTCCGCCCCCCCCGAAGGGGCAGATTAGGGGCCAATGCCCCATCATAGGGGCCAATGTCCCAGGGGGGCAGAAAGGCTGTAGTAATTGGGGGGTGGGGTGGGGGAATGGGCCTGCCCGTTTTGGGCAGCTCCCATCTCTATTTTTTTATTTTTTTTTATTCCCTGGTGTCTAGTGGGCTTTTTGCCCCCCCCGGGGGGCAGATTGGGGGCCTCTGCCCCCCAGGGGGGGCAGAAAGGCTGTAATGGTGGCGGGTGGGTGGGGGCATTGGCGAGCCCATTGCGGGCAGCCTCCACCCTAAAAAAAAACTAAAAATGAATCCCTGGTATTTAGTGGGCTTTCTGCCCCCCCCCGAAGGGGCAGATTAGGGGCCAATGTCCCATCATAGGGGCCAATGTCCCAGGGGGGCAGAAAGGCTGTAGTAATTGGGGGGTGGGGTGGGGGCATGGGCCTGCCCGTTTTGGGCAGCCCCCACCTCTATTTTTTTTAATTTTTGTATTCCCTGTTGTCTAATGGGCTTTATGCCCCGCCGGGGGGACAGATTGGGGGCTAATGCCCCCATATGCCCCCCAGGGGGGGCAAAAAGACTAAATGGTGCCAACGTCAGTTGGGGGGAGCAAAGGCCCTTGCCCAAGGGGCCGCTCCCCCCTCCCTGTTGTCTAGTGGGTGGATCCCTGCTTGGGGATACCTCTCCCGTCTTTCTACGTGCTCAGGGGGCTGAGATAGCCCCCTTAGCACGTAGAAAGTGAAACTGAAATGAGCCTCTTGGCTCATTTTAGTTTCACTTTCACTGTAATGACGTCGGCGCGACGTGCGCGCCGATCGTCATTACAGTGAAGGGGGGGGGGGCCTCGGGAGCTGGGGAAGCTCTTCCCCATCTCCCGAGGCTATTTTCACTAAAAGGGAATCCCTCTGGTGCCCGAGGGATTCCCCAGGGAATGCCTCATGACGAGCTGGACTCGTCATGGGCACAGCGCGACTTCGCTCCATGACGAGTCCAGCTCGTCATGGGCACACAAGGGGTTAAGTGGGGCGAAAGCATACTTCAGGGCAGATTGCTCCTACAATATGTAATACAGTGTAATCACCACATACTTCAGTAAGCACTACAGACCTACACTATGAATTCCCACTCACATTATAAGGCCTACCTCAGGTCAGTATCAATCCTGGAAGAATCTCTTCTGTGATAGGCTACCTGTGCACCGATGCTGGGCTGCACAAGACAGTAGTCTCATACGCGGAGCCTGCAAGTGTGCACACGTGTGCTTACATATTCAGATGTAACCAGTCCAGAGCCTCTAACCCTGGCTGCTCAGCTGTGGCCCTATCTTAAAAGGCAGGCACAGGTGATAAGCACTTTCAGTCTCTTTACAAAACATTTACGGTGAGTGAGACTCAGGTAGTGAGACTCAGTCACAGTAAAAGTCCAAACATCAGTTAGTCACAATAAAAAAACTGAGACGGATTTCATGGGAGGAACCCACTTTTCAACACACAAGACTACCAAAAGCATTCTCTCCAAATTAAGGCTACCAGCTCTCCATCACACATTGCCTAGACCAGAAAAGGATGTGTTCAAAAGGACATGCCTCAATGCACTGATCCATTGACAAGGCATTCAGTGTACCAAGCTCAGTGGTCTTAATATGCTATACTGGCTCAGAGATGAACTTGTCGTACTGTATCTTGCAAATGAATGACACATTTTTGCTGATTGAGGCAGCTAGCTAAATATTCAAAAGGCACCGCCTTTGTCAGAACTGACCAGCTCCTCAGACAGTCTGAGAGGACATTTTTAAACCAAGTGTTTGAGTGAATGTTTATTGCTTTACAATTCCACATACACACCACATTTTCAGATTTAACATCTGCATTTTGGCTTTGTATGTATGCATGTACTGTATGTATGTATATATGTGATATTTGTACAGTGCTAACCTAGCCAAAAGGCAGTAGAGTGCCTTACATGGTCAGATGCAAGCAAATGCAGTGATAGGAGCGGCAGCTGGATTCTGGGAGCAAAAGTGTACCGTTACTGCCTTGAGATGTAGTGTTCCTTAAAAAGGTGCTCTTTCCTAAATTGGAGCAGCATTGGAAAGGTTCTGATGGTTATGAGGATGTTGTTTCAGATCCTGTGTGCATAGAAAATGAAGGCAGGTTGCCGTTTTTTCTGACTTTTACAGTTTAGTCTGATTGGTGTCCAGGCTGCAGGTGTGCTAAGAGCCGGTAGAGGTAGCGAGCTTTCTGCAACCCAGGTTTCTGGTTGTTATGGCTTTTTTAATGATGTGGCTGGTTTTGAAGCTGGCATGGGTTAGCAAGGGTAGCCAATCAAGTTCCATCATGATGCAGGGGATGTGATCATAGGGGATATGTTGTGGCATGTAAGATGCCCAGAAGATGGACCAATGTAGAGTCTGAGAAGCCATGGAGCAGGGCATTGCCACCATCCAGAAAGGAGAGTAAAACAGCTGTTCTGAAGTCATTTTCTGGAAGATACTGTTTCATTTTGTTTATCAGAGAGAGCTGGTACCAAGCGGTCTTTTTTGGCAGTGTTCTCCTTGAAGATGAGGTTGGTTTCCCCAGTTATATTCGAGCGATTTGGCAGTTGGAGTTCGAAGCCTTCCAGGATTATGTAATTGAGCCCAGTCTATACAGTTTCTTATTTCTTGTTCTTGGCAAATAATAGGATTTCTGTCTTGGTTGGGTTGAGCTTTAGGTAGGTACTGGACATCCAGGTTTGGATGATGTTCAGGCAGTGTTTGAGGAGTTGGCTGTCAGAAGCAAAAAGGACTTTCAAGTAGAGTTGTGTATCATTGGCATATTGGTGAGTAATGAAGCTGTTGTCTGTGAGTAGGGCACCAAGGAGCTCCATGTAGAGGCTGAAGATTACAGAGGATAGTATGGAACCCTGGGGATGGAGATGCCACTGCAGTTGCCCATGTGAAGGGAACTGGTGCAGATTGGAATGGTAGGAGAACCAATGAGGGGCAGCACAGGTGAATCACATTTGAGACTCCAGTGCATGGATGAGGGTAGGATGGTCAACTGTGTCGACTGTGTCATAGGCAGATGGGAGGTCCAGAAAAATGTGAGCAGGTGGAGGTCATCTTCATCTGTGGTCAGAAGCACGTCATCTATAATGAGTACGTTAGCAGTTCCCATCCTGCAGCGTAATCTGAAGCCAGATTGGTAGTCATGCAGCAGATGGTTAGCATTGATGTGATCTTGGAGTTAGACTGCTTCTTCGATGTTCTTGCCTTTGAAGAGTAGGTGAGAGATGGGCCAGTAGTTGGTGAGGTCATAAGTGTCTAGGATAGGTTGTTTTTAGATTGGGAGGATCTGGCCTGCCTATTCCCCTTACCAAGAAGCAGGCAGATTCTGAGCATATGTTTTTATTAGTGAGCCCAGTTGAGGCATCCTAAGTGTCAAGCTTGACGTGGCGTCCTCCTCCATGTCTCCAAACAGGATGTCCTCTTCCAGAAAACCCAACGCTCTCTTCCTCTCTCTCAAAATAATAGGCATCCTACAAGTCAAAAATATTTCTGCTTCCAGAAACATTCACAGCTTTATTGAGGAAATGCAATTGCATTAGAAGCAACCCCCTACTTCCCACCCCCATGCTTGTGGTGTCACTCTCTGGTCTAGACAGTAAAAGTGCATTTTGGGGGAAAGTAAACATGATTTGCTTGTTTGTCGCAAGGGTGTGGGTGCAACACTCCACTTGCATCCACTGCTATTGTGTGAATGCTTTGTGCAATTATTACCTGAAGAGTTCCAGAACAACTGACTACAAACACAAGAAACTGGACTGACTGCCAGGCCATCTTCCTGTCCACTTCCTTTGATTCGATCCACACACAAATCTCTTCTTTTTGTAGCTACAAAAACTACCATAAGTTACTTCAGGTTTTCCTTGAACTACATTACACCCATGACTTAGACTCCTGAAACCATATAGTGATAAACAACCCTTATTGACAAAGACTGGTGAAGAAAAGAACTTAAAAAGATGGAGTGTTCTTTAAAGATAGGCATCTCAGAGGGGGGCGTGGCCAGCCAGGAAATGGAGCGGGTATGAGTATGGGTGCACATCTCCCCCAGTGCCCTATCGAGAGGCCCAAGTCTGCCTGAGCGGAGGGTGGCTCCGATGGAAGGATCTGGCACCACTGAAATGGGCCATGTGAACTGGACAAGGAATCCGGTGACAGTCGCAGACCGCGAGTTGGAGAAAATGAGGGAGTGCCCCCCAGGAAAAAGAGACATAGGAAGTATGATGTACTGAGGCCGATGGAAGAATTGGAAGGAGCGGAGCCTGCGTTGAGTGATATTAGGATTCCAGTCAAAAATGAATGAGGTGACAGGTGAAGCCCAACGTCGTAGACAGCAGGTCTGGCGTCATTCCCAAGGGTCAGACAAGGGACCCAATCACACTAAGAGGAAGAAGGGTCCGTAAAAAACTCGAGGACACAATTTTTAGAAGATTGGGTTGGGATTCTTCCTTGTAGGACTGGGGGTAAGGGAATCTAGGGTTAGATCAGGGAGGATTTTGGGGGTGTTTGTTATGGGGGAACGAGTCAAAGGGGAATGATGGAGACATTTTGGATCTCTTTTGGGAGGGATTGGAATGAGGGTGGCCTTACAACTTATCATTCAGGAGCAAAACATCAAACTAAGGGTCATGGCTTCGGCCAGGGAGAGAGCCAGTCAGTTTAGTTCATTAACTTTATTCGATTTGTGCAATACAATCCTAAAAGTACAAAACACATAAATTAATTTCTTAATCATTACATATCATGGTTTGTAAGCATACTCAATAAAGGGCGATTTCTAAAATATCAGAGAACGATATCAATTATAATTTAACAAAAATAAATTTGTAGTTCAAAATGAATCCCCAAAAACCTTTGTAATGCGTATAGCATGCAGAATGTAAGTTGCTACATTAAAGGACACTTCGACAGATTGTAGTTGTTGAAGAAAAATCCGTGGCATTTTACACAATGCCTAAAATTATTACTTTTAAAAAGAGGTTTAATAAAAAGTACTCTTTATGCTTCCTAAATGCCACACACACAAAAAAGTGCAAAGTGCTTAGAGCTTTTATCGCACAGGCAATTTTCCCACCCTCTCGACCCGTCATTACAGCGTGGAAAAGTAACAATTCGATATAAATGGTTAAATCTAAAACGAGTTAATAAATACTAATGGTGAATAATAATAATGTGAGACAAGCATGACTGCAAACCTACTCTTGGAGACAGACCAGAGTACTGCATAAAAGTGACATTGTGTCTAACAAGGAGAGTCCCTCTTTCTCAAAGTGCTGGTGACACAAGTGCTTAAATTATGCTTTACTAATCTGTACCATAAACTCCGGGGCATCAAAAATTCCCTCTCTCTATTTTATCACTCATATTTTAGATATACCTTAACCAAGGTATATGATAGGCTCAGGCAAGGGAAATGCTATCCTGTGATATAACTGTGGTTAGCACTGCTTCCTGTTTTGTGCAAACACTGTCCCAAAGAGCTGGCTGCAGCCTTGTGAGATCTTCAATAAATGCCACCTCCAGTTTGCTGTGGCACAGCATGGACATACAACTTGCAGGAACTGACAACAATCTCCTCAAAAATACATTTTCTGACACCTGAAGGTTTGCAAAATTGGTAAGTCCCCATTTTCCCACTCCATAGGTTACCACCGAGATACACTTAGCTCTATCAATAATACGCAGTTCTTCAAGTGCTCCACCCTAATTTAGATGAAAAGGCAAAACGTGAGGTAGTGGCTGATCAATCCTTGAGTTAATTTGTTGTTTCCAAATACCAGCCAAATCACAAGTAACCCTCAAATATGAAAAACTATTGGTAGAATATTACTGGACATAATTAACACAAAAACGACGAGATGTAAGCCAATTGGGCCCACAAGTCATAACAAATAATTTCTTCAAATTGACTCTTAGATCCAATTTATCCATATAGTTTACATATGTATCCAATAGTATTTGGAGAGCTTTCGGGATGTGGAATATTGGGAACCCGTCATCTGCATACAGGAGTGTGGGGATAGGGTGATGACCAATCTGGGGCATGTCCTTGTACCCAACTACCAGTACTCCATATTGCTGGTAATATAAAGGGTGAAGAAGAAGGGTGCAAAGGTGGAACTCGTCAGTGCATTCACCATCAATGCCATATCTCACCCTGCCAGTATTCTGGGAGTAAATGTCTCTGATTCAGTTTAATATGGATGCATCCTCCCTCATCTTTTCCATCATGTGCCAGAGTGTGCTGTGTGACACGCAATCAAATGCACTGGGCAGGTCCATAAATGCAAGATAAATCAAGCCTTTCTTCACGCCTGTGTATCTGTAAATCTGTAATGACAAACTGAGGCACTGTTCCTTGCTGCCAATGCCCCTGCGGAACACATATTGGATGTCAGCTAAAATATGGCACTCCTCCTCCCAATCCTCTAGCCTGCAGAAGATTTCTGTAGTGGGCTGGGCCCACATGTTCAGGTGATGAAGTAGACTTAGCCGAGATGATTTTAGGTAGTTTATTAAGTCCATAGATAGAAGTTACAGCAAGATAGGACAAGCCCAGAACAGGCCCCAGATCAGGCTCCACAATAGGCCCCAGAACAGCCCCACCAGGAGCAGCATCCTAGCTGCTTAGCCCATCTTTCCAACTGTCTCAACCCACACAGGCATCCAAGCATTCCACCCACACTAACATTCTACGCGGAACACTCACACTGGCTGAGCAGCTAGGTACAGAATGAAAGGGAACATATTAACATGACCTGAGGATACTACACATCCTCTCCCTTTACACTGAAAATTAAATAGACTTAAACTAAACCCAAACTACAAAGAAAACAAATAAATACATAAATGTACAAAAGATATAAAGAGTCCATAAACCCAGGGATGCATGAAGAAATACATCACGAGAGGGAAAACAGACACACTAAGGAGAAAGGAAAGATGCAAGCATAGATCAACACACTAACACCATCCCCCTCCCTTAATACTGAACAAGGAAAAATTTAGGAATTGAAATAAGAGCTCACATACAACAAGTGAATATGATACCCAGAGTAGAATCCTAGGGGTAGAACTCCTATGGGTAGATCGACACCCAATGAAGTACTTCTCACGTGAGAAGACTGTGGCGACAACCCAATACGCCACCCCTCATGTGAGGGACACTATGGGACTTGTTTTTGTTGAACAAATACCCAAATGTACAGACTACGTCACATGGGACTAAAAACCCACGGACTTGTGCAGCAAAACAGAAAAGCAGCACAGTGTGGCATCAAAAGACGGCTACACACACACACACAACAGCTAATATTTAAATGAAGGGACTAAAACCCAACACAAACGTGACAAAGGTGGGACTAACACCCCCTTTAAAACAAGATAAATGGGGCTAAAACCCATTCATACTGTGAACGTGGGGTGATGGGACTAAAAGATACTACAATTTCTCTCCCAAATTTAACAAGAGTATCCAATGTGGAGACTGGGCGGTAGCAACTGGGATCATTCCAGCCTTACTTAAAGATGGGAACAGTTAGCGATGCGACTCCGGCCAGGTACTTAATTTCTCTGATTTACATGCAGACTCAGGAACATTCGTCAAGAGGGGTCCCCAGAACTCTATGTTAGCCTTAAAAAGGTCTGACGGCACCCCATCTGGTCCCAGGGCTTTAGCATTTGGGCATTTAGCTACTCCCTGCAATGTAGGTACAAAGGTGAAGTCGTCCTTTCTATATTGGGGTTTAATATGGCCTCATTTCCCCTCTGTACCCTTTAAGTCCCCACCAGCAGCTGTATGAATGCCACTAAAATGAGTGACCCGTTCACGTGAAGGGTTTGCCACTTCCATGGTAGGTACCCCTTGCTCTAAAATAAGGATGGTGTATCACTGTCCGAAAAACAAGGTTATCCTTCTCATTACTTGCTGTTATTATGGCAGCCCACGCCTCTTCTTTAATGGACTTCTTTCTCTGATTGAGGGCATGTTCACATTTCTTCCTACATTCGGCTATCTCTGACCTTGACCTATTCTGTTTTATTCAGAGCTGTCCTTAGGGCTGTATTAGCCTTTGAAAGGTTATGCCCAAACCCCTGCCAATTGCAGGCATCGTGAGTTGGTCCTTTACATATCTAGTTATTTCACCGAATGTTTTAGTATTCTCCATTTCTCTGGCGCTCCCATTTAGGCAAATTTCGACATAGGGTTTGTTAGTCACAAATAGCATGGGAAGAGAATCCTCTGGATTGACCCTTTACTATTAGCAGCAGTTTGTACTTGCAGTTTGACTGTGTTCATCAGTCTTAGTGTGTGCACAATCCTGCTTCCTAGTTGGGCTCTTTGTGTTCGTCTGTACAATTCCATACACATGTAGCCCGTTTTCTCCACTATGTGCACAATACTATGCCTCGAGTGAAACTCCTCCATTTGGACCTGAATATGACTTACTGCTACCTGCACAGGAGAAAGCAAAGAAAAGTGAGGAGTAGGGATCACATTTCAGAAGGCCAGTTGGCCACACACACTTGCCTACAGAGCCTCACAGTCAAAGGTAGTGCATCCCTCTGCATTCCTAGACATCCTGACAGAAGCGTGGCAGTGTTGTCTGTTAAATCTGTGTGTTCAGAAGTGTGTGGCTTGCACTGACACTCCTATGCATTTCTCCCATGGGATAGCCCTGCATCATGTTGGGGCACAATGTCTAGACAGTCAGATCCTACATCCAATAAGAAACGTTTAAGAGAGCACCACAAATGCATCAAACACTGTGCAATACACCATACACTTTGGTATCGCTGTGCTCACGACAGTGCACCCCTTCAAGCACCAACCCACAAACATCTAAACACCCATCTAACACTAATCAGATATTTCACAGAGTTGGATATCAAATAAACTTACAACAGCAAGCAAAGCATTACACAAAACTCACAACAGCGTACACTGGACGATGCTGTACACATGAGTGTAGAGTTGTGCATGTCAAAAGGCATTTGGATGCCAGTATGCACAAAACAGCCTCTTCCACCAGAAAACAAAACACAAAATCGTAGAAAATACATTAATCAGAACATGGATCACACATCCAAGTCATCTCAGAAACTCCATACATCCAGGTATCGCTCAGTTCACAATAGCACCACCCACAATAATAAATAATCACAACACTCAACAGAACACATTAGCCTGGACAATGCACACCCATAAGATGCCAATAAGAGGCGATATGCTGTTGGACCTCACCGAGCACACCGCAACAGTCCACATTTCTCACAATATGCCGCTTTGTGACAACATATAACACACTAAAAACAACACTCATCCAACCCCCCCACCCCCCACAGCTAGCCTGCATGAAACAGATAAATGGACTCTGAGAAGATGCCATATTCTCAATCATCCCATGCACATAATTGAATCCAGGCAATGCACACACCAGTCTTCCCAGAGGGCACATACCCAAACTGATAAAGATAATTGGCTTCACATACAATTAAAACACACATGCAATTACACATTTATACAAAAGAAGCATAATGACCACATCCACACTACTGTTGATCCAACTCAATCAGAAAACAGGCTCCATATGTGATTGAATGCTTAAAACCAGGTTATGAAGTTACTAGAACTCCGTGACACTGCAAGGCAATACCAATCTAAATATTGTTCCATACAACATTTCTATAACATTAAATAACACACAAATACACAAATACTAGCTGCTCCCTATGTTCACGATATATAAGGGCACATGAAGTATGTTGTATTTATACCAAAGTGCCTCTCTTCTGGATATAGGCCTATCAATAATAGCCCCACAATGCACATCCCAATGAAAGACACAATGCAAGCTGTATCTAAGCTATACTGATCATTTATGTACAGTATGCACCTATTGCAGCAGGATGAAATAGTGAGAAACTTAGGGCCAGACATTTTTCGACATTCACAAAAGGAGAGGGGTACAAAGGGGATCCCTTCCCTTTTTCAAATGAGTTAATAACCCAACTCAACTTGGGGGTTGGTTACTTTTCAATGGTTTGCGACAGGAATTACAGTCGCAATCTATTTGCACATTGCGTTTGGTATTTGGAAGGGACGGCCACAACACGACCCAACCAAAAAACGTATTGGTATCCATTTCCAATCACGAACGTCTCAGATGGGTCCTGTGCCCCAAATCATTTTGGCCATTGTATTGCTGTGTTGTTTGTTTAAAACACAAATTTGAATTTGTATACATGTGTGCACAAAAATGGTTGATTCATCTGACACGTAATGCATATCCTACTCTTTGACAGTGGCCAAAAAAAAAAAAAAACATTTCCAGCTGCGTCAAAAGAAACTACAATTATTTAATACACTTATAGGCCTGGAATCCATGCAAAATCAGCCTACAGGCTTTGCAGATGGGTATCTAGTTGTGAGGTACCATTGCGTGCAAGAGAATAGCCAGAAAAACAATTAAATACTCCCTCAGTTTGAACCATGTCTCAAACAGCGCTCTGTTAGCAGGTGAGGCACGCAAGCATGGCAATCGTTCAAGAGATTGCTTACCCTAGGGGAATTCTGAAATTCTGAAATTTCCCTCCTCCTCCCCATCCTTCTTTCAGAATTTTTCCCTTCTTTATCTCCATACTTATTCGTTTTTCCATGTAATTTCCTTTCTTGTTACATTGCTTTCTGTACTTTCTTTCCACTCAGTCTATTTGTGATTTATTTCCAACTATTCTTCCACCTAGATCTTTGCTTATCTCCATACTTCTTTGACTTATTCCTTCCTTTCTTTTTGCCCATCATATCTCCTTCCTTCTTGACATCTATCCACCTCTCCAGCTGTTTATCCTACGTTTGTTCTTTACATCCATCTCCACTCTATTTTTTTTCCAACAATTCATCCTCTCCAGGCATCATTCTCTTCAACCATCATTATCTATCCTCCTTACCTCCATTCATCTCCTCATCTTTATCTTCATCTACATCCATTTCTTCATCCATTCATCAGCTTTTTTCTTTTTTTCCACCCATCCATCCTACTCTCCATCCCCCATGTTATCTATCCTTCCTTCTTTCCATCCTTTTGTCTTCATTTTTCCTTTTTATCGATTCAGCCACCTTTGTGTCTTGCATCCATGCCTTTATCCTTGCTTCTTTTTGTCCATTGCTCTTTTATGTCATTCATCTTGCATTCTCTTCACCCATCCCTCTATTCTCATCTCCATTCACCCATCTTTGCATTCATCCATCGTCAGTCGTGGCCGGCATGATTCGTGGGGGTGGGGGATCCGGGGGGGGGGGGTTAATACAAACAAAATTAACTTGCCTTCGCCTACGGTTTCGCGTCGCATATCCTCTCTGCACCTAACGCCTTACAGGAAGCAGGCAGCCTCCCTCTCCTCCCCTAAGCCAATCACAACGCTACAATGGCAGCGTTGTGATTAGCTAGGACACCGACCTCACAGGCGTCTATGGGGAGGCCATTTTCTCTATCTAGGCTGCATGCAGCTGTAGTGCTAGAGGCACTCTTATGGTTTGACACCACATGATGACCTTTGACTACCATAATTTTAATTTACTTTGGTGTTTTACTTTACCCTAGCATGAATGTACGACGTCCTACATATGCCTTGTTTCTCTTGAAGAATTTTTCTCGTAATTTTGAAGTGGGAGCTGTCACAGTAGAACAGCCTTACCAAGAACAGAACGTGTGGGATGTGCATTTGAAAGCATGAGAGCGAGAGGTGTGGAATGTACTTTTTGGGTTCAAAGTGCAATGTTATAAGCAGTGGTGCCTGAATGTGCATTATGTTGTATATTGAGAGATCAATTATGTGATGCTATAGGCAGTGGTGTCTAAATGTGCATTGTGTTGTACATTGGGTTGTGTTATGAAGTTCTTACTATTGGCTTTGACATGGCCTCATGTGAGCCTGAATTCTGACTCTGCCTTGCTTGAGCTTTTCTGTGCCCACAGACAGGCCCCAGAGTGTTTGCAAGTTGTTTGGGTAAATCACGTTCAAGGTTGTTTTGTGAGAGATTATTTAATGTACCCTGGAAGGCTTTCATAAGCTTCGTTAAGATAATGGCTGGAATATGTGAGAATGTAGAGGGAACGTGGGAACTCCTGTTGCCCTGGAATGCTTGCATGGAAGCTGGCCAGTTACAGTAAGTTTCCTTGGCACAGAGGGAAAGACTCTTGAACCTTCTAGTGTGTTTTGAGACTATAAAGCTGAGGGTTGTTGACTTAAAAACCTGGATTTTGGAATCTGAATGGGGATGGACGCGTCTACTTTGGTACAGCGGGACCCTGGTTGCTGAGGCTCTTATCCCCGGCTGTAAATTCCCCAGTCTGGAGTGAGCTAAAATACAGTGTTTGTGCCAGATGAAGAGTTGAGTTTTGATTATTGCCATTGTGATGTGTGGCCAGTGGCTATGATCATTTGATGTGCTTTCTTTGTGATGTGTGAGTGAGTCAGAGTGCACATCCAAAGTAATCATTTGATGTATTTAGTGCAGATATATCAATCAATCAATCAATCAATCTTTCTGATTTCTTGCAGGACGTCCAGTATTATTTGCTGCTTGTTTATTCATTAATATTATTCATGCATTTAACTGTTGCATTTATTTGCCAAGTTTGTTATTATTGCTTGCATATAAATATATATATATCTCTATATACATTTGAATGTTGTTAATTTGGCATTTGGGTAACCTTCTGTTAGAGAGCATTGCATAAAAAAAATCCCAAGCCTTATTCTAAAAAGAGAGTCTTTGCATTTTGTAAAGTGAAACCCCTTTCTAGGTGTTGTTGTGTTTTATGTCTCCTGCTTCGTCATGTTTGGGCCATCGTGTGGGGTGGTATTTTGAGGGCGAGGATAGACAGCAGCCTACATAGAGAAAATGCATAGTGTGCATGACTAGTTTGGTCAGTCCTGGGGCCGACCAAACAGTCAGTGCCACAACAGTGGGCAAGCCACTCCTCCCCTGCCTGAAGCAGGAACGCCCACCCGCCCGCCCCCAACCAGGCATACCTTTCTGCTTTCTCACACTGTGAGAAGCAGAAACATAAAATGGTAGTTAAAATTCCATTTTATGTTTCTGCTTCTCGCACTGCGAGAAACCAGTGGGGCAACGCTCCTCCGCCCATGTGGAGGAGCCGACCCTGTCCATCGTCCTCTCCTTCCTTCTCTCATCCACCAATCTCTGCATCCATCCATCATTCAATCCATCCATTCATCTATCCATCTAAACTTCTTTCCAACATCCCTCTATCGCATGTTTTATTCATACATTTATCTATTTATCCATCCATTCATCCATCTTAATTCCATCCAGTCCCTTTTCTCCCACCGTAAGCAGTAATATTATGAGATTGTCTTTGGAGACCAGTATCTCTGATCAAAGTCAAAAAGCCATAAACAAATGATTCAGAGAACTGCTCAGCAGCACCCACCTTCACTCAAGCTGAAAAAGTGAGGGCCCCTGCCTGCTTTCCCTGTCTGCCTGTTTATGTGGATCACCATGAAAATATTTACGTACACTCGTATTTCAGCTCATGCTTGTGTATCAGTGTGCGAGCTATAAGTCATGGTTTCTTTTTGAGCCGGACAGTGAAAACTTTTCAGAAAGTACCTTGACCGAAGCACAGAGTCTGCCTTGCTTGAGGTATCGAAATTCATCAAGCTGAACCTGGATCGGGGGTGCATCTGCTATGGTCGTTCTATTAGACCAGTCATCAGCATTTTACAAGGTCTCGCACTCCATCCTGTTGAACAGACTAGAGAGGATTTGAATTATTTGGAATGCACTGGCCTGGATCAAATCGCACTTGGAGGATAGATCTCAGGCAGTGTTTTTCTCCCCTTTTCTGTCAGACCCCAAAACCCTCAAGTATGGGGTGCCTCAGGGCATAACCCTGAGCCCTACCCTTCCCCTGGTTTTGCTGGTGGAATCCTGGGGCTTGAAGGTAATTACATACACTGACGACACTCTGCTCTCCTTCCAGGATGAGGCTCCTGGCGCCCTAACATCCTTTAGGGTGTGTGTGAGACCGGCCTTGTGGAGTGGGCCCTCCCGACCAGCAAGCCACCCTGCAACCGCACCTGATCCCCGATGTCACAGACTTCCGGCCACCATGGCCCAACAACCCGATAGCCGGCCAGGGCCCCAGCAACACCCAAGACCCTACCACGCATGCCCGGCCAGGAGAGCGAGAAGCCCCCAAGCCAGACCAGGAGGCGCCGTCCCTGTCACACCTCTGGTCTCCTCCCCAAGGAGGGTTTCGATCGGCCACCAGGCCCCCGGTGAGCGGGCGCCTCGCCTGCTTGGCGTCTGGAGTCCCTCCCAGACCCACCTGAACAGATCAAAGGGCCGAGCGACAGGAAATCCCGACACACCGCCCCCAGGCCCCAAGACCCCTCTCAGCGAGGACTCCGGACTTCAAAGAGGAGGGGGAGTATAACAAGGGGTGCTGAAGGGACGGGAGGCAGAGAAGACCTGGACCTACGAGAGCCCTGCTGACCTGGTCGCGGCTCCATCGCCCCCTGAACCGAAGAACGCTACCCGAACTCTGAACCATCTGAGCCCTGCTGACGCTGTCGCGGCTCCCCGAACTCTGAACCATCTGAGCCCTGCTGACGCTGTCGCGGCTCCCCGAACTCTGAACCATCTGAGCCCTGCTGACGCTGTCGCGGCTCCCCGAACTCTGAACCATCTGAGCCCTGCTGACGCTGTCGCGGCTCCCCGAACTCTGAACCACCTGAGCCCTGCTGACGCTGTCGCGGCTCCCCGAACTCTGAACCATCTGAGCCCTGCTGACGCTGTCACGGCTCCCCGAACTCCGAACCATCTGAGCCCTGCTGACGCTGTCGCGGCTCCCCGAACTCTGAACCACCTGAGCCCTGCTGACGCTGTCGCGGCTCCCCGAACTCTGAACCATCTGAGCCCTGCTGACGCTGTCACGGCTCCCCGAACTCCGAACCATCTGAGCCCTGCTGACGCTGTCGCGGCTCCCCGACTCCGAAACCACCTGTGCCTGCTGAGTGACTTGCGGCACTCCCTTCCAGGAGAATCGGCAGCGATTGCCGAAAGAAACAACATCCCCCAGCTCGAGGATTGAGAGCTGTGCGTAGGATACTCCGCAGAGACACTGAACTCAAAGACTGTCCCGCTACCCCCATACCCCCATCACGAGTTCGCCACCGCTTGTGGCACTGATTCAATACCTGCATTTCGGATCATAAAGATCCCTTGAAACTATCGATAAAGTATACTGTCTTACGAAGAACTACTGTGTGGTGTCCCTCTGTCAGATAGTGCAAGCTCAGCGTGTGCGATCCTAGGAACGAGACCCTTCCAGGAAGGGCCTCCCCGCCCTTGCTCGGCCTAACTCTGGGAGAGGTGGGTCAAAGGGTGGTCAGGAACGTATTCCGAAGCCCCCCGGAGAACGCCTTTCCAACATTTGGTGGTAGACGACGGGATCCGAGCCAACACCTAGAGATCGTGCAGTAAACGGCTGACGCACTACCGAAAAGAGATGGAAGGAGAAACCTCCCTAAGTGCCGCAGGTACCAACACAAGCTCGACATTCCGAGAGGACCAGTTGGAATATTATACGCACCGAGAATTAAAACAATTCTGCAAAGACCTTGGAATCGCTACCACCGGATTATGCACGAAAGAAGATTTCCAGGGAGCATTGAAGACCTGGGTCGAGGCAGGAGCTTCCATGGCCCAAACAGAAGGAGAGCCGCCAAACGAACCACGAAGCATCCCGGTAAGGAGCAGCGCCCCAGAAGGGGGCCTATCCCCGGAGGAACTAGCGGACCGAGAAAGGGGACGCAACCACGAACTAGAACTAGCAAAACTGAAAATCGAGGGAGAGCTAAAACTGGCCGAGAAAAAGTTGGCGGTAGAACAATTACGCCTACAAGGAGAACTTGAGGAAAAGAAACGCCAGAGAGAACACGAAGAAAGAAAACTCCAACTAGAACACGAACGCAGCCTGAAGGAGATCGAGCTCAAGGCTAAAAGTGAGGAGTCCTGACCGAGCTGGGATCGGCCCGAGTACTGGTGGTACCCCTGCGCTTCCGAAGTCTCCTCCTGGGCCTAGCCCACGATGTACCCCTGGCAGGACACTTAGGCCAAGACAAGACCTACCAGCGACTAGTTACCCACTTCTATTAGCCCAAGATGTGAGCGAATGTGGAGACCCACTGCAAGTCATGCCTCACGTGCCAGGCCAGCGGAAAGAGTGGGGGGAAGCGCAAGGCTCCGCTACAACCCTTCCCCGTTGTTAGTACCCCTTTTGAGCGGGTGGGAATCGACATCGTGGGACCCCTGGATTCCAAGACCGCCCAGGGCCACCGATTCATCCTCGTCCTGGTGGACCATGCCACCCGCTACCCCGAGGCCATTCCCCTCCGCACCGTGACGGCCCCCGTGGTAGGCCGGGCTTTGATGGGGATCTTCTCCCGCGTGGGGTTCCCTCGCGAAGTCGTGAGTGATCGTGGCACGAACTTTATCTCCAAATACATGAGGTCCCTATGGCAGCAGTGCGGGGTATCATACAAGTTCACCACCCCATACTACCCCCAAGAATGGCCTAGTCGAGCGATTTAACAGGACCCTGAAGGGGATGATCATGGGCCTCGAAGAACCCCTACGCCGGAGATGGGACGTCCTCGTCCCTTGCCTCATGTTCGCCTACCGAGAGGTTCCCCAAAAATCTCTGGGGTTCAGCCCGTTCGAATTACTGTACGGACACCCCGTCCGGGGGCCCCTGAGCCTGGTCAAGGAGGGCTGGGAAACGACTCTCCGGGGGAGCCCTCCTGAGGTGTTCCGCTATATCCTGGCGCTTCGCAACCAGACCCGGAAATTCCGAGAACTCGCCGAGGCAAACCTCGAGGCTAGCCAAGAAGAGATGAAGCGCTGGTATGACCAGAATGCTACGCTGGTCGAGTTTCAGCCAGGCCAACAGGTCTGGGTCATGGCCCCGGTGAAACCCTGCGCCCTCCAAGACAAATGGACTGGTCCCTTCAAGGTGGTCGAGCGGAAGAGTCAAGTCACATATCTAGTTGATGTGCAGTCCCCGCGGAACCCCCTCCGGGTCCTCCACGTGAACCGCCTCAAACCCCACTTTGTGAGGACGGAGTTGAGTTTGCTCCTGGCCACCGACGATGGGACTGAAGAAGACACAGAGCCCCTTCCAGACCCCCTGTGTGCTAAAGAGACAGATGGCTCCGTAGAGGGGGTGAGACTGTCAACCACCCTCACCCCCCAACAGTCCGACGACTGTCGCCGGCTACTAAGACAATTCACAGACCTCTTCTCCCTAACCCCTAGGGTCACCGACTGGTGTGTCCACGACGTAGACACCGGCGACAGCCTGCCAGTGAGACACCGAGCCTACCGGGTCCCTGATCGGGTCCGAACCTGCATCCAGACCGAAGTAACCAAGATGTTGGCCCTCGGGGTGATTGAACCCTCCGACAGCCCCTGGGCCAGCCTGGTAGTCCTGGTCCCGAAAGCGGCTGCCCCTGGTGTCGCCCCCAAGCTGAGATTCTGTGTAGACTACCGGGGACTCAATGCGGTCACCCGAGCGGACGCTCACCCTATCCCCCGCGCAGACGAGCTCATCGACCGCCTCGGGCCGCTCGCTACCTCAGCACCTTCGACCTAACCTGCGGATACTGGCAGATTGCGCTCACTGAGGGAGCCAAGGAGCGCTCCGCCTTCTCCACCCCGGATGGGCACTACCGCTTTAGGGTGATGCCGTTTGGAATGAAGAATGCCCCGGCCACCTTCCAGTGGCTGGTGAACAGGGTCCTGGCCGGACTAGAGGGGTTCAGCGCAGCGTACCTAGACGACATAGCAGTATTCAGCTCCCAATGGACCGAACACCTCCAGCACCTCCGGCAAGTACTGCTGGCCCTGCGCCAGGCCGGCCTAACCATCAAAGCCAGTAAATGTCAAATTGGACAAGGCTCAGTGATCTATCTGGGACACCAGGTGGGAAGCGGGCAGGTCTCCCCCCTCCAGCCGAAGATCGACGCCATCTTGTCCTGGGAACCCCCAACAACCCAAACGGAAGTCCGGGCCTTCCTGGGCCTCACCGGTTACTACCGGAGGTTTATTAAGAACTATGGCAGCATCGCAGGCCCCCTCACAGAGTTAACCTCCGAAAAGCACCCGAAGAAAATACAATGGACTCCCCCGTGCCAAAAAGCGTTCGACGCCTTGAAAGCCGCTATATGTACTGCTCTGGTACTCAAAGCCCCCGACTACTCTCAGGAGTTTGTGGTCCAGACAGACGCCTCGGAACACGGCATCGGGGCAGTCCTCTCACAGTTCAACGACAAAGGCATAGATCAGCCCATAGCCTTCATCTGCCGAAGGTTGCTACCTCGCGAACAGCGGTGGAGCACCATTGAAAGAGAGACCTTCGCAGTAGTCTGGGCCCTCAAAAAGCTACGGCCCTACTTGTTTGGAACCCACTTCCGGGTTCAAACGGATCATCGACCCTTGCGGTGGCTGATGCAAATGAGAGGAGAAAACCCCAAGCTGCTACGATGGTCAATCTCCCTCCAGGGGATGGACTTCACTGTGGAGCATCGCCCCGGGACTGACCACGTCAACGCGGACGGCCTGTCCCGATTCTTCCGCTTCAGCGAGGAGAACCCCCAAGTGGATGGGTAGTTCTCCCCGCCTTTCAGCTGGGGGGGCACGTGTGAAACCGGCCTCGTGGCGTGGGCCCTCCCGACCAGCAAGCCACCCTGCAACCGCACCTGATCCCCAATGTCACAGACTTCCGGCCACCATGGCCCAACAACCCGATAGCCGGCCGGGGCCCCAGCAACACCCAAGACCCTACCACGCATGCCCGGCTGGGAGAGCGAGAAGCCCCCAAGCCAGACCAGGAGGCGCTGTCCCTGTCACACCTCTGGTCTCCTCCCCAAGGAGGTTTTCGATCGCCACCAGGCCCCCGGTGAGCGGGCGCCTCGCCTGCTGGGCGTCTGGAGTCCCTCCCAGACCCACCTGAACAGATCAAAGGGCCGAGCAACAGGAAATCCCGACACACCGCCCCCAGGCCCCAAGACCCCTCTCAGCGAGGACTCCGGACTTCAAAGAGGAGGGGGGAGTATAACAAGGGGTGCTGAAGGGACGGGAGGCAGAGAAGACCTGGACCTACGAGAGCCCTGCTGACCTGGTCGCGGCTCCATCGCCCCCTGAACCGAAGAACGCTACCCGAACTCTGAACCATCTGAGCCCTGCTGACGCTGTCGCGGCTCCCCGAACTCTGAACCATCTGAGCCCTGCTGACGCTGTCGCGGCTCCCCGAACTCTGAACCATCTGAGCCCTGCTGACGCTGTCGTGGCTCCCCGAACTCTGGACCATCTGAGCCCTGCTGACGCTGTCGCGGCTCCCCGAACTCTGAACCACCTGAGCCCTGCTGACGCTGTCGCGGCTCCCCGAACTCTGAACCATCTGAGCCCTGCTGACGCTGTCGCGGCTCCCCAAACTCCGAACCATCTGAGCCCTGCTGACGCTGTCGCGGCTCCCCGACTCCGAAACCACCTGTGCCTGCTGAGTGACTCGCGGCACTCCCTTCCAGGAGAATCGGCAGCGATTGCCGAAAGAAACAACATCCCCCAGCTCGATGATTGAGAGCTGTGCGTAGGATACTCCGCAGAGACACTGAACTCAAAGACTGTCCCGCTACCCCCATACCACCATCATGAGTTCGCCGCCGCTTGTGGCACTGATTCAATACCTGCATTTCGGATCATAAAGATCCCTCGAAACTATCGATAAAGTATACTGTCTTACGAAGAACTACTGTGTGGTGTCCCTCTGTCAGATAGTGCAAGCTCAGCGTGTGCGATCCTAGGAACGAGACCCTTCCAGGAAGGGCCTCCCCGCCCTTGCTCGGCCTAACTCTGGGAGAGGTGGGTCAAAGGGTGGTCAGGAACGTATTCCGAAGCCCCCCGGAGAACGCCTTTACAACAGTGTGTCTCAAATCAGTAGGCGATGGGCGAACGCTTCCTCAAACTTAATTCCAATAAAACTGAAAATTCTCTTTTTCAGCACAAGCACGATCCCTGACCCATCTTCCTGTGTCTAAAATCTGCACGTCAAATTTGACTCGGCTCTGCCGTTCGAACCACAGGTAAAATCTGTCTCGGCTAGCTGCTTTGCTACACTGATGTTTCTAAGAAGGATGCTCCATTTGGTACCTGTGGCTTCCCAGACTATTGTCCATGCCCTACTCCCTGCTACATTGGACTACGCCAACAGGCTTTACCTACGTTTGCATTCTTAAGGCCCCGATACGTCAATCGGTGTCTGCTCATAGACCCCCTGAATGATTTTTGAGCGGTGTTTCTGAAAGCAGCAGAAGAGACTACCCTGTTTAATTAGAATGAATGTCATTAACAGTGAAAACGTAATTACTGAATTTAGAATTAAAGCTCAAAGAAAAAAACATTTTTTAAAAAGGAGTTAAATAAAGGTGCATTTCTGTGAACATTCCACTGAAATCGTTGCCACGCCACGTGAAGGAGGCTGAAACCGCAGATATTATACTTGATGAAAATTACCCCTTGGCATGCATCAAGCTTTTCAGGCTGGGGACTCAAAATAGAACACTCATAACGCACAGAGAATGCAAATGTGCCTATGAATTGTAGCGCTTTTCTGTTTTTGCATCACAAGCGGCATGATCATGCTCCTGCTTTCTGCGGGCTCCCCCCCACCCCCCCCCTCCATATTTTGTATTCTGCTCGCCTTCGAGGGCCCAATCAAGGCAGCCTGGCTCCTTCTTGCCCGTGCCTAGGCTCTTTGAACAACAACACCCTTTGTGCCACATAAGAATATCTGTAGACGAGCAGACCTGTACACTGGAACTGGACTACACCGTGGATTTTACGACAGAAATAAATAGCTGGCTTTTCCTGTGCTATAGAAACACGGATATGTGCAAAGACGCCCAACTGAAATGTGTAGGCTTGCCTTGATTTTTATACCTCTGCAGACATTTTTTCTCATTTCTAACATTATTGACGCATATTTTCTGACAGCGTGAGCTGCGTCGTGACGTTGCTGCGCGCTCTGACTGGTTGGAAGCCTGTCTTGGAAGAATGAGAGCAGCTCCTTTGGGCCCTTCTCCTGACAATACGCTATTGTGGTTTGCACAAAGGGCTGGGCTGAGGGAGCGTCTGAGTGCCGACGAGAAGGCCAACCTGGGTAAACACTGCAATACTAGAACTGTGCGGCGTTCCTTTTACACTTTCCTTTTCACCTTTATGTCTGTACACATGAAAGGAAGAGAAGAAGGTATTGAGCAATATCATGCAGCCCTACCAAGTTTCCTAGGTCCATGTGTGATGTACTGCTCTAGTCCGGGTTTTTACTTTGAATTCTGGGATTTGTAGTCTTGTTTCTTGCATTATAAAACAGGACTACAAGTCCCACATTTAAAAAAAAAACCTGCCCTCGTACAGTACATCACGCATGTACCTGGGAAATTTGGCAGCTATGAGGATGGTGTAGTGATCGTCCGATCAGCATTCTAGTGTTTCCCCCTACTGTACCACACACGGAACACCCACCCACCACAGGCGTCACCAGTCAGGTGACCCTGATAATACAAGCATTGGCATAGCCAATAGGTCTCGCCTTTGGGACTTCATAAGTGTATAGCCATGCAACACTTGATGTTGTTGCACCAAGGATATTGTACTGGATAACTAAACACTTATAAGGTCCCAAAGGCGAGACCTATTGGCTATGCCAATGCTTGTTTTTTTTTAAAGGACAAGCAGTGCTATCAGGCTCCGGCTGGCACTTAGAGGTTTAGAGAGAGAGAGAGAGAGAGGTGTGTAGAGAGAGAGAGAGAGGTGTGTAGAGAGAAGTGTGTAGAGAGGTGTGTTGAGAGAGGTGTGTAGAGAGAGGTGTGTAGAGAGAGGTGGGTAGAGAGAGGGGGTAGAGAGAGGGATAGAGAGAGGGGTAGAGAGAGGGGTAGAGAGAGAGGGGTGTAGAGAGAGAGGTGTAGCGAGTGAGAGAGAGGTAGAGAGAGAGATAGGTAGAGAGGTAGAGAGGGGTAGAGAGGTAGAGAGAGGTATAGAGAGGTAGATAGAGAGGTAGGTAGAGAGGTAGAGAGGTGTAGAGAGGTAGAGAGGTGTAGAGGCAGAGAGAGAGAGAGAGGTAGATACAGTTAGAGAGAGTTAGAGGTAGAGAGAGGTAGAGAGAGAGGTCGAGAGGTAGAGAGAGAGGTAGAGAGGGAGAAAGGGAGAGAGGTAGAGAGAGGTAGAGAGAGGTAGAGAGAGGTAGAGAGGTAGAGGTAGAGAGAGAGGTAGAGAGAGAGGTAGAGAGGGAGGTAGAGAGGGAAGTAGAGAGGGAGGTAGAGAGGTAGAGAGAGGGAGGTAGAGAGGTAGAGAGAGGTAGAGAGGTAGAGAGAGAGAGGTGGAGAGGTAGAGAGAGAGGTAGAGAGAGAGGGGTGTTGAGAGAGGGGTGTAGAGAGAGGTGTAGAGAGAGAGGTGTAGAGAGGTAGAAAGAGGTAGAGAGAGAGCTGGACTCGAGTCTTGCGATGAAGGCCCAAATTCAAGCGGTCGCAGGCACCTGCTTTGGCTTGATAAGAATGGTAAAGAATTTTCTTCCTCTTCTCCCGATGGCATCCCGAAAGATAGTTGTGCAAGCCTTAATCACATCAAGGCTGGACTACGTGAACATTTTGTATCTGGGGCTGCCTGAGTATTTGCTCAATCGGCTGCTGGTTGTGCAGAATGCAGCGGCCAGAGCTATTCTTATGGTAAACACCAGAACACGTATGTCACCTCACCTGAAGGCTCTACACTGGCTCCCGATGAGAAAGAGGGTTCAGTTTAAGGCCTTAGTGCTTGCTTATCGGGCCTTCCATGATACGGGTGCAGTATACCTGAGGAATAGGATCCAATGTTACCAGCCTCAACGGGTCCTTAGATCTTCAAAGCTATCACTCATGGTGATTCCTAAGATCACAAAATCTCGGATTGAAGGAAGGTCATTCCAGGTTCAAGCGGCTCGTTTGTGGAATAAATTACCTCTATATTTTAGGCAGGCTCAGGACCTGCTGTTTTTCAGGAAACAACTTAAAACGTGGCTGTTCCAACAATAACTACTGGTGGGGTGATTCTACATGAGGTTTCTGTCTCAAGATTAGTGCCGGGACACTTCTTGTGAGTATCCGCGCTTTATAAATATTTAATTTAATTTAATTTCATTTCAAGTAGAGGTAGAGAGGTAGAGAGAGCTAGAGAGAGGTAGAGAGAGCTAGAGAGGTAGAGAGAGAGAGGTAGAGAGGTAGAGAGAGAGGTAGAGGGAGAGAGAGGTAGAGAGAGAGGTAGTGGGAGAGAGGCAGAGAGAGGTAGAGGGAAGGAGGGAGAGAGAGGTAGAGAGGTAGTAAGGATGTTTTTAGGGATGGGTAAGGATATTGGTTGGTAAGGTTACAAAAGACAGAGGGGGCTGGGGGGCTTCTCCCCAAAAAGAAAATATTTTTATAATTAAAAAATGGGGTAGGAAGTCCTCCATTAAAAAAAATGTATAGATATATACATAGACAAGTATTATATATTTAAATGTGCGCATATATATATATATTCAATGAAAAAACCATAGGTTTCACACATGTTATAGTTAGCTGGACATTTTACTCGTAAAAAACCATTGAAATTGCCCCGTTATAGTTAGTTCAGCTAACTATAACTCGCGCGCCCGCAATGCACTGCTGATGACGTCACATATTACATCACTCATGACATGGTCAGTGACATCACTCATGACATCACTGATGACATCTCAAATGACATCACTGATGACATCACTGATGACATCATCCCGTGAATGTGTGTTTTTCTGAAAATTAAATATGTTTTATATATGTATATCTCAAGGTCGATGGAAGAATAAATGGGTATATAAGTGTCTAAATGGATGATTTGTTTATGAAAAATTGATTGTGTAACTGACTGATTAGGTGTATCATAGTGAAGACATGGCTTAGTGAGTGATGTTTAAATATGTATATATCTGTATCAGTCTTTCACTTTGTGTATAAGTGGCTATATGGGTTGGTGAGTACCTACATGAGTGTCTATATAGGTTATTAGTTGGTTTTTTGATTATCAGTCTGAGTGTCTGCGTGGTTCGGTGGGGGGTATTACGTAGTGCATAGGTGCATGAATGAGTGACTCACTGTTTGTATGTGTTGAAGATAGTATGTGTGCAGGACTGCATGGGTGGATGAGTGTGTGTATGGGTGTGTTAGTGAGTGAATCACTGTCTCTACAGTGTCTTTATGAGTAACTACATATGTTTTTAACTAGTATATGTGACTATTGGTGTATATAAGTGAGTATATGTAAGAGTGAGAGATTGAAAGAGTTCCTGTATGAATAAGTATGTGTTTCTATAAGTGATTGTTTAAAAGACTAAGTATGTGTAAGTTTTTGTAGAAGTAAGTGTGGTGGTGTGTGTATAACTATATGCAAGTAAACGGATGTTTGATTCTTTATTAGCATGGGTGACTATGTGTGTGAGTAACTCTACGGATGAGTGGCATTGTGTAACAGGATGTATAGGTGTATGAGTACATATGATGAGTGAGTACATGTATGAGTGACTGTATAGGACTGTTGGTGAATGAGTGGATGTGTATGTGGATCTTAGAATTACTGAAGAGGTTGTTGTAACTGGTATTGGTATGTCCATTGTTTTGTAAAGTTTAGTCTCTATTTATGAATGTGTGTATCAAAGGTTATATTAGGGTGAGAGGAGGTCTGTCACTCTATCACAAGGATGATGTCATCAGTGATGTCATCAGTGATGTCATTTGAGATGTCATCAGTGATGTCATGAGTGATGTCACTGACCATGTCATGAGTGATGTAATATGTGACGTCATCAGCAGTGCATTGCGGGCGCGCGAGTTATAGTTAGCTGAACTAACTATAACGGGGCAATTTCAATGGTTTTTTACGAGTAAAATGTCCAGCTAACTATAACATGTGTGAAACCTATGGTTTTTTCATTGAATTTCTAAGGTTTTTTAAATGCTAATTCCTAACTATAACGTGTGTGAAACCCATGGTTTTTTCAGTGAATTTGCAAGGTTTTTTAAATGCTAATTCCTAACTATAACGTGTGTGAAACCTATGGTTTTTTCAGTGAATTTGCAAGGTTTTTTAAATGCTAATCCCTAACTATTTCGTTTTTGAAACCTTTGTTTTTTTCTGAGAATTTGTATGGTTTTTTATATGCTAAGTTATGTATTTTTAATTAAAGATATTTTTTTTTATTTAAATAAAATTACTTTATATTCATTTATATATTATCAGTTTTTTTTTATAAATTATTTTTTTTAAATAATTCAATTTGGATATTTTTTTTTAATAATTTTTTTAATTATTTAATGTCCTCTTTTTTTTTTTTTTTTTTTTTTTTTATAAATTCTTGGGGTGCGCGCTCTGAGCGCGCACCTAGTACTATTTCGTAAGTTTTTTATGAATTCCGGCGTACGTTATTTACGTACGCAAATATACTTATTGGTGCGCGCTGGGAGCGCGCACCCAGTACGTATGCGTACGTACGTACGCATGCGTCCTACGCCCTCGACGCGGTTTACTTCCGCATACGCTAAAATTACGCGCAATAACGGTCGCGTATACGCGTGTTAAACGTATGCGCGCTAGGTACGCGTATATGACGTATGCACCTGCGCGTTTACGCGTTCGTGCATACGTCATCACGGGGTGCGCGCACGGAGCTTGCGCAGTGCGCGCACCTCGGGTTTATACATAATAAAACAACATTTCTTATTGGTTATCATTACTTTCAGTTTCTAATTGTTTCAATACCACACCCAATCCCCTCATGGCAAGTCATGTGATCAAGAATCATCACTTATGATTGGTTTGAAGTACTTTCTGTTCCAGATTCTTCCCAAACCACACCTACTCCCCTCATTATTAGTTCTGATTCCTTTGGAGAAGGAGCTATTCTGTTGTTGAGAGACAATGGCTGAACAGCAACCTACTTCAGACAGTGAGCAGGACACTCTTGAGAGGCAGAGGAACAGGAAGCAGAAAGACAGCTTTGTATGGCAGTTTTTTACTTTTCCAGAGAATGAGAAAAAGGTAAATGCACCGAAAGTTACATGTGTACTTTGTAAAAAAGTCTTATCTCGTGGGAATCCTAACAAGAAATATTCTTTTAGCATTCACACTATGTTGAGACATGTTTACAAAATGCATCCAGCATCTTATCGTCGAGCTTCTGGAGAAAACTCTCCACCTGCTCAGCCGACGACATCAGCAGCAGCTCAGCCGAGCACATCTTCGGCAGCTCAGGGGAGCACTTCAGCTGCGATGGTGCCTTCACCTGTTTCTTTACCTCTTGTTGGTCCACCTTGTTTGGCGAGGTTGTCTACACGGTGCACTGATTGCGGTTCTCCTATTTCTGTGGGGGAGACCAGTCTTGATCTCCTTCAGAGAAAATTTGATGCGCATCCATGCACTAGGCCATAGATGTTTTTTCTTTTTTTGCGTTTTTCTCTTCCTGTTTCCCTCCATTAACTCAAGGGCTCTTTTAAGAGCCACTTATAAACTTAACCAAACAAATTTTTTTTTTAGAAATTTTTTTTTAAATTTTTTTGAGGTGCGCGCACCCTGCGCGCACCCAAGGTTTTTTTTTTTTTTTTTTTTTTCTTGAGAGACTCCCCCTTTTTCCTACTAATGCAACTGTGAAATCACCAGAGCAAAACGCAACAAATCTCTGCCTGTAATTCCTATTTGCACACAGAGTCATGTTTTCACATTAGTCACAAAACGAAAAATCTTTGCCAATTTGAATGCACACTTACTGCTCTTTTTTGTTGGCAAGTGAAAATCACTTTTACAGACTGACACATTATGAATCCACTTTTCAGATTTTTTTTAAATGCACATGTCCAGACTGCTTTTTCAGACCACAAACCATGTGTATGCTGGGTGACTGCCTACACTCCAGCAAGGGCAACCAGCCTTAGTGATGCTGAATGTATTTGCATTACAGACTGAAACCTCAAAACCCCACAGCAGATTATCAGAGCCAGGACCTCTGTTCTCTACACCTCTCTCCACTCAGCAGAACCAGATAATGGCAAACTTTCCCTCTCTTTTTCCACACATATACATGTTAATTTCAAAACTCACTGCTTCCCCCTTTTTTTCAAATGTAATCACACATTTCTATCGGTTGAAAACCAACCCTTTTCCAAAAGTACCCTTCCCCCTACTTGACTTCTGCCTAGTTCCCTTCCCCCAACTTGACTTCTGCCTGCTACCATAGCAACAGCTCATGGAACACTGCTGTGTGGAGTTAGGTCAGAAGTTCGCCACACAATGTTTCAATTCCACAGAGCAAGAGTGCTTGACTTTTCAAACCTTACAGCAAATCCATAGTACTGTTCTTTGGTAACACATTTTTCTGAACCAATACAAAACATGCTTCTATTATTTTACACATACAGCCTAGTTTTTAGTGTAGAATGGTATGAAACAGACAATCAGTTCTTTTTTTTTTATTAAAAATATGTATGCCTCCATTTCCAAACTGTCTTTCATTTCTTTTTACCATTCTACTGAATTACACCTCCTGAGTGCATCCAGATCTCCTTTGAAGATGTTCACAGTGTGGATTGTAGGACACAGCTATGTCTTCTGGAGTGAAAAATTTGCAGAGAAAAGAGGTATGGTGAGAGACCTTGCTTTGCCAAATGTAGACATCAAATGGATTGGTCAGAGAGGGTTAAAGTGGCACCAATTAATGCCTTTGGGGAAAACCTTTCAACATCTCCCACAGCCTAACCTTATTATTGTGCACTGTGGTGGTAATGATCTAGGCACTTTAACTGGGGTAGGTTTGGAAATGCTTATTAAGGACACCTTTGTGCAATTGATGTCGCTTTTTCCACAAACTGCCTTTGTATATTCTAACATATGCCAAAGGCAAAAGTGGAACTGGTCCAACCAATTTTGTCCGCAGATTGACAAAGCAAGGAAGCACGTCAACAAATCTATTTCTGCTTTCCTCAGAGACTATGGTATGGGTTCCATTTACCACAACAACTTGCGTTACGACATGCAAGACATTTATAGAGGAGATGGTGTGCACTTCACTGATGAAGGCAACAGAGTCTTCCTCTTGAACCTCAGACTCTGCATCGGTACTTACTTGTAGGTACCAAAAAACAAACAATAAACACAAGGGCTCTTTTTAGAGCCACCTTATATCTAAACACTTAAATGCGATTTTTTTTAAAAAAAATGTATTAATTTTTTTTCCGGGTGCGCGCAGGGTGCGCGCACTCGGTGATATTTTTTTAAAAAATATTATTCTTTTTTTTTGCCCTACAAGGTCCTACTTTGACCCCCTTACAATGCCTACTGGGTCTATTTCTACCCACTCTGCCCCCTTTTCAAGTTCTCTCCCTTTGTTTATCACCCCCTCTTTATGCGATAGACAAAATGGCGGCCGCCGCTTCCTGACTTCCACCGATTCGAATGGTTACTAAGATCTAACAACCAATCAGAATTGCGCTCGCGCACGGCAAGGTGCGCGCACCCAGCGCGCACTCTGCGCGCTTACAGATATATATATTGATTTAAAGGCTATTTTCTCATAATCTACTGAACAGATTTACACCAAACCTACAAAAGGCACTTCCTTGACCTGGGGACTACCTCTCTGCCAAATTTCTAGTAATTCTGTTCAGCCATTCGGGCTGTAGCCCTGTCTAAAGGTCCTATGGAAAAATGCATGGGAAAAACGCGTTATGGGACCCCCCTTTTATCTCAGCCCCCGCTTGACGAATCCCCCCGAGACTTTCAGGGTAGGAGCGGAGCGTAGCGCCCCACCTATTTTGAGAAATTCGCGAGGATTCGTCGACCGGCGCCAAAGTTATTCCAAATAGAATGTTGCGGATTTCCTATGGAAAAGGGGTCCTAACTATAACTACCTACTGGCGACCGCCAGTAGGTAATATATATATATATATATATATATATATATATATATATATATTCACTTAAAAAACCATAGGTTTCACACATGTTATAGTTAGCTGGACATTTCACTCGTAAAAAACCAATGAAATTCCCCCGTTATAGTTAGTGCAGGCAACTATAACTCACACGACCGCAATCCTCTGCTGACGACGTCAGATATTACATCACTGATGACATATGTGTCTTTATGAAAAATAAATATTTGTAATATATGTATAGCTAAAGATTAATGGAAGAAGACATGGGTAAATAAGTGTCTAAATACAGTGATGTAATATCTGACTTCATCAGCAGAGGATTGCGGTCGCGTGAGTTATAGTTGCCTGCACTAACTATAACGGAGGAATTTCATTGGTTTTTTACGAGTGAAATGTCCAGCTAACTATAACATGTGTGAAACCTATGGTTTTTTAAGTGAATATATATATATATAATTCACTGAAAAAACCATAGGTTTCACACATGTTATAGTTAGCGGAAATTTTACTGATAAAAAACCAATGAAATTGCCCCGTTATAGTTAGTGCTGGCAACTATAACTCACGCGACCGCAATCCTCTGCTGATGCTAATACTGTATTTAGACACTTATTTGCCCATGTCTTCTTCCATACATTTTTAGCTATACATATATTACAAATATTTTTTTTTATAAAGACACATATGTCATCAGCAGAAGATTGCGGTCGCGTGAGTTATAGTTGCCAGCACTAACTATAACGGGGCAATTTCATTGGTTTTTTATCAGTAAAATTTCCGCTAACTATAACATGTGTGAAACCTATGGTTTTTTCAGTGAATTTGCAAGGTTTTTTAAATGCTAATTCCTAACTATAACGTGTGTGAAACCTATGGTTTTTTCAGTGAATTTGTACGGTTTTTTAAATGCTAAGTTACTTTACGCCATTCGAGGCGTGCGCGCCCACTTAACGCAGTGCGTTCCGTGCACGGTTTTTATCAACTTTAATAAGCCCTGTACATTTGGTGGCCTTCGGCCACCAAAAGCACAGGGGGTGGGGTCAATGTGGATAGTGTTTTTTTTATTTCGATTTTATAATTTCATTTTGCCAAAATATAGTTTTTTTACTGATGTAGTAAGCCCTGTACATTTGGTGGCCTACGGCCACCAAAAGCACAGGGGGTGGGGTAAGTGTGGATAGTGTTTTTTTTATTTCTATTTTCGGCGAAATTGCCGAAAAAAAAATAAAACCGTTTTTGCTCTTGGGGGATGTTTGGGGACTCCCTCAACATGACTATGTGGGAGGGAGTTGTCAAAACAGCCCCGTAACATGTTTTTGGGCATCATGTTTGATAAATAACACTCAGTGCGAGAGACAAAATGGCGGACGCCGCTTCCTGGTTTCGGCCGATTCGAATGTTTACTAAGATCTAAGAGCCAATCAGAATCGCGCACGCGCACGCCACCGTACGCGTACGGTAAGCGTACCGTAAGCGGGCTCAGATATATATATTGATTTAAAGGCTATTTTCTCAGAATCTACTGAACAGATTTACACCAAACCTACAAAAGGCACTTCCTTGACATAGGGACTACCTCTCTGCCAAATTTCTAGTAATTCTGTTCAGCCGTTCGGGCTGTAGCTCTGTCTAAAGGTCCTATGGAAAAATGCATGGGAAAAACGCGTTTTGGGACCCCCCTTTTATCTCAGCCCCCGCTTGACGAATCCCCCCGAGACTTTCAGGGTAGGAGCGGAGCGGAGCGCCCCACCTATTTTGAGAAATTCGCGAGGATTCATCGACCGGCGCCAAAGTTATTCAAAATAGAATGTTGCGGATTTCCTATGGAAAAGGGGTCCTAACTATAACTACCTACTGGCGACCGCCAGTAGGTAATATATATATATATATATATATAGATTACTTAATCCTTTGTTCCTTGAAAATACCCTCTTCATGGATGAACAAATACAGACTCCGGATTGGGGGGAGGGAGGAGAGGTGTGTGTGCGCATAAATATTCCTAGGTTACACTCTCCAAACTCCAGCATGCCATTAGAATGCAATTATCATCGTGTTTGTTTAAATCCATTTTGAGTCCCTTTTCAGTGTTGATGCACTTACCATTTAAAAAAAGAGAGCAGCCAACTGGAGATGGTTTCTCCTTGGGAATATATATGCCCCTGCGTTTGATTTATGAAGGTGTGTGGAGTCGGGCACTGCTGAGGGCTAACGGCTGAGCAGTGAATCCAAAGGAACTGGATACTGATTGGTGCACATGCTGAAGGTTCAAGCAGTGTGGAATAAAATGAGGTGAGCGCTGTTCTGAGGCAATGCATTACTGTTCCTTTAGGAACATAAGAATGGTTGGCAGCAGGCGCAGTAAAAGACAGGAATGGAAGCTACTGTGATGACTTGTAATTTCGTGAAGACACTAAGGCAGGCTGCCGTCCTCAGAATGCAGCTTCGTGTGAAGAGTTAAACCGATCGTGATAAGCTAGTGACTTCTAATATGTGTGGGGCTCATGTTACGAGTTAATTGGCAATAAGAAACCTTCCACGGTGGATGTATAAACGGCAAGGACTGCTTATGACGCTGCTGATTGCAGGCATTGTGCAGCGCTCATGTTACAAATGAACAAAAACAATCTTTTAATTGTAAATACATGAGCCACAAAAACTTTCCATCGAGCTGAATTTTATTCATTTTATTACAATAAGTGATGGCATAATAGATACATGGCGAATCAAGTAACGCCGCGCGAGCGTGAAAGCGAAAGTCATCGCGGTAAAAGCGAAAGTGATCGCGATGACGCGCTCTGTGCTAAGCACGAGAGGGATGCGCGCGCAGCAGTGATTGGAGAGGCGGAGCGTGGATTCACGCACTGCCATAAAGCTTACGAGGAGGGAGGGGGTAGTGAGAAGGAGGCAGCACCTGCCACGAGTTGCCCTCCATTCCTCTGCCACAAGGACACCCTCGTAGGGCAAAACACAAGGACAAGCACCACGGAACCGACCGAGGTTCCAGAAGCAAAGAAAACGACAGTGGACTGCATCAGTAAACCCTGAAGTGCCATCTAGTGGCCGTTTTGTGCTACTGCAGGTAGCTGAAGAGACAGTATGGGGGAAGCACACGTCTGCAGCAAAGGGACAAGTGCTGAAACCTGCCTGACTAGTGCCACAGCTGGCTAGGAAAAGCAGCCAAGTCTCATCCAGGAGTACAGAATGACTGTGAGAAGGGTGAGGCAGATCCAAGCTGCTGAAGTGAAAGAAAACTAAGGAAGACAATGGTGCCAGATGCAAGGCACAGCAGTTTGTGGAAAAACCATGGCACAGTAAAGCAAAGTGGACAAACTGGGCAACTGCCTACACTGAGGTGGTAGACACCACAAGTGCGCCTGTAAGGACATCGCAGAAAGGACCTACTGCCAAGGTTGCGCAAGATGAGGCGATGCCTACTTGCCAGAGGTGGCTAGTGCCGCAGTAAAGACGACAATGAAGCACTGCACACAGACGCTGGGCGGAAGCCAAGACAACAGCCCAAACCAGCAAGATTCTAAAGGGACTGAAGGGCAAAGTCAGAAGCGCGCCGAAGCAATGAGATTGCGGAGAGAAGAAGAGGTGGTTGCGTGGACCACCAGAAGCACGAAGACCCACAAAGGGGAAAGAGGCCAGATGGTCGCAAGGAGGAAGAAGCCGACCAGCTAGATGGTCGCAAGGAGGAAGAAGCCGACCAGCCAGATGGTGGCAAGGAGGAAGAAGCCGACCAGCCACATGGTCGCAAGGAGGAAGAAGCCGACCAGCCAGAAGGTCGCAAGGAGGAGGAAGCCGACCTGCCAGATGGTCGCATTGAGGAAGAAGCCGACCTGCCAGATGGTCGCAAGGATGGCACTGACCTACGAGAGGTCAGAGAGCGAAGTGACCTGCGAAGAAGTCAGAGAGAAGGAGGAGATCTGACAAGAGGTCCGTTAAGTGAATGACCGAGGAGAGGTCTGCAAGAGGACCAGGAAGTGACAGAAGAGAAGTTTAAAGACATTAACTAGAAGTCAGAAGTAATGGAATGAAAGAACGTCACGACGGCAGGTCCAGTCACAGATCGAGGTGAAGATAGTGTCCTAGGGAAGGACAAGACCAGGAAGACACGTGTGGAGTGCACGCTACACGGAGAGGCCTGGTTAGGGTAAACCAGCAAAAGAGAAGACCAGACCGCGTCGGGAAGGAAGGAAAGAGAAGACAGAAGTCGAGTGGCAAAAAGCCATGGCGAAAGGAAGAAAAGCAGAGGAGAAGAGCAAAAAGGTGTCAACTCACACACCAGAAGGGAAACACCCAAAGGGAAAAGTGCAAAGGTGCATGAACATCCAAACACAGTACCTGGAAAACATCAGCATCACTGAGAGTACACATCCACATGCGAATCCTTAGATCACCTGGTGACGACAGAGGTGAGCAGGCCAGTCCATTGGTAACAACCACCTCTGGGATGGAACGGACACAGGACCGTGGATATTCTACGGGCAGAGGCCTCTGAGACACCGGTGGCAGTGGGTCCCGATATGAGAGATGGACTGTTGATGTTACGATCTACAGAGCTCCTCGGGATCCGGGTGGCGAAGAATATAGGTCCACCTCCAGATCGCCTCGGACTCCAACCAGTAGGTTACAGAGCCCAGAGGGGATCAGGCGAGGGACAGGGAAAGGGGAAGGGTCAGCGGGGAATCGATCCTGAAACGAGAAAGCAATACAACAACCAAACAATATATACTAACAGTCTACTCTCTGTTAGTCTCGCTAACGCCAGTGCTACCACACCTGTACTTCACAGACTACTCTCTGTGAGTCTCGCCATGAAATAAGCACCACCATACATGTATAATACAGTCTGCTCTCTGTGAGCCTTGCCATCAAATAAGCACCACCATACATGTATAATACAGTCTACTCTCTGTGAGTCTCGCTATAAGAAGAACCCTTCAACCCGTTTTCTACAGTTGGCTTCTCTGGGGTCTCGTTGGATCGAAATGATACTTAGTTTGCCTGAACACAGTTCCCTAGTAATCCTACACTAGGTCTCTCCCTTCCTCCCTAGATGGGTATAGTCCTGAGTCTGTTCCCGGGGTGTTCGGCTTCCGCGGTGTAAACACCGTCGCCGGGAGTTCCTACGTTGTAGCGCTCCTTCCCCTGGGATATCAACGCGCTATGATTGCTCCTATATTGCCGCTTTCCCTGCAAATGTTTAAGCCAAGTCTCGAGCTTGTAATTCAAGTCCTGCCACCACTCGCACTGTCGTGTGTAATAACCAATGGGTTTGCCTCCCCCTCGTAACTACACACCGCCCTGCTGGGATACTAACAGGCGCGGCTGTGCTTCTTTAATGGGTTTCGGTCCTCGGAAAAGACGGGTCTTGAGATCCGCCCGGAGGGCGCTCCCTCGGTATCTCAGCCGAGATACGATTCTCTCACCTTCTTTCCCTTCCGATGTCTTGGAGGCCTTTAAATACTCTCCCCGCCTGGTCGCCAAGCTCCGAGGGACGGGGAAGAGTACTCCGATGTCTTTCCTTCGGATGCGCTGTTCCGTGCCTGCTTCGCCGTGAACGCCGAGCTCCAACCAACGAACAGGGTGTTTCTTTGAATTCAAAATAACGCACGTCTCCTTACGTGCGTGACGGCCTTATGTAGCCGCCCACTTCCTGGTTCTAGGGTTGTTGGGACGTGTAGTCCTGAGCCGCTAGGTAGGCGCCTTGGAACCTGAAACCTCACAGTAGGTCCTCTACCCAAGCGCCTCCTAGAGCCAGGCTTCTCCGGATGTTTGCCATAAAACCTCCTAACCGCCGCAGGGGCATGTACCGCGTCTGAAGGTTCCCAGGAATCCTCCTCCCCCGAGTACCCTTTCCAGGAAACCAAGAACCACAACCGACCTTTCCTGTACTTGGCGTTTCGGATGCATGCCACTTCATACTCCAAACCCCCATCCACCCATACCGGGGGGGTGGCCTTCTGGCGGCCGTCAACGTCGGTTTCAGTAAACTGCAATGGAACACCGGGTATATACGGAGAGATCCCGGCAACTTAAGCCTGTAGGCCACGGGATTAATTCTTCTCACCACCTGGTATGGGCCTATGAACTTCGGGTGAAACACACTCCGCAGTTTAAACCGTATATAACGGGTGGATAGCCACACATGGTCACCCACCTCATACTCCGGACTCGCTCTCCTCTTCCGGTCTTCCCACTTTTTGTACTGCAGTTTAGCTTTCCTCAACGCCCCCCTGCGTCTGCTTGTGTATCTTGCGCAATGCTTGTAGCCTGGAATGAACCGCCGGCTGATCCCCCAGATTTTCTGGCCATGACACTGGTAAGGTTTTTGCCTCGTAACCGAAATTGGCCTTAAACGGGGACCTTTTGATTGAACTATGCCATGCTCCATTATAAGCCAGTTCGGCCATCCATAGCTTGGATACCCAAGAGTCCTGGGCGTGAGCCACGTAGCATCGTAAATACTGCTTCAGTGTTTGGTTCAGACGTTCGGTCTGCCCATCCGACTGGGGGTGAAAACTGGTAGACGTAGCCGATTCGATCATCAGGGCCTTACACCATGCCTTCCAAAAACTGGCCACGAATTGGGGGCCCCGGTCTGACACAATCACTCCTGGCAACCCATGTAAGCGGACCACGTGGGACAATAATAGTTGCGCCGTTTGAGCCGCCGTGGGCAGGTTGTGGCAGGGTATGAAATGCCCCATTTTTGTCAAGCTATCTATTACTACTAAGATAGCTGAATGCCCACCATCCTCCGGTAGTCGGGTGACGAAGTCAACGCTGATTGTTCGCCATGGTTGGTGAGGAGTGGGTAATGGGAGTAACAGTCCTTTTCTCTTCCCTCTTTCGCTCTTGTTCCTGGCGCACACTTCACATGCCGCCACCCACAGCCGTATGTCCTTTTGCATGTGGTTCCACCAGAAATGTCTTGCGACTGTCACTCTTGTCTTTTGTATCCCGGGATGACCTGCCAGCGGTGATTCATGACACCATTGAAAGGCCTGGCGCCTCAGCGTCTTCGTCGGGAGGAGCAACTGTTGTCCTTGAAAAGGAAGCCCGTCCTTGAGGCTACGGTTCGGAGCTCCTAGCCTCCAAGCTTCCCACCTTTCCGCCGATCTGCTGGCCTTTATGTTAGTCAAGAAATCCTCCGCCCTCACCACACAGATGACCTTGTCCGGGTGGATGATGGAAAGAGGCGCTGGGGTGATGCATCCTTCCGTAAGGTTCTGTCGGGATAAGGCGTCGGCCTTCCGGTTTTCGGTGCCTGGGCGATAAGTGATGATGAAATCATACTCGGCAAAAAAGAGGGTCCATCTCATCTGCCTCGGAGTTAAGTGGCGTGCTGTCTTTAGGTACAGTAGATTCCGATGATCGGAATAGACCACTACCTGATGTTGCGCCCCCCACAGGTAATGACGCCATTCTTGAAACGCCCGTTTTATTGCCAAAAGTTCCTTTTCGGCAATCGTATAGTTGCGTTCTGCCTTGTCCAGTTTCTTTGACAGGTACGCCACCGGATGTAGCCTACCTGTCTCCCTGTCTCTTTGGGACAGAACAGCCCCTAGTGCTTCTTCCGATGCATCTGCCTCAACGATGAACTGCCCATCCGCTTGCGGGTGTCGAAGGATGGAAGCTGTCGTGAAGCTGGTCTTCAAAGCCTCAAACGCCTCCGTCGCCTCTGTCGTCCACCGAAAAGGTACTCCTTTCCTTAGCAGTCGAGTTATGGGTACCGCTGTTAGGGAAAATTCATGTATAAATCTGCGGTAATAGTTCGCGAATCCTAGAAAACACTGTACTTCCCGCACTGAACGGGGAATAGGCCAGTCTCGTATGGCTTGTACCTTCCTCTCCGACATGCTCAACCCTTCTGGTGTTAAGATGACGCCCAGAAACTCCACCGTGGAGACCCCGAACTCGCATTTGCTGAGTTTGCAGTACAAGCCATTGTTCCTCAATTTATCCAGGACTAGTCTAACATGCGTGGTGTGGTCCCACTTTTCTGCAGAGTATATCAAAATGTCGTCGATGTAGACCACTACTATGAGGTCCATATACTCTCGCAGTACTTCATTTAAAAAATACTGGAATGCCGCCGGGGCATTACACAGCCCAAACGGCATAACCAGATATTCGTATAAACCAAACCTGGTCTTAAAAGCGGTCTTCCACTCATCCCCCTGCCTAACCCTTACCAAATGGAAGGCACCTCTGAGATCTAAACGTGTATACACCACTGCTCCTCTTACTTGATCCAGCAGGACACTAATCAGTGGCAACGGGTATCTGTTTCTTACCGTATTTTTGTTTAGGTTTCGATAATCGCAACAGGCTCTCAATTCCCCGTTAGCCTTCGCTATGAAAAAGAGTGGCGAGGCAGCAGGAGAACGGGAAGGCCTGATAAAACCCAAAGCCAAATATTTGTCCAGATACTCTCTTAAGTGACGTGTTTCGGGATCGGACAAGGCATACACCCTACAAGACGGGACTACTGCTTCATCTATCAGATCTATCCTGCAGTCAAAGGGTCTATGCGGTGGCAACCGTTCAGCCTGACTCTTATTAAACACATCAGCATACTCTTCATACGCCGCAGGCAACTCTACGTCCTTTTCAGCTGCCGTAGCCAAGCGAAAAGGACTCGCTAGCGCCAGGGCCTGAGAGTGTTGCTCCTTTAATTGTCGATACACTTTTGTGAGTCAAAGCGTACCGTTCGGTCCCTCCAGTTAACGGAGGGGTTGTGGCGAACAAACCAAGGCATTCCCAATATCACCTCGTATTGGGGAGCGGCTATGATGTTGAATTCTATGAATTCCTGATGTTGTTGATCTCCTTCCTTCATGGTCATTTTTAAATCCCCTGTGTGCATGGTGATGTTACCTGACTTGAGAGGTTCGCCATCTACAGCCAGAACCTCCTCCGGGGATTCCCTAGGTACCGCCTTAATTGATAGAAGACTAACCAGTCCTCTATCAATGAAGTTCCCGGTGGCCCCTGAGTCCAACATGACTAGTACCTGGTGCTCTTGCTCCCCCACCTCCAGTCCCGCGGTTAACACTATGTGTGCTTCAGTGGCAGTGGACTTGGTATTGGCTAAGGACGGGATCCTCCATACTGTGGTCTCCGGTGGAGAAGAGGAAACCCGCTCTGGGGTGCTTTCTGCTGTTAGCTGCGTGGACACCGCCGCTTTCTTCCCTCGAAACGGTATCCCCGTATTTTTTGGTTTAGAAGGGCATTCGCGAACAAAGTGCCCTCTTTTTCCGCAGTACATGCAGAGACCTAATGCTCTCCTGCTTTCCCTTTCTGCTTTGGTTAGTGCTGGTCTCAAGGCCCCCACCTCCATAGGTTCCGTATTAGTGGAAACGGGGTTTATCTCTCTCCGCGGGGTTTTATTAACCATCCCACTCCCCTTGTACCTGTCTCCTGCTCGTTCCGCCAAGCGGCCATCTAGCCTCAAAGCCAAATTCATCAATGCCATACAGGTTGCGGGTTGGGGGTCTATCTGCGCCACTATATCTTTTAGCTCCTCGCTCAGTCCTTGATAAAATAACGACATGCGTTTTTCTTCCGGCCACGCCGCCTCAGCCACTAATCTATTAAATGTAGTGAGATAGGTTACTAAATCAGTCTTCCCCTGTCGTAACGTTAGTAACTCTTTGTCTGCACTAAATGTGGTCGTGCGTCTGTCGAACACCCCCTCAAACGCTAACCTAAATGCGTCCCAGTCGGAGAGTACGGCGTCATTATTCCTGACTAAGGGAACCGCCCATGATGCGGCGTCTCCTATCAAATAAGAGATGGCGAACGCCACCCTAGAGTGATTAGTGGGAAAAGACGAGGGCCTGCAAGAGAAATGTAATAACACCTGTGTTAGGAAAATCTGAACCTTTTACGGGTCTCCCGCATACCGTTCTGGACTGGCCAAAGGAATGGGAGGGGGTACGGACACATGTATCTGTTGCCCAGCAGGTGTGGCTACCTCAAACGGATTGCGCGACAGCCTGTCTACTCTGTCCCTCAATGCTGTCGCCTCTACCCGTGAAGCCACCAGTTCTTGTTGAACCAATGTCAATGCCTGCAACACATCTTCTAACGAGGTCATCCTCTATTCTGCCCCCCCCCCCCCGGACCGGGAGAAGCACCAACCGTGGGTGCGTTATTCTGTTACGATCTACAGAGCTCCTCTGGATCCGGGTGGCGAAGAATATAGGTCCACCTCCAGATCGCCTCGGACTCCAACCAGTAGGTTACAGAGCCCAGAGGGGATCAGGCGAGGGACAGGGAAAGGGGAAGGGTCAGCGGGGAATTGATCCTGAAACGAGAAAGCAATACAACAACCAAACAATATATACTAACAGTCTACTCTCTGTTAGTCTCGCTAACGCCAGTGCTACCACACCTGTACTTCACAGTCTACTCTCTGTGAGTCTCGCCATGAAATAAGCACCACCATACATGTATAATACAGTCTGCTCTCTGTGAGCCTTGCCATCAAATAAGCACCACCATACATGTATAATACAGTCTACTCTCTGTGAGTCTCGCTATAAGAAGAACCCCTCAACCCGTTTTCTACAGTTGGCTTCTCTGGGGTCTCGTTGGATCGAAATGATACTTAGTTTGCCTGAACACAGTTCCCTAGTAATCCTACACTAGGTCTCTCCCTTCCTCCCTAGATGGGTATAGTCCTGAGTCTGTTCCCGGGGTGTTCGGCTTCCGCGGTGTAAACACCGTCGCCGGGAGTTCCTACGTTGTAGCGCTCCTTCCCCTGGGATATCAACGCGCTATGATTGCTCCTATATTGCCGCTTTCCCTGCAAATGTTTAAGCCAAGTCTCGAGCTTGTAATTCAAGTCCTGCCACCACTCGCACTGTCGTGCGTAATAACCAATGGGTTTGCCTCCCCCTCGTAACTACACACCGCCCTGCTGGGATACTAACAGGCGCGGCTGTGCTTCTTTAATGGGTTTCGGTCCTCGGAAAAGACGGGTCTTGAGATCCGCCCGGAGGGCGCTCCCTCGGTATCTCAGCCGAGATACGATTCTCTCACCTTCTTTCCCTTCCGATGTCTTGGAGGCCTTTAAATACTCTCCCCGCCTGGTCGCCAAGCTCCGAGGGACGGGGAAGAGTACTCCGATGTCTTTCCTTCGGATGCGCTGTTCCGTGCCTGCTTCGCCGTGAACGCCGAGCTCCAACCAACGAACAGGGTGTTTCTTTGAATTCAAAATAACGCACGTCTCCTTACGTGCGTGACGGCCTTATGTAGCCGCCCACTTCCTGGTTCTAGGGTTGTTGGGACGTGTAGTCCTGAGCCGCTAGGTAGGCGCCTTGGAACCTGAAACCTCACAGTTGAAGCTCGCTCTGGGAATCCTGGGAGGACAAAGCTAGCATGCAAAGGAACAGGTGCCAACAACACACTTTTCAGGTGGAGTTTTGGACACGGAGAGAGGACCCTAGCGATTCCTCCAGCGTGGTTGGAGCGACAAGGCGGAAGTCCCCTGGTCTAGTGGAAGCCTGGCAGCAGAGGGCCTCCGGGTCGTCCGATGAGAGGGAAGAGACCCACAAGAGAGGGGCATCCATGAGAGGGATGTCCTGCAACTGCAAATCCCGTTGGAGATAATCACCAGATGGAGAAAATACTTCAACCAGGACTGTACATTGGAAAGCAACTCATACCTGATCCACCATCATTCCATCTGCACCTTCACCGTATGTGGAACAGGAAGAGAGAGACTGTAGAGCACACTTCCACGTTGCAAGTCCAAGAAAGACTACATCTACATGGCACCCCGACATCGTGCCAAGGAGAACTAGTGGTCCTGGCTGCAGGGATACCATAATCGACGGTTGGCCAGCAGCGGAAGAGACTACGTGGAAGTCATTGTTATTGTGTTGCATCTTGTTTACAAATTATATTCTCTCCCACAGGTTCGGACTTCATTGTTTTGACCTTTATTAAAGTTTGGGAGGGATGTAGTGATCGTCTGATCAGCATTCTAGTGTTTGCCCCTGCTGTACCACACACTGAACACCCACCCACCACAGGCGTCACCAGTCAGGTGACCCTGATATTAAAAAGGGCCGAGTGCACGTGCTCTGGGCCAGTTATTTACTCTATCTGTGTCCGTGTAATCCTTTATGAGAGTATGTGGGCCTAGCGCCTGTCAACTCTACAGATGGGTTATTTTTAAATTATTGTTTTCCTGCTACTGTTTTTGAACGATGTACAACCAGCGTTGGATTTGGGGCAATGTAGGTCCTGAGCCACCAGCAAACACTCCCAGTTCATACACTAGGGCCGAGCCCCCTAAAATCTTTTATGTGAGGAAAGTCTTTCTGTGCACACTGAACTAACCCCATGCGCTTGGCTGAGTTTGGTGTGCATGCGACATCGAAGAAAGGTGTGGGAGCTCTTGAATTGAAAGCGAACACAGCAGTGCAGTCTTCTCACACTGGGAATATTTGTGAGCTCTATCCACAGACAAATCTTTTTTCATCTGGGCTGGGGTTTGCTTTGATCCAAAAATGTCATATTCACACCTGAACATAATATAGGTCCTCATGGGGTATGCGTTCACTTTGATGGTATGTTACACTTTTTTTGTATTGTGGGAGCCGAACCTTAATAATTTACCTGAACCCCAATATTAACTTTCCCCGATTTTTACCAAAATAATTTGGCTGTAGCATCTCCAGCTGATCTAGCGGTTAGAGACTACACTCCTCATCAGTATAACACAATTTAGCAGAGTTAAAAATAATAAAATATTGTAAGTGTAAATGACAGTTCTAAGACAAAAAGTGGATATTAATACAGAAGAGTTAAAATACGGTACAGAGAAAAATACATGTAATATCATGAAGACTCAATTACAGAATTACAACAAATGCAAAGTCATAAAACTCATTAATGCCTGGCAAGGCAGAATAGAAGCACACATTCTAAGTGTAAATCTCATAAAGGGTATTGATACATCCCATAAGGTAATAGAAGTCAAATGGACATAGGAAAGTCTCCCAGCCACAGCCATACAAATGACAGCTGTAAAATAAAAAAGTTCAAAAGGAAGAAAAAACACCTCAAAGCCCAAGAGTTTTTATACACAAATCACACATTCTATTAGCAGATTCTGCAAATTCAGCATAGTACGATCATGGTTAAAATTGTATTGGAAATCAGAAACAACCACATCATTTTCTAAAGTATTAGTACCAACCCATTACTTCAGGTAAGAAAAATCATCCCTCTCAGCAACTGCTCTCTGGAAAAGATCAATACAAAATGAAACATCCCTCTAACAATGACTTTTAGAATTTGCACATCTACACTAACCCTTTCAGTGGAAGTTCTTGTAAATAATAGTTTGGGTACACAACGGAAGCTTCGGTCACAATACACGCTTTCTAACAACGTTGTACATCACTAATTCATTTACTGCATTCACTGATTCTCTGCGGAAACAAGGGCTGAGATGTCTTGCAGTGGGTAACTGATTGAGAGAGGGATAAGCAGGACCAAGTTGAACAGAACACCAGAAACTACATCCATATTAGAAATAATGGTGTCTTCCACAAAAGTATAGCATAACAATTTATCTCATCTTTTTCTCTTCTAAGTGACCAATATGACTTGTATGCAGTGCAACATCATTAATTAATCAGTTACAACTCTATGCATTATTGAAAACACTAACATTACAACTGTATATAATATATAACAAGCATTGGCATAGCCAATAGGTCTCGCTTTTGGGACCTTATAAGTATTCAGTAATGCAGCACAATATCCTTGGTGCAACAACATCAACTGTTCCATGGCTAAGCACTTATAAGGTCCCATAAGGTCCCAAAAGCGAAACCTATTGGCTATGCCAATGCTTGTTTTGCATTTGATACCTAATGGAAGGGTTTGCCCCTTTATAGGCTTCACGATAAGCATAATGGTTGATTTGCTTTCTACAGCCTCATGGTAAGAGACATAGAAAACAGACAGATAGTCCAAAACTTCGATGGTATACTCCATCATGCAGCACTCATTTTATGCTGTTTGGGATTTCTTGTATCTGTAGTTATCTACGACTGACCCGGATTAAACTCGAGTAACAGGCAGCAAGGTCCTTTGCAACTAACTCACCTTGTGCCTTCTTCGAAATTTTTTAAGGCAGATAAATATCACAATTTTAGGTCAGCAAAGCTATTTGAGGCGGAAACAGATTCACTAAGGGAACAACCTTACCCAAATGCGTTCCTGGGACAGTGGTACAGTTGTTGACACACGCAATTGTAATGCGCAAGCGCACTGTGTGCAAGGGGGTGGGGGCGCAGGTAACGGTCAAAGGGGACGAGAGAGACAGAGGCGGAGCAAATGTATATGGAAGCAGATTAGAAGAAATGGGAGTGTAAGACACGAAGGGGGAAGTAGCGAAGAGTCGAAGCGGAAAGAAAAAGTGGCCACACGTAAAACGTAAGAGGCACTGACAGAGTGAGGTGAAAACTGCAAGAAAGTGAGCAGGTTGGGCTAGAGTAGGGAGGAAAGGGAATAGGCAAGACAGGTGAAGATCGGAAAAAGAGACCTTGAAGCAAGCCAGACGCAGAATACAGGCTGCGGTCTGCGGAGGGCATGACAGCTCTATTTAGATTAGGTGGGCGGTACAGGGAGGAGGAGCTTTCAGGGGAGTCGGTGAACGTGAGATTGGACATAGCAGCATTAGGAAGAAGAGGACGGAGTTATATGCGAGGCACCCGGAGGGGCCGTACTTTGAGTGTGGATTGTTGGCAGGCTGAGGCGAACCGGACGGCGTCCGTCTGCAAAAAATCACCTAGCTTATGCTGCTGCGTCCCGTTATGTGTGTGTACGTACGATCTCACGGTAAGGAAAAATTGTTGTATCTTTGTAACACTATCATCATCGCTGCTGTTGTTAAATCTTTAACGCATTAAAATTGCGGCGCCGGACACTAGCTGCTGTTCGTGCCTCGTTTCAGAACTGTGGATGAAATTCTGTGAAAAGGACGGTGTGCTCGTGATGTCTAAAAATTCATTATACGATTTGCATCCCCCCAGCTAACGTTCCCCAGGGAACCTGATGAGAGTTAAAAACAAGCGCCTCGCGCTAAAAATGGGAGGGGTGGGGGAGTGTGACAGCACACAAAGAATTTCCCTTGCGGGAGCGAGCCAGAGGCACCATGTGTTTGTAAGTTAATTACAAACATATGGTGTCAAGCTCGCTCCCGCAAGGCAATCGCCACACGTGCACGCGTTGCCATTGAAGGCAATGGAACGCGTGCACGTTTTCGTCTGAAAAGCCGAAGCGATTGCTAAAGGTCTTTTTGCCTAAGAGTAGCGCATTCGCGCTGCGTAGGCGAGACCTAAAAACTAATACTATAAGAACTAATTTTAACACCAGATTTGCACATTTTGCATAGTTTTGAAAACGCCACAACAGTATTGCACAGCGATCATCAATCAGTTGTCCAGTTCTCAGTGAGGGTGCTCGGCCTTCTGCCCTTTTTTGAAAAGCTGGGTCTGTGTCAGTGTCTTGCTAGTTAAGTGTGTGTGTAGATCTTCTGTTTCTCATTTGGGTGTAGTTTTCCTAAACTCAGTTCTGATGGAATCATAATGTCATGGGTTCTGTTCTACCTATCTCCTTGTACTTGAAACCGGCCGCGGTCAGTAGTAGGAGTAACGCCCCACCCTGCCCCTCCCCCTCCCCACGTCACCGCGCTGCAGTTACTCCTACTACCGACCGTGAGTGCTTGAAACAGATTTCTCCCAATCTTGCACTGTTTTGTTGATCTGGAAGGCACGGTCACTTTGTTGTTGAGTCTGGCGTTTCCCAATGTCAGTCAGTATATCTCTATTCAGTCATCCCTGAAGCTACCTTCTCTCGAGGCCCTCTGTTACCTGTCTATCTGTCCCTCAAGAGTCTCTGTGCTCAAGGCTTTATGTCATAGGCTTCACTGGATAGATGAATGTAGACTGACAGACAAGTGGAGCCAAGCGGACAGGTAGACTGACCGATAAACAATGAGGAATACCTTTGCTGTCTGTAAAAGCTAAGACTTCCATCTGCTCTCTGAGAAAGGTGAGGGACAGCTTTTCTGTCAGCACTGCGCAAGATATCAATCAGTTGTGGGATTGATCGGCCGAAGAAAAGAGATACCTCTGCTGTCTGTTGGAGTTGAGGGAAAGATGTGATTTCTGCTTCAAGTGTAGGGAAGTTCTGCTTTCTATAATATGTGAGACTGGCTGTCTATGAAAATATATTGGATTGTAATTGCATTTATATAGTTCTTCCTACATCTGCTGAGAAGTGAAGTGCATTAGCGTATGCGTAGCAGGCTGCACGTGGGAGCGGGTGTAAGGGGAGGGGTTACTTGGAAGAGTATTGAATTGCAGAGTACCCTATGTGGCCAGAGTGGTGCTATTATCTTGTCTTAGGTCACTGTGCTTTGGCATGTATCTCTCTCTCTCTCTCTCTCTCTCTCTCCCCCTACCCTTCCCTCCCTCTACCTCTGCCCCCTCCCTCTACCTCTCTCTCCCTCTACCTCTCTTGCTCTTCTTCCCATCTCTCTCCCCCATGCTTCAAATACAGACAGCCTCCTCAGCATACTTACTGCAGGTCCTGACAAGCTACATAGTATGACTAGTTCTTGACATCTTTCATGAGAATCAGATATGCAGTCATATTATCAATCCCAATCCCAGCAGATCTCTCTACTATTTCTCCCTCTACCCAATAGCTGTTCATGACCGGAAACTTTAAACAAAATGTCTCAATAAGGACAACCCTGTGACGTAACCAGTTAAGTGGATTATGATCATGAAAAATACCATATAGGGACCTGCAGAGCTTCCCAAAGCAACCAGCTTACTAAAAATATTAAACCGCATGCTTCTCTCTTGCTCTTCTTCATCCATCACACTGTTAAGCGATGCGTCCCATCACACAATGACCGCACCTTGGTGGTCCTCACACACTGCAAGAAAATACTCACACATAGGATCAAAACAAAGAAAGACAACACTCTTCAAACCATACAACCTACACAGGGAAGTGAGCTACTCATTTAATTAAAGTGGTTCAGAACCCCACATAGTGGCAGCAAGCGCTCTATAAATGTTGCAATACAATACGACTTATCACAGTGTTATGTCTAGATGTAAATCTAAGAGGTTACCAGGACAGCCAGATGACACATATCATTAAGCCAGCAAAGCAACATTCTTTAAAAGACACTGTTCTAGAGAAGATCAATTGCGTAAATCATTCAACTGACGCATAAGCCTTTGAGAGCTAAATTAGGTTTTTCTTGTCAACCAAGTCGAGCCTTACCTTGGTTGTCTGGCTATAGTCACGCTCATTTTGAGCTCATGAAACTATGAGCAAGAAGGCAAACCCTTTCGCTACCTGTTGCAAGCAGCAAGGAAAGACATTACAGTGGAGGGAGTACAACCCTACCTCAGTTGATGTCATATCAGCAAAGAGAGTAATTGGGTCTGCTAGGGCCACTCCGAAGCTGTTTCCCTCACAACAGAAGTGTTTCACAGGTATGGACGCCAATGGCTTTCTACTGTCTGTTCACTTAATTTAAATTTTTAGTTTTACTTGTCCACCTTCCTTAAAGATGAGGGCACCTACCCAAGCTGGTCTTCATGATTCACGGCTACCCGTACTATTTGGGGTCCTTTGACTACCACCCCCATCAGCCCTTACGGCGTGACTCGTGCCAGCCACAGTGCAACCTGTGTCAGCTCTTCACGGAACTACAATCTCACACAAGTGTGAGCAGTAATTGGCAATAAAGCCACTTCCCCGCTGCTGGCTCGGTGTACAGCAAGCCAGGGTAGTGGGGTACCAGGTAGGCACACAGCGGTTTTGGGACCCTTGAGGACGTAAGTAGCGGACTTTGGTCCCGCTTCTGGACATTACGCAATGTTTTCTCCTACGGCAGTGTTCCAGCTAAGCAGCTCAGAGCGTCATTTTTAACTTCAAATCATGTGTAAGTGTGTTTTGGTCTGTTTTAATTGATCTAGACATCCTGCAATCTATGTTTCTACTGCAGCGCTCCAGATAAGCAGCTCAGAGTGGCAGTTTTATTGAACTCATGGTTCTTGTACTGTTTTTCCTTGGTCTCACCCATGTTGCGTAAATTATTCCTTTGGACTATAGTGTTTTACTACAGGGCCAAACCACCCTCCACACCCTGAGGGGCTTGATAATTACACCCATATGGGAAAGTCTTTTACCATGTACCGAACATATCTGCATGACCACTTTGTTGATGGTGCCAGCCGCCCTACCACGGTACACCTTGACAAATGCTTTCTAATTCACGCATGGTTTGCAGTGACCACTGCCATCACAGTTTGTAAAAGTGATTGTTTACATAGATGACAGGGACATCTTAAGGATGTGGGAGGCCCTGGACAAGATATAATGTGGGGCCCATTGTTTGGAGCAACTTTGAATGTATTATACCGTTTCAGCTTACTCAAGTCCTTGTGATGCCAAACAATAATAAATTACATGTTAAAAATTCAGAAACTGGGGCATGGAAAAGCAGTTAAAAGCTCAAGCTGCCTGGTGCCTGGCATCCCAATAGTACCAAATAAGCTTAGATTACTTTACTTGCAACAATATTATTTTAGATAGAACTCACTGTCTAACCTGTTTGTTACTCCCATTGTAGGAAAAGCATGCCAAGGATGACTTGTTAGAAATTTAGTGGACTAGTGTTTAACATTAAAATAAGACATAGGGAGAGAAGTAAAGTAACTAAAGAAAGGTGAGGCAGCCAGAAGGAATGATAAGGAGAACTAGAAAGAGGAAGATGTAGGTAGAGAAAGCGAAACAGGTAAGGTTCATGGGTAAGGTAGAGAGATAAGGAGTAAGAAATGTAGAAAGAGGCAGAGAAGTACAGTCTTTCAAGAGGTGAGGTAGAGACAAGTAATGTAAAGTAAGGATGAATTAGAGACAGGTAAAGGCAGCGAGAAGTAGTCCGACATGAAAGACTGGAAGATAAACAGTGATGAAAGATAGAGAGCAGAAGAAGAAGAGGTTTTGAAAAATGGCTCAGGTAAAAAGAGAAAAGGCGAAAGGGGAAAAGAGAAAGGTAGAAAGAGGGCTGAAGGATAGAAGGAGAAATTTGGTAAAGAGTGAAAAGAAGAATTTGATAGATATGTGAAAGAAGCAGGGGACGCTTCTAAAGGGTTACAGAGTTGTGAGATACAAAAAGAGGAAGTTATGGGAGGTAGAGAAAACGGTTAAGAGAATTGGTTATGGTGGAGCGAATGAGTTGAAATGGAGGAGGCGGCCTAGGGAGAGATTTGTGTTTGTGTGTGAGAGAAAGACTGAGAGAAGGTGTGGCAAAGAAGCTCACCGCTGGATGTCTTTGTGTGAGGTCTGTAGGTTCTGCGCACAGTCTGTGCACAGTCACTCCAGTACCGTCCTCGGGCTGCTTTCATCTAATAAAAACTCTGGATTGTCATTCTCAGGAGACTGTCCTTGGGTAGCATTGGTACTTTCTGTATGCGAATGTTAACAACACTGCTAGCAACGCAGCTGCCTGGTGGCAAAGACGTAGTGGGGACATGCTGAAACCTTCCCTAGGAATGCATTCCGCCCATTGCTCACCATTGCCTTTCCGTTTTGTAACTCACATTTGCTTGCTTTCTGTTTTTCTGACTTTATTTGTTTTAGTCTGTCCAATATATTTGTCCATCCAGTGGAACATAGCCTGTGTACCGCCTCTCTTACTGACTCCCTGCATTCTTCCACAAGTACTCACTTTCTGGGAACTCTTTTTTTTCTAGCATTTGCATAAGGACAGTCCCCTCACAAGGACCATCCAGAGTTTTTTATTCGATGAGACACTTACACCTGAGGGCTGTACTGGAGTGACTGTGTGTAGGACCTGCAGGCCTCATACAAAGAAATCCAGTGGTGATGGACATAGGACAGGTATGGTGATTACATTACTGAGTAACACAGGGGGCAAAGAGATGATCATATGGGCCTTTCAGAGGATGGGGAAAGTGCTTTTAGGGGGTTGGGGGGTAAGAGAATCTTAATTGTCCAGCATGAGGCATCAACCTCTGCAGCACATAAAGAAAGACCTAATGGCTTTAAGGCGTGATACATCATTGTGGCACATGGCAACAATGAGATGGTGACAGAGGGTAGAAATCATATTTCTGAAGAATATCTTAGTAGTTTCTAAGACAAAATGCAACAAAAGGAGAAGATGATGACCAATATGCACATAGTTTAAAATGCTCCCTTCTTGCTTGTAATTGAGACAATGGTGGTCAGGCATGATGGCGGTCGCTCTATTTGATCTGTGCTGCCGTGGTCAACGTGACTTTCGTGGCCCTGTCAGCGTCTCTCCTTTCTTCCCCTCTCAAACTGCCACTGTTGCCCAGATTGTTTTGGGGCTGAGGTTATTGATCTCATCAGGCGTGAGACCATGCGATGGACCATTAGCCATATGAGATTTTTTGGTGTACGCTGTAGTTTGGAAGGTCTGTTTTAAGTCTTCATCTATATGACAGTCATGCTGGGGCAGTGGCACTGCTTCCAAGATGTATTTTACTGTCAATGATTTTAATGAAAGGTTATTGAATCCTAAATATGCTGATGTTCTGTCCCTGTCGCTAAGAGTTCTAGTACATTCTGAAATGCCCAGTTTTATCCACCTGTACATAAAGACCTACTTTTTTTGAAGAAACAGAAGTGAGTGACTGGCCCTTGAGTTAATCATGTGATGTGTAAGCATATATCTCAGTTTCTAATCCAATTCCACCTCCTAGGGTGAGCCATGACTGTGCAACTTTGCCATCCCTAGAAATTTGACTGCCTACAGAAAGTGCCTTAGTTATCCAATTTGATGCCATCTGTACTTGTGGCCTGGGAACACGGGTGGCACTTGAGTGTACATAAACGACCCCATAATCACTGAACACCAGAGGATCTAAAGAACAAACATCACATGGTTAGGGTGAAGAAGCGGAGACAAGTCTTACCTTGACCAGAAGGCTCTGTGTGTAAAGTAGCCACTGCGTAAAGCTGCAAGTCACAAAAAACATCCTGATTTAACTCTTCACCAATCTGAGATTGATACAAAGTACTTCTGAGTTGGATAAAAGCATCAGCTTCTATTACAAAACTTAGTAACAATACTGATTGTGTTTATACAGCTTATTTCCCACCTGGGCTTTCATAAGGCGACCTAATGCGTTCTGGGTGCTTGATGATGTGCAATATTCTTCCACTGAAGTATTTATACTAACACAACCGTGATCAATGATTTGTAGGATAAATGCCCAGGACTGGAAGCAGGTCTGTGATGACACTAAATAAGGCAGACAGTCCACCAGAAACCCTGCTGTGGCATTGCCTGTCTATTGTTGGTGCACAGGGTCGAACTGAAAACTTCAGCATAAAGCTGTTCTCGCCAGCTCCATACTGCAGGAGAGGGCATGGAGGTGTTCATGGCTGGGTCATAGCAGCCCACCCTGCTCTGAATTCAATCCTTTAGTCTGGAGTCTTCCTGGCAAATGCCCACGAGGCAAAATGGCCAGTCCAGCCCTGCTCCGGTCAACCCATCGTTAATGACTAACTGGCACATGCATCAAGGTAGGCTTTTGAGATTCTTTAATTGCAATTATTAAGGAATCGCAATTAAGGACTCGCAAAAGCCTATGCATGTAGGAATCACTAAAAAATAGCGATTCCTAAACATTCCTTAATTGCGACTCGCAAAATTAAGGAATGGCTTCCCATTATGGCCCTACAGGCCCATAGGAATGAATGGGAATTGCATGCGCAATTTGCGAGTACCAATTAGGTACTCGCAAATCCCGCATGCAATTTCGAGGGTGCAAGGGTGCCAAAAGGACACCCTCTTGCACCCCTGAAATTGTACTTTGCACCCATGTTGCACACACACATGCCTCAAGGGCATGTGTGTGTGTGTAACGTGAAACTTTGAAAAATGCACTTTAGTGCATTTTTCAAAGTTTTTCGCACATTACTGACCAGTTTAATTTTTGGGTGATTTGCGGACCCAAATAGCGAAATCGCTATTCCAAGTGCTTCTAGCATTGCATTTAAAGAATCGCAAATTGCGATTCCTTAAATGCGATTGCAAGAAATTGCGATTACCTAAATTGCGCATCCCAACAACTTTCGTGCATCGCAAAAGGCCATTTTGCGATCGCAAACGGTCGATTTTTGCGAATCGCACTGTTTGCGATCGCAAAATCCCTTGATGCATGTGCCCTTAAGCCTCAAACACCTGTTTTCAGCAGTGGTAAGCTGCCGCGTGAACACGAGCTGATCCTGCTCACATAACGCCTCTGCTCAATGCACGTCCCCTTTGCTCAGGAGTACGGAGCTGAAGCTCATTGCCTGGTAGCACGAGACCCGTAGCAACCAATGCGTTGGTGTCGTCGGTGACTGGCAGGGTAGGGCAGCGATTCAAGCCCCAGGTGTTAGAAACTCATGGAGGGGCTCTCTCCTGCCTGGACATCAGTTCGTTACCATGGCGATCCGGAGGCAGTGAGTGGTGAAGGCGAGCCCATAAAGTGTGTTGGGGTTGAAAGACACACACTAACAGGCGTCTACACCTCTTTACGTGGTTTAAAACATGTTCAGGTCGCATTATTCGCATTTCCTTCTGAATGAGAGCACAGGAATTGGTATAGTGTACAGTTCATTTTGTGGTAAAGAGACTTCGCGTGTGTGCCTTTTCTACAAGATTAATTTGTTTTTGATGGCCTCTTATATGAAATAATTAGAAACATGTTTTTGCCTTTGTATGGGGAAATTTTTCTATTTGCCCCTGATGTCACACACGTAGATTAAGTAGTGTGTATAAACCTATGGGCAGAGCACCTGAATGAACCAGTAGAGCCTGGGTAAATTAAAAGGAAAGGGTTTGAGGTAACCTGGTGACTAACTGCAAAGAGTGGATGGGGCATCAGCTGGAATGTATCTTACGACCAAATGGACAAAGAAGAACACTGATACTCAAGGTCGAGAGGTCCTCGTATGTCCCCGCACTGGAACTCACTGCACTCAACACCGACACCCACAAAGGCCTGCAGATCCAGCGTTGGCACGGGGGTCAGCGTGGCGTGAATGCGATGCCATGTTGTGATCTTCCCACGATGTGTGTACACCATGCTCATACCACAGGAAACTACACAACTGATGCACAGGCAGAGACTGTGACCCTCATGTAGAGATGGTGATAGAGCAGAACACAGACGATCTGGAAACACTGCACGTGTCTACTGCGCTTTTGAAGGTCAAGGCTTGTGGCAATACTACGGTGCAGTGTTATGAAATGCAGTACATATGCAGTGTGGCGTCACACCGTGCAGTTATGATATGTAGTACATATGCAGTGTGGCATCATACCATAAAGTACTATGATATGTAGTACATATGCAGTGCAGCGTACACCATGCAGTGCTATGATATGTAGTACATATGCGTGTGGCATACACCATGCAATGCTATGATATGCAGTACATATGCAGGGCGGCATTACACCATGCAGTGCTATAATATGCAGTACATATGCAGGGCGGCATTACACCATGCAGTGCTATAATATGCAGTACATATGTAGGACGGCATTACACCATACAGTGCTATAATATGCAGTACATATGCAGGGCGGCATTACACCATGCAGTGCTATTATATGCAGTACATATGCAGGGCGGCATTACACCATGCAGTGCTATAATATGCAGTACATATGCAGGGTGGCATTACACCATGCAGTGCTATAATATGCAGTACATATGCAGGGCGGCATTACACCATGCAGTGCTATAATATGCAGTACATATGTAGGGCGGCATTACACCATGCAGTGCTATAATATGCAGTACATATGCAGGGCGGCATTACACCATGCAGTGCTATAATATGCAGTACATATGCAGGGCGGCATTACACCATGCAGTGCTATAATATGCAGTACATATGCAGGGTGGCATTACACCATGCAGTGCTATAATATGCAGTACATATGCAGGGCGGCATTACACCATGCAGTGCTATAATATGCAGTACATATGCAGGGCGGCATTACACCATGCAGTGCTATTATATGCAGTACATATGCAGGGCGGCATTACACCATGCAGTGCTATTATATGTGGTACATCTGGCATGTTTAGTGTCCCTCCACAACCAGACGCATAGCAGGTGCACCGGGGCCCATTGCACCAACTTATGATTGTATTGTATTGTTCAGCCAGTGAAGGGAGGCAATTTACCTTAGTTACACCTGGGTCCATTGCACTATGGCTAGGCCACTGTCAGCAACATTCAAAACAATGAGTAATACTCTATAACAAGCATTGGCATAACCAATAGGTCTCGCCTTTGGGAACTTATAAGTATTTAGCTATGCAGCACAATATCCTGGGTGCTGCAACATCTACTATTCTTGAACGTGGACGTTTTGACACTAATAGGCACATTATAGAACTGCATTGAGAAATACTTAGGTAGTGTTATTTTTATACAACTGGTAGTCTGAACGCACATATCAAGAAGGGCTTACAAATAAAATGTGCACACATTTCTTTTGAACTTAGTAAGATCATACACCCTGGGGCGTATTACAGAAGGTGCCCCGGGGGCGCAACGGGTGTTTGTGCCCGCTTTGCTCGCCCCCGGGGCACTTTGGTGTTATAGAAGGGGGCCCAGGCGCTTGTGCGTCCCCTTCTTTAATACCAATAGTGCTGACGCACTTAAAGCGCCAGAGCTACCTTCAGAGGGTGTTCCCTCATTTGCATAGGGGCGTTCCCTATGCAAATGAGGGAATTCCTTTGACTCTGTGCCTGCGCCATATTACAGACGCGGGCGCAGAGTCAAAGAAGCCCTCAGGGGGTGCACTGACAGTGCGCCCCCTGAGACAGCCCTCTGCAGGAGGTAAAAGGGTCCCTTAGACCCCCAGACTTCCCCTTGCAGGTGGGTGCAGTCACTGGCTGCACCCACCTGCAAGGGGATCCAGTGGCGGTGCGTCCTTCGGGGGCGTTGGGGCGTTGCCCCACTAAGCTGGGATCAAAATAATCAATATATAAAGTTAATAATTCCAGCAAATTAAATTTGCCAGCGCACTGACTGAGTGCGCGCCGCGCACTCAGCCGCAGTCTGTGGGTGGGTGTGTGTGGGGGCGGGGCTGCCGCTGACGTGGAAATAGCGGCGAGCAGCAGACAGCAGTGCGCAATGCGCATGTCAAGATTTGGGCTATATTGTGGAATCCTGGCCCGAACATGCGCAGTGAGCGCACACGTGTACTTAGAAACTTTGACTACAGTGAGTGGTGACTGGGACCCGAGGGTGCTTCTCATAACGCAGCCCCTGGGTCTCATTATGGGCAGGGACTAACCCTGCTCTTAAGCCAATCCTGGCGCTGCTGGCGCAGTGGCGCTGGTAATGCAGCGCCAGGATTGGCTGAGTCTATATTCACCGCGCAGCAGTAGTGACTGATTGGCAATTTCTCTACGCTGGTGGCGCACCACGTCACCGCGCCAGTGCCTGCTGCCACACGACACACACGAGAGACGACACGAGGTGCGAGGAGTCAGAGAGTCACGAGCACGACGAGCAGACGAGAGAGACACAGTGCCTCAGCCAGTCAGTCAGTGAGTCCTATCACTCACTATGTGGAGGCTTGCTTAATTGTAATGAGAGTGTGGTTTGGGGGCGGGCGGGGGGGGATTCGGGGAATAAGTGTGTGTGTGTTACTGTCTGTGTCGTGCTGTTGGCTTTGCCTCCAGGTCAGATGTGGTCAGGTGTAAATGCGTCATCATCATCTCCAAGTTCCTATATTCGTACTGGCGGTCCGGAGTAGTGTGGAGTTTGCGGCTAAAGCAACTGTTAAAATTAATTTGGGTCTGTGGTTCGCCTGTTTCTGCTTCCCTGGGCCTCAGATCATTTTTTGTGCCTGCTCCCGCCGCACAGGAGAACTCGCGGCTCTCCGCCGTGCTCAACAACGCCCTGCGGCTCCTGCGGCGTTGGGGAAGAAGAGTGTAGAGACAAAGACAGAACGTGAAGGAGGAAAGTAGTTTGCGGTGTCGAAATGTAGAATATGATTGGTCGTGTAGACTTTGAAGAAGAGAAATGTAAATGAGGATATTGATTTTAATTTTTTTATCATTTCATTTATTTATATCAAAGTAATGCAAAAATCTTCGTGCTCTCTTCCGGTTACTTCAGAGCTCTGTAAACACAGGCGCCTTTTGCAGCGAACTGCTGTTCCTATGGCGTAAGGGTGGACACGCAAAATCGCAAATGCGAGTATTCGCTCTAGTTTTATTCCCCATCGTTAGTTCTGTTGCTTGCATGTAAAGGAATCAATCAATGTGTTCCCGCGGCGGCCCAAATTAGGTTCCATTCATGCTTTTAGAAACAAGATGTGCCCTCTGTGAATCAAGGAATGGTTGTATGGGCGCAGACAATACTTTTTGCTCACCTGCTGTTTAATTAGGCACAGAAAGGTTTTCAGAATAGGTTTCAGGGATAGGTATAATATTTCAGAGGCAGCTAGAGTTATATGGAGAGGTACAGAATAATCTAGATAGAAACAACGTGGTTGAAAAAAAATGGAATGCGGCGCAGCAGAGTAAAAGTAAGATTTCTCACACAAAAGCAGACTGCGACAAAGAAATACAATTTGGCCGAAAATTGGATGTGGAAGGAAAACATGATTGGATAACAATGGAAAATTAAGACGTGAACCAGAACATGCTGTTGAAAAAAAGGAAATGTTTCCGATTTTTTTTAATGTGATGAGGGAATTAACTTGGGATGGTTGTGGGAGAATATTGATTTCAAGATCTTCCCTTTGTCCACACCACTCTTCACAACTCAAGCCCTCCCTGCTCTCCCAGTGGTTCCCTTCACTCTGCATCTCGAAGGCTTCGCTCCACACCTGATTTAGGCGAAAGCAAAAAGCTGATGCGTCTTTCTTGTGTAGGGCTCTTCTCGGTGGCATCCTCTTTCCCTCACTATTCCTTCTGAAGCAAGCCACATGGTTTTCAAAAATGTTTTAAACATAGCTCTTTGCTGACAAAGATCCAATCCTGACCAAGCAGATCAATTTACTTTCTCTAGAGGCAGAATTCAGATTGAGAGAGGGGAGGGGCAATCAACAGCTTGAGAGTGGAGAGAGGCATTCGAATAGATCCAATGGAGGGACTTGTCATGGATGCCTATGGTCGAAAGGCGGTGGAGAAGGAGATCATGGGTAACCGTGTCTATGGCCATGAAGAGTTCCCAGAGAATCCCAGCCTGTCCACAGAAACATCTAGGATGGCCCTCAACCACCCAAGAACATCTCAGTTTAGCCATCAGTAGACAGATTAAATGTACCAACTGATGCATAGAAAAGTCTACTTTGCAGCAGCACAGGTGGAGTTCATTTTAACGTGGGTTGAACTGGAATCCATTTCCTTTTTGGTTGGCCTTGTACGTCCACCCAGATTGGGGATAGATCGACCTTGAGTAATTTGCATTATATAACAATTCTTGACCCTTGTCTGTCCAGGAGTGTTGGATGATAGGCTGGGAGTTGCATGGCTGATGAAGTGTGGCCTGCAGGCGCTGATGAAGGAGGCAAAAGAACAGGTAGTCAGAGCTGTAATACACAAGGTTGGACTGGCCAGTAGGGCAATCAGGCAGTGCCCAACGGGCTGATCTGCCAGGAAAGTGTTTGGGCCGTTTTCTTGGCTGTTTGTGGGCCTGTTTTATGGTCTGCTTGGCTGGTTTTTACTATTGATTTCCCTTATATTAAAACAAACATTGCCAGTAGCAAGCTCAAATCCATGCTGTCTTTCATACTTTTCAAAACACTTACACACCGAGTCTTTCCAAGTTCAAAACTAACCCAGTCTGCAAATATGGGCCATTTGTAGGTTATGCCTGCGCTGTGCTTGAGAAATCTATTGTTTTTAATACAAACTTAAAAGGGACCTACATCCCATCTCCTCTCTTTCTTGGCTTCTCATTGGTTCCTGTGCGTGTCACCTACCTTTCCTCCATTTCTATTGGCTGTAGCATATTTCCCTGCATTTACCAATGCTGTTCCTCGCCTATCAGTTTCCCGCCACTGAAATACAGTTAACATCCAATTTGGTGGAACTATATTTTCATAAAGTTTGCCTTTTACTCTTGCAGCATATTTACATAGCAATTTACCACCAGGAGAGATTACATGATTTGCATAGAATGACAGGATGTTGCGCGGTACTGCCGAAACTAGAAGCGGGATCCCCAGCTCTCAAGTCAGCAGCTCTGGCCGCTGAGCCACATCCTTTTCACTCCCGTGTTATCTGTCAGGGAGCTTTTTCCTTCTGCCGATAAACATTTACCTCTAGTAGGAGAGAACATGGCCTGACTCTGTGATGTCATTTCCCCTCCGACCCTAGTTAGTCATTCATTAGCAGAATAGCAGCACCAGAACCAGAAACAGCATACAGCGATATTTGTTTGGCAGCCTGCCCGCAGAAACTAGCATTTGGAGCCAGGGCCTGGAGACCGAGCCCTTCGACTGAGGTCCCCCCGGCCATGTCGACCAAGGCCAGTGAATATCTGAGAGATGTGGGCGACTCGGGGTCGGGGCCCCTCTTCACATTATGCAGTGGGGGTGGCGCGTGTGTCCCTTCATTTTCCTAAAAATAAATGAACGTCAGTGCCAGGGCCCAATGATTTAATTTGCCAATGCTTTTTTTCTTGTTGCTCTTCTTAATCCTTTTTACGTTTGCCATCCTTCTACCTATTTTTAGGTCTCGCGAGCCAAAGGCTCGAAGAGACATTTTATATCTGGGCTTTTTGAAAGTGCTGCTGTAGCCTAAAGCTACAGTGCATGTGCGCGGTCGCGCGCGCCGCGCTTACTTTCACTTTCGCGCCCGCTCTGATCGCGATTGCTATCACTTTCAATTTCGCGGCCGCACAGCCGCTTTGCTGCGCAGACCCAGCCTCCTCTGCCGGCACACCCACAACTGGCAACATTACTAGCGCTTGTTTTGTTATGGCATGTTTGTATCTACAACCGTGAGCTTGGTGTTCTATAGTTTGGAAGTCACACTACATCCACACAAGACTTCATCAATAAATATACAGGCAGACAAATACATATATGTAAACAGGAACTCCTGTGTTTTAGAACCTTCGTATCAATGATACTCTTTACGGTGCAGTCAGTTTGTATCCTTTAGAAATAGGAGATCACGCCGTGTTCTATGTGTGCGGTGCGTCTGCACTCCACGCAGACAGCCGCATGCCTGCTCGTTTGCACCTGGTTTCACTTGGCATTAGGCCGGGAGCAGATGTTATCACGGCTCTGGGCTGGTGCAGTGTCACAGAGGTGACGTAAACAGGTACAAGGTCTTAAATGAGGATTTACCTTCTAGGGCAAATTTTACCAGAGGGGCATTTTACCAGAGGGTTTCCCTCAGAAGTTGTAGCAGGGGGTGCCACTTGGGTGCACATCCTACGCGTAACACCGCTCGCATGCCTTTGTGTTGTGGAACAAGATTGTGTATTATGCTTAGTAGTTTTTTTTGCGTCACCAATGACATTATTAGCGGACGACTCTGTAAATCTAGTTTTACGCAGTTTTCTATCGCGCACACAACGCAGAGTTGCTTTTTTTTCAAGAAGCGCAGCGTCGTGTGAAGGATGGCAAATTAGGGCCTACGTTTAACAAAAAACGATCACATTTTAGCAGTAAAGTAGCACACGCACAAACTCAGATTTCTCTATTTATTTCTGTGTAAAATCGTTCTTTTATGATCCATCCAGTCTATCTGACTCATTACTTAGCACATACGCAGCAAAAATGGCGCGTACTAGGTCGCTCCAATGTTTTCCTTATGCAGAGTTTTACCTAGTATGATAGCACTTTCCCATTTCTGATCACACCGTGACAAGCTCCCCTCCTTCCCTTGCTTCTCTCCACAGACCCGACCTCCATGATGTCGCCGGGCCTTGAGGACGTGAACTTCCAGCTGCAGCACTGCACCGGCCCTGCCTTTGAGCCCAGCTCCCTGAACACGACCCCGGACTCGCTGCTGCACCTGGGGCTGCAGGTACCTTTCGCAGAGCACAACTGGAGGGGCGTGGCCGACCAGAACGAGAAGGCCCTGGGGGGTGCGCTGGTGCAGAATACTCAGGTGAGTGAGAGAGAGAGTGCGCATGCGCGCCTCAGGCAGCCCCGGCCGTCTAGAATGCACTGAGGCCACATGCTGCCTAGATCCCTCGTGATGAGCTATGCGAATAACACACCTGCACTGCAACGAAATAAGATATAGCCAGCTAACGGGGAACATGACTAGAACAAAATACTCGTGATAACATTGGAAGTTGAATCTGCAGAGAATGGATCCCCCATGTCCAGGGCCTTCAGCTTTGAACGAACCTCCTTCGGGGCTGCATTGTACTTCCTGGTGTATGACAAACTCCCACAAGTGCTACTAACATAGAAGGCGAGAGATAATGGAGAGTTGTTTTTCTGCTGTACCCTGAGATCTGCTCCATGAAGCCTAGTGCTGACTGGGGCGTCCATCACTGGAGTTGTCCATTGACGGCCGCACACTGGCGAGTTGGGGGACAGAGGGTCATAAGACACCAACAGGCTCTTGACAATGACTTCGGAATTCTGGGTGACTACATTTTGGGACTTGCTGTTGTAATATTTAATGACGTCAGCAGGATTCCAGGATGTGAACAAAAACCTGTACTGGATAAGGTACCCAAGCATAAACTTGAACATTCTGGTAATATTTGAATTTCAAATTGTGCTTGTGGAACATATGTGCCAGAATTAAAAGACACGAAGGCAAACCCAAACGGTCTGGACTTGGCAACGGTGCGATTTCCCAAAATGTTTGCAAAAAAAATAAAAATGCAATATGCGAAAGTTAAATGCCAAACTTTGTATAAACAGAGGAATGCCGCCACCGTCCAAGCACACCTTCCCTGGCACTGAGGCGCACTGCTTTGTTAAAAAGCTGTGCACAGGTAGTCATGCAAAAGGCCGTCACTGGAGAGGACAGATAAGCGCTAAAGGGCATTTACACACTTGCCATAACTTTATGATGTGGTAATGAGAAACAAAATGTGAATGACTACCTAATAAAACATTTTGTGTGTGTCAAAGGGGCGTAAAGTCACTTCTGCCGCTTCGATCATAGCAGTGATTTGTCATTTATGGCTCATGCAGAGGCTTTCTTCAGCTTGTCGCGGAGGAGCAGGGTCCCAAAGTCCCCATACACTTCCACCCTCTATCTGAGGGGCTAGCCACAGGCTCACACATTCCCAGTCTGGCTAGACTTTTTACGGATACAGACCACCGTTTCAGCTCCTCTTCCCTACCCGTGCAGGTTGCTGCTGTCAGCATCTTAAATGCTTTCACAGAGTTTTATGAATTAATAAAAATGATCTTAACCAGGCCCGAGGGATGCTGGGAAAAGGAAGAGGCACCAGGATAGAATTTTAATGAACTCTGAGCAGAACAGATTCCATCCTTCCACAGCTGCTCCCCCTACTCACCACTGCATGAGAATCACTACTCACGCCTGGCGCGCCTTCTCTACCCGTATCCGGTTCAGCCTCGACAGTAGTGATGGCAAGGGTTGGACTGTCATACGGGGCAATCTGGCAGTCAGACTTCCCTGGGATCAAAGCTGGCTCTGTTTACCTATGCGGCTAGATACAATCAAAATGATAACTAACTTTGCAGTCACTGTGTGTTTCATTTACTGTTTGACAAACTAGAAGTTTAACAACTATGCCTTATTTGTAAAAACGAGAGGATATGGCATTACGGTCAGAAATGCTGGCTTTAGAAGTCCCGATGTCCGCACAACAGCCCGTGATTCTAGGCAATTCAGTTAATCTCCATGTGCCTATAAAAATGTAAAACTGCAAATCTGATCTTGTGTAACGTAACCTGGTGCTTCTGTAAAGCACTCTAATCCATTTCGGTCAAGTTTGCGCTATATAAAACTGGAAAAAACATTCTTCGTGCGTACACATCACTTCATGTAAACAGCGCCTCATCGGGTGAGCTCGAAGTGCTTGCAAGGAGCGCATTGTCACCCTCGTGATTCGGCCCTTTTTTTTAGTACATTCCGAGTTTTACAGCCTCTCTTGTACGTGGAAGTACACAAACCAGCTTAATTTGATCTGTTGGGAGGGGCAGGCTGGAAAGGGCAGTGGGGGTGAAAGACATTTGTCAGAGTTCTAGCCTGGCTTGTAGTCGCTGTCGGAAGTCAAGGATGGACAGGACACGGCCACGCTTTTCCTCCACACCCAGCACGGCATCTGTGCAAACAGCTAATAGACACACAAGAATATACAAACGACATGGTCAAACTCAGGGCTTTAAGTGGGATGAATAAACTGGAGGGTCTCTCAAAGGGGCGTGGCCGATGTAATTAAGGGCGTGAACGCACTCCAATATCTTAGGGTAGAGTTCACGTTATATAAAACTGCAGAAGAAAAGAAAAACTGAGCTTTTAATGGAGTGTTTTCAACTTTGCAGTCAGCCTCGGCATCGTACTGCTTCAAAGGGTCAGCTTTCTTATCTCTATGGGGCCATGTGTTTCAAACACATGGCCCCATAAAGGCAACAAAGCTTTAACAACGGACGAAAGTGAAAGTGAACCGTGGACATTAGATTTAAATGCTAAAAACTCTAACTTTCACAAATGCGAGACTGCTGCACGCCGCACACTGCTGCACGCCACACACTGCTGCACGCCACACTGCTGCACACTGCTGCACGCCGCACACTGCTGCACGCCGCACACTGCTGCACGCCACACACTGCTGCACGCCGTACACTGTTGCATGCCGCACACTGCTGCACGCCACACACTGCTGCATGCCTCACACTGCTACACAAAACACTGCTGCACGCCGCACACTGCTGCACGCCGCACACTGCTGCATGCCGCACACTGCTGCATGCCGCTGCACGCCACACGCTGCTGTACGCCACACACTGCTGCACGCCACACACTGCTGCACGCCGCACACTGCTGCACGCCGCACACTGCTGCACGCCGCACACTGCTGCACGCCGCGCACTGCTGCACGCCACACACTGCTGCACACTGCTGCATTACTCACTGCTGCATGCTGCACGACACTGCTGCACGCCGCACACTGCTGCACGCACAATGCTGCGCACACTGCTGCATTACACACTGCTGCACGCCGCACACTGCTACACGAAACACTGCTGCACGCCTCGCACTGCTGCACGCCTCACACTGCTGCACGCCACACACTGCTGCAAGCCACACACTGCTGCATGCCACACACTGCTGCACGCCGCACACTGCTGCATGCCGCACACTGCCGCACGCCGCACAATGCTGCGCACACTGCTGCACACCGCACATTGCTGCACGCCACACACTGCTGCACGCCACACACTGCTGCACGCCACACACTGCTGCACGCCGCTGCACGCAACACTGCCGCACACTGCTGCACGCCGCACAGCTGCACGCCACACACTGCTACACGAAACACTGCTGCACGCCACACACTGCTGCACGCCACACACTGCTGCACGCCACACACTGCTGCATGCCACACACTGCCACACGCCGCTGCACGCCACACACTGCTGCATGCCTCACACTGCTACACGAAACACTGCTGCATGCCACACACTGCTGCACGCCGCACACTGCTGCAAGCCGCACACTGCTGCACGCCGCACACTGCTGCATGCCGCTGCACGCCGCACACTGCTGCATGCCACACACTGCTGCACGCCACACACTGCTGCACGCCACACACTGCTGCACGCCGCACAATGCTGCACGCCGCACAATGCTGCACGCCGCACAATGCTGCAAGCCGCACACTGCTGCACGCCGCACACTGCTGCACATTGCTGCATTACTCACTGCTGCATGCTGCACGACACTGCTGCACGCCGCACACTGCTGCATGCCGCACACCGCTGCAAGCCGCTGCACGCCACACACTGCTGCACACCACACGTTACTTCATGCCGCACACTGCTGCACGCCGCACACTGCTGCACTCCATACACTGCATTTATGCGAGTTTATGCTACTGACATTGTAAATGACAATGCCTTTTATTTGTTTTAAAACCAAAACATAAATAAAAGGCATTGTAATTTTACAATGCCAATAGCTCAAAATCTTATAAATGCGAGACCTATTGCATTGCAAATGCTTGTTAACTATCTCTTCAGTTTGCAGTGTAAGTCAAACCCAAAAATCTATTTTCTTTGTACCAATAGGAATCCTATTTTCTGTGATGTACATAAAAACTAAAATTGATTTTTTTCCCGGTCAAGGTATAATTGCCTCATAGGAAGCACCAAAATTGTTATATTAACATTATATGTGATCGTTAATTTCTCAACAATTTTATTTCAAGCCTATGGTCAGCATTTTTAGCATGTTTAAGCGGGAACCTGTTTTATTTTTTTTTCTTCTGAATATTTTTATGCTAAAACACTGCTTCAGCGAACTTCTTCCCAGTGGACCACCTTATTTATTTGGTAAGATAACGCAGCGCTGCAGGCTGCAGCGCACACCACACACCAGAGTCTTAGATTCCCTCATGAATGCTGCCTGTGCAGTGCCACCCTTCTGTCTACAGTACAGTCTACTGTCTGATGTTGTTGCACCAAGGATATTGTTAATGTTTTTCCTAGAGAGAGATCAGAGTTTTGTGTAATGGAAGTTTTGACTCATGGAAAGGTAGCGCAGAACTTCAGAAGGTTAATGTGCCAGCTGCTGCAAAGAACATGTACGTGATGCAGATCACAAAATGCACATGATGTAAATAGGTCAGGGAGTCACTGCATTTGTCAGAGAGATCATTTTGTTACTTGCAGTTTGTAAGTTTTAATCCTAACATACAACAGTGAGCTATTATTAACTGTCTTCTAAGAGCTGCATGCAAACTGCAAGCAGGTAAAAATTGTAGCGTTATGTTTTTTCCCCCCCAGTCTTTGTTTGATTACCCTAATGTTTCAAAAATAAATTGTTATATTTTTATTTTCAGCACCTGGTAAAGCCTGAAACATTAACTGAACACCACTACCTAATTTTTGGGCAATTTTTGGACAGAGAACAAGAGAACCCAACCTCCTTTGCTGCTCTTTCATCCCGTCTACGACCCAGCAAACAACAGTGTTAGGTAAGGAATCTGATGATATATTTTTTTAGATTGGAATTAGGGCTATGTTACTGGTCACTGTAGATGGTGGTTGGGGTGGGTGCACATTCTGAAGATTGTTCTCTCAGTGGATAGCATTTACTAATACTGAGCCTTAGCCCTGTGCTTTGGGCAATAACGGTTGTTAAAGGCACTATCTATTCCTTCCTTGCCTTGTTCAAGGCCCTAAAACAGTGTCTTTTGCAGTGTCTTCATCAACCACTATGGCACACAGAGGCAGCAGGCAGTAAGGCTGTATTTTTAGCAGTCCTGTTGTCCAAAGGGGAGCTTTGGAGATATATTGCGATAATGCACATGACAGATGTATTTATACTGAAATTTGATATTATTGCACCAAATCTTATACGTTGTACTTTGACTATTGACAGGCTTCTTTCATATTGGTAAGGACAGCATCGACATGATGAATACGGTAGAACAAATAATTACACGGTCATTCCATGCACGGCCACTAGAAGATAAACTACATATAAAGAGATTAGGACCTGATCGGCCAGACCTACAACTACAACAAGTTACCCAGGACAGAGGAAAATTTTACACACGTACATTCTCAAACACCTGGTACACAAAAGCTGATTGGCTTACAGGGTGTCAGTCAAGAAACAAACTGTTCTGCTTCCCCTGCTTGCTGTTTAATGGTGATTTTCCTTGGACAAGAGAAGGAGTGATAGACTTGAAGCATCTGTCTGAAAATATCAAGAAGCATGCACACACAAGAAAGCATATGGAAAACGTGACAAGACTGGGAATGTTGGGAGACACACCGATTGAGCAGCACATAAACAGTGCATACCGCCAAACAATACAGAAACACAATGAAAAAGTTGATAGGAATAGGCACATACTATCAAAAATAATTGATTGCATTAGTTTCTGTGGTGCTTTCGAACTGGCATTGTGAGGCCATGATGAATCAGAAGATTCCACAAATCTAGGAATATTCAAAGGCCTTGTGGATTTAATAGCAAGCATAGACAAGGAAATGGAAGCACATTTAGCAACTGCTACAGTCTTTAAGGGCACCTCTAAAACTATACAAAATGAACTCCTTGAGTGTATGCTCGAAATTATGAGAAGCCATATTGTCCAAGAGTTGCAAAACACAGACTTTGTGGCTATTCAGGCTGATGACACCACTGATGTGGCCACACAAAGACAGTCCGTATTAGTCTTTCGGTACCTGGACAATGACAATAATGTTGTGGAGAGGTTCTATGGTTTCACTCATTTAAGAGACTCTACTGCAGAAACCATTACTGCAGCTATACTGCGTCAACTGAACTTCATTTTTCCAGAGGTGCACCAAAAAAAAAAACTTATTGCACAAAGCTATGATGGTGCGTCCGTAATGAGTGGAAGCCTTGGTGGAGTACAGAAAAGAATTAGAGATGTGTACCCTTATGCTCATTACGTGCACTGTTACGCCCACCAACTTAATCTTATTATGCAGCAGGCAGTATCAAAGATCTCCAAGACACAAATTTTCTTTCAGGATGTAGGAGGCATGGCAGCATTCTTCTCACGTTCCCCAAAAAGAACGGAAGCACTTCAGGAGATTGTGGACAAAAGGGTTCCAAGGGGATCCTCAACTCATTGGAACTTTAACATACGTACAGTCCAACTAATATATCAATATAGGGAGGACCTTGTTAAATGTTTTCATAATATAGAAATCAATGAAACCTTTGATTTCAAAACTCAAAGTGAAGCCCGTGGCTTTGCTAGAACACTAGAAGATAGAGAGTTTCAGTTCTTTCTGTTTTTATTTCAAGACATAATGTCAGCTGTCGAAAATTTATACAATCAGTTACAAGCACGAGAGATCGATACTGTCTCTGTGAAAAGAAATACCGCTATGTTTGTCGAGCGCATAAGCATAGTGAGAAATGAGGTTGACAATTTAGACAGCAAACTGCCAGAGGCTTCAACTTTTGCAAACCACAGGAAAAACATCACCACTCTGGTCCGAAATACAAAGGAGATATGTGACATTGTAATTGTGCATGCACAAGAACGTTTTGCTTTCACAAAACATTTGGTGAGTGCCGCATTATTGGAAAGTCAAAACTTTGCAAAATATGGTGAATCCTTCCCTGAGCATGCTCTGCATGAGGCTGTGGAAGCTTATCCTATGCTCAACCAAGAGGACCTCAAAAGTGAGTTGACTGTACTGTACTCAATGCCTGTGTACCGAAATGCCAGAGATCCCAGGGCTTTGCTGACTTTAATTCATAAACTTAATATGGAAAAGATATTTACAGAGACAGTGACTTTACTTAAAATTGTCATAACCACTCCTATGACAACAGCAGAGGCAGAACGATCTTTTTCCGCCTTAAAGAGGATTAAGACATTCCTAAGAAACACCATGCTTCAGGAAAGACTAAATGCTTTGGCAATGCTCTCTATAGAGAGCAAGTTAGTACAAAATATCTCAGATTTTAACGTTCAAGTGATTGAAAAGTTTGCTGCTCTTAAAGACAGACGTGCTGATTTTAGATACAAAAAGTAAACATATGTATGTTCAATGCTGCTAGTTTCCGACCACCTGTTTAGTTGTTTGTTAAATAAAAAACACCTGTGAGGTACTCAGAAATGCATTTTATCTCAAAGTCTGTTATGAAGCTCTGTGGTTATACTGAATAAGCAGCTACCTATGTTATATGACATGATCTCTTTATTACTGTAATAACTGCACTTTCTTCATTGATTTATTAACCTTTCTGCTTTCTCAAATTTGCTTGAAAATGCACCATTTTTCCACTCTTTTTTCAAAATGTTCTCCCTTAGGTTGTTCGGGCTCGCTCGCTACGCTCGCTCGCTATGTTGAAGTATGACAAACATTTTATGCCTCACCACTTTCAAATGTCACCGTCCGCCACTGAGGGGATCTCCAATCCCCTTTGAAAGTGCAGGCGGGTGCCGTCTATACTGTGAAGACACGGAACAGCTTCTCCGTGTTTTCCCATGAATGCGGCTGCCCTGGAGGCAGCACATACACTATAATGGGGCGTATTATCATTGTTTGCGCTCGGTGCACCTTTTGAAAGGTGCGCTGGCGTAAACAATGATAATGTGTAATACTGCCCCCTGTATGGTCTGCCCAACCCATGATGATTATTACAAAGTTTTACAGCTGCATATTAGAGACTTTAGCAGATATTTTTCTGGGAGCAGCGTGCGACTCGTAACGCCCTTCAATGCCTCATCAAGAGCAGTAATCACTATATAAATACAATTACATATGAGTCCATTCAATCATAATCTGTTCTCTTCCCCCAAGATTGAAAACGTGGCACAACAGCTGCAAATGTATGATTTTGCGATACAATATCATCTGGGGATGAATAATCCTGCCAATTATTTGTCTTGACTCTCCCAATCGCGACCTCTGGCAGAATGCAGCCAAGTGAACAGCATGTTCATCTAGTAATGAAGCCATTATGTCTGAGGGGCTTTGTGTTAGCGGAGATTGCAGAAGTTACCACTGAGGACAACTGCTTCTTACCGCAACCATGGTGCATGGGATGACTTATGGAAGATGTTCCTTAAAGGCCAACTACACCAAAATGCCCAAGATAAGGCGACCCTAAGATTTCTGTGGATGGTGAGGCACAAACTATACATTACAACTAAAGTTTCAACAGCTTTAATCCTTCGCGTCATTCAGCTGTAGCGGTGACCCAAAGCACAGGGGCACATACAGTGGTACAGAAAGCAGAGGACACAGACAAGACAATACCTGTGGACTGCCCATATTTGATTGGCAACATCAGTTCATGGAGCAGCCAGTTATACCTGAAAACAGTGACCATTACACAACTTCTGCATGAATTTAGATCCCTTCCTAGTCAAAGCATAAGAGCCATAAGACATTAAAAACTTGAGAAATTATTGTATTAGTAAGAACTGTCAGCACAATTCAAGACATATGACAAGGCTGGATCTACACCAACTGCCGTTTTTAGAATGTTGAAACCGCTAAAGGAGTTTGGCCCGTTGGACAAGAGTCAGGTAGGGCCGTAGTACATATCAAAGACAAAGGGGGATACCTGACTCCTTTGGTATTTTCAGCTTTATCTCGTTATAGCATCAATCAAACCAATAGCTTTTGATTTATTAAACCATTTTGCCTAAGATTTTTTCGTATATTTTGGCGAAATTCATAAGTAGGAAAAGAAGATACACATAAATTTCAAATGACATAAACAAATAGTACATAAACAATTCACAAAATTACATTCATGGACAAAACATTGGAAGGTGCAACAATTCACAAGCATTGGCATAGCCAATAGGTCTCGCCTTTGGGACCTTATAAGTGTTCAGTTATCCAGCACAATATCCTTGGTGCAACAACATCAACTGTTGCATGGCTAAACACTTATAAGGTCCCAAAGGCGAGACCTATTGGCTATGCCAATGCTTTTTTGATGTGTAAGTCGGACACCTAGGAAGCATGACTCATGCTGGACTCCTAACTATTCTAATACCACAAGTAAATCACATATTTAGCGGAGGCTTCCACGTGGTGAGACGTCTATGTCAAACTCTCCCGTAGCTAAGGTCCCCACAGAAGATCCCATATACCATCACTCTAGTACCCGTCATCTTGGCCACCCACTGGATATAGCCCAGAGCACCTTAACAAACACTTTGGAAACCACACTGAATCCAAAATACAACCTTCAGACATCTGCGTAATCCTCCACTGAGGAGCCACGTCACGGCTCCCTCCCGCTACACTGTCTCCCAGTGACCAGGCAATCCTCTTTAAATCAATGTGCATAGCTCACTGAGCCATCCACGGGAGTCAAACATTCTTCCCTCGGGAAAAGCTCCGTATCGGTTGTCATGCTAGGTCCCTGGACCCCAGACTTTCATTTTACTTCCTATGCTTCCAGCACGAAATGTGGAAAGTCCTCATTCCTCCACACCTCCAAACGCTGGGACTCGGTGCCTGCTCAGATAAAGGGGGCCGAAGAAAGACTTGTTTTCTATTTTAGTGGAAGCAGATTGCAAACAATGACATTGACAGGGGGCGTGGCCAGGCGCCGTACGTAATGGCCGCCTGATTCCAGAGCTCCGCCGGGACCGTTGGTGTCCTCTACCATCCGCCATCAATTCGAGCTGTGGGGCTGGCCAGTGAATGCCCCCCGGCTCCCCCAGGGCCCAGTGATCCAGCGGAGCGCTTTTGCGGACCCCGGGGACCCTCGGACGGCTCGACGCGGCTGCCGCGACTGACGGCGGCGGCCGAGTGCCTCGCTCCGGAGCTGCGGGGCCGCCTCTGTGCTACCCGGAGCCCCGGCTTCGGCCTGACGCACGCGGCGCGCGGAGGGGCGCCACCGAGGACGGCGCTGTTCCCCTGCGGAGCCTAGGGGCCGTTGGCCTCCAGCAGCCTGCCATCGTTGACTGAATGCCCCCACAGCCTCTGGGGGCTGGACAGAGAGAAGCGGAGTGCGGCGGCAAGGGCCCTGCTTTTCCGGCGCTGAGAAAGGAGGCGCCGTGATCCCGGAGGTGGGCCGGCTGACCTCCGGATTGCTTCGGCAGGGGCGAGGACAGGAGACCAGCCGGGGCTGCTGCTGTGGTGTGACCTGTGTGGCCCGCCGGCTTGGGCCCTTGTTCACGACCGTTGGTTCGGTCTGGGCGGATCATAACCGGCGGCGGGAGGCGACTGAGGTTCCGGACCATACAGCGGACGCGCAAGGTTCGTCTGGGGCCCCCCCGCCCTGAACTTCGACCAAGGGAGTGCCGGCGGTGCCAGGGTTGCGCCCGACTACACGTGGGCGACCGGAGCTGGCGCGGCCCCCTGCGGGCGCTTCCGAGCGAGGGAGGAAGAGGGGACGCTGTCCCCAGAGGTACCGGTGGCGCCATGCGGCCTAAAGGAGGAGCCGCGACCCAGTCAAACAAACTTGACAACTACACGGTGGCCAAACCGGCGGCGCAGCCTGGAGGGACGGCGAAGGAGGCGGCAGGCCAGGCGGAACCCTCCCTGACGTCCATAATGGCCGCAATTCAAACCCTGGGCACCAACCTGGAGACGAAAATGGATAAGATCACAATAGAAGTTAACTTGCTCCGGGCTGACTTGGGGACCACCACCGACCGCTCTAAAACCAATGCAGCTGACATCGCGACCCTGCAGGAATCCGAGAAGCGGCTCGACGGGAGGGTCAACGAACTCATCCACCAGCATAGGCTGATGGCCTCGCGGCTCGACGAGCAGGAAGGCCGGGCCCGGAGAAGTAACATCCGTGTGGTAGGTGTGGCGGAAGGACTTGAAGGGGACTGTATGGAGCTTTTTATTGAAGATTTGATCCTTCAACACCTCAAACCCAAGAGACTGTCTAAGCTGTTCACGGTCGAGCGGGCGCACAGGGCCCCGATCCCGAAACCTAAACCAGGGGCCTTCCCGCGAACAATCATTGCCAAAATACTAAACTATCGAGACCGCGATGCAATTCTCCAGGCTGCTAGACAACACGGTGATTTGAAGTACGAGGGCGCCACGGTTCGCTTCTTCCCGGACTTCACGCTCCAGGTTCAGCAGGAGAGGCGCTCCTTTCAGGGGGTGAAGGCGGCGCTCCGAAACCGCGGGATTCGGTACATGATGTTCTTTCCCGCCAAATTGAAGGTCATAGCTGGTGGCAAATCCCATTTCTTCACATCGCCTGCGGCGGTGCAGGAGTGGCTGGACTCAGAGGATACGTCGGGGGACCCACGGCGAGATGGTGCACAGTGGAGAAGCGCGGGGAACTCCTCCCCGGGGTCAGCGACGGGGCGAGTGGACAGGGGAGAGCAGAGCCAGCGGTCTTGGAGGTCAAGATCAAATAGTCCCCGTTGGGACACACCAAGAGACGACGCAGTGAGATGAGCCACGGACGCTCGACAGAGAAGCCATCGGACAGTAACGTATTAAAGTTGTTAACTGTGAGACTGGCTTGCTCCATGAGGTTGTGGAAATATGGATTTTTCTGGTCAGTTATGTCCCCTATCTTGGACCCCAACGGTTCTATGTGCGTGTCACAAGTACATGTATGTTCCCTCCAGTTCCAGTTATGAAGACGCAAATACATGTGCGTCCACCGTCAACATGTCCTCTGTCAGATCCGCCATGAACAGGTCGGATATTCCATTCCTAAATATGAAAGGCCACCGGCTTTGTATGGCTCACTTATGCCATTTTACAGTCCAGGCAAGTAGGCCCTGATTCTGTCATCAAAACTCTTTTTGCTTTCTGCCTCTGAAAGCTCCAGTCTGAGCCTGCATCTGTGACCATGAACTTTGTCTCATTCTCTGCGCGGCTCACGAAGCCTGACATCAGCCTATTCTCTGCCAAGAACTATATTTCACCTTCGAGTTATCTGCTTCCCCCTCAGCCGATGCATTCCTGCCTAGTAGATTAAGTAAACATTCTTCCCGTCACCGAGCAAAAGGCCCGGCTTCTCTGCCCTTATGCAAGTAATTCATAGCCCTGTCACCATGGAATATTCCTACCCCCTCGCATTCAGTGTAGACACTTAGACGCTTGTACATGCACGCACAGTCAGTATAGAATAGATTCTGTCCGAGAGTCCTTCTTTTGTGGATAACATAGTTCTTTAAACATAGGATGTTAGATATGATTTGGGATTAGGTTGACTTGACCCCCCAGACTTCTTGTCTCCACATGTAGAGCTAAATGTCAAGTCCCCTTCACCCCCTAGTTACACGTCAATTACACGTCATACTGCTGCGCGCGCATCTAGGCCAAGTATTATCTTATAGATCCACCTATGTATGACATCATAACCAATTATGTTCCTTTTTACTCTTTATTACACCCATTTCTGGTTACGCAGACAAAACGTCATTTTCCTTATCAATTGTTACGCCTACTGCATTCGCTTCATTGTCATGTATGTACTATAAAAGTTACTTCTTGTCAATAATGTATGTACTTCACTTCCTGAACCTCCGGGGTGATGGAACTTGAAGCATCCGATTATAATCGATTATTGGAATAAAGCCCATTCCGAAACTCTAAAATCACGGATTCTGCCTCTCATTTTACTGAGCTATTTTATTATGTTTCTGTATCAAATTCAGTCCCGGTAAAGGAAAATTATTTACCACATGATGGCGCCCGAATAGGGACACTTTCTCATCTCACGCGCCGGCGGTGAGTTGCAGGCCCGGTCTCCTGCCACAGCTGGACGGACAATAACGCGTACCAGCAGGATTTCCTGTATCTCCCTCCAGTCAAGCGGGGGCGACTGAGACTGCGATCAACACCCAGACGAGGCGGTGAGAAGTGCGAAGTATCCCGACCAGAGCCTAGCTGAGAGAGCAAGATCCGAGGTATACAGAGACCCACCAGTTCGAAGTCAAGCCCAGTTTCCGACGAGTCGAGTCGAGTCCAGTCCGGTTCAAGTTCAAGTTACTGAGGCCTTCCGTTTCCGAAGCTACCCGGTGAGTACCATTACCGGGGAGGCATTTCTGACGTGCACATAGGTTGTGCCGGTCAAGACGGGTTTGGGTACACAAATCCGGTCTGCACTGTTTTAGCAGTGTATCTGTACTGTTTAGCAGTATATCAAGTATTCCGAAGTATCTAGTTAGTGTCAAGAGTTATGCTTGGTGATTAGTTATGCAGACGATCATCATTGTTGTTTATTTTAAAGGTAAAAAAAAAAATGTTTAATGTTTAATGTGTTAAACGTCCTGCATATTGTGGTATGAATGATTGTTCATTATTGTGCTTTTGTATTAAGTGTGTTCAAAATCAAGTATAAGGTCAGTTCTCAATATGCCGCTCTTCTCGAAATTAAGACAGATCACTACTAGAAAAGGGGTTCTCGAAGAAGCCGTTCCTATTCCTCCTAGGGACACTCCAGGGCACTTTATGTATCACAAACATGGCTTAGACGCTATATTATTTCTTGATTTATGGGTAGACTACACCAAGGGATTACCAGAAAGTCAGAGGTGGCCCGCAGCGGGGACCTGGGATGCAGAGTGCATCATGAAAGTCGAGGAAGAGTTATGGAAAAGGAAAGTCAGACAGTCACAGAAGGACGCCGTTGAGTTATGGCGTAAAGAATCTCATAGACGCACAGAAAAAGCACGTAGACAGGAAGAGAAGAGTAAAGAGAGTTCAAACAAAGTTCGAGAAAATCTATTAATTGAGGAAGGTATCAGAGTGAAATCAGAACAAGTAGACAGACAAAGAAATGCCCTTATGAATGGTATGTATCCCCTTCTGGCCGAAGGATTACCTAAGGCTACTCCAGAAATACCGAAAGACTTGCCACCCCCATTGTTCCCAATAAAGGTACATCCTAAGGGGCATCCTAGAACCGCAGAAGATGTTTTTCTTTCCTCATATTTAGATGACGCAGCTCCCGAGTATGCTAATTCCGCCCCACATAGACCGCATACCAGGGAGGTTCAACGCCAAGATCCAGTGCCCGTATCCCTACAGCAACAAATCGAGTCACAAGTTCCGGCAAGCACATCTGTTTCTGTATCTGTTCCTACAGCTACTTCTATAGCTGTGTCCACACCTATAGTTGCTGTGTCACGTTCAACGAATCCTTTCACACCCGACGCCCCAGATGGGGCCACGGGAGGTGCTACCAATATCTTTTCTACGCCACCTAGAATAAATAAACTTACTTTTCAAGAGTCAGCGCATTCACGTACACCCAAATTCGTAAGTGCTCGTGCACTTAAAGAGCTTCTCGTAGATTGTAGATATGACCCGGTGCCCGGTATAGAGGACGAAATGACCCTGGCCTCATTGCGTATCAGACGAGCCGCAGTGTATTTAGCGAAGTTACCAGGAATGACTGCGCATCTAGACGAAATATATCATTTTGTCCGAACAGGACGAGATCCAGAATGTATTAACAGAGCTATGGAGTACCAGAAAGTAGAGATACAGGGGGAACTGTTACGTTTCCTCATAAACTGTGTGATCAGAAATGTAGACCGACCGGGGGTAGACCCGGAAGCAATGCAAATTCTTACCAGATGGAGTCAGAATATATCAGAAGGGAGACATGACAAGCAAAATTGTATAATAGCCATGTGCCGAAAGATCCGTAAAGAAATAGAACGCCTACACAAAGAGAGATTAGAGGCAGACGAGTTCGAACAAAGCGAGGAAGAAGGGTCAGGACTGCCCGCAGGACAGTCGGACACCATAGCCTATGTAGGTAGAGGAAGATCTTGTAATAGGAATCAGACTAGATGTCATACTGACTCAATACATCCGATATGTCCAGATAATAACAGGAATTTTCAAATACCTATAATTAATATAAGGTCTAACGAGCATTCGTTCCAAACCGCCGACAAGCTACTCCGAGAACGAAGGGGTTATCATTTTCTCGATTCTATGGACGAACAAGATTTGGCCAGGGCAGCTGTCCATTGGGTGGACAGTCCCGGAAAATATAGTGATGATACAGTAGTACGCACATTTTTGAATCTCACCCCAGATGAACAGAGGTTAGCTGGGATTTATATGATTCAACAACTCATTATACTATATCGGAGTCAGCATTCGGACCCTGGTCCCTTACCTGACATACTGACTGAATTACTTATGAATAAATGGAGAGGTCCAGGTACTAAATTAATTAAAGAAATTCTAGAATCAAGAAAGCAGTATATTCTTTTTGTATGTTCAGACCGTGTCTCATTGCCCGTCAAGGAAAGAACCACGAATCACATGGATAGACAGAATCCCTTACGAGAAGTGCACCCAATAAGAGGCGAGGACAACGAGTTTAAGCGCGTATTTGTATATACGCCCATATCAAAAATAGAATTGTTACAAATGAAGAAAGTGGTACCCAGTCATGACAAAGATCCAGCGGGTTTTCACCGAGAAATTAAAGACATGTTACTCATGGGAGAGTATACCTATCCCGACATTATGACAATATTAAAGGTGTTGATGCCTGCTGGCATTTATGAAAAACTCAAGGAAAAAGAGTGGGAGGTAGGAGACCAAAAGATAGAATGGTCAGTGTTAGAAGCAGAAGAAAAGGCCCGAACTGCAGGAGCAGGACTTGGGGATAAAACTAAGGCATTACCAGGTTTATTAGTACAGGTACTGCCACGTCTATTAACTACGAAAAAGGAAGATTGGGGAACGATTTCAGCCTGTAAGCAGAAGCAAGATGAAGACATTAGTGATTACTATGCCCGATTTGAAAAATGTTTTGGTATAAATAGTGGCATAAAAGCAAGTAGCGAATCATACCCGCATCTGTTTGTAACAAAATTAGTAGAAAATGCCCTGCCCCCAGTAAAGAATAGAGTATTAAAATTCGAGAGTACCTGGCAAGGTAACACTCCATCACAAATGTTACAAATGTTACAGTACCATCACAATAGAATTAGAGAGGAACAAGAACATGAACACAGACGCATGAAAGACACGAAAATGAAAATGCTAGTTTCCCAGACAGTTCCAGCTGAAGGACATAAAAAGGGTATGACACATTCCGATTCAGCAGGACCTGTAAAAGGGACATGCAATTATTGTAAAAAGCCAGGTCATTACGTACACGATTGTCCAGTTTTGAAACATAATATCAGCATAGGTAAAACACAAGAAAGATCACGGCCACTCAGACAAGATCAGAATGAACAAGGAGCTATGCAGCATGCCCAGGCCATGCCAGCCGCACAACAGCCAATACAGTTTGTGCCAGCTGCACCACCGTTGCCTGTTACTGCCACACAGACAACAACACGACAAATGTATCAGACCGCACAGTATGAATATCCTGAGTATCAGCGTTACGCATGAACTAGCCTAGAGAGGGAAGTTGACTTACCCCTTATCGAGATTCCTGTAGATCAAGAAGGACCTTATGTACATAGTGAATTATTAGGTCAAGATAGAAAATTTTTACTCGATACAGGGGCAAGTCGAACAACTATAAAACGTAGTGAAGTTCCAGGGGCACCCCTCTCAGGCTCTCAGAATATTTCCCTTGGTTTTTCAGGAAAACCTATTGTTAATGAAGTGTCACAACCACTGCCACTTACGATAGGACCTCTGACCCGAACTACAGATTTATTGCTTACTAAATCATGTCCAGAAAATCTGTTAGGAATTAAAACCTTGAAAGCTCTAGGAGCCATAATATGTTGTTCTCCGGAAGGTGTAAGGTTGTTTTTACGTGATTTTAAAGGTCACTATGTGTCTAGAGACATGGATCCCCGACTGCAGATTTTACCTACACGTCTATGGGCACAAGGCCCTACTGATGTTGGATGCATGAATATTACACCATATCAAGTCACATTAAAGGCAGGAGTGGTGCTACCACGAATGCGACAATACAAGTTACCACCAGATGCTGTAGTGGCTTTACTACAAATCATTGACGAGCTCATTGCCCAAGGAGTAGTTGTGGAAACAGACTCCAATATATGTAATTCACCGATAATTCCGATTCTTAAACGAACAGATCCAAAGGCCCCGCCAGTATATCGATTGGTTATTGATCTGCGCGAATTAAACAAGTGCATTGTGCCACAATTTCCTGTGGTCCCAGATATCTCGTCATTACTGACAGCCATTGATTCCGAAGCAACATTCTTTACTGTAATTGATCTCAAGAATGCCTTTTTCAGCGTCCCAATAGATCCGGAGAGCCAATATTTGTTCGGATTTAGTTTAAATGGACGTAGCTTTAAATTCTCACGCGCACCTCAAGGATTTACAGAAAGCCCCAGCATCTATAGCCAAGCACTGAAACGAGAACTTGACAGTATCCACATGCCAGTTAACACCGCCTTGCTCCAATATGTCGATGATCTGCTGATCACCGCCCGAAGCGAACCGGAATGTGAAAAAGCATCACTGACAGTTTTACAATTTCTAGCCGAAAAGGGGCACAAGGTGTCCCCTTCTAAGCTGCAATTCTGTGTCCAGCGAGTTGTTTATCTTGGACACTCGCTGTCCAAGGAGGGAAGGCAGCTTACACCAGACCGCATTCAGTTAATAGCTAACATGCCAATACCCAAGACACAAAAGGAGGTGCGGGCTTTCATAGGCCTCACTTCATACTGTAGACAGTGGATCCCGCAATATGCATTTCTAGCAAAACCACTCATCCAGTTAACCACACAGGAGGCAGCCACATCGACTGTTCTCCCTTGGACTCAAGAACATACACAAGCTTTTGAAAGCCTAAAGAAAGCTTTATGCCAAGCACCTGTTTTAGCAACACCATGTTACAGAAAACAGTTTACACTCTTTGTTACAGAACGCGAAGGTACTGCCTTGTCAGTACTTACACAGGAACAAGCAGGAGCACATAAACCATGTGCTTATTTTTCTAGTACATTAGATCCCGTAGCTCAGGCTTTGCCTGCATGCCTGAAATCAGTAGCAGCGACAGCCTTAGCAATCAGACAAAGCGATGCTATAGTGTTAGGACATCCATTGACAGTTCAAGTACCACACGCAGTAGAGGTTCTTGTAAATAGAACGCAAACACAACACTTGACTATAGCGCGACTTACAGGATACGAACTTACATTGTTTCAGCCACACATAGAAATCAGACGCTGTAACACATTGAATCCTGCCACACTTTTGCCAGTAACCGGAACAGACCCACTAGCCCATGACTGTATTGAAGTTATTACTATAACGACAAAACCCAGACAAGACTTGACCGATGTTCCATTGTCCGATCCAGACCTGACGTTGTATGTAGATGGTTCATGTATGAGAACAAGTGCAGGAGAATTAGTGGCCGCTTACGCAGTCACAACAGATACTGAAGTCATTGAAACTAATCGTATTAATACTTTGTCAGCTCAAGCCGCAGAGCTCATCGCTCTGACACAAGCCTGTATTCAAGCCACAAATAAAAAAGTCAACATATACACTGATTCACGTTATGCATTCGGAGTTGTACATGACTTCGGCGTGCTGTGGCGAGAAAGAGGTTATTTAACTTCCCACGGTGCCCACATTCAGCACGGACCCCTCATTCATGCCTTATTAGATGCAATACATCTACCCACTGCAATATCAATTATGAAATGTAAGGCTCATACGAAGGTTACTGATATCATTTCCCAAGGCAATGATCTAGCCGACAGAACAGCTAAACAGACTGCTCAAAGTCAAACCCCCGACATGACAAAGACAATAGTCCCGACACCGACACATTGTATGATAGTTAAAGATCCTACTCTTGACGTGATTGACATACAGACACATGCTACACCAGACGAAATAAAGAAATGGACTGAATTAGGAGGGATCCAAACGGACCAAGGATGGATGATGAAGGAAAAGTCTGTATGGTTCCTTCCTGATTCAATGGTCCAAGTTATAATTAACACTATACATAGTCCAGCACATCTAGGAGAAAAAGCTATGCTAGACAGCATTCAACACATTTGGTTTAATAAACATTTACGAGCAGCAGCCAAACAAAAGGTCCGTACCTGTATGATCTGTTGTCAGTTTAACCCAGGAAAAAGTGTTCCCGTAGAACAGGGTGGATTTCATCCTCCTAATCACCCTTTTGAAGTCCTACAGATGGACTATATCCAGATGGAACGATGTCGAGGATTCAAATACGTTCTCGTAGTCGTCTGCGCTCTGTCCCGTTGGACGGAGGCATACCCGGTTTCAGATTACACTGCCCCGACTACTGCCAAACAGTTGGTTCGAGAATTCTTCCCACGATACGGTTTACCACGTGTTGTTCACTCAGATAACGGCCAGCCGTTCTCATCCGAATTAATGAAACATGTCTCACTTCTGTTAGGATATCAGTGGAAATTCCACTGTGTCCGACACCCCGAGGCAGCAGGTCTCGTAGAAAGACATAACCAGATACTGAAAATCAGATTGTCCAAAATATGCAGAGAGAAAGGTGTCGACTGGGTAGTAGCATTACCAGTTGCACTCTTTTACATGAGAATGGTAGCACACTCTCGAACAGGGCTATCCCCGTATGAGGTGATCTTCGGTAGACCACCAAATATGTGGGGGACGCCTATACCACGAAAAATAACTGATGTTGACTGTAATATGCTGACAGATTACTTGGCTTCCTTGATGTCTGCACTACAATCTTGTCGTTCACAGGTAGCTGCAGCCTTTCCTGACAACACTGAGGTGAAACCCCATGACGTAGTTCCGGGGGATCTCGTCTGTGTGAGGAATTTCGACCGAAAGACTCAGCTGGAGCCCAGGTGGAAAGCACCCAAGTTGGTCCTGCTGACCACAAGGACAGCCGTGAAGATCGAGGGCCGCAAGGGCTGGATTCATTCAAGTCATATCAAGAAATTTCATGGACTATCCTCGGATATAGACATTGTGCCCTGCACTCCCTCTCAGACTGATTCAAAACTTCCTTTGGTTGAAAGGACTGAAACCGAACTTTACAAACTAAAGCTTAGGCCCAACAAGTCGAGCAATTTGATTGTTTAAGTCCTCTCCAAGGTGAAGCGGTTGAATTGTCTCTGACATGTATCCCTTGGACCTGAGTAGAGAAAATACCCGGAAAATGTTGAAACGACAGGCGTATTGTAAATCACTGCGTAGCCACTGCATAGTGACATTATTAATTCTGTTTTTATTAAGTCTTTTAATAATTGTTACAAGTATGTTGTTGCACATATATTACCCTATTTCTAGACATGTTTATAATATTGCTGCTGAACATTCTTTTAGTGACTTACCTCCACATGAATTGTCTTATAGACTTGCGCTGCGCAATAACACTTTCATTAGTATGTTACATCATTCCCATCAGACTAGTAATGCTACTAATTGTTGGGTGTGTGGTCGGCTCCCTCCCTATCAGAATTATGAAGGAGTCCTGCCATTCTTTCCACACCCATTTACACACAATGGCTCCTGTGGAGCATGGTTCAGTTTAATCAATTCCATAGACTCAGACACAGCAGTTTACCAAGATCATTGGGTATGGGGAAACCTGAACCTAGTTTTACTCAAGGTCTGCTACCCCGACAAGGAGGGTCGCCCCAAAAGAACAGGAACTGATCTAGAAAATGAAGTATATGGATTAGGTAATTTTACACCTAATCTCATGATTCTAAATGTCGTATCCGAAATTGAACTAGTCTTACCCACCATGTCAGTATTCCCAGCGAAGGGTGAATTATGTGTAAGAAAAGTTGGTTCCACACATATGGGCCATAGTAAATGCACCACTACAGTAGAATTCAGTGATCAAGGCAAATCTTCATTTAGAGCTTCTCGCCATTCCTACTTTGTATGTGGTCAGACTGCATATATGCGTCTACCTCTAGATTGGGATGGTACCTGCTACATTGCATTCCTTTTGCCACCTGTTTTCCTAGCTCCTCCTGATTATTATAGAAATATTCATTTAGTACACAATAGAGAGCGGAGAGATCTCCCCATTGTCGATTACACTGAGACGGCATGGGACAAGTATGTAGATTTCAATAAAGGCATCTTTCCCTATATAGGTACAGTTACCAATAGTAAGCTGATACGTAGATTAACTAGAACCCTTGAAGCAGTAGTGAATGAAACTATTTCCGCCTTAGGCAATTTAACAGAAGAGCAGTCTGCTATGCGGATTGTTGTGCTTCAAAATCGTCTTGTCCTTGACGTCATCCTGGCTGATAGGGGCGGAGCTTGTAGGGTCATCGGATCAAGCTGCTGCGTATTCATACCAGAAAATTCGCCATCTGTATATAAAGCCATCACTCGCCTTCATAAGATTGTAAGCCAGATACACCAGAACCCAGGCACTTGGACTTGGTCCAGTTGGTTTTGGAATGTGATATCAGCCTGGGGATGGAGAGTTTTATCCTTCCTAGGTATTGGCCTTCTCCTACTATTCAGTTGCTGTCTATGTCTACAATGTGGACCAGCGATCTGTGGTCTGTGTACCACATCGTGTATTCCACCACCAAGATTTCATTCGTCACGGAAGAAGAAAGAAGAACAAATGATGCTATATGAACAGATCAATGGATTAATGAAGATTGATATCTCTTGAAGGGCAAGTAGGGGACAAGGAGGGAATGTGGAAATATGGATTTTTCTGGTCAGTTATGTCCCCTATCTTGGACCCCAACGGTTCTATGTGCGTGTCACAAGTACATGTATGTTCCCTCCAGTTCCAGTTATGAAGACGCAAATACATGTGCGTCCACCGTCAACATGTCCTCTGTCAGATCCGCCATGAACAGGTCGGATATTCCATTCCTAAATATGAAAGGCCACCGGCTTTGTATGGCTCACTTATGCCATTTTACAGTCCAGGCAAGTAGGCCCTGATTCTGTCATCAAAACTCTTTTTGCTTTCTGCCTCTGAAAGCTCCAGTCTGAGCCTGCATCTGTGACCATGAACTTTGTCTCATTCTCTGCGCGGCTCACGAAGCCTGACATCAGCCTATTCTCTGCCAAGAACTATATTTCACCTTCGAGTTATCTGCTTCCCCCTCAGCCGATGCATTCCTGCCTAGTAGATTAAGTAAACATTCTTCCCGTCACCGAGCAAAAGGCCCGGCTTCTCTGCCCTTATGCAAGTAATTCATAGCCCTGTCACCATGGAATATTCCTACCCCCTCGCATTCAGTGTAGACACTTAGACGCTTGTACATGCACGCACAGTCAGTATAGAATAGATTCTGTCCGAGAGTCCTTCTTTTGTGGATAACATAGTTCTTTAAACATAGGATGTTAGATATGATTTGGGATTAGGTTGACTTGACCCCCCAGACTTCTTGTCTCCACATGTAGAGCTAAATGTCAAGTCCCCTTCACCCCCTAGTTACACGTCAATTACACGTCATACTGCTGCGCGCGCATCTAGGCCAAGTATTATCTTATAGATCCACCTATGTATGACATCATAACCAATTATGTTCCTTTTTACTCTTTATTACACCCATTTCTGGTTACGCAGACAAAACGTCATTTTCCTTATCAATTGTTACGCCTACTGCATTCGCTTCATTGTCATGTATGTACTATAAAAGTTACTTCTTGTCAATAATGTATGTACTTCACTTCCTGAACCTCCGGGGTGATGGAACTTGAAGCATCCGATTATAATCGATTATTGGAATAAAGCCCATTCCGAAACTCTAAAATCACGGATTCTGCCTCTCATTTTACTGAGCTATTTTATTATGTTTCTGTATCAAATTCAGTCCCGGTAAAGGAAAATTATTTACCACAAGGTGCTTAGACTATATGCCCGCGGTTGCTGAGCCGGGCTCCTTATGTAGCAGATGTATTGTGGACCTGGGGGCTGCGTTAACTGGGCACCACGGGCGGGCGGTCAGGACGGGGCTGGCCCACGAACTTCCCACGTAGAGTTCCTCGGTGGGCTCTCACCGGTGTAGGGTTGGGCGACAGGCGCTCTGCTAATTGGGGCGGTGGGTAGTTTTGAGCCCACGGAGCAGGGGGCAGGGAGGGGGGGGTCTGTTGGGCAAGGGGTGGCAGGGATGTTGGGGGTTGTTGAGTTTGGTGGGGGGGAGGGGGGAGTGTGAGGGTTGTTAGGTCCCAGACTGCGGGAGTTGAGGGCCCTCGCGGGGTGGGGATCGGGGAGGGGTGGGGAGTTGGGGTTTATTTATGGTCACACGAACTAGGTCATCACTGCGTCAGCCGGAACATTGGGGTGGTGGGACGAGGCACCCTGCGGAGCAAGGGCAATGGATAGCCGCTGGGAGAAGAGCCTAAAAGTCCTAAGCTGGAATGTCAACGGGTTGGGGGACAGGCTTAAGCGCACTATAGTCCTGCAATTCCTCAAACGGCACCAGCCGGACGTGGTGCTGCTGCAAGAGACTCATTTGATGGGTAATGTCTGTCAGGCCCTTAATAGGTATGGCTTCACGCTGGCGGCGCACTCTGGCTTTACATCGGGTTCCCGGGGAGTGGGGATCCTCCTGCGGCGCTCACTGCCCTTCCATATAGACCTTATCAAAACTGATCCGCAGGGCCGCTTCACGGCTGTTTCTGGATGGTGGGAGGGACGTACACTTACCCTGCTTTCTATATACATCCCGCCTGGCCTCCAGGCCCGGGCCTTCGCGGATCTGGGTGCGCTGCTCCTTTCCCTTCCCGGGGGTCAGTTGATGCTGGGTGGGGACTTTAACGCCGTGGTGTCAGGAACCCGAGATAGGCAGCCTCCCCGCGACCTCCCTCGAGGGCAGGGGTGGTTGGCGGAATTTATTGACAACTTCGGACTCACAGACGTTTGGCGACTGCTCCACCCTACAGACACCCACTTTACCTTCTTCTCGGGGTCGCATCACTCTTTCTCAAGACTAGATTATATCCTTACCCTCCTGCACCCTGATATGACAGTCCGGGAGACAGAGCTCCTGCCTAGGGGTATCTCCGACCACTCACCTGTCCGTACACACATCGTATTTGGTACTCACCGGGAGGGAGGTATAGTGCCCGTAAACGCTTGGCAATTGAAACATGAGGACACCAGGAAACATGTGTCCGACTCAATCTCCCAGTACTTTGATGACAATTTGGGCTCCGTAGACTCCCCGGTCACCTTATGGGAGGCATTTAAACCCGTGATTAGAAGGGAGGCGCTCTCTGTCATAGCGGCAAGGCGTCGGGAGCGGCGCCTGCAGGTTACTACGATTGAGGCTGAATTGGAGGTTCTGGAGGGGGAGGCGACTGAGGGTGGGGATCGTGAAGCTAGGCACAAATTGCAGTTGAAGGCGGCGGAATATAGGGCTCTGGTTACCCAGGAGGCTCAGACAGTGGCTCAACACAAGCTAGGCACGATATATGACCAGGGCGATAAAGCCGGGAAATTGATAGCCTGGCTGGAGAAAAAACAACAAGCCAGTAAGGTGGTGCCTGAAATACGCACCGAGTCTGGGACTGTAGTGACAGAACCCCGGGAAATAGTTAGCCAATTCGCGAGACACTTCCAGCGGGTCTATCGGAGCGTGTCGGACCGGCCGGAGGAGGACTCCAGGGTCCTCTTAACTGATATTCGCTTGCCCTCCCTCTCGGAAGAAGATCGTGAAGCTATGGAAAGCCCGATCACCGAGGCCGAACTGCAGCGTGCAATAGGGGAACTTCGCCCTGGAAAGGCTCTCGGACCCAATGGCCTCCCGATAGAGCTCTACAAACTCCGTCCGGACGTCACTAGCAAATACCTGAAACTCATGTTCGATCGAAGCAAGGAGAAGGGGGTCCTGCCCCGCGACCAGCGCATCGCGACTATAGTGGCACTCCCTAAGGAAGGGAGACCCAAAGACTCCTGTGCCTCCTACAATCCAATCTCGCTCCTCAACGCGGAGCCCAAAATACTGGCAAAGACGCTTGCCAACAGGCTCAAGGCAGTGCTTCCTTCGTTGGTCCATCCGGACCAATCAGGCTTCATGCCCCATCGTAACACGGCCCTTAAAATCAGACGGTTGCACGGCGTTCTGGGGCAGCGCCACAGACTGCAGGAAGACGCAGTGGTGGTCTCCCTAGACGCCACAATGGCCTTCGACACCTTAGAGTGGCCATACATGTTTGCAGTCCTGCATAAATTCGGATTTGGACCTCAATTTATAGCCTGGGTGCGTCTCTTATACACCGAACCCCTAGCGCAGGTACTGGTTAACAACAAATTGTCTGAGGTGTTCCCGCTTGCAAGAGGGACTAGGCAGGGCTGCCCCCTCTCTCCTCTTCTCTTTGCCCTCTCCCTTGAGCCGCTCGCGGCCTGGATAAGGCAGGACGTAGATCTCAGGGGTATAGCGTGGACGGAGGGGTGGGAGGACAGAATATCCCTCTACGCCGACGACATTCTCTTATACCTTTGCAGGCCGCGCAGGTCACTCATTGTGGCACTCGACATATTTGCGAGTTTCGGGCGTAATTCTGGCTTCCGGATCAATTGGGCCAAATCACATCTTTACGTCTTGCGGGGCGACCCCCCGAGGCTCCCTGACGCGTGCCCTATCAGGGTGGCGGACGACGGTTTCCGGTACTTGGGAATATTCATCACGACAGACAAGACCCTGTTGTACGAGCGCAACCTCAAGCCACTGTTGGTTCGGCTGCAGAGGGAGGCCAAGGCCTGGCAGCGCCTGCCACTGTCTTTGTTGGGTCGGGCAGCCTTATTCAAGATGCTGGGGTTGCCACGGTTCCTTTATGCGCTACAAAACTATCCCGACTTAGTCCCCAACACCTACTTTGCGGCGATAGAGGCAGCGCTGCGGGACCTCCTATGGGCGGGGTCGCCCCGAATCTCGTTGACTAAACTCACGTTGGGGTGGTACGACGGCGGTATAGCCCTCCCCGACATTCGTAAATATTACTGGGCGGCCCATCTCACAGCGATCAATCACGGGACATACGGCAACGGGAACGACCCTGCTTTCGGTATGGATAGGTGGCTGCTTCCCGGCGGGAACTATGAGAGAGCACTCTACTCCAAACGAGGTACACATAACCTCACGGGTCCTACCCTTCATTCGGTACAAGTCTGGCGCATGGCCCAGAGGAAGCTCGGATGGGCGGGAGTCCTAACGCTAGCCACGCCACTCTGGGCGTCTGAACAACTGGGCAATCTTGGACACACAAAGGGCTTCCGCAACTGGGACTTGATCGGCATCTCCCAAATCAGAGACATCTGGGGCCCCACGGGGATCCGCACGTTCGCCCAACTGCAGGACACATATGAGCTGGCACACACTGAATACTTTAGATACCTGCAGGTGCGGCACTCCTTACAGGCCAATATTCCACCGGAAACTAAGCCGCCGCAAGCCTCCCCGTTGGAAGATAGGTTACTGGATGGGTATCTCCCAGAACACGCCATCTCCCTCACATACAAAAAACTAATTAACAACCCCCCTGATCTGCTGCTGCCCCTTAGAGACAAGTGGGTCGCTGACGGGCTTGAGATAGACGACGAGGAATGGCTCTATGCGTTAGCCTCCCCTAGGGAGGTCGCGATATCTGCCCGGCTGCGCCTGATCCAACTCAAGCTGTTACACAGAATCTATTTCTCCTGTACTAGGTTACACAACATGGGTAGGGCAGACACAGTTCTTTGTAGGAGGGGATGTGGGGGTACGGGTACCTTCTTCCACGTGTTGTGGGACTGCCCCCAGATTCAACGTTATTGGAGAAGAGTGGTACAGTGTATGGAGGAGGTATGGGAGGTGGAAATTCGCCCGGAGGCCAAGAGGTGTCTCCTTAACATATGGGAGCCAACGGACCTGCCACCGAAGGGAAGGCTCTGGGTGACGCTTGGTCAAATGGTGGCTAAAAGGAACATTGCCAGACTCTGGGGAAGCCCTACTCCACCAAAACTCTCGGACTGGCACGGCGACATGGACTGGTGTATGCTGCGAGAAAAGACTGTATATATGGCAAGAGGGTGCCCCAGGAAATGGGGGAAGTATGGTCCAAATGGAATGACTTTAGGGGTGGCATTTGCGAGCCGCCTGCCGTCGAGCAGGATGACGCAGGGGCTATATAGGACTCCCACGATTTAGTGGCTCCTGGGGCTGAACGTGGGTGCCGCGGTCGCCCATGGGTACGGAGTGTTTCTACGGTTCGAGTGGTGACTGGTTTTAGGGAGTTTGGGGGGGAGGGGGGGGGATTAGTTGATCGTTAGGCGCCGGCGCCATTGGGGGTTCTCCGCTTGTTTATGGCTGTACATAGAGAAAATGAGGCCTGCATTATCCTTCTCGAACTGGTGATACGAATGCACCTTCTAGCGCCGCCGTACCCCCGGGTTGACGGCAATGGGCTGTGTTAGATAAGACAAAGTGCATGTATGCAAATATGCGGCCGGCCCGAGGGATTGTAGGCCAAAGCTGTGTATTGGTAAACATAACAATAAAGGTCTTTTTCTATAAAAAAAAAAAAAAAAAAAAAAAAACAATGACATTGAAATGTGCTGTAGCAACTTTCGATAAAACATCCGCGCTATCTGCGCTCAAATAGTGATAACTGGAAGATGTTCCCATTGGACTTCGCTATGGGGCAAGACACACACAGCATGCGTGTGAGTAGTACCGTCTTACTCACTCCTCGGTCTGACTTACTGCTGAATTTCCAGGCGTGAGGCATACTTATCCAAAGAAAAATGTTGTGACCCCACAACCCCAGCTACTATGGGTTTACTCATGGTATAGGAAGTCCCCAGGCTTGAAGTGGTGCCCGCAGGCGCCGCCCATCTTCCTGTCGGCCATTGTGCAGGTACGTTGAGCCTCGCCCCTGCTTCCTTTAACCTCAGTGTCTGACACAACTTCCTCCTCAATCACTAGTGCTTTTATAGCAGTAAGACGTTCACTACTAGCATCTAAGCGATGCACTCTCTGGGTCAACGATCGATAAAGTCAGTGGTACTCATGTCATTGATATCAGAAGGGTAAATTGCGCAGTCGGCCCTGCTGGGATTGTATCCTTCCACATTGATTGCACCCAGACCTTTGCTGTGGGCACGTAAGTGACTGGCCTACTTGCCACTACGAACCGTCCTGTACTGATCCTATAAACATCACTTCGCCCCCTTTTACTTTGCCTCCTCTTGGGGTAAATATGCATGTTCTCGTCATAGCCTTTGTTCCCTCCCTCCTTTCTAAGCTCGTACCTACCCTCGATCCCTCAGTTAACCACTTTTCAGTGCATGCTTTTGAAACAAGCATTTGCAATGCAATAGGTCCGATTGCATTGTAAATGCTTAAGTTTAAAGCTGAGCACGGCGCCGCTTCACGGACACCGCGCTCGGTTTCTTTATATATTTCTTAACATTAACACTGGGCGCGGTGTCCTTGAAGCGGGCGCTGCGCTCAGTGTTAAAGTTAAGAAATATATAAATAATCCGAGTGCGGTGTCCGTGAAGCGGCGCCGCGCTCAGTTTCAACGTTAAATTAAAAACAAAAACACTAACAGAGCACGGTGCACTCTCATTAGTACCGCACTGAAAATGAAAACAAAAGAGTGCTTACTGAGTAATAAAAGAGGATGTGTAACTCCACCAGTAAACGATCCAATCCCGGGGGGCGGGGCCAAAAGGGGACAGGCTGGCAACCAGGATTGATTGAAATGCCTCCGGTGCAATCATTGCACTGCCTTTAGCATAATTTGTGACGCCAAATGACGCGCACAAATGAAACCTGCAGGCGAAGCTGAGACACGGCTTCGGAATCCGTATTGATTCCAAGAATCTCTTGCATGGCGAGAGCAGCGCATGTGCTGCTTTCGCCAGGCCAAGACCTAAAAAAGGAAACGTGTTTTTTACACCATTTCATTAAACACACAGCACACCTTCAGGCTTTCAATTAAACCAAAAATCAAGGCAAAGCCTCACAAAGGGAAACACTTTCTGCATATAGGAGGGGAGGTAATTTTTCAGTCCGATTCCCTCAACCGCAGAAGTATAATTTTAACAGTTCCTCAGTGTTTTAGAATGCAAACGCGTTTCAAAGCACAGGCTTAGAGTACTGTGCCTATCATCAGGGCTTCTTATTCATGGATATTTCACGAAAATCTGCAAAATAAATGATGCAAAAAAACGGGTGTAAGAAAGTGTGACTAAACATGGCTTTAAAAAACACAGCTGTCCTGCATTCCAACAGGATCGGGGCACTTACTGGACAAAGAGTTACCTGATAAAACTTGGTTGCAATCGTTTTCGTCATGGCAACAAAGTCGCGAGTATGTGTCTACTTTAGATACGGACAATGGGGCCTGGTGATTAAACTAAAGTTGAACGTCGTCGCATGTTTTGCTGTAACGATACCAAACGCAGAACGCCAATGGTTATTTGTGGCCACTCACGTTGCATCTAAACTGTCTATTAAGACTTTAACAAAAATAAACGTGTACCTTTGCAAGCACGGATGAGTCGCGCGACTCGCGGGTCTCAATTCGAACATGTCCCAAATTCCTAGAAGAGTGATTTCAGTCACCAAATAGAATTAAACTGAATTAAACCAGACCGCTAACTGCAGCACGAATGGATGATACTTGATTTTACAAGACTTAATTCAAAAGACTTGATTGAATCACTCCACCATCATTTGACCGGCATGTTGGAAAGGTGGGGGCATTTCTCGTCAGAACATATAATGCGCGTCAAGCTGCACTTGGCTTCATGGGAAATGTAGTTAAACACAATCAGCCAATGGTAATACAAGCTGGGGGAGAATATTCTGTTTCCACAACAGGTGCATTCTGGAACTTGTAGTTTAAAGAGTGAAAGGTTATGTTCTAGACAATTCTGTCATTCCGTTTAGGCCTGTAACTGCACTATTATATTTAAAAATAAGATAGGCCTTGATTAGGGCAATGTCAATATCCATCAATCGTTTTGTGGTATTCAGCGCAAACAACACTGTCCACTTTAAATCCTTTTCACTACGTGATTTTTCAATAAAGTGTTCAACCATAGGTGCTGTCAATACTTTTTTTTTTTGTTATTCTAGAACGATGTTGTGTAATACGTTGGTTAATCTGCTGATTTGTCTTGCTGATGTATAACTTAAGACAAGGACATAGAACAAAGCACGTCTTTGGTTTTGCAATTTGAGAATTCTGAATGACGTCATCTGATGGTATTGTGTACAAATTCCGAACCTTCCATTGTAAAGTCACACACCAAGCAGTTTCCACATTTATGGTGGCCCGTGACAGGTTTAAGTTGCCATTGTGATCGAAGATTGCCTTTGGATTGTGAGGGAAAAATATACGCCCTTACAATTTGTTGGCCAATACTCTGATTTTTCTTCATAGCGAACAAAGGCTTCAGAAAAGGACATTCCAAGTTTTCTAACAAATGCCAGTTCTTTAGTACAATTTGCTTGAATTTATTAATATCTGGGCCAAACATTGTGACGCACACCAATCTTTCCAGTGGTGGTTTCTCCCTCTTACTAAGGAGTTCTTCGCGGGGTGTGTACCAAGCTCTTTTTATTGTGTGTTTTAGCAATTTCTTTGGGTAACCCCTCATGATCATTTGTTCACGAAAAATGCACGTATGTTGTTCATATTCAATTTTCCTTGAACAATTCCGTCTGATCCGCAGCGGCTGACCATATGGAAGGTTTTCTTTCAAACTTCTGGGGTGAGCACTCTTATGGTGAACAATGGTGTTTTTATCAGTGGGTTTGCGGTGCAGTGAGGTAGTCAACCTATTCTCTTGTGGGAAAACCTCCACATCCAGGAATGTCAAACAGGTCTTACTTGAGTCTAAGCTGAATTTTTATATCTTCGTGGCGATTGTTCAACCAACCATGGAAAATTTCCAATTCTTCCTTGGAGCCATGACATAGACACCAAACGTCATCTATATAAAGTAGCCATTGTTGGATTTTCTCTTTGAAGGGATTGTTGTTAAAAATTTATTTTTCTTCATACTTGCCCATGAAGAGAACCGAAGGCAGTCCCTTTCACCTGAATAAAAAATGAATTTTCAAACTTAAAATAGTTTTTTCAAAGCGCAACCTCTGCTAGTTGGACAATAAATGTAGTAGTCACCCTGTGCGGACGTGGTCTATCTTTCAAATATGCCTCAGTCACTTGTAGTGCCTCGTCTTGGGGTATCTGCATGTACAACAAGGTTACATCGAATGAAACCATCCATTGTGTTTGATCATCAAACTCTTGGCCTTCCACTTTGGTGATAAAATCCGTGGCATCTCTTAGGTAGGATGGCACTTCAGTCAGAAAAGGCTTCAAGAAAAAAATCAACATATTTTGAGATGGGCTCTCTTTAGAATGTTAGCACCACCCACACGCTAGACCAATGCTTACCATATATGGAACAGATGTAACAAAGAATGAAAGTAAAGGTTAGGAGGAAAACAAGTGAAAAAAGCAAGATGACAGCTAGACATGTAAAGACCACTTACACTCCATGCATTAGGACTAAAGTGGCATTGTACTGCCCTTCATTTACCATCGATAAAGTTATAAGTAAACCATAGGTTATATTGATGCTAAATGTGCCACACACACCATAGGCATCTCAATTCTCCTGTGTTGTAGTTCCCACTAATCTGTAGGACCTGCGCATTTGTTGGAAAACATAAACTTTGGGAGAGGTGCCTAGACTGATTCCGAGCACCCCTGCAAGATATGTTGGCCTAGTGACCGCTTGATCTCAGTGCCACCATTAGCCCCCATAATGTTGCCAGGGAGCAAATAATATCTGGAAAACACTGAACATGACAGCCCTGACCCCTCAGGGATCGTGGAAACACATCCGAACCTTTCGCCCAGTCACTCATGCTTACTTGTGCTCAGCAAAATATACAGAGAATACACAGTGGAACGTTTTCAATATATTTACTGAACCAACGTTATTCTTGTATAGAATAAAAGTTCTGCAATAATCAATAGACAAAAGTAGATGAAAGTGATCACAAACACCAAAAGAGTAAATAGTAGATACAGTTATACCATGGTGCTGAAACAGTGTATATATGTAGGCATATAAACAAGGTAATTATCAGGTGTACTCCTACTATACAAACCATACTCTGATTGTGCCCAGAGTATGTGTAGGTGTGAAGCCAAGAATCCCCACAAGGGATGATCCAATCCCATTACCTGGTAGGAGAAAATGTAGAATCCCCTCTTGGTCACGAATAGGGCACCCCCCACAAGATGTCAGACCGCTGCGTGGTGAAGTTTCAGCATGCAGGGACCCTCGGTGTCAGCTGAAGTGCCTCCTCTGCTAATCTTTTGGGATGCTCATTATTTATAATAGAAAGCAACCTTGTTATGTATATATTTTTGGATATGTAGATAGCCTTGTCACCCCGTGGATGAAGATAGAATGACATTTGTATATTAGTGTGTAAAGAGGCCTTGTATATGTTGTTCGAGGCATCATGATAATGTTATGCGAAGCTAGATGTGTAAACAAAGTAGTTTCAGAGAAACGAATCCAACAATGTCGCACACGCAAATATGTGCAAAAGGTCACAGCAGAAATGTTATTGTGCAAAATTATGACAAGTAAGGAAATGTGCAGCTTTGCGACTTGGGCCTAACCCGGGCACATAACACCCACTCCTCATACTAAGGGTAGATATATAAAGGCTATCTAAAAGCCAGCAGGCCATAATTAAATTAAACAGGTTTAAAACCACTTTTAAAATCATCTAAAAGAAAACTTCCCTTTAAAATATTCATAAAAGCCTTTAAAAATCATTATACTATTTGAAATCCCAAGCACTCAGAAAGCCATGGTGCCTAGGAAAAAAAAGTAAAACAAGAAAAGAAAAAAAGTTTTGAGTAAATTTTGTTTAAAAACAGATCAAATCGTTCCCACTACACAGAAAAGTCAATTCTTTACGTATTCCGAGTGGTAGTCCCAACTTTGCTGTTGCCCACAGGTGCAGACAACATTCCCAGGGGCGCACCTCAAAGCATGTTTATGGAGCAAAGGTGATTCCATCACGTTCCCAAAGCAGCTGTTGAGGGAGGGACTGCATCCTGTAAGTATCATAGAGGCGGTTAGGGGAGCCAAAGCATCCCAGGGTGGCTCAAAGAATGCATTCATCAGCAATGGAATCTGCTGGGGACAACAATACCCATGGGCCTTTAAGGAGTCCATCAGTACTTCAATGTCCAGTGGCGCCACCGATTGTGATCCAAGGCATAGATCCAATTTGCATTCATGGCTGCAAAGCAGGCAGCGGAATACAGGTTATACGCAGTGAAGCCAAACAGGCCTGAAGGGCAAGAGCCAGTGCTCATTCAGTTCTCAAAGCCGAGGAATGCCGAAGCAGTGTGTCATGTGCTCACAACATCCCAGCACTAGCAATGCTGTCTCCATTGTGGGTTGAACTGGGACGTCCATAGCGGAGCAGAAAAATTAAAATCAGGATTCTCTCCACATGTAGCAGGGGAAACCTCCAAAAACACTTCCCAACACAGAGTGTATGAAAGATGGTATAACGGTGCTAACCAGTCCAGAGCCAATATATTTTAAAAAGTGCACTATCCCCTTCGTATCAGACATAATAAAGATACGATGGACCAGCTACCCAAAATTCAGCGGGAAATGTGTGTAAAGTAGCATCTGTATCTCGGACGAGGACCTTGCAACCTGGAGATCAAACGTCTCTCTGGCTGATGTTAAGGCCACATCTTTGTGAAAAAGTATGGCTTTCAGTTTGCTCAGAGAATCAAAGCGTACGTTGGAAACATTTATTGAAAGCCCTAGTGTTGCCTTCCTAACTGGTCAGGCAGGTGGAAGCAGTACTTGTGACTATGGAATTAATCGTTACAAGATAAGCAATGCCCGGTTCCATTACACAGCATCCTTGATCATTCAGCATCAAATAGCTCCCATTTGAGATCAACTGGAACACCGGATGTATCACGCCCGCAGACGGAGAACACTTCAGATAACAGGACAAGTTTGCAACTGAAGCACTGCATGCCCCATGAAGAGAAATGTCCTTGCAGACTAAGGACCCACTTAAAGGATCCTCGCAGTAGAAACCACTAAGGAAAACGTCCATGTCCCCATTCCTGCATCTAAACCTGAATGGCAATTCTCAGTAGTCCTGCACATAACCTTCCCCTAGCACTTCATATCTGCCTACTTGTTGGCACTGTAGACAATATTGATATTGGAAAGTTGTGACTGGTAGGGTGATATAACCATGGATTATCCAGTCTGTGGATGGTGTCTCAGCCACGGTGAAAAGTAATTGGTCCAATTTTCAATGTGCAACATGGTATATATCCCATCTCTTTGTGCCATTACTATCTGTCTTTCCGTTAGATCACATCCCGAAAACAGACTCGTACTATTGATGTAACGCCATGGCACGGGGCCAGAACGTAATGTATGTAACGTCCAGCTTAACAATAAAATGAACCGTAGTTGTGATTGCCCATGCTGTAAGATAGACATATCTTGTTGTACCATGTCAATTGCAGAAGATACTATGTTGCCCAGAGAATACATTCTGGATGTTAATGTGGGCATACCGTTGTCAACCACAGCCAAAGCCTTTTTTAAATTAACCCTATCAGCCTCGCGTAGTCTCTCAGCAGCTTCCGGTTGAGAAACTTTCCACAGCTCATATTGCAGACAAGAAGCGCTTTTGACGTGGATTCCAGGGACCTAACAAAAAATCCCTGAGATCCATGTCATGAGAATGAAGGGACAAGTGTTTCTTCACCCGAGAAAATGTTGAAGTTTTGAGCCAATCAAGGCATAACTTCCCAACACTATATGATGTCACCACTCCCTAGTGTTCTTACTGTACATATCGCAGATCAGAACGATTTATTCTAAACCCTTCAGTGTTTCCAAGGAATCTAGACTGAAACCCATTTGTGTCCACAGGCCAAACCAACTATCTCTTTCTATTGGGGGTCTGATGAATTTTAAGAGCAAGGGTAAGGTTGCCGATTCTAAAAAACGTGAGAATGTGGGAATATGTGGTGTTTTCAAATCCTTCATTTTGGCGATTCCTGGACAGGAAGTTTTTTGCACTGTTTTTGTTCAGGAAAATCATTTGATATGGTATGAGACATTCTCTGACCAAGGCCTCTGTTCCCTGAACCTGCCAATCTTTTGTACCCCCAGACAGATTTTGTGTTTATGGAGTCTTTCCAAAAGTCAAAACCCTGTACAGACAGTTGGGAAATAAAGGAAGCAGAGTATATCAGCTTGGTGTTTGTTATTTATCTTTGAGTGTGTAGGTGCAAGCCTATAGTAGTAAGAGGCTGGGTCTGATGTGTCAAAACCAGGAAAAGTAGCAAACATTTGTGCAAATGTTTTTGAACTACCTGTCTGCTGGTGGTCAGTGTTTTAATTGAGTATAATTATAAACAATCCGTGGGATACTTGCTTTGTGTAAGAAGTGGTGACCATAATGTTGATAGCAAACCATGTCGCCAAAATTAGATGTACCATCATGCAATTCCTCATTAGAAAATGCAGGAGATTGCTCTAGATCTGCAAGCAAATTGTATCAGGTTCAATGTCCTAATCATCAGAGAAAGTACTAGAGGTGATGATATAATTTAAGGAAATTTTAAACAAATATGGTATGTGTAAGAGTTCAGTAGGACCATACACATAATATGATACCCTGTACCAAACTATTCCTTCCAGAACTGGAACTGCTGTAATGTTTACCAGGGACAGGTCCGTAGTTCACCGTGCGATGATTCATGTGGTTTCAGTACCAAGTTCACAAGTTGTACTGCAGAGCATTCTGGGAGATAGTGCCCATTCAGAAGTAGGAAAAAGACAGTCACCAACCTAGAGTACCAGGAATAGTAATTCAATTGTATTCCAGAGATGTAACCAAGGAGTAACAATGTATATCTTTTTCAGCCAAAGATAGAGTGCATACACGCATACCTTGAAAGGGAGAGGTAATGGTATCTCAGGTTCATTGAATCCGATGAGAAGTCGTCGTAATGTACAAAGTATCCATACGCCGCCCGGTCTATTTTTGGCAGCTCAGCAGGATTTGTAGAACTGGGAGATGACTCGATCTGCGGCATAGTCACGTAGACATCGTCAATTTTCTGAATTGAGATTTGGGTTTCTGTACTCATTGACTACACAGTTGTAGTTGTTTCAACAGGAATAAGTAATACTTCATTGTTGTTTACAGTTTCTCTCTGGAGAGGGGAATCATCTGTTTTTATTAAAGCTTCCATTTGAACTTCCTGAATGGTAGCAAGAGGAGTATGGTGGCTCCCCAGGAGCCCATGTTGCCAACTATTTAGTATCGGCCACATAGTGTGGTTTGATCAGATCAATGGAGACAAACCTTTTGTCTTTGTGACCGGCAAGGGACAGAAGAAGTACAGTTCTGGTACCTTCGACAGCCAGGACAGCTACAGGCGCTCTGTAAGATGGCCCAAATTCTGTCTGGTCCACTATTTTTTCCCTGACCAAGTCCCCAATCTTCGGGACCCAGCGGTACTTGCCGGTACAACCCTTACTTCTCCAGTGGCGGTGCATTTTACTTGGACGTTGCTTTGTGCGCCCCAAAATTCATTGCGTTCCTGTAAAACAGCTATACGTTCATTGATGTCAAATGGTGTTTCCACCACCACTGTGCTGACATTATCAAGGTCTGGTACCCACATTCTCACACCAAACAGGATTTCATATGGAGTACCACCACCTAAGGATTTTTTGGCATGTTATTGAGTGCCCTCTGGACCCCATATAGGTGATTGACCCAACTGCGACCCGAGCCTAATACACTTGCTGTTAAGGACTGCTTTAAGTCATGGTTTTTCCTCTCAACTATCGAATTTCCCTCTGGATGATAGGGGGAGGAGTACCGAAAGGCCACACACAAACTTCCCATGGCGTCTTTGTAATCCCGAGAGCTAAGTGCCGGGCCCTGGTCGGAATGTAGTGTGCCAACTGGGTATGTCCCAATGAAGACTCGCAAATTATTTATAACAGTTTGAGTGTCAGCCAAGCGCTGTAGTCAAACCCACAGGAATCTGGAGCATGAGTCCACTGCCAACAAGATGTGCTGGTAAGCCCCGTCTGAGTCTAAGGGGCCGCAGTGATCCAAATAAACAACCGCTAGAGGCTTGTCTGAAACGAATAGAGGTGTCTGTGGAGGGCTGCAATGGTTGAGCCTTTACATCTGCTGGTAAATGTCACATTTAAGGATGAAGTCCTTGGTATGTTTTGTTAGATCTGGCCACCAATAGCGCTGCTTCAATAATAAACTGGTAGCAGTAACCCCTGTGGGTGCTTTACCAAGACCCTCATGTGCAGCTAGTATTAAACCCAATCTGCGATCAGTGTTTGGTATAACTCTATCCCCCACTCCAATCTGCGCATACAGTATATTTTGTGCATCTAACTTGTAGGAGTACTTGAGTGGAAAGCCTTACGGTAGGTGGGTGTTGTTGTGAGCCGCATTGATAGCCACCATGATGTCTAATTTCATACTAGAACGAGTGATTGTAGCAACTGCAGCTGTGCGGACTGTTGCCTTGGTGGCTTCATTAGTCCTGGAATTCCCTTCAACCTGAACGCCAACACGTTGATGAGTCAATGTGTGGATAACATGAGCCCGTGGTAAGCATTCTTTCAGCTTTGCCACCTTTTCCCAAAGCTGATTGTGCTTGATTGTGCAACCCTTAGAATCTCGAAAGCCATTCTGGACCTAATAGAGAAGATATTCATTGTAGGACTGGACACAATAATATGAATCACACACTACAAGTGTGGAGAATCCATACTTTGTAGTGCCAGAATTAGGGCTATGAGTTCTGCCAGCTGCGCTGTACAGTCCACTAGAGACTGCATGTGTGTTTTTTCAGGACGGAATTTTCCATTATGCATGCACCCCTTTACGATTGCGCACGCTGAGGAATATTGGTGTCTTGTCCCTATGGCAGGCTGAGCAGATCCATCAGTATAGATGATGTAATAATATCAATCTAGAGGCATTATTTCCTTCGGCAGAGGATATTCTTGTTCGTACTGCAGGAATGCTTGTGTTTGTAATGTAGAATCGAATCTGTAATCTACATGTGTTACAGTGAGAGAGTTAGCCCATTGAATCCATCGTGGATGTAAGGTTTTGGCATTTGTAACACTTGCTTTAGTAACGGCCTGTAAGGTCGCTACTGGGGTACCGACAATTAATTGCTTACCCTGAGCTAGTGCTCTCTCTCTCACTACAGCAGTCTGTACCACTGTGAGAATTTTCTCAGTGATTGCAAAAGCACTTCAGCACAAATTTGATTTGTATGCAATGGGTACTGTATAACCTTCATTGAAAGTGATATAAGTATACCTGGTGGGTCCATCGACTACATGGATCACCAGGTTAGTTGTGTGTTTTGAAGCTATCATGTCAGCTTGTACAGAACATAAAATGTTTGTATGTTCCTGTGTCCAATGGTTGATTGAAAAATCAGGTCGGTCTGATTAAATCGTAGAATTGTTTTATTCATTTTTGGTAATCCAAAATGTATGTTCTGCCAAAATATAGAAATCCTAAAATGGATTGTAGTCTTTTCAGAGTTGTTGGGGGTTAGAGCAGTGCACATTTTTTTTTTACAAATGTGCTTCTAGGCTTTTGCCTTCACTTGACAATTCATATCCCAAAAACAGGACATTGAGGCTGGCAATTTTTGATTTTTTTAAATTAAATTTCTAACGGAGGTGAACAAATATAAGAATTATGTAGTTTACTCTAGCCAAGTGTTCCATTAACTCATCGTCCATCAGATAAATATTGTCTACACCGGACAATGCCTCCTCATCAAGATTTTGAAGTAACTCTGTTACCCTGGCTGAGAATTGTCCGGTTTCATTACAGTAAACAAAGGATTATTCATGGACAAGGTGCAATTCTCTATGATAGCCTAGTATTCAAGTTGTTCTAGAATTTCCCTAACTTGTTTTTTAGCATCATGTTTTATTTGGTAATGTCTCTGGGGAGGAGTGCGACAAGTTGGCCTGGTATATGCTGTCCACTACTTATAGTGGGCACCTTGCACCAGTCCAAACGACCCTTATTGATAATTAGGTTAAAGACAACCTTTATTGAAAGCTATCCTAGTGGTAGCTATGGAGAGCAGCCTTCAGGCTAAGTCTCGAAGGAATGTAAAGCAGCTTGGTTTACCAGATTATAACCTCCTGAATGACCAAATGAAAGGAGAACCACACAAGGTATATATAAAATATATGTATTTATTTCTAAACACTCTCTACTAACCTCTTTATGAGATTAGAGAACAAGGCAGACAATATTAATACACTAGAACGACAGTAAATAGCACAATACACAGTGGGCCCCAGGGGGAGACCAAACCATATATTAAGAAAGTGGCATAACAACCACGACTTGACTAGACACAGTGCCTAGGGCACTAGGAATCGCTGGGACCCCAAACAACCACCCAAGGTTGACACAGGGGACCCACGGCGGACGCGTGCATTGTGAGAACACAGCCGCGAGCTCCGTACAATCCTATGGGAAGTCGCAGTTGGAATTTTAAAGATTAAGGACACTTAGGAGAGGACTTTGAGCAAACCCTTTCAAACTTAGAAGGTTCTAAGGCCAGCACCCATGTGAGCACCGAAGTACTTGTGTTACCTAACCCAGGCAAGCCGGGTGCATAGGTGTCAAATGGTGTCGGGAATCTTCGTTGTTTTCAATGGAGTGATGCTGCAAAGTGCTGCTGCCGGGAAGATGAGAAGTGTCCGGTGTGATCCAAACCTGGATCAGAGCTGAGAAGAACCTCAAAGCAGAGGGGACAGAGTCTGGGTCACTTCAGGGTGACCAGGGGCACGATAGACGAATGCCCATCGATGTCGGGTGTTTCAGGTGAGATGAGGTGAAGCTTGACTCTGCAGCCACGGGGACCAGGAGATGTCGACGACAACCAATGTCCGCAGGCGAGCTGTCCCACGAAGGATGTCAAGTGCTGGGGGGTCAGTGTCCGGATTGGAGGCCAACAATCCGTGGCAACTGCAACCCACGCGGTCAGAGAAAAGATGCTTCGGTGTGGACCAGCAAAGGTCCAAGCGATGGAGAGTCAGGGCACATCTGCAGCAACCAGGAAAGCCCACTGAAAGTTAAAGTTCCCTTCTCAGGGACCCACAGGTCGACGGACCACGGATCGCGAAGGGACCTCGAGAGGAATTCCAAAATACCAGCCCATGGAACATTCGTGGAGTGTAGGCCGGTAATCTTCAGTAGAATCACTGCTCGGGGTCTGGACTACAAGTAGCCCAAAGCACAGCCTCAGGGATTGCCAAAAAGCATATGCTGCTGCAAATGTGCACTGTGTCCAGGGGTACGGGTTGCACGGTCCCCACGAGGGCTGCGGTTGTCAGGTTTGCTGAGAGCACAAGTCAACCTCGGGGAAGCTTGGGAACCCACCTCCTGTGTTGCAATATCTTCTGAGTCCTGCAGGAGCTATGTAGATGCAAACCGGTCAGATGTGTTTCAGGTGCCTGCCTTGCAGGGGAGAAACTCCTTTACTCCAAGGGAGATTCTTCGGTCATCCAACGTAGTGTAGATAGTTGAAGTACTTGGTTTCTGTATCAGAGTTTCGTCCAGGTAAATCTAAAGCCCTTTAGCGAGGGGTTCCTACTTTATACCCAAGGAAGGGGTGGGACAAACTCTGGGGCCCCACCTATGGGAGGGTCAGAACAGAGGGGTGGCTACACCCATGTTCAGTTTCATGCCAGAGCAGGGGCTGATAGCCTCTGCAACCGGTTTTGCAGACATCAAAGCACTCTAGGAGTGCACCCACCCATCCCCAATACACTAAAGCCTGTCTGGGAGGTGGTCACACCTCCGTGTGACAGGAAACCTATTGTCCAGCCTTCCCCTGCCGGAGTTTCGTCCAGCAGCAGGAGAGCAGACTCGTGTCTGTGGCTGGCAGCATCCATTTTGTGATGCCAGGGTCTGTGAAGCTGGTACCGGTGTACCAGTGCTGTCATATTTCTCCCTCTAGTAAGGTGGAATCATACCTCCCACACCAGTTAATGGTACTGGTTACAAGGTGTTTGACACCAAACACAACATGTTTCCATGCAGGCGTTTTAAAGTTAGCATTTACCACGAGGTTATAATGCACTTAAGTAGGTTGGCTGCATCACAAACAACCCCGGAATATAGGTTCCGAAAGGTGCAGAGGGGCTCTGCTCATGCATGGGCACCCTCTCACATAAAACCCAGCACCCTGCCTTCAGGATTGATAAGGCCTGCCATGGGGGTGACTGATAGGTGTATATGTGCAGTGATATGGAAAGATATAGCGATACCTATATCTAAGTAAGGGGTGCATGCACCACCTTACACAGGCTGCTGTAGCAGACCTGTTGTGTCATTTTGAATGGTCTTCCAAGGGTTGCATAATACATGCTGCAGCCCCTGAGAGGCCTCTGGGGTATCTATGCCCTGGGTATATAGTATACCATATACTAGGGATTTATAAGGGTACCCCAGAATCTAATCTGGAGTGTACCTAAAGTACATGAACAACCAATTTAGGGAGAAAGCAGATAGACTGGGGTCCTGATTAGCAGGATCCCAGTCAAACTAAGTCGAAAACCAGCAAAACACCAGGCAAAAAGTGGGGGTAACCATGCAGTCAGATTCCACCTTCCTACATAGAGGACGTGATATTACTTAGATCTCATGATGAGGTGATTCATCATCCCACCCAACATGACTGCAGTGAAGTACAAGAGCTGGCTCTAATGCTCACTCCTTGGCATAGGAATGTTTAATTGATTCTGGAACGAGGTCAGAGAAAGCAGGTAAAGGTACTGTTTCTCCCATTAGGCACTCCATCACGAAATCAGGTGGCCAAAAGAATATCGTAACCATATGTCAAGTTCTCCCAAAAGAGAACCTTGATGTTTCTGGGTATGTGCCCGTCCAATTCCGCCAGATCTTTCTGCGCCTTATCAATTCTAGATTCATATTCTCCTAGTTCTTTTTTCCCTTTTCTTTTATGCGCTGCATAGCTTATTATTCTTCAACAAATATATGCCTTGAAAGTATCCCATACAATGTGCGCAAGGGCAGAGGTTTCATTTATCTCAAAGAAGTCTACTGTATCCTTCTTTAAAGCCTTTACAACCTCTTGAGTGCCTAAGAGACTTCTGTCTAGGGTCCACCTAGGCTCCAATTGGTGGCTCTCAACATATATTGTTAATTTTCCAGCCACAGGATCCGAAAGATGTTCTGGTTGATGAATAACTGTCGGAATATGCTTGCCTTATTTTGACCAGGAAGAATTCCATCCCGGAGGTATGTGAGTACTTTTTTATTCTGGTGGGTAAACTCTTTTTAAGCCCTGCTTTTGATCTCCAAATGTCTATTAAACCCAGATTCTTGATTAGCGGCTGTGCCGCCTCCCTCATTTTAGGGGTGTTTACGTTTAGTCTTACTGTAGACTTATCAAGAGAGGAATTCAGCAATATGTTTAAAAAAAAAACTCTATGATAACGTGGTACCTCGTGTCAAGCAGGTGTTTGTATAGTTCCCTGAGTGGAGAAGGATCATAATAACCCACCAGTGTGTATCCTAAGCTGTCTATTTTAATATTGGTTATTGCCTATCTGCCCCCCTATATCCACAATTGAACTTTCTAGCTTAACTTGTGCAGGTTTTTTAAATAATATAACTACCCCTTTCATGTTACAAGATTGATGAGTGCATACCAATTGTGTGATCCATCTATTTGTCTTAGGAATCTTATCCCATTCCTCGCTACGCATGTGCGTTTCTTATACTCTTATTATGTCACTATTGGACAGTTTTAATAATTTCAAAATCTTTCTCCTTCTACTATGAACCCTGAGTCCATTCACGTACCAGGATAGTATTCTTATTTCGCACTGATTATGTACCTCCTTCGTCATGCTGCCTTTTTTAGGTCTCGCTGAGCCCAGTGCATGCACTGGCTCGGAGAGACATTTTGTATGTGAGTTTTTTAAGTGCTGCTGGCTGGCCTAGCGCTTGCGTGCACGTGAGCATGCGCGCAGCCGGCATGCGCTAGGCCAGCCAGCAGCACTCATGAATGCCTTTCTTCGTCATCGCTTTCACAGCGATCGTGATCGCGATGACTTTCGTAGCCAATGCTTTTTTTTTTTTCCTTTACTTTTAGCACGCTCGCGCACAACTCCCGGGCTGCTAATGTACGGCCGCGCGGCGTTACTTTTACTGCCGCGCGGCCAATGCTTGTTTAAACTTCTGATTCTATTATTCCAATGTAATCACCGCGAGATATTTGTATCCTGAGCTAATTAAACTGAAAATAAAATACATCACTCCTAGAGGGCATCCAGTCTCCAGCAGTTGCTTTGGTGGGTGGCGTTGCGATGCGGTGCTGGTTGGACCATCACTTTCGCAGCGCAGAGGCACCATCTGGCTTTACCTGTGCGCGAATAACCTTCAACACAACCCTCTACTTATTACCACAAATTTTATGGTTTGATGGCGGCATCTCCTCTGTAAACCGACTTCATTAGTTAACAAATGCTTCGTAAGACGAAATGGATGATAGTTTACGTTTCTGCGTTTGCGTGCAGTGTTACAAAAAGCTGGCAACACACTAGGCTAAGACGTCATTTAGATTGAGGTATAAGAACTCTACGAAACGTATGCAAAGCTAAACTGTTTGCTAAAGCTATGTACAGAAAGCACAAAGTCTAACGCTTGTTCTTCGGCCGTAATTTTAAGATAAGTTGCTTTGTATCCTGCAGAAGTTTCTGTTAATGGACTTTTCTGCCCTACGAATGCAGATTTGTTTTGTGCTTTTGATATTTTGACCTCCGTACACATACCCCTCGTGCAATTGCAGTTGCAATCGTTTCCTAGGTGCGCATGGGACTCGGTACGGGCAGGAATTTGTGTCTGGAAGAGCCTTGAACCATGCGTCGGATAGTACAACTTCTTTAGCCCCATCCCGAGCACTTGTGCTTCTTACACAGTATGGAGAAACGCCGGTTTTTATTCATGACCTGCATGCCTACGATCTTGATGTTCCTTTAACAAATACAAAGCGGCATCTTTCACACCATGCTAGGACAATTTAAAGAGGGTTCCTAACTTTTATGCCCCTGCAATTACCATACTTTTGCTTTACACACCATTAGTATTTACTGCTTTGGGAGAACAATCAATACCCCCCAAACACTATTAATATTTTGTGCACATCTGATGTTCGAAACTTTGCTACTGTCTGAACCAAATCCTGCCCGAATAATCGTATGCAAAGTGCCAGTGTAAGGGACTCGGATGTTGAACAGTTGTTACCTTTTATAGACACGAGTGTCCACTTTAAGCCTGTCTACTGTAAGCTTCCGATCATATTTTCGTACCTGGTTAAAAAAAAATTCTCTCAAAGTTTTATATAGCACAAACTTGACCCCAAATCAGGTATCGGAGCACTTTACATGAGCGCCAGTTGCGTTACATGAGGACACATTCATTAATTCACTTGAGGGTTCTCAGTATCTGACAAATTGCAGCTTTCTTCTCTTCAGTCAATATTGCTCCTCAACTTAGTTTGTAATCATAGGAACTTACGGGTGGTGTCATTATTTTGAAATACGTCAGAAAAAAAGCAATTGGTATGATCTTCCTTGCCTGTCTGACCCAGCCCTGTCCATATTGATTCATATGCACATTTGAGCTGTAAATGTGTAAAAGACAAATATGAAAGGTACCCTTTGGGAGAGGCTGTAGTGCTGGCTAGCCAACAAGGGGTTGAATATTTCAACTAAATTACCATGTTGTGCAAAATGAGCACATTCTCTTGATATTCATTAAATACGGAATTGCGTGGTGTATTCGCTGTTCGGCAGATGCTTTTGCTATTGACTCAAGTACACATAAGTTGTCAATATGTCTCAATCAAAATAACAGATTAGGAGGAGCCACTAAAGTGGTTGGAGGTGTGTTCTCAAGAATAGTCGTCAGAAATCTCCAGTCGTATTCTTCCCAGTGGGATTGGATGCTGTGTCAATGGGTTTTGCTGCTTGTGCCTCTTCCTCAGTGCAAAGATTATGTAGTTCTTTCCTGATGTCATAATAGTTGTACAAGAGGAGTGCCATACTAAGTATTTCTTATTGACCTACATATCGTAGATTCGTCACACAGTCCTTAACCAAGAGAGTGAGTCCCATATTTCCTTTCACAAGCTTAGGTCTTATATCCGTCTCATTTCTTAGTGTGTTTTTTAGCAGTTGTATTTATACAGTATTCCATACTTCTGATCAGGTGCAGAAGTACCTTGAATTTTAGTACCTTGAAAAAGAGCTGAGCGGGATGAATATAGGCTCTGATTCTGTGCCACAGTGGATTAAACATCCTGCTACAGACCCTTCCTGGTCCAGTATGCTACTGCTTAACATCCATGAAGAGGACGCCACTGATGCATGGGAGCCGTTGCTAGCTTCATCAGTGTACAGTAGGACAGACTTGTGGGCTGCTTTTAAGGTATATTTTGTGTCAATAAATGAAAAGAAAATGACAGGTTACTTTCTTAAGATAATGACATTGGAAATGGCTCCAATGGAAATGCTTCAATGCTGACACAAATTCTTTTTAGCTCTGTGCAAGCCAAGACCTTTTGATTTTTAGTAATTTACATATCCAATATACAGGTTTATGCAGGCTATGGTTCGAGGAAGGCTAGACATTCCGGCATGTACACTTTTGTGACGACAGAAGAAGGGCCAGAATCTGTGTTGATGACTGGCAGGCGCGTGGAGGTCTGGAGGTGCCCGGTACCAAAAGGCAACAGCTGGGTTGTACCAGAGGGGTTTGTTGGCATTAGCAGACGATAGATCGGCGGGTGCAGAATGGTAACCAAAGCTTGCATAGAATACAAGGGTACCATTGGGGGCAGGTTGGTGCATAGTTCTCAGTTGACCCATTTGCAAGGGCTCTCTTCATGTTTGTTCCTAACTGGAGGCAGATATGCAGCAGCAGTGTCATATGGGTATAATGCATTTATTATCACTTCCAACTCTTAGTGGTGCTTTTTGATAAACCAATGGGACATTCAAACATAACCCAGACTCAAGACAAAACAGGGGCTCTGTAGTAAAATCTTTTGGAAGATACTCATTCAACAAGCATTGGCATAGCTAATAGGTCTCGCTTTTGGGACCTCATAAGTATTTAGTTATGCAGCACAATAGCCTTGCTGCAACAACATCAACTGTTGCATGGCTAGACACTTATAAGGTCCCAAAAGCGAGACCTATTGGCTATGCCAATGCTTGTTTTATTTTGTCATGGTCACTTCCCTTTAGCAGACCATCTAATGTCACATTTGAGAACTTTTTACGTTTTTTCCCTAATGATCCCCACCCAGTGCTCATAATTGCAAGTATATGTGTTTGACCCCACTGTCCTCCACCCACCCCTACCCACCCTGGGGAACCCACCCTTTATCCAGATGGGGTAGTACATTTTACCCCTAGAGCTCGGACTCTTCAGGCTGTCGTCCTATAAATTCTTTTGCGATTTAATCTGGGTGATTAAACCCCCAATCTCAGTGGCTTCCTTCATATTGTACATTGTGTTATTCCACATGACCCTTAATGTCGCAGGGAACTTCAGCTGTGCATTTGCCCCCAGTGATTTCAAGATTAGAATATGTTTCCCTAGCCCCCTCTGTCGATCTTGTGTAATCTTCGCAAAGTCTTTTTTTATGGTGTCAGACCGATCCCCTTTCTCACATTTTTTAACTTTAAGTGCTGCTGAGAGAATTGCTTCTTTAATTACATAGGTGCGTACATTTACAAACATTTCTTTGGTTTTATCCCTTTTTGGGTTTCTCCCAAATGGGTCCCTATGTACTCTTTGAACGTCCTGTTTTAGGTCCAAGGCAAGTATTTCCGGCATAGACTCTTTAAGCAAATCTATTACAAAGCCTTTCAAATCTCCCCCTTCCACTCCCTCGGGAATATTTAGAAGCCTTCGATAATTTATTCTGGAATTATTCTCTAGTGACTCTAATTTGTCCCTGATCTCTTTTTCACCAGTTTTTAGGGATTGAATTTCCATATGATTAGACTTAACCTCCTCCTGTAGTGCTCCAGAACAACGTTTCCATCTTTGATAACCTTGCTGTAAGATCCGCCATTTTGGCTTCAAGGTTCTTACAGGTCTCTTGGATTTTTGTTTGATTGGTTTCAGAGATTTTTCCTTAATATCTCTTGAAAGTGAGAGCAATAAGGCACTCGTGTCTGGGACCTCCAAGTTGTTAACTAGGGTTGCATCTTCCATGCAAGGGGGCGTTTGTGCCCGTCTTTCTTACATATTATCTTCAGATAATGCAGAGAATCTATTGGAGGTAGGGAGATCTATCACTGTGGCCGACTGTGGATGGGGGACCTGGGGCCATATGTATGAAAGCAAAAATTATTCGCAAACGCTGCGAATCACAAAAAGCAGTGTTTGCGACTGATTTTTCGCTAAACCACATGTATGACACACATCTTAAGAGAAAATTAAGAAATCGCTAAATTAGCGATTTCTTAGTCTGCGAAACAAGAAATCTGCGATAATCCTTGCGATTTCTTAAATTGCGATTTCCTAACATTGCGAAATTCGCAAAAAGGATATCGCAAAATAAGAAATCGCTGACACATGTAAGAAAAAATCGCAAATTGCAAATTCACGAAATTCGCAAATTAAGAAATCGCTATTAACACCAATTGCAAGCAGGTGGTAAACTGGTGCAAGGTACTTAAACCACCCCACAATGCAACAGACCCACCCACAATGGCAGGAATGTTCGTGATAGCCAGGAGGCTGCGTATTCGGGCTCTTGCACAGAGGAGAATGAGACAGGAGCGTATATTCAGGCTGCGCATCACTCTGTTCCAGCACACTGAAGAGGACATCTATGACAAGTACAGACTGCACCCACATACCATAATGGACCTGATTGAGGAGCTGAAACCGTACTTGGAACACCCTACACGCAGGACACAAACAATTCCCACACATGTGCAGGTCCTGTGCTCCCTGCACCTCCTTGCGTCAGGGAGTTTTCAACGGGTAATAGCGGAGGTTGGTGGGGTGTCACAGAGTGCACTTTCGCGCTTCTTCCATGCCTTCCTAGATGCAATGCTACAGAGGCTCTCACATCACATTTACTTCCCCACCACCCAACAGGCATTACAGCAAACAAAACTGGACTTCTACCAGATTGCACGTTTCCCCCACGTCATTGGCTGCATCGATGGGACCCATGTGGCCATCACACCCCCAATCAGCAATTGAATATGTCTACAGAAATCGGAAATGCTACCATTCCCTCAACATACAGATTGTGTGCAACGCAAAATATATCATCACTGACATCGTACCCAAATACCCCGGCAGTACACATGACTCCTTCATCTTTAGACACAGCGGAATACACAGACGTCTGAGTGCTGGAGAGTTTGCGAAGGGGTACCTGCTACGTAAATACATGGCACACATCAATACATACACTACATCACTTGAGGGGGGGGACATTGACTTACCTATTGTGTTTGTCCATGCAGGTGACAGTGCCTATGCAGTGCGCGACTTCATCCTGACCCCATATCTGGATCCTGCAAATGCAAGTGAGAGGAGCTACAACAGGGCACACAGATCTACATGCTGCGTCATTGAGCGTACCTTTGGAATCCTGAAATGAAATGAAATGAAATGAAAAGTGGATTTATAAAGCGCGATTGCTGCCCGAAGGCGTCCAAGCGCTACCTGAAGAGCCGCTTCAGGTGCCTGCATAAAAGCGGAGGCGCACTGCAATACTGCCCTGAGAGCTGCTGTAAAATCGTGGCAAGCTGTGCAATGCTACATAACATGGCAATGAGGAAAGGCACCACAATTGATGTGATCGATAAAGACACATCGGATGACGAGCGCCCTGCTCCCCCTGCCAGACCTGCAGCAGGAGTTGGGGCAGCTGCTGGACGCCAGAGACGGACTGAGATCACACAAAACTACTTCTAGGTGAGTAATGATGAAAAGAGACCAAAAAGCTTGATAATGTGTTAAGTGTTTATTCACACTTCACATTGAAGAAATTCTAGCTGTCCCCAGCACATGTTGTGCACACAGTGCAGGTAAGGCACAAGTAATTGTGCAAACAGCATTTTCGGGTTCATGCACCCGTGTTGCAGTGAGTGTCCCCGCACATGTTCACCTCCTTCGGTGACGTCCAGACTGAGTGCCCCCCATGGTGTTCCCTTGGCCTGCACCCTGTCTGGCACTGCGGCGTCTTTCCCCTGGCAAGGTGGGAGTGAGGCTGCTCCGACTTGAGGTGTCCTCACTCTCGGCAGAGGCCATGAGTCCACTGCCACCAGCATTGGCTGTCTGCAGCTGCTCCACAGCAGTGGTCACCTGCGCAAGTCCTCGGGCAATATCCTGGCAGCAGTGTGCCATCTCGACCTGCATTGTTACGCTTCTGCGTGTGAGGGTGCTGGTGGTGGTGCAGAGGCAGTTCACGGCCTTTGTGTAATTGTGTAGGCGTGCATTGGCACGTCGGCCAGCCCTGTCATTGGCGGCTTGGGTGTGCCTCAAAGTGTCACAGAGCTCATGGATCGCCCCTGCCATGGCCACGAAGCCCTCCCCCATGTTCTTCTGGTCCTTGTGTATGCGGCATAGCTGCCGATTAATTGACCGCAGTGCTTTGCTTTGCAGGCGCTGTTCCTGCAGCATGCTCTGTTCCAGGCCTGAGAACACGGACCCTTCTGCTTCAGTCGCAGTGCTGCTCCTGGGCCTTGATCTGGATGTCTCCTGTGGTCTACTCCTTGGCGTTTGTGTGTCATGAATGGGCATGTGTGACACACCCTGACTCCCCTCTCTCCTGTCGGTGTCATCCCCTGTGGCAGGTAATTCGTCCTCAAATGGAGGCAGTGGGGGCACATGTGCACGCTTCCTGCGCTGGATTGGCTGCTGCTCAGTGTCATCGCTGGAGTCCGCAGGGTGTGCAGGCTCCTCTCCCTCTGCGCTGTCTTCTTGTGCCATGCCATGTGCTGTGGATGTAAAGGGGACTACATGAGTTTGTGTTATTGTCTGCATGTGGCAATCAATAAAGTTCCTACAGTTTTTTTTGGCTAACCTCTGACACTGTATCATTCACTTATCCCCAACCCACATGTTGCATTTAATTTCCTTAGTCTCATGGATACACAGTCAGACACAGTACTACGAGTCCCATGATGCATTGCTGGGTGTGCTGTAAGACCTGGCCTGGATTGACATTTTGGGAGTTTACTATGCGCATTTGGGGAAGTGTGCATGGGATGGGGAGGAGTGCAGATTGATTTTGCATGCATCTTACCTTGACTGCTGGATGCAGGGTCGGAGCTGTCTATGTCAGCCACACCACCAACGCTCTCAGGCAGGAGAGTAGACTCCACAAGCTCCTCAAGGGGGGTTGGCTGCTCTGCAGTGGATGGTCCTCCTCCAGTCTGATTTGCTTCCTTCAGTCTGGCTGCCACCCTCTCCTTGGACCTCTGGCGCATGTCGTACCACCGCTTGCGCAGCTCTTCGATGGTACGTGAGGTGACTCCCACTGCATTCACCTTATTCTGTATTTCCAGCCAGATTTTCCTCTTCCTCGCCTCTGGAACACGCAGTGCCTTCTTGCCGAAGAGGAGCTCATGGCTGCAGACCATCTCCTCAATGAGGACCTCCTGCTCCTTTTCAGAGAACTTATGTTTTCTCTTCCTTTTCTCTGCATCCTTGCCCTGCTGTTGTTTGGTGGAATCCATTGCTGGTTGCACTCTCCTGGGATGCCTCCTCACACTTCCCAAGCAGCCTCTGGGTGTGGCTCAGGTGAGCAGGCGCGGGAAATCACTCCAGTTTCCTGTTTGTGATGTCATCAGGCTGCACCTGGATAGCAGATTCCCGTTTTTGCGATTTCTTAATTAGCGAATTTCGCTATTAAGAAATCGCAAAACGGGTGTCTGAGAATAATTCGCGATTTTTAAGAAATCGCAATCGATTTGCGAGTAATTTTTCACATCCCGTTTAGCGAATCTCGATTTGCGAATCGAAAAATATTGCAAATTAGAATTCGCTAAACGGGAGTTTGATACATATGCCCCCTGGTGAATCTTAATTGGAGCAACCTTCTCCATAGGGGTTGTCACATTTGTTGGAGGCATGTTACCCTGGAGTTCTGTCTCGGTGACTTTAAAGTAGGACCTCAAGGATGGTGTGACTTTAATTTTGCCCCCTAGAATTCTAGTGTTCCTCGCGGCCCCCCCGCCTCTCCGCTTGGTTTACTGACTGTATGGCAGTCAGTGTCTGTACTGGTATGGGTGGAGAAATAACTGTCGTATTTGTGCTTTGGCCTTTGTTAATCTCACTTATCCCTTGACCTAGCAAATGTCTAGCTCAGTATTCCTTAAAGAGTTTCTATTTTTACCTGCAACCATTGCGGCTTCTGTGGGAGTCATTTCTGGCAGATTAATCAATGTCGCCTTCTTCTTCCTATCTCCACTGATTTTTCCTGGGGTAGCTGTATTCCCTGCAGTTTGGGTGCTTTGCTTCTTCTTGGTGCCACCCTTAGTACCTCTCGTAGGGGTCATAGTTTTGCAGCACGTGTCCACTGCCTCCGTGTACAAAAGTGTGGATGGATGTGTGCTGTAGGTGAGGGAACTGCCCCTCGTATCCCCCACCGCCTCCTGCTCCCCTCCAGGTACAGGCTGCAGGTCCCACCATCCTGCGATCTCACCACAGCTGTCTAGCAGCGAGGAACAATTGAAAGCCTGACAAGGACAAAGCGCCTGAGGCTGCTGGCTCAGGGATTCCGGAAGCATCCACGGTATCGACACAAGGGGGCCATACAGGTGGGTAAGAGGATGTGGTTGCAGGTTTATTTCAGTAAAGTAACACTCATGTTAAGCGCCGTGCAGTCTTAGCTAAGATTGCCGGAGAGTGCAGAGCTCCAACTCATATCTGCAGTGTGTAAACTGTGGACCCAAGTTAAACGGATTCTTGCAATTCCTTACTATTGCTGTAACGCCCCAATATGGAAATCACCTGGAACCCCTCAATCTCTACACGATGCCTTAGCCTTTCCATTATCAACGGATGGCTTTTTTCAAGGGGGGGGGGGGCAGTTAGTTAAACAAGGCTCCTTGGTATCATGGGATTCCTTAGCAATCAGCACTAACTTCACTCTATCTAGGTTCAAATATTACCAATTGGCAAGTTGGTTCTGTAAATAATCAGACATCGGGCTCCAATTAGAATGGGAGAAGGAGATAATGAGAGACCAGGGTTATATGAAAGAAGCGTCCAAATGGTATTGGTTGCTGGTACGAGAGGACGACATCCCTGCAACGCTGCCTGAGGAGATTTGGAATATGGACCTGCCCGGGGCATAACATCCTACACTTATGGCAAGTATCTATGTCTACACTTTGGGTTACGGTGAGATCTGCACCCCTGAGGAGGAAAAATGTGTTTACTCTCCACAAGGCGTATTGGTCTCCTAAGAAGCTCTCAAAGATGGGAAGAAGCAAGAAGAGGCTGTGCCCCAAGTGTGCGCTAGAAAATGCAGATGATGTTCATCTACTAAGGCAGTGTCCAGTAATTAAACTCTTCTGGCAGAATGTGGGTAAAACTTGGTCGAGACTTTTTGAGGGAAACCTAGAGGTAAGCCTTGAATTGGTTATTTTTGGGACTCCTGTCGGTGATGGGAATTATCATAAACTAGGGAAAGTTCGGGCCCAACTGCTTTTTACTCTGATAATAATAGCACGAAGGGAAATATGCACAAAGTGGGTCTCCCTCATACCACCCTCTATTCCCGAACAGGTGGCCCACACTAGGTATATTGGTATTCAGGACTGCTCTAATGGTTCGGCCAAAGGGATAAAAATGTGACAGCCACTGCTTGTAAATATTGGGCAATGTTAAAACGCAGCTTAGTGGGGCAGACTGGCGCTGCTAGGTGACCAGATCGGCAGCCTCCTTGTATGGTTATGGGCTTGATAACTTTAGTACAGTCCACTAATTAAGACAAACTTCAACAGTTTAGGAGCTTGATAAAGTTGGAGACAATCTCCTCCACAAATGGTTTGAAGGAGGCTTTTAAAGGAGATCAAGCTATCATTGGCACTGTTGCACTCCGAGATCGCTTCCAGCTTAGATTTCTGGCCTATGTCATATATGACGACTAAATAATAAAATAAAAAAAGACTGTAAACATTTCAAAGGGAAAAAAAATGGTCTTATCCTTTCCTACTTGACAAGAGACAAACTGAAAAGACTGAAATGATCACGCAGTAAAATGTATTTTTTCTGACCCCGACTCCCACTCCACTTTTTGTTTCACATGTTTGTTTCTTACATATGGTAAAAAAACTTTGCTGAGCATACCTATGCTTTGTTATTAAAAAACTGTACTATTCGAAACGGAATCTCAAGACATTACCCTAAAAACAACATCTCCATGTACCCCTAACCATTACCGGATTACAGACCACTTCTCGATTCAAGTGTTGCAATGTGAGCCCTATTAATGAGAATTAATAACAATTGGGACAGAGGAATTAAAATCATGAATACAGTTTAAAGGAGCTGTAGGTGTGAAATTATGCTCTCTTCAGAGTTAAAGGTTACCATATGAATGGAGAAACCGCCCCATTCTGCATACTGTGGGCTCCCCCAATTGAGCATTAACGTGTGCCATTCGGGAGTACTCTCTAGTGGCTTCACTGTTCTTTTACTTCTGTCTCGATTATAAATCTAAAACGCGCTTATGAGCTGGAGACAGGAGCTGCCTCCTCGCGCAAAGGTTACTACGATGATGTTTTTGTCCTGTGAACTTGGTGAGCTGTCTTTTCAGAGAGTTTTAGGGTGCAAAGGACATGAGAGGTGTTCAATCCCCCAAGACTCCACAGAAGTGCAATGAACTGAACACCATTTTGATTTGTAAATGGAAAACAAGGACAGGTTAAGGGATGGTGATAAGGGAACAGCACATGGAGAAATGATGGGTGGGAGGGGAAAGCAGTAACACTGGTTGCAAACATCAGCTTCTTGTGATTGCCGAGAACATGAGCTCGGCAAGCTCAACAAGACAGCGTCTCTGTCGCCATTAAGAGCTGGCGGTGGAAGTGCATTAACACAAGCAGGACGGGGGTTGGTATGGGAAAGAAGTGATCTGGGAGGGGTCATGGAACCACTCTGCAACGATAAAAGGAGGTAAATGCAGTAAGGCTAAAGGATACCCGTAATAGGCCAATACTTAATGGGAGGAGCAAGACACGAGAAGGCAGGACATATAACGCAAAGAAATGACATGGAAGCAAGCTTTTGCAAGTGATGCTCTCCTTAACCAACCAGCAGCGAGGAGCAGAATTAAAGCCCACATACAGAATACACTATGACTTGATGACAACGCATGCACGCTGCCTAGGCTCAACCTAAAAATAAGTCACTGAATGCAGGTGGGTAACTGTTAGTATTGTAAAAATGCAAACAGCAGAAGCTACACAATAAATTAGCTGACTGTAACTAAAAGCACATCTGCTACTTTGCATGATGACTAGTGAGCCTAGGTCTAATGCTTGGCTTAAGAACATGCACTGAACTGCCACTGTGCTTAACTGTGTGCCTTCCTTCTAGGAGGAATCAGGTTAGCTGTTCATCATAATGCAGCAAGCTGTGGATACCAGCATTATTGACGTGTTTTTGCTACCACTGTCCTCACTGACTGTGATCATACAAACCACAAGCAGATTTACTGCATGAGGAACAGCACCTTTTGTCACCGTTTACTGCTTAGTTTCTTTTCCTTTGTATTAATTATTTACTCTAAATGAAAGTCAAGCATGACTTTGGCAACAGTAGTCAGAAACTAATGTTTTGATGCACTCCTTAGTGCCACCTAAGTTTGAAGCCAGCCATATACAAATTAGTCTTGACCCTGCACTTCATGGGAACAGTCCAGCCCGAACTACCAGACCAGGTCCTCCCTGAACGGGGAACACAAGAAACCTAGGACCGGTTTCGCCCTAGTCATGAATGATGTAATATGTGAGGTCATAAACAGTGCATTGCGGGTGCATAAGTTATAGTTAACTTAGGTAACTATAACTGCTGAGTTTCTATGGTTTTGTGTGTGTAAAATATGATCCTGACTATAACAGCTCTGTAACCTTTGGTTTTTCCACTGAATACAGGCAGTCTTTGCAAGTGATGAAATTGTTGGTTGTGCCCCACAAGACTGGACGCAGTTCACAGTGGCAACACAAAACTCAGATATCACCCACCAATCCAAAGTGCTGCATGGGGGGACACACACCAGCCTCAGACCTGTAATATTTCTTTATTAGGGGGAGCTACACAAAGTGGATTAGTAGTCTACTCTTATGGGTTCCGGTTTCACACACACAAAAAGTTTGGTTTTAACAGAAACAAGTACAACTTTTCAACTCCAACCACTAAATGGCAAGATATGGACACCGCATGTGAAATCGAGAAGAGCTTCCAGATTCTGTCTGCAAAACTGTTATTACAGATAAGAAACTTGTTTTCTCTTAAACATGTCGCTCAAGAGGTTCAGCTTCTTTGGGTCAGGCTCGGCAGGGAAGCAGAGACTCCAGTTTGATTTACCAATGCTAGAACCTAATAGTAGCACAAGATGTGGTTAGAACAAAGACTCTGACAATTTAAAGGCATATCCTCAGCATGGCTCAGAATCTTAGAAATCACTTTTAGGGACATAATCCTTTACCCTGAAAAGGAGATAGACAAGTATTCTGACTCTGGTACTTGCCTTAATTAAATACAGGTGTACATACCTTTGTTAAATGAAAGGTGAACAATCGTGAAGCACAAAGATTCTGCTTACCTCCAGTCCTTGGCATGGGAAGTTGGCCTGGTATCAATTGTCCACTCAGATTCCACGAAACTGTCAAACATTAGGCAGAACTAGTTCTGGAAAAACTGCATTTTTTCAGATGCCTGCAGCTCCATAGAGAGCATCTAGATCTCTTAATTTGTTTGGCATCTAATACAGCCCTAAGCAGTCAGATGCTATTGCTGGGATGTGCAGGATGTGGTTGATGGCCATGTCCCTTATCTTATCTGAATTCGGTGTGCAGACTTGACCTTGCCTTTTCACCACTTCCTTGATCAAGTGTCGCTCATGTGAGATCACAAACTGATCTTTTGGAACTGTTTGGTCCAGGCCTATGGACAAAGGAAAGGTCCTTTCTGCTATATCATTGGATGTACGCCTGAACTTGGGCAGAAGTACTTGGCTTCACCATGAACTCTACATGAAGTGAGTGGGAATCAGAGGAGCAGCACATAGGGAACATTTAGGGAGAAGGGGAGATAGGTGAACTACCACAAAACCCTATTGTGCACCATACAATCCTAGGGCCTGCATACATCCAAGGGGTGGGACTCCTACCCAGCTGTATCCTATCACTAGGGTGGGACCCAACTCAAGGTTAGCCACAACTCATGTATCCACCACCCATGTACACAAGCACTCATACATACAGCATATAGTCTGTGGGAACAAGGGGAAACATCAAAAACATACAACATGATTTTTCCAAGGAGAGCTGGTAAGCAGTTCAGGTTAAAAGGCATGTACCTCAAAACTATTATCCGCTATCACTAAGTGTTACAGTCATTGCATGGTCCTGGGGTAGGTAGCAACCAGTGTCAAAAGGGGCACCACTTTGTGGTGAACCCCTATCATCCAAACAAGTCTAGCATTGTGATGGTGTGTAACTTAGAAAACCATTGTACAGAACTAGTCATGAGATTTGTGTCAAGGCTCCTCTACACATGAAAACATATTTTTCTGCTGTAGTGAGAGACAATAAGAAGCATGTGGTAGTATGAACACAGTGCCAGAGACTTTCAGCCCGATTTATGAGTGCTTGGATATTCTTATAGTGGGAATATGAGCAAAAACTTTTAGGATTGGGAAAGAAATATTAATGTTTTGTAAGGCCTTTCACTTCTATGTTTTCGTTTGTGAGTCTGTGAACGGTTTTTATATAACACTTTGAGTTCCATCAGAACTTAAAATAGGCAGTTTTCCAAGCAAACATACAAAGGCATTTACAATGACAATTATAAATAAGCTTACAAATTCTCTTTCAGCTTTGCGGCACCAAATCTTGATTACATCAGATTGGGGCTATGGCACACAAAAATTCATTGAAATCCCCTGATATTGACACCAATCTTTCCTGATTTTATTATGGTATTTTGAGCAACCCGCGCCTGGTAAATATGTTTCTTAAGACTCTTACCAAAATCCAGTCCCCTCTTCCATCCCTCCACCAGGGGTTGGGGTCTAGAGAAATCAGTCTCCTTCCAGTGCTTGGCCATGTCTCTTTTGGAAATGAGAAGTCCCAGCCACAATAAGGAAATGTTATATATGTTTGAGTCCTGTTGAAGATCTACATGCAAGATAGTAATCTTGGGGCCTGTATTAGGGATGGGCAGAAAACTCCACTCCGCCAGCATAGCAGATAAAGCCCGCCATCCCTGCTCACTGGCCCAGTCCCTGCTTCTGAAAGCAGACAGGCCGGGGAGAGCCTCCCCGGGCCCCGGTGGACACCCTTCCCCAGCGCCCGGACCCTCGGCTGGCTTGCAGGACGGGGGCCTTCCGCACCCCGGGGCCCGCCGGATCACAAGCCCCGGGCATGGTCCCAGCTTCCGAACCCTAGCCAGGCCGGGGAGAGCCTTCCCGGGCCCCGGTGGACCCCCGTCACCAGCGCCCGGACCCTCGGCTGGCTTCCAGGACGGGGGCTCCCGTACCCTGGGACGCAGCACGAGCCCCGGGCCCGGTCTCAGCTTCCAAACCCTACCCAGGCCGGGGAGAGCCTCCCCGGTGGAACCCCGTCACCAGCACCCGGACCCTCGGCTGGCTTCCAGGACCGGTGGCTCCTGCAGCCTGGGACCCTGTGACGCAGCACGAGCCCCGGACCCGGTCCCAGCTTCCGAACCCTTAGCCAGGCCGGGTAGAGCCTCCCCGGGCCCCGGTGGACCACCACGGGCCCTTGGCTGGCTTCCAGAACGGGGGCTCCTGCACCCTGGGACGCAGCATGAGCCCTGGGCCCGGTTTCAGCTTCCGAACCCTAGCCAGGCCGAGGAGAGCCTCCCCGGTCCCTGGTGGACCCCAGTCCCCAGCACCAGGACCCTTGGCTGGCTTGCAGGGTGGGGGGACTCCCGCACCCCAGGGCCTGCCAGACGGAGCTCAAGCCCTGGGCCCGGTCCCAGCTTCTGAACCCTAGCCAGGCTGGGGAGAGCCTCCCCATGCCCCGGGGGACCCCTCGGTCCCCAGCACCCGAACCCTTGGCTGGAACCAAGGACGGTTAAGCCCAGGCCACGTCCTCGCCCAGACG